>NW_027611696.1:960000-1673682 GCF_964261635.1 Lissotriton helveticus | reverse complement strand
TCTCTTATATGATATAAATAATTATCATCTATCACCTGTGGGCCCTATACATAGGTTTTCTGTAACAAAGGTCATAAATGAGTTAAATTAAAATATGATTATTGTAATCAGTGGAATAAAGTTGTAATTAAATATGAATTAGCTGGGCTGTGCTATGTGTGCACCTACTGGAGGTAAAAAGAACTCATTAACATTATTGAGATGGCTTGGTGTGTTCCATGCACAGGTGACACACAGTGAGTGCATGTATCCCCTCTCCATCCTCCATGAACCATCCCATTCTCCCTTCCCCTCATTGGGATCAGCATCCTAGGATCGGTTTCAGGGCTTTACTCCTCATCAGCCAGGATAGCTTGAATCCAGTGGCACAGTGAGCCCGGGACCCACATCTGGGGTTTAAACCAGCTGACCAACATTGCTACCAGCTCCTCCCGCATTGTCATCATCGGTGACTTTAATTACTGGTTTCAGCACGAGGACGCTGGCCCTCATGCCTCTGAATTGTTCGAGGGTCTTACGAGCCTGAATTTTATCCAACTTGTCAGGTCCGCCACCCATAAGGGTGGCCACATCCTCGATCATATTTGGACCCATGGAGTCACGTCCTCTCGCCCATTAATAACACCTTGTGTGTGGTCAGACCACTATCTGATCGACACCACATTTTCGGCGGTTGGCCAGATCAAGGTCCCCCCACGGGAGGGCGGCTCGGCTCGCAAGTGGAAGGCTGTCGATTCCTCTAAACTACTGGCTCATCTGTCCCATACTTACCCCCTGCGACCCAATGACGCTGGCACCGACGAGCTCCATGGGCTTGTGGCAGACTGGCTCACCACAGCCAGTGACATCTTTGCCCCCCTCACTAAGTTCCCCCAATCCCGGCACAGCAATTCCCATAAATGGTTTACCCCCCACCTAAAAGTTCTCCACCTGGAACTCCGCCAGCTTGAGCGCAAGTGGAGGAGGGACTACTGCCCCTCTAGCAGAGACGCCTATGTGGCTGCCCGCAATAGGTATAAACTTGCCATTATGGCTGCCAAAAAAACGTATGCCTCAGGTAAAATCCTATCTGCCCCCTGCCAGTCTAAGGAAATTTTTAAGGTTCTTAATGAATTTACCTCCAGGACGCTCCCTACCCAGGCCCCCACACAGGAAGCATGTAACACCCTTAGTACTTTTTTCATCGAAAAAATCGTATTGATTAAGGACACCATCCCTGTTATGTCTCCTGGCGCTGGATCCGTTTCTCCCCCTCACAATACTTCCTCTTTCACACAATTTCCTCTCCTAGACTCATCTTCCTTGGCCACTCTCGCTACCCGCATCAAGTCGGGATCTCCAGATGACTGTTGCCCCCCCTCTATACTCCGGGACATCTGCCACTCTTTACCCGACTGCATTCTCCCTCTGCTAAACTCTTCTCTCTACTCTGGTACGGTGCCGGGCTCCTTTAAGGAGGCGGTGTTGGTGCCCCTCCTGAAGAAGCCGGGGGCTGACCCCGCTGCCCCGGCTAACTACCGCCCTATCTCCCTCTTACCTTTCTTCTCAAAAATCCTGGAAGCCCACGTCACCACCTGTCTCTCACAGTTCATTGAGAGCTCCAACTTTCTCGAGGTCAATCAGGCGGGCTTCAGACCCGGCCACTCTACGGAGACAGTGATCTTGGCCGTGCTGGATGCCCTGAGAGACGGTGTTGACAAGGGGGCCCCCCAGGCCCTGGTACTACTAGACCTGTCAGCCGCCTTCGACACGGTGGATCATAACATCCTTCTCCGCCGTGTCGAGCAGGCTGGCATTCAGGGCCTGGCGTTGGCCTGGGTCAGATCCTTCCTGACTGGCAGGTCTCAGACCCTCAGTCTGGGCGCCTTCAGGGCTCCTAGAGAGCACTCGCTCTGTGGGGTCCCCCAGGGTTCTTCTTTGTCCCCTCTTCTCTTTAACCTTTATCTTCGCCCCCTTCTCTTTTCTTTGAGGCAGTGGGACGTTACCGTATTTAATTACGCGGACGACCTGCAACTCATTTTTTCTCTCAACTCCCCCTCTGCTATCCCCAACTTTCAGGCAGTCATGTCCCACATTCTCCAGTGGATGGGCCACAACCAGTTAAAGTTGAACCCCGGTAAGACGGAGCTCCTCCTTCCCGGTAGGAGCGCCACCTTCTGGGGGCCCCAATTCTGGCCGGCGGAATTGGGCCCTTCTCCCACCCCGGTAGCTTCGGTGAAGAGTCTGGGGGTCACCATTGATTCCGCCTTATGCCTAGGGCCGCAGGTGGGGACCGTGGTCTCGTCCTGTATCTACCAACTGCGCAGGATCAGGAAAGTGGCATATCTTCTCACACCTGATGCCCTCCTGCAGGTTATCATGGCCCTCGTCCTCTCCCGCCTAGATTTTTCCAATGCGATCTACCATGGTCTGCCTAAAACATCGTTGGCTAGACTGCAAGTGGTCCAAAATCAGGCGGCGAGATTGGCCTTAGGGATTCCGAAGTGGCAATCCGCCAGGCCCCTCCTTGTCAAACTCCACTGGCTCCCTGTCATCTCTAGGGCAGCCTTCAAGATCGGCTGCCTTACCTTTAAGTCATTAGCTGGCCCCTGCCCTGCCTTTGTGAAATCCCTCATCAGACCCTACTGTCCATCCCGCAACTTGAGATCCTCTCACCTCCACTTCTTGACTGTCCCCTCTTACAAGCTCTGCAGATCTGGAGGCCGGAGATTTGCCTACCTGGCCCCCAAGCTCTGGAACTCTTTCCCTCTCTCTCTTAAAACTTCTAATTCTTTGACTCTTTTTCGTAAATCTTTAAAAACTTGGCTCTTCCCCCAATCTGGTTAGTCTTTCTGTCCCCCCTCACTTCTGACCAGCGCCAGGAAACCCATGGTGTCAGTGCGCTTTATAAGCACCCCTTACGATACGATACGATACGAAACCCAAAACCGGTCCTAGGATGCTTGTTTCCGGTCCTGGGAGGACCTGGCTTGGTAGTTTGGGCTGGCCTGTTCCCATGAGGCACAGGGTCAAGACTGATTTGCACATGGCCAGGTCTAAACTGGGGTGGCATGGTGAGCAAAAGAATGATGGATTTAACCCAGATCTCTTGACTGGGGGTGAATGCTTTATTTGTTCTGCATTCTGTCCATCACTTGTGTGTCTTTTGCCCTGGTGAAAGCCTGGAGGCCTGCAGGATAAATTTGGCCTGCTGGTGGGGCATGTGTAGTGCCTGCTCTAGCTGTCAAGGTGCATTATTACCCTGGCAACATATTTCATGTGTCTCTGAGTTCAGGAATCTGGAGAAACAAAGTTGGCAAAAGGATCTATCAAAGACCCTGTGCTCAATAGGGGAGAAGCAGAGAGACACGGAAAGAAAGGTACTGTTTTAATGAGACCTAAAAAATGCTGAAAGTGCCCGCACCTGTCCATAGAGGGGATCATCTCTGGGAGGAGCTTCTTGGCACTGCAAGGACTGTAACCGTAAAAAGAGGACTTGGCAGTAAACCGTGGAGCTACACCCCCTCCCACAACCCCAATTCCTCCCCACGCATCAAATTACCCACGTGGTCAATTAAGGTGATAAATGGGAGAAAAAATGTCTCTGGAACTATAGATATCCATTTGCAGTAAAAGGCCTGGTAATTTTGTGTCCATATCATCTTTCTCCATTCTGAGGGTACAAGCTGGTCATTGCATGTTGCAGGGGTGCATGCATCTTTAGGATTGAAGCATAATTGAGGAAGGGCAATATCCACAAACTATATCGGAAAAATACCCCCTTTTAAATCTTTGAGAATCAATATTCACGGACTGTATTACTTATGCTTTTAGTCTTCAATTGATGGACAGCCTAAAATATAAAAAAATTCTATGGGTCTACCTCAACTTGAGAAAACCATGTTACCAGGAATCAGTGTCCGGAATTACCCAGGATATATTCCGGACGTACTCTGAGAATTACGTATATAGAGCTCAGAAGGTGTATAACATTGGTTGGTTTTTATATGCACTATGAGAGTTAATATTATAGTCTTAATAAAGGAGGTTTAAATCTGGACAATACCATCGAAACCCGTCGACGCCTTTGACTCCTAATCTGTGATGTTTGCTGGCGCAACAGATGAAATATTTTCAGCATATCGAGTTCCAGCCTTAACTTAACTTCGTCATTGATAGATTTTATTGATAACAAACTGTATTGTCTTGTTGATACTCTCTTTTTGATATTTTTATCTTTTTCTTTGATTATACTCTGTTTCTGTGGGACACTGCCTGGTACTTGTATGTAATGTAAGGGATCTGATTGTTTTTGACACTGGTTTTTAATGTAATGAATTGATAAACAAGTTGTTATTATTGTTTTATTAAACCTATTTATATAATTTTATTAGTATACCTGCGTAGTGGCACACTATATTTGCAATCGACTGTACTGTTTGTGCTCTTTTTGTGTGAAGTGACGTGTGTGGTTTGGATGATTGTGAAGAATAGTACGTGTCCTATGGTCGCCAAAGGGAACACAGACGTTTATTGTGCAGGGCTGCCATAACCATCTGGAATCAGTAATTTTACCGAGCAACTCGTGCCCAGGCACATGGTCTACTGTGAAGCTCATCTTGAGATCCACTGATGCCTATTATAATTTTAGCCTATTCTAGCTCGGGGTCCATTAATGGCTATCCTAGCTCGGGGTCCATTAATGCCAATTAGAGCTTGAGGACCATTGATGCATATTATAGAATGAAGGCAATTATTACCTGTTACATCTTGAGACCCCTTGATGCTGATTACAGCTTGAATCCCATTGATGTCTATTACTGCTCGGGGATGATTGATGCCCAGAGCTGCATGAGGCCTATGAGGCCTTTGAGCGTGTCACAGCTTGGGGCCAAATAATGTCAATTACAGCTATGGACCTACTGTTACAGATCGCTGCCCACTGATAGACAGCTTGGGACCCACTGAAACCTGTTACAGCTCGCTGCTCATGGATTCCTGTTACAGCTCGGGACACACTGAGGCCTGTTATAGCTCGCTTCCCATTGATAGGTATTACAGCTTCGAACCGACTGCTGTCTCTTATAGCTGGGTGTCCATTAATACATACTACAGCTTGGGACCCATTGCAGCCTCTTATAACTCTCTGCCAGTTGATATATAAGACAGCTTAGGACCCACTGCGGCATGTTACAGCTCACTGCCCAACACAGCAATGCAGGTAGCAAAGTGGCAGTCCCTCCTACAGCACAGCAGCTCTTCTTCTAGGCAGAATGTCCTTGGTTCCAGCAAAATTCTGATTTGGTCGTATCATGGTACCAGACACCAAAGAGGCCTTTGAAGATCATAAGGTCCTGTCTTTCCTGCACTGGCTCCAGATTCACTACAGGAGTGTATGCAGCTCTTTGTTGGGGAACAGGCACAGCCCTATTCAGGTGTGAGTGGCATCTCCCCCCTCCCAATCTATCTCAGGAAGGCCCATCAACCTAGTGATGGGCCATCAGGATGCACATGTCACACCCTAGCTCCCTTTGTGTCACTGTCTGCAAGGAATGCACAAATCCCAGCTGTCACCCAACATAGACATAGATTCAGAGACAGGCATAGGCATAGAATGGTTAAAGTAGAAAAATGCAAATTTTCTAAATGTCTTATTTTATGACTTACAATTTAAAATCAGACTTCACTATATTTTGTGATATTTTGTGATTTTAAATTGTGAGTCTGGAGACACCAAACTCCAAATTTCTTTCTGACCCCAATTAGAAATTACACTTTAAAGATGTTTTAAGGCAATCCAAATGTTAACCTTTGGGAGAGGTAGACCTTGCAGTAGTGAAAAGAGGATTTAGTAGTTTTTCACCACCAGGACATATAAAACACAAAAGCACATGGCCTACCGTTTAATTACACTGCACCCTGCGGGCCTACCTTAGGGGTGACCTATATGCGTTAAAAGAAAAGATTTGGGCCTGGCAAGTAGGTTAACTTGCCAGGTCAAAATGGCAGTTAAAAACTGCACACACAGGCTCTGCATTAGCAGGCCTGGGCCATGTTTAACATGTTTAAAGGCTACTGAAGTGGGTGGCACAATTAGTGCTACAGGCCCACAAGCAGCATTTAAATGTACAGGCCATGGACACATACTTTGCACTTTGTTAGGGCCTTATAAGAAAATTAAACATGCAAATTGTCAATAAACCAACGTTACCATGTTTTGAATACAGAGCATATGCATTTTTGCACTAGTTAGTAGTGGTAAAGTGCCCAGAATCCTAGAGCCATCAAAAACAAATTCAGATAAAATGGGAGGTGGAAGGCATAAGGTTTGTGGGTGACTCTGCATAAAGGGCCATTTCCAACACGAAGAGAAAATTCAGTTACAAAAGGTGAGCAAAGGATGCCAGATGTTAAACTACCTCAGTGGCTATAGCTTTCAAGTTGGTTCCTTCGACTTTTGCTCCAAAAAGGGGGATGGCAGCAGGTACCCAAATTCAGTGTGTTTAGCCATGCAGAGCTACTGATGCCCACACCACTCTGCCACACAAGAAAATGTTGACTTCCATATGAAATACATTTGATAATAAACCAGCTTACCAGGATGAACCAATAGACTTCTTCTGACCCACACTTCGTTGTGTTTATGCTGAACAGCACCTAAGACTCTGTCACCTGAGCACCAAGACTGTCATTAAGTTTCAAATTCCCATTATTCTTTTTTTCAGTGTTATTCAACATTTATTTAAAAACATTGTAACTCCTTACCCCATCAACTTCTTTTTACAATGCTGCTGTTATTTTATGTATTACATTTTTCTTCATTTTACATTGCTTTGAGAATTTTAATTTGTAATTGCCTACTTTACAGGTCTTTTGGATACTGCTCAAAAACTTTACTCATGTTTTTCTTTGAGAGATGCCTATTGCATGGGGCAATGCTGCCAGGGGGAAGCTTAAGGTTTCCAATTGTAATTCTGCTCTATATTTCTTAGAAACTGGGTTACCTGGAGTCGGTGCTATCCATAACAGGTATACAAACGTGTTTTTATCATTTAGGAGAGTAGTTTCCATCTCTTGGTGAGGGTGGAAGCCTGACTGGGTAGATGTTCAAAGATTGAGTTGAGCTTATAAGTAACCAGCATTTAGGGCCAGATTTACTAACCTTTCACACAACTCAGTTGAACACGGGAACTTGTGCACTGCATTGCGTTAAAGGGAGAGAGGGAAAATTCGTCATATCTCTTAAAGCGAGGAACATTGAGTGGAGCAAAGTGTCGTAGAGTGTCGTAGAGAGGAGGGTCATAAAGTGGTGGGGTATAGTGTGGAGTAGACTGTCAGAGGGAAGTATAGTGTAGTAGAGTGGAGTGATGTGGCATAGAATGGAATAAAGTGTTGCAGAGTGGCGTAGACTGGAGTAATGTAAGTAGAGTGGCATAGAATAGCGTTGAGTAGAGTAGCGTAGAGTGGAGTGGAGTGTCATCGAGTGAAGGGTCGTAGAGTGGAGGATCGTAGAGAGTCATGGAGTGGAGTACAGTGGCGTACACTGGAGTGGAATAGAGTGTTGTAGAGTACATTAGAGTGGAATGTCGTAGAGTGGAGTGTGATAGAGTGGGGCAGGATAGAGTAGAGGAGTGTAGAGCAGAGGGCCGTAGAGTGGAGAGGGAGTGGGGGGCATAGAGTGGAGAGGCATAAAGTGGAGGTGAATAGAGTGGAGGAGCATAGAGTGGAGGAGAGTGGAGTGTCATAGCGTAGAGTGGAGTAAAGTGGCGTAGAGTAGGGGAAAGTGTTGCAGAGTAGAGCAGAGTGGAGTAGAGTGGCATAGAGTGGAGTGCGTGAGTGTAATGAAGTGTTGTGGAGTGGAATGGCATAGAGTGGCATTGAGTGTCATAGGGTGTCAGTGAGTGTTGTAGAGTCAGGTGTAGAGTGGAAGGAAGTAGAGTAGAGGAGCTTAGAGTGCAGGGACATAGAGTGCAGTGGAGTAAAGTGGTGTAGAGTGGAGGTACGTAAAGTGGCATAGAGTCTTGTAGAGTGCCATAGATTGGAGTAGCATTGAGTGGAGTGGCAAAGGAGAGTCGCATAGAGTGGAGCATCGTAGAGTAGAGTAGAGTGGAGTGAAGTGGAGTGGGGTAAAAGTGTGTCTGCAGGTCTGCCATTGCATTCCTGCCCAAGCTCAGGAAGAGCTCTGCACACGCCACCTTAGCACCAAAGCATCTGCCTGTAGGCGTCCCTGACAGGAGATCCCTCACTAGATACCCATTATTTTAACTCCTGGTTGGCAACACTCAGTAACACCTTCGCCCCGCCAGGACCTTCGAAAAAGAAGTCTACCAACAAATTTTCCACCCCCTGGTTCACCCAAAAGCTGAGACAGACAGCTAGAATGTAGACAGACAGCTAGAATGTAGACAGCTAGAATGTAGACCGCGGATAAGCTATAGACAAGACGAGCGAACCCCTTTTAAAATTGCCCTCAAAACTTACCATTAACAAATTAAAATAGAAAAGAAACCCTGCTTCACCAATCTACTCAGGCTGGCAGACTCCGAACAAAAAACAATTTTTAAAATTGTGAAATCCTTCACTCACCCTAAAACACTTGAACATGAGATCCCGCCATCACAGGTTTCTTTGTGAACAAATTGCTGACTTTTTTTAACAGAAAATTCAGATTTTTCGAAAAGATTTCAAGACGATCCCTTCTTCTATCACAGAGGTATGTGCGAATTTCTCAGGTGATAGAACGGCCTTCCTATTTTGCCATGACTTCAGTGTGGAACAGGCAAGTCAAACCATCCTCTCCTGCAAGTCAGGGTCTCCATTCAACCCGTGTCCCTCAGGGGTACTGCATGCCATTATTGATATCATCAACCCTACTATTAATAAGATAATAAACTCCTCACTTGCGTTAGCGGGAGTACCTTCGACCTGGAAAGTCGCTGCAGTTAAATCTCTTCAGAAAAAACAACTAGCCGACCCTAAGATCCTTTCCAACCTCCGTCCTATCTACCTGCTGCCCTGCCTCGGCAAAATCACTGAAAACCTAGTAATCACTCAACTGACTTCTTTCTTTCTGTTGATTTTATTGGATCTGTCGGCCGCATTTTATACGGTCTCCCATGACATCCTGTTGGACCGCCTTAAACCATATGGCATTTCCCACATGGCCCTAGCATGGCTAATCGAAGACAAATAGTCACCCTCGGCCACTATCGATCAGCAGAGAAGCCCTTAATCTCTGGTGTCCCGCAGGGCTCCACTTTAAGCCCAGTACCGTTTAATATTTACATGGCTCCCCTGATAAACCTGATATCCTTGTTTAATATTGAAACCATCTCCTACGCCAATGATCCTCAGTTAATTCTAGTAATATACAAACACTCCACCAAGGTGGAAGAGAATCTCCAACTCTGCCTTACAGCTGTTTTTCACTGGATGCAATCGAGCCCTCTGAATTGTAACGCCTAAAAAAACGAGATCATGCTTCTTGAAAAAAACAACACTTTCTTGCCCAGCCTGTGGTGGCCTAAAGATATCCCTTCTCCCATCACAGTAGATGTAGTAAAGAATCTAGGAGTAAACTTTGACACCTCACAATCCTTCAATCAACAAGTGCTCACAGTGGCCGGCACGTGCTTCCACCTGATAAAGTCTCTTAAAAGGTTTTTGGACCTGCTAACTTGCATGGCTAGAAAGGCAGTGGTCCTGATTACATCTAGACTGGACACCTGCAACAGCTTATGTGAAGGGACCAATAAGTCTGTCCTGAAGAAACTGCAGATTGTCCAACATGGAGCCGCACACCTTATCCTAAAATTGCCTCATGGCACCTCAGCAGCCTTAAAATCGCTACAATGGCTACCCATTCATAAAAGAGTCCTTTTTGAGATCCTGGTAATAGTCTACAGAGCCTTTAGATCATCAGGACCTAAGTATCTTAGGGCCAAAGTTAAACCGTATGTGACGTATCGCCTCCTTAGATGCTCATCAGCAAGCCTCCTTAAGCCTCCCAGGTTTAGGCACATCTCAAAACGTGGCAAATCAGTGGCAGCCCTGGGGATTACAACCTGGAATTCTCTGCCCATCCACCTCAGGTTTTCTCAGACAGAACTCATTTTCAGGAAATCCCTGAAAACTTTAATCTTCGGAGCCTCAGATACCCTATCTGATTTGACAGGACACCCGCTGAATGTTCTGTACTGTCCCGCCTAGCACCATGATGCTCCTAGAAGTGGCAGCTGCGCTCTACAAATACCTTATATATACATACATACACGTGCTGCAAAGACACTTCACTGCCTAAATGTAAGCAATTCCCTCTTAAGGTTGTCCTCATTAGCCCAGGAGGTAGAGTAGTAAAGGTGAGGGTATACATGTTCCAAAATATATATCCCTAGAGTAACCCTGTAAAGCAAGGTTTTACTGTAAGTGACCAGCCTCCCATAGAGTAACATGGGCCAGCTACAAGGCAAACTCAAGATTGCCAACTCCATTTTGGAACAAACAAATTGTGTTGTGTTTGGTATCAAACACCATGCTTTTTCACCCCTACATGATTCCCAAGTCTGGAGTGAGCTGGCATGCACAGGGATGCCACCCTGCGTGGGTGCCCCTCTAGGATATAAACCTCCACTGCCTTGGTGGGCTTCCCCAGCCAGTTCTGCCAAGACAACAGCCTAACCTCCTGACAAGATGCGCTACAAGAGCCTACCCTCCTGACAAGATGTGCTACAAGAGCCTACCCTCCTGACAAGATGTGCTACAAGAGCCTACCCTCCTGGCGAGATGTGCTACAAGAGCCTACCCTCCTGGCGAGATGTGCTACAAGAGCCTACCCTCCTGGCGAGATGTGCTACAAGAGCCTACCCTCCTGGCGAGATGCGCTACAAGAGCCTACCCTCCTGGCGAGATGCGCAACAAGAGCCTACCCTCCTGGCGAGATGCGCTACAAGAGCCTACCCTCCTGACAAGATGTGCTACAAGAGCCTACCCTCCTGACAAGATGCGCTACAAGAGCCTACCCTCCTGGCGAGATGTGCTACAAGAGCCTACCCTCCTGGCGAGATGTGCTACAAGAGCCTACCCTCCTGGCGAGATGTGCTACAAGAGCCTACCCTCCTGACAAGATGTGCTACAAGAGCCTACCCTCCTGACAAGATGCGCTACAAGAGCCTACCCTCCTGAGAAGATGTGCTACAAGAGCCTACCCTCCTGACAAGATGCGCTACAAGAGCCTACCCTCCTGGCGAGATGTGCTACAAGAGCCTACCCTCCTGGCGAGATGCGCTACAAGAGCCTACCCTCCTGACAAGATGCGCTACAACAGCCTACCCTCCTGGCGAGATGTGCTACAAGAGCCTACCCTCCTGGCGAGATGTGCTACAAGAGCCTACCCTCCTGGCGAGATGCGCTACAAGAGCCTACCCTCCTGACAAGATGCGCTACAAGAGCCTACCCTCCTGACGAGATGTGCTACAAGAGCCTACCCTCCTGGCGAGATGCGCTACAAGAGCCTACCCTCCTGACAAGATGCGCTACAAGAGCCTACCCTCCTGGCGAGATGTGCCACAAGAGCCTACCCTCCAAGGATGGCTTGTGATTACAGCCATCAAGGCATTGAGCTTCATAGGCTTTCACAGCCCTTAATGTGCAAATACCCTTTTCCTTCTGCTCCAGAGAAACAAGGAACCCAGACAAATTGGACCGGATACCAAAAGAAGAAAAGGGCAAGTATATTCACTGCCCAAACATGCACTAGCTTGCATGCATCACATACACACAATAGCATAATGAGCTACGAAACTGGGGAGGTGAGTTGTATCATCCTGATGAAAGCCCCGGTCCTCCTTAGGCCTTCAGAGTAGGGCTGAAACATGTTGGACAATATAGGGTCATAGGACCATTGTATCCTAATCACCCCTTTAAATTTTTAGTTTTAACATCCAGACTACTCTGACAATAAAGGGATACCTTCCAGTATTCAAGGGAATTTTAATCTGTAGTTAGGCCCTCCGGTCTTTTTCTTTCAAGAGCTTCCTGGAAGACGGTTGAGCCCACCCTGACCTTTAGGTTACAAGTTGGGGTAAACCGGATTATGAAGCATGAAGCGGAGTGTGTGAGGGTTATTTTAAGAAAAGGAAGTATTTTCTGCATTTAGAAAAGCAGTGTCTTGGTGAGGACAAGCACTCCCCAGCATGCTACATCTGGAACTTTAGGTGGAAACTCGTTGCTCCCAACAAGAGGGAATTCAGTGGACATCAGAAATCCAAAACAGACTCCGTTGACTGGTGGAAACAATTGACCGCAACCTGCAGGAGAAGCGATGTTTTGCATCACAAGAATTGTGACTCCCTGGGCCTGTCGAGAGTGAGCCCAAAGAGAAGTGATGTCCTGCAAGCCGGGAGTGGTAGCCAGGCTCACACCAAGTATTGAGCTGCTAGTCCACTCCTGTCGATCCCCAGCCACCGAAGTATTCATAGACTACATTTGCATCAGCCAAGCCTTTATGATCGCCAATCGAGTGATCAACTCTATCATCAACCTCTCCACCTAGAGAGCACCTCACAGAGGGCCCGATTCACAGAACTAACTTAAGACTTAATCCTAAACTTACTACCATTTTGGTATTCACAGAAGGCACTTACTCATTTTGGTATTCACAGAAGGCACTTACTCATTTCGGTATTCACAGAAGTTAGGACTCCTAACTTTAGGACTCCTAAATGCCTTCTGTGAATACCAAAAGTCTTAAAATTAGGATTTTTCTCAGTTTAGGAGTAGTAAAGTTAGGACTCCTAACTTTACTACTCCTAAACTGAGAACAATCCCAACTTTACAACTTTAGGTATCCCCGGAAGGCCTTTAGGAGTTCTAAAGTTAGGAGTCCTAACTTTGCTACTACTAAACTGAGAAAAATCTTAATTTTAGGACTTTCGGTATTCACAGAAGGCATTTAGGAGTCCTAAAGTTAGGAGTCCTAACTTTACTACTACTAAACTGAGAAAAATCCCAATTTTAAGACTTTCGGTATTCACAGAAGGCATTTACGAGTCATAAAGTTAGGAGTCCTAACTTTACTACTACTAAACTGAGAAAAATCCCAATTTTAAGACTTTCGGTATTCACAGAAGGCATTTACGAGTCCTAAAGTTAGGACTCCTGACTTCTGTGAATACCGAAATGAGTAAGTGCCTTCTGCGAATACCAAAATGAGTAAGTGCCTTCTGTGAATACCAAAATGAGTAAGTGCCTTCTGTGAATACCGAAATGGTAGTAAGTTTAGAATTTTGTCTTAAGTTAGTTCTGTGAATCGGGCCCAGAGACAGCATCCGTCATCATCAACGAACCCACTGCTGTGTCTTGCATCTTAAGGTTTGTGGTGTCGAGTGTTCAAAAAGCATCTTTGGCGAGACCTGCCCCTGACAGCTATCCTCTGCATCTGGCGGCGCCGAGCAAGGTAGAACAGATTCAGCTGTTGCACCCATAACCTGGGACCCCGAAGGCCTCTAATTCCTGAGGGTTGAGTGTACCTTCAACGACAAGTGTGGTTTTGCCAAGTGCTGCATTTTGACTGCTACCACGTATTCCATCAGTACCAAGAACAGCCAAGTAACCTTTGCACCCGGACTCCCTCGGCAAGGTAACGGAGAACCGACTGTCAAGTCTTGGTCTAGTGGCCCACATAACCTTAAACATGAAAAAGCTCAACTGAGCCCACCTTGCAAATATCGTATTGCTAAGTGTGTTTTTCTCCCATTGACTTTAATCTTGAAAAATTGACAGCTGGATTGCATTTATTTATGAACACTTTGAAAATCTATAACTCCGGTTATGTGCAACGTATCAACTTCATTTTGGTGCCTATATTTCAATAAAAATACATTCAATTTTTATAAATTGGTGTCAAGGTATTTCGTGAGTCGTGTCCCTTACTTTTTGTCAATGTTGGTAGTATGAACTGCTTAACACATGTTCCTCTGAGTAAGCCTGAATGCTCAAGCTACACTACCAGGACTGAGTTAAGGCTGCCAAGGGTGGACCTGAGGTCCACTTTTGTGTATTGTGATGTTATTACATGATAAGGCCCCCCAGCCATAACATATAATACTTCGAACTTGCAACAGTCGTAGAGTGTCAATCAATCAATCAATCAGGGGTTTGTTAAAGCGCGACTACTCACCCGTAAGGGTCTCAAGGCGCTAGGGGTGGGGGTGGGGGGGGTGCAGGTTCCATTCCATCTGTCGAAGAGCCAGGTTTTGAGGTTTCTTGCGAAGATGGGGAGCGATGTTGTCTGTCTGAGGTGGAGCGGAAGGGCGTTCCATGCTTTGGCAGCGAGGAAGGAGAAGGAGCGGCCTCCCGATCTGGTCTTTCTGGTGCGGGGGACCACGGCGTAGGAGAGCTGGGCTGATCGTAGGGTCCTTTGAGGTGCGTGGAATTTGAGTTGGCTGTTCAGGTATGCTGGTCCGGTGCCGTGGAGGGCCGTTGAGTGTCATAGAATGTCGTAGAGTGGAGTGTTGTAGAGAGGTGTAGACTGTCAGAGTGGAGTTGAGTACCTTAGTGTGGAGGGGCATAGAGTGGAAATGAGTGTGTAGAGTGCTGTAGAATGGAGTGTTGTAGAGTGGCACAGAGTGTCGCTAAGTAGAGTGGTGTAGACTGGAGGGTTGCCAAGTGAAGGATTTATATAGTGGAGGATCGTAGAGTAGTGTGCGTCCCATCGCACATCCTGTTATGCCTTCATTGCTTTTTTCATCCTTCCCTGACTTCTTTCCCAGCTCTTCGTCTGTGCTGCTCGCATACAAGCATCTAATGCTTCAAACTATGTCGGTCTAGGCGGAGGTCGCAATTAAGCCATCACTTCCCTCAACTGATATAGCACTTCCAATCGAAATGAACAATAACGTGGAAAAGCCAGATGTCGCTCTTTTTCAGCAACCTTATGCCAATTTTTAAGCCAAACTGTAGTATGGAGTCCTACATTCGTTGCCATGACATGTGCAGGCGTATCTTCGGGTGGTGCTTCCTCACCCACTCGAGTTAAAACTCCTCTATCTCCCCTATGAAGGTCTCGTAATTGTTTAAAACATCGCATGATTAAACCAAATTCTTTGCCCACAAGATGTTTTCCTTTCAACTTCCTCCACTCAAGTCAAGAGGGAACCATCCGACATTGCTACTAACTGATGGGGCTGGGTTCCACATTCTAGATTTACTCTGAAACCCCTGGATCGTTGGTTCCTGCTTAAAAGTGTAGAGGGGAGAAATACCTTGTCCAATTAGATTTCACAATCCCAATAAACCATGACTCCGAAGAACCACTGACTCAAGGTTCTAAGTTTAGTTAGTTTATTACATGGCCAGAAACAATTGGACAAACAATCACCCCAACAGAGGGTGTAGAAATACATTGGAACTAATACATAGCCAAACCTGTGGGCTAAATTCAATATATGAAGCATCCAAAAGATGATCAGCTCTAGAATCAGGATGCAGATGATCACTGCGCCAACATCAAGAGTATTCTGCATTTGATGTTCGTAAGTAAAAAGCATTAGTCTGTCCCTACAATACCACTAGCATGACATCCCTAGTTAGCATTTCCCAGGCAAGTTCAGGAAAAGTTGTCATCGCATGAAGACTTCCTAAGAAGTGCACTCACGTTGAATTAGCATAAAGCGACAGAGCTTGTTCTAAGATGCTCCTTCTCTCTCCATCAGATCTTCTCTTCTAACTCAAACCCTCGGGGCCCTGTCCCTAACTCCAGTATCAAAATCCTAAGGCAGACCCATCATCACATCATACGAGCGTCCCATCCAGCTAGACACCTCCTCGCAAGTAACTTTCCAGGCGGCTTTGAAACTCCCAGCCTCTGGCTCAAGGACCTTGATATCTAGGCCTTCTCCAGTGAGAAAGAACACCGTCCCACATTATCAGCACCACTTGTTCAAATGTATCCTCTCATCCCTAACTCATAAAACAAAAGCGTTATTCTAACTAACGAAGATAAATTTCTCCAGCTGCAACAGAAACGTGAGAAAAAAAGAGGTTGTGCATACACAGGAACATTACGAACAACTCGAATTTGAGAGCCAGGGAAAAAAACCTATGAGGCCTACAAAAAAACGGGAACATAAGAACCAATATGAAAGTTCATTAATCACACGTATATATGAACATTATTATTGTGCACTTTTAATTCAGTGCGTTACACAGTCAATTAATTAATTTCTCATTAGTCATTTATGAAACGAACATTAAGATTTCACCATTTATAACACAATTACAATGTTCATTTCTCAATGTTCATTTCTCCATGTTGTACAAAATCCCTCTATCACTTCACTTTACACGGTATTACATTACACATTCTAATAACCAAATGTTAATACGACAAGAGGACATATGCAGGTGCAAACTACTCATGATTATAATGCACCCCTACAAATTGAAGAGCACAATCGCGCTCTATCACTAGAAAAAGTGTTTCCTTTCACACCCCCAGGTTGTCAGATAAATCCTCTCCCACGAAAGACAGAGCCTGACATTTGACCTCTGTCTTTAAATGTACAGTAAATGGGACAAGATCAGAACAAAACTTAAACAGCTGGTAAGGAATGGGCAGAATGCATTCTTAGGTCAGCTTGCAGAAAGTCCCAAAGAAGTATTTAGTAACCTGACTGCTGTGCTGTCAAGTATGCTTCGAACTAAAAAGGACTAAATGACTAGAGCACGCTGCGCCCTTCCCGTCCCCAGTATCCAGCATGATTGTCACTTAAATTCTCTCACTTTGAAGTTAAAGAAATCAATCAATCAATCAATCAGGTCATTTATAGAGCGCACTACTCACCCGTAGGGTCTCAAGGCGCTGAAGAAAGAAACGTAAACACCAAGCACCCTCTAAAGACAGTGCCTGACATTGGACCTCTGTATTTGAATGCATAGCAAAGGTGACAGGAGAAGAATTAAATGTAAGGGTCTCTTTACAGAAAGCGAGCATTTGTGGAAAAATAAAAGGAGTGAGGTGGTAAACAGGCTATGCTCCACAGGAGGGACAAAGACATACTGAACAGACTAAAACAAGCAAAGCCAGCAAATAGAAAGCAAGAATACGTGAGCTGCAAACCACAAAGCCAATGATAAGCAATGGGCTGAATGCATTTCCAGTGAAACTTTAAGAATGTCCCCAAGAAGTATTTTCACAACCAGACAGCTGTGTTGTCTGGTAGGCTTCTAAAAGAGTAAGTTCTACAACATGTATGAACTCTAAAAGTGCGCCCCTCGACTCACAGTACCTAGCTTTGAGATGGCACCCTGCGCGCCCCAAACACGATTGCCAGGTTATAATGTAAATTAAATATGTGACCAATGTGCATGCAAACTATGCCCATCATGCCACTGGGAGCACTAAGTCACTATGTTAAGAATACATTAAATAGGGCTAAGTGCTAATTTAATTTATCTTACTCCAGTTTCAGGATGCTCACCCTGTCCTGAGGATGATGTTGACTACCTAAAGATCGATACGTCGTCGAACCCACCCCCGAGGAAAATTCCCCTCCCCCATTGTATATATTTCTGTGGATTACCCCTTGTTGTCTGTGTGACATTTCGTCTATTTTCACTTTTTCACTCAAGTCACGATATGCACTCCGTCACTCATGTGAGCACCTGAAGGTATATCTACATGTTGAAAATATGAAATGATTAAAGTTTCACATGTTGCCCTACATGTTCTGCTCCCAGACTGATTTAATATCAAATTTAAGTAACTCCTTTCGCTTTTTAGGACCTAATTAGGCCACCCTTGAACCATTGTTTTCCTTAAATACATCACAACCCCAGGTTCACTTTATGGGGTACCCTTGTTTTCTTAAACTACGTCTGGTAGGCTTCCACATAAAAACTCCTCAGGCTAACTTTGTGGCAGACACCATGTGGATGTCAGGTGCTGTCCTGTGCGGTGTACTCAGGTGCTTTCCCTTTTGTGACAACTTGAAAACATGCAATAGGATGTCATCCATTCATATGAGAGCAAAGGGGATGTATGATGGTACAACGCGGTAGAAAACACTGCAGTACCATCACAACGCAGGTTTTTCAACGCAAGTCGTTACCACGACTTGCGCTGTTGGTGCTGGACTTAGGAATAGTAAGATGTACTATTCCAACACCAGCCTACGTATAGCAGGGGAGGTGTTGGAATAGAAAATCTACTATTCCTTAGTCTAGAGCGCCCTCCAGCGCAAGTCGTGGTAACTACTTGCGTTGTAAAACCTGCGTTGTAATGGCACTGTGGTGTCATTACTGCGTCGTAATGGGTGTTTACCGAGCAAAGGTATCTGTGTCTGTCTCTCCTCAGTCCAGCTTACCATGGCTTCAAGTTTTTATGAGTGTGTGTGGAGTATGATAACAAATATTTTGGCTTTACAGCAGCATAAAAAGGGTGGGCTCAGGCAGCTGGCTGCCTTCATCCCAGAATAATAGACTTGGCATGATGAAGATGAGAGAGGAGAAGAAGCAGGAATTGAGAGATGTGAGGGAGAAGTGCTTGTGGAAATCTGCAGTGGATCTTTGTCAGTAGTGTGTGTGGGTTAACCCTAAAGGCTAGCCAATCATTAACAAGGGAAATCAGTGACTGGCTATAGTATTAATCAGAAGGGCATACTGAGCAGCCATGAACAAACACCACTCTTTTTTCCAGGGTTGAAAGGAAACGAGGGTTAAGAGTGGACCGCGAGGAGGGAGGGAGCAGAATGGGGCAATGAAGTAAGAACAAGAAAGGATATGGCGTAACAGCTAGAGCACTGACATTGAAGACATTGAAGCTGGAGAACCGGGTTCGAGTCTCGGTGGGAGGCTGTAATGCAACTGGTGCTCATGTAACTCAATCCAAGGGGCCCATTATGATGTCGGGCGGATTGCTCCTCGCCAGGCTGGCGGTAGCCACCGCCAGCCTGGCGGGGGCAATCCGCCCGACATCCACACTCGTTTTCCCCCCCTCCATACTAATATGGCGGGGACCTCGGCGGACGGAAAGACCTGGCGCAGGTATAATGTGGCGCAGTGGTTTACAAAGTGACGCATCTACCTAGATGCGTCACTTTGTAAATATGGCGCAACAAGGTGCATTTTTTACGCCACTGGTGCGTCACAAAAAGTGACGCACCGGCAGCGTAAAAGTGACGCAAGGCCTAATAAATGAGGGCCAAAAAACGTTGCAAGTGCTGTATGGGCAAAACCTAAAAGAATGCCGTCCAAGCCACAATTATAAGCCTACTGACACATTTGATGAGATTTTTGGGGAGGTGGGGGTGCTGAAACATTGAGTATGAGTTTAAATTACTTAAGTCAGGATTCTGTATTGAAAATGCATGCAGATTAATATTGTGAGGAAGGGCACAACTGTGGGCATGCAGGTAACACAGTGGAATTATACACAGAGCTATTTGAGGATTTAAACGTGCAGTTGCCAACTTAGGATGCTGTTACACGTTGTGGTACAGGGTAGGTGAGGTAGGAACCAAGAATTCCTTGGCTGGGTCCTAAATAAAGAGGGCGCTGTGGTATGGCATTGCGGTATTATGTGAAGGTCTAGTATGTATAGGGATATGGCAGTACAAGCACTAGGGTGGGGGACACTGGAGCAGCAGGGGGCTGCTCTCTGCATAGATGTCATTTACGGGTTGTCAGAGTTCGCACCTATGACGACCCCCAGTTTATTATCCCTTGTGCTCCCTGGCACTGCCTGTGCAACCCCTGGCATCAAGGGTGGCAACATATGTGCCAAACCACACAGGGACAGCTCAGGGCTCATCATTCTAGTTTTCGAACTCTTTTTTTATTCTAATATAAGTGAAAAATAATAGTCCATTTTTCACCATTAGTGTAATAAAAAAACATGGAGCCCCAGGAGCTGGAATGGGACCTTCACTGGTAGCTGAGGTAATAAAAAAAATGCTTTTAAATGTAGGTTGTGTGCATATAGATGAGGGATTGTGTTTGTGTGAGAGTGTATGTGAATGAAAGTGAGGGGGTGAGAGTCAGTGACAAGTCGTTAGTGAGAATGAGTCACTCCTCACTGCCACCAACGATATCTGCTTTCTTCTTTACCAGGGGGAAACCACAGCCCTCATCCTAATTGACCTCTCGGCCGCATTCAACACCATCTCCCACTGCACCCTAATTACGAGACTCTACGACACCAGCATCTGCAACAAGGCACTGAACTGGACCCACTCCTTACTGACCGACCATATACAGCGAGTCAGACGGCCCCCGTTCCTCTCAGAATCTACAGAGATCAAATGTGGAGTACTCCCTCGCTGCTCCCTGAGCCTCACCCTCTTCAACATCTGCACGGCCCCCCTCACAGCCATCATCAGAAGCCACGGACTCAACATCATCCCCTACGCCGACGACACCCAGCAGATCATCTCCTTCACCAACAAAACCACAACTGCCAGAACCAACTTTCACTTCGGAATGAAGGCAGTTGCTATCTGGATGCAAGACAGCTGCCTCATGCTCAATTCGGACAAAACCAAAGTACTCATCCGGCGACCTACCACCTCAGCCTGGAATGACTCCTGACGGCCCACCGTGCTAGGAACCCACCACACCGGACCACACATGCAACTTTGGCATCATACTGGACTCCTCGCTCTCAATGAACCACCAAATCAACGCATCATCCTGTTTTCACACGCTCCACCTACTTTGAAAGACTTTCAGATGGCTCCCCACAGAATCCAGAAAGGCGGTCACCCACGCACTCGTCGCGAGCAGACTACAGCAACGCACTCTATGCCGGCCTCACCTGGAACCGTCTCAGGAAACTACAGATAGTCCAAAACGCTGCCACAACACCTCTGGCAACTCCATTTGCTCCCTATCAAAAAGAGAATCACCTTCAAGCTCCTCACACATGCCTATAAAGCTCTCCACAATGCAGAACCAGAATATTTGAACCACTGTCTCGCCTTCTACACACCAACCAGACAACTCTGCTCCACCCAACTCGCTCTGGCCTCCGTCCCATTGGGCCTGTAGTGTTCTGCTTTCAAGATGGCCTTTGGTTCTGGCATGTCGAAGGCAAAACTTGACTTAGAGGGGCACCAGTGCAATACTGATGCTGGCATTCTGAGGGCAATTCTTAGCATCACAGGTACCTGTGATAAAATACTTGCAGTGGCACACAACAGGTGAAGCAGCGGGTCACGAGATAGCACAGAAGCACTATTACTACTCGGACCCCCTCTCGGAACTCATGGAGTTTACTTTCGAAATCCTGAGAGTAAGCAGCGCACATACAGTTGTCATAGCTACCACCTTGGCCACAAATGTTGTTTAAACCTCCTCTAGGAATAGCAATAATAGCAAATATACTACTCAGTCCGCTATTTAATCACAATACCGACCCGAACCGCACAAACACTGCCGTTTTTTACGCTTTTCACCAAGGCACTACTGATAATTTCACTGTATACAAACCTTAGCCATATGTGTGTGCTTACGTGTTTGTACTGTCTACCTTCCTTTACAGGTACAACTCGAGAGGAAATCCTCCTCTCACAGTTAAAGCATCTTATTGCTACACATTGCAACACATATACATCATATGTAGCTCCTTTTTACGTCTCGCTGAACCAATGTGTAAGCATTGTTCGGCGAGATTATAGTAGAAGGATTTCAAAAGTCTACCCAAACTGCGGATTAGGGGCAGTTCATGTGAACCAGGCGCGTGCACATTACCAGCCACATCGCACGTCGCACACCATACACCATTTGTCTAAGCCTCGGCATCAGACTTCAAAGGAAGCCGCTCCCAAGCCACTCCCCTACCCCCCATCAGACTTCAAAGGAATGCGCCCCCCCGCCACTGCAATGCCTAGAGGTTGTTGAGGCTGCAGCCTAGCCCCACTCCTTTCTGCTCTCTCACACTTGTTTTTTTTTTTATGGAACGGATTCCTAAATCCACTGGGTATGAGCAGCCTCGCTCTCTGTGCTCTGCTATTTTGCTATGCTCCTATACATAGTCGAATTTATGCCTTAAAAGTGTGCAAATCTCTGTTTTGACCTCCCAGATCAACATTGTCACTTCTGAACTGAAAGCGTGCCCCTGAACTGAAAGCGTGCCATGTGAATTGAAACCCTTTTGGTGTCCGCCCCCCCTATCAGACTTCAAAGGAATGCGCTCCCCCGCCACAGCAATGCCGAGAGCTTGTTAACCTAATTCCAACACGCTCACCATCCTCTTTTTTTATCAGTGCCCTCTGCTAGTCGTGTTACTGGGGTCATTCATTGCATGGTTTAAGGCTAAAACCACTCTTCCATGGCCTCGAGAAAAAACTTTGCACTTCACCATAGGTGAGAACCCGCCGCAGTGTATTTTCATGGGTTACGCATTCTTAACTGAATGAAGAGCATGGTCTTGTGGCTTGCTTCTAACTGACTATGTTCACTTGCTGGAAAACAGTCTTCTTTACAGTGTTAGAAGGTGACCGGGCAGGAAACTGTTCGTACTTGCCCATTCCTTCTTTATTTGCTGCACACTTTTGTATTCAGTGCTTGGCAAGCTAAGTGTCAGAAATATGTGAAACCATTCCTCCCACATATTTGAATTTAGGTATTTTAAGAGGCTGATTAGATTCGGCATTTACCAAACGAATGCATTTATAACCATAACACAGAAAATAATTGGGAGACATTAAATCAGACTGTGTGGTGGGTCACTGAACTTCTTGAAAATCAGAACATTCAAATTTAAAACATAGCAATGCTTAATAAAAAGTAAGAGCCGCTGCAAACTCATAGTTTATTGTGCCTGCAATGTGAGAGTTTAAGAGTCTTGCACTCCTAGAGTGGTTTAGACATGTGTTTAAAGGAATAACTGCAGAATGATTAATTAGTAAAAGTCCCTCTTCATACAAGCGAGGTGCCCTGCCTGAGAGCTATTTTCGTCACGATATCGCACGTGCTGCACTAATGCGTTACAGGATCTGCCTTGACAACGCTGAATGCACAATTGGTTTGGTAAATGATGCGGCAGTAACTGTACAGTGATTGATGCCACCGCGTTTGTGTTGCTGTCTTTCGTTGCATGATTTTCGGTGTCTTCTACTATAGGCCTTCCGCCATGAAGACAATATGCTCTGTTGGAGTCCTCATACTATATGGGGATGGTGTCGTGCCCTCACTCTATTGCCCTCACTCTACCACTCTATCGCCCTCCCTCTACCACTCTACCGCCATCATTCTACCGCCCTCACTCTAGCACTCTACCGCCCTCACTCAGACAAATTGGGTCAGGGCGAAATACCCAGAAAAACTGGGCCCTCTGGAACGTACGAAGGCTAGGTTGTAAGTGCCTGGACCCGGAGCCGGACATCAGCAAGTGGAGAGTGCCTGGGCCTAAGGGACACCAGACTGCTACGATCCCACTGAACATATGCGATGGTGAAAGACAAGCCTACTAAGGACATGGAGGCTGATAAAATTATATCCATCCAGTGTTCAATGAGGGTACAGTGGAGGAGCAGGCCAAACAAGCTTTGTTTGCGGCGCCAGGGCTCCAACTATGGCTTACATCATGGTGGAAATAAAGGCTCGCTGGAGGCCATGCTGGTAAAAATGAACACCTTGGCTATTGAGGTGGGCTTCTCCGTGCACACTTTCGGAACATGTTGAAGGGGATCGCTGAGGCTCAAGGGCATGTCAGAATTTCAACAGGAATTGGTGGCCCTAAAAAGATGGTAACCCCACTCCAGTTGCTCTCCGCCCGAATGGAGGAATGTTTTGAGGACGTGGAGGGGCACTCTCAAAGGAACAACCTAGAATCTGTGGGCTTCCCAGAGTGTGTAGATGGACAACCCTTAGAGTTGTTCCTGGAGAACTGGATCACAAATGTCCTGAAACCAAGAAAATTCCTCAATTTCTTCATGAAAAAAGTGTGCCCACCTGGCAGTGGTGCCTTTGCCCAAGGCCAGAGCACCGCCCAGCGCCATTATTGCCCAGCTTTTTAACTTCAGAGCCCGAGACGTACTATTGCAGCATGTCTGGGTAGGAGGAATGTCATGGTCTTTCCGGATTACACCCGTAAGGTGCAGGAACTATGCCGGAAATTTTTACAGACCAAAAAGAGACTGTGGGAGCCAGACCTCCAGTACAGCCTAATGTTCCTTGCAGCACAATGAAAAGGTTTTCTTATGTGTTACCCCTGGAGAGGCAAATGACTGACTAGACACTCAGGAAGGAGTAAAAACGGAATCCACCCTCGAGCCGCAGAACTGATGGAAGTGGTGTCAGCCACCAGTCATCATGTTCATGCAGACACTCTTCGGGAACGGAGGACCCGGACTGAGGCTCTACAAACAAGGAAGATCCTGGACTGCCCGTACGGACATTAGAGGACTCAAACTGTGTGCTGGACACTTGGGAATCATGCAAGCCCCAAAGGGGAGATTGTGGCTACCTGAGCAATAGCACAGCCCTGGGCTAGCGAGAGCAGTAGATGAGGCTGGGATGCTTTGGTGTGGGGTGATCTGCCCTGGTCTATGGTGCCATGTCCCTGCACTGGGGGTTGCCAAACAGAGATGCTACATACAAAGACTCAAGGCTGGTGCAGATTTCAATAGACTGCAGATCCGCTGCTACACTGGGTACTAATGTGATGTATAATTAAGACCGCAGACACTGGATATACTGTTGCATTGGTGGGGAGATCTGTCTATTATGTGTCAAAGTTACTATGTGGGTAGAATGCTTCCTATGTGGTATTATCTAGTTCAATATGATTGCATAGCTTTTGATGTAGGTCGGTGGGAGCCTACGGAGGGCTGCGGTCCCATTGGTGCGGTTTGAGTGGCATTGGCCTTGCTGCACCAGCAGTGAGTTGCTGGGCCCTCAGCATGATGCAATTGAGGAGGTTGAGACTCTGGCCTCCGAGGGAGGGATGGGGCAGTGGTTGCTGAATGTTGGCCCAGCTGTTATGGGCTAGAGTTGTTTGGGCACACTGCCTGTGGGTGGGAATATATTCACAAAAAAAATCATTTTGATGTTTAAGCTGGGGTGTAGTGTTTTAGGGTCGCTCTACAGTACTCTAAAATGGATGGTGAATGCAAGTCTGGAGTGGATGTGGGGAGTGAGAGAGCAGGGGGAGAGTGAAATCGATAAGGGACATGGCACTTAAGACGGATCAGACATAGAGGTTCCTAACATTGAACGTGCATGGACTAGGGCAGCACACTAAGGGGCTTGTGTATTTGTATCTGAGGCGGTGGGATCTCTGTGGCCTTCCTACAGGAAACACACACCTGGGGAGCCTGTATTAGTCCGTTGAAGTAGAAGATGGAGGGGACAGATATTCACAACTTCCTACTCCAGTTATGCCAGGGCGGTACTGATCTAAGTGGCACCGGGGGCCCCATTTTTGGCTACGGAGGTGATGATTGACACAGAGGGAAGATATGTTAGTGTGTCGGGTATGACAGATGCCAGGGTCCTCTGCTTTGTAAATGTCTATGCCCCTAATGTGGACAATACTGATTTTTATTTAACTATTTTGAGGGCAGCGACTAAATATCTGGGTCCGGAAGTGATAGTCTCTGGAGATCACAATTACGTACTGGATGGCATGCTGGGCCGTTGACCCAGGTCATGGGGGGACTCGGACTGCAGGATGTATGGAGGGTGTGTGACCCTCTGAGCCTTACCGACTCATGTTTTACCCCTGAGACTGGGATATACAGTCACCTAGATTATTGCCTGATGTCATGTAGCCTAGTTCATAACATAGTTACTATTTCATACCTAGCATGCCACCTGTTGGATCATTCCCCTTTATTGTTTTCATACAAAATGGGCAGGAGGGCTCCTGGGGTGCCTCTCTGGCGGATGAGAGTGGAGGCCTTGGCAGCCCTAGAATTTGCACACGCAAATGGATTGATACTTTGAGGAAACCTGGTAGAGCACAAATGCAAGGTCCACAGAGTGGGATGCTATGAAGGTGGTCTATGGGCGGAGTGCATGAAGATCGTGTTTGGGTAAGAATGCAGCTCGCTCAGACGCTCAATGTGCAGGAGGAGAGACTGGGTGCCCTAAAGGAGTGTTTGGCTATGGAGCTGCAGAAGGTGGTGGAATGGAAGTAGTCTAAAAAGGAACTACTAGAGACATGGGACTGGTTGGCCAAATTTGTTTACACCAACTATAGACAGCGTCTGTAGGCAGAAGCGGACAGAGCGGATAGGATATTGGCCTTGCTTCTACTTAGTGAGTCTCAGAGGACACCCGGGGTGGGGTGTTGGAGATGCGGGGAACGGAGATGCACTCCCAGCAGGATATCACAGAGGTCTTTGATGCACATCTGCAGTGTTATTTTATGTTAGGATTATTTATATAGCGCCTATCACCGCCGGTCTCTAAGCGCTTAACAGAAAGAACATAACACACTAATGCCCTTGAAAAAAACCTTCAGCTGTTACACCGCCTGGGCTGTCATAAAAGCCTTCCTAAAAAGATGGGTTTTTAGTTTCTTTCTGAAGGGTAGGAGCTGTGATTCTTCCTTCAGGATGGACGGAAGCTCATTCCACAGTTGTGGAAGAAGCACGGACAATGCCCTGCCTCCTTTGGTTTTTAGTTTAAACGGAGGTTGAATTAAATTGGAGATTGTTCCAGAGCGCAAGGATCTTCCAGGAATATATCGCTTCAAACGTTGTTTAACCTTTTGAATGCTATGGGGATTTTTCCCCTGTGCTGGAAAATCATGATTACCATTATTCATGACGAGCTGGGCTCGTCATGAGCGTAGCAGGAGGCTACTGCATGACGAGCCCAGCTCGTCATGAGCGTCGAAGGGGTTAATGTACTCTGGGGCTTTTCCAAAAAGTGCCTTGTGGGCCACACAGAGACATTTAAACTGGACTCGAAATTTCACTGGAAGCCAGTGCAGCTTCTGAAGCAGGGGAGTGGCGTGCGAATTTCTGGGCAGGGAGAAGATCAGTCTAGCTGCATCATTCTGTATTACCTGCAACTTCCTCAGCAGCTTCTGCGGCAGGCCTAAATACAGAACATTGCCATAGTCAATTCTTGAAATGACTGTGGCAGATACGACTGATTGCAAGGTAGTGGCAGATAAAATAGGGGCTAATTTATGTAGTTGCCTCAATACACCAATACAGGATCCGACGACAGCCGAAACTGGGGGGGCCATTGAAAGCTCCGCGTCAATCCTGAGCCCCAAACTTTTTACTACAGTGCAAGGAGACGGGGTAGTTCCCAATTCAGGAGGCCAGTAGAGGTCACTCCAGGGGTCCTCTTTGTTGCGGATCACCAACACCTCCGTTTTGTCAGCATTCACTTTCAACAGATTATTAGTCATCCAGTTGACCGTGAAACTGAGCAAATTCCTCACCGATTCCTGGGCCTCCTTAGTGTCATCTAGCCGGACTAATAGCTGGGTATCATCTGCGTAGTTAAATATTTCGCAGTTAATACGCATCAGCTCCTCTACCAGTGGTTGTAGGTAAATGTTGAAAAGCAGGGGGGATAAAGCCGACCCCTGGGGCACTCCCCATGTCACTTCACAGGTCTCAGACAGTTGGTCTCCTAGCTGCACTCTCTGGGTACGACCTGACAGGAAGGATTCTAGCCACTTCAGCACCTGGCCTGAAATCCCCAGTTTCGCAATACGGTCTAGCAAGATGGTATGGCTGACCGTATCAAAGGCCGCCGATAAGTCTAAGAGGATCAGGGCGCATGGTTGTTTATTGTCTGCCCTGACTCTTAACTCATCGGCAACTGAGGCCATAACCAATTCTGTACTATGTTGGGGCCGGAATCCAGCCTGCCTGGTATGAAGAAGATGATGTTCTTCCAGATGGCCGGCTAGGGTGCTGAGAACATGCTTTTCCAAGATCTTACTTAGAAAGGGTAACTGCGAAATGGGCCTGTAGTTTTTTAAGGCTTTTGTATCCATTCCTGCTTTTTTTAAGAGTGGGGAGACCCTGGCTTCTTTCATTTGGGTTGGCAGATAACCTGTTTCCAATGAGTTATTCAATAAACTCAGTACCTGAGGCTGGGCAGGGCCATTTTAAAAAATTTTGGGGGACAAGGATCGATGTTTGACCCTGACTTGATCTGTCCGACTAGTTCTATTAGGCCCTTGTCGTCAATAGAAGGGAAATTATTCAGAGTCATGGATGGCACCTGAGCAATCAGACTAGGCAGCATAGTTGTAGCTGGTCGTGCATTGATGTCTGCGATGATATCCTGTACCTTCTGAAGAAAGAAGGTTTGGAAGGAATCACAGTCTGGTTGATCGCCCGCTGAGATTTTCCCTTCTCGTTGTGTGAGTTCCCTTAGTATCGTAAAGGTCTCACGCTGTATATTTATTGCTTCTCTAATTCTTCCCTCGTAGAAGACAGCCTTTCTTTCCAGGATATCAGCCTTATATTTTGACAGCAAGTTTTTGAAAAATTCAGCCTCTATTTGACAATAGTGAAGCCTCCACCTTCTCTCTGCCTTACGAAGGGCTTGCTTCTTCTGTTTCAAGGAGGCGTCAAACCATGGCGCTCCTTTCCCTTTCGTTCTAATGCTCTCCAACTGCTCAGGGACAAGTTTGTCCAGGGCAGCGAGTATCCAGGTCTTTAACATCCTAGCATCAAAGTCCAGATCTGTACCATGCATTTTAGGGGGAGCGGAGGAGAGCAGGGTCGTGATTAGAAGGTCTGCTTCTACCTTATTCCAAGATCGAATTTTTCTCCGTGACTTATTTGGGGCATCCCTCACCAGGTCGCCAGGAACCCAGCATTTTATCATAAAGTGGTCTGACCAGATGCATGGACTAACCTCCTTTATTTCTGTATTGGACAGGCAGGACCAAACAAGGTCCAATGTGTGGCCTTTCACGTGAGTCGGACCTATCACTAACTGTTGTAGATTGAGCACCGAAAGATTAGCTTCAAACTCAGTCGCTATGGGGTCTCTGGGTACTTTATCCCAGTGGTAATTAAAGTCGCCTACCACCAGAAGAGACTTGTATCTGGTGGCCAAATCTGTCAAAAGTTCAAAGATGGTGTCATTGAAATCCGGGAGGTTTTGTGGCGGCCGGTAAACTACCAATATTGCTATACATGAAGATTTAGACGAGACTTTAATTCCTAACAGTTCCGCACCTGCACAATTTTGTGCAATGATCTCTTTTACTACGAGACATTTTTTAAACAGAAAGGCCACACCCCCTCCTTTACAATCATTAGGACGATTATGCCAGATAGCATCATAATCTGGGGGTAGGGCAGCCAAGATGTCAGGCGTAGAGGCAGAGCCGAGCCATGTCTCTGAGAGAGCAAGAATATCAATATCTCCATCGAGCAATAGAGAGAAGACTTCTAGGTGGCGCTTGTGTAAAGAGCGCGTATTAAGTGTTGCCAGTCTAAGGCCATGTGGCTGGCGACTGATGAAGGTGGGAAAGGTCCTGGGGCCAGTGCCTATGGACTGTACCAGGGCCTCAGCTTGTAAAGTAGCCAAGGTGCCATCATCTAGACAGATGGAGTCAGTCTTTAGAGCCCATAGTGCCTCAGGAGAGTAAGTACGAGGTCGGACAGAGTTTATGGCCCCTGGGCCCGTCCTGGCCCGGACGGGCACAGACGGGCTTTCCTCTGGCGCTCCTCCGGCGCGATGCTGCGCGCGATCGCTGCGCGCCTGCATGCTGGTAAATAATTATAGTGTGTGGCTAAAAGCCACTGCCAAAGACTAGCCTGCTAACCCCCAAAACGTGGTGTCAGCAAAACCTGTCTCTGTCCCACACCCAAGATGGCGGACGGGCGTGAGGCGGCAAGGAAATCACCAAAGTGGTGAGAAGTGTGTTTTTTCAATTATGGTGCAGGCAATGCGGTAAATGGGGGAATGTGAGGTCCCTTAACAATGACCCGGTCTCAAAGAGTATTTCCAGGGCAATTTCAGGCATTTAGCAATAGTTGGTAAAAACAAATTTTTTAAAAAGGAGCTAGCCTCCAACAAACCAGTAAAAGAGCAAGAGTAGTTATTTAAGTGCAGCAGTGGTATATCGATCTGAATCTAGGGGCCCGATGTAGGTAAATCCCATTTACCGATTTTGAAATACCGAATCTTACCGATTCGGTATTTTAAAATCGGTAAATGGGATGTAGGTCCCAACATCTGGATTCGTTACCGAATCCTTAACAATTAATTAATTACCGATTGGGTAAATACCGAATCGGTAATGCCCATTCTTTCCTATGGGCTTTGAAGCCCATAGGAATGATTAGGCATTACCGATTCGGTATTTACCCAATCGGTATTTAAGGAATTCACAAGGGTGCAGGGGGTGTCACTTTGACACCCTCTAGCACCCCCAAAACGGCCATGTGTGCAATGTGGCACACAGACATGCCCTAAGGGCACGTCTGTCTGTCACATGGCACATGTGTACATGCACAGATGTGCATGTACACAGGAATCGGTTTATTACCATGGATTTGTATTCCATGGTAAAATACCGATTCTGTAAGCCATGTGCAGCCGGAACATAGGCTACCTACATTGCATTTTCGGTAATTTTACCGAATCGTTATCATTACCGAATCGGTAAATATTACCGACTCAGCAAATTTACCTATTCGGTAATGATAACGATTCGGTAAAATTACCGAAAATGTGCCCCTACATCTCCATGGCCCTTTACCGATCGGAAACGGCCGAAAATCGGTATTTTCGGCCGATTCCGATCGGTAAAGGGCTACCTACATCGGGCCCCTAGTCGGTACACCCTCCGACTGGCCTCCTAAAATAGCCTTTGCCTAAAGCCACTGCCAAAGACTAGCCCGCTAACCCCCAAAACGTCGTGTCAGCAAAACCTGTCTCTGTCCCACACCCAAGATGGCGGACGGGCGTGAGGCGGCGAGGAAATCACCAAAGTGGTGAGAAGTGCGTTTTTCAATTATGGTGCAGGCAATGCGGTAAATGGGGGAATGTGAGGTCCCTTAACAATGACCCGGTCTCAAAGAGTATTTCCAGGGCAATTTCAGGCATTTAGCAATAGTTCGTAAAAACACATTTTTTAAAAAGGAGCTAGGAGCTAGCCTCCAACAAACCAGTAAAAGAGCAAGAGTAGTTATTTAAGTGCAGCAGTGGTATATCGATCTGATATGGGATATGGGATATATGCGGCACTGAACAGTAACTTCCCAATAGCAGGGGAGGACTACCTGACCGGCCTACAAATGGCCAGTCTGCCTAGATAGGACAGGGAACAACTAAATGCTCCCCACACTGAATGCTTCTGCCCTTATGACACATGAACAACATTTGAATTTTCACTTATCCACAATAATGTATACTGTGTCTAAGAAAGAAACCTAGACAAGCACATACCATGATCCGGTTAGTGATGACAGGTTCCACCTCTACTTATCATCTATATTTTTCCTGTTTATTCAGCTATGGTGGTTATTTTAAAGAACCTTTTGGAATTCCCTTGAATTCAACAATAATGTGTATTCACCTAACATGAGACTAGTCAGTTTAAAAGGTACAAAATAATGAAGTACATTGATCTAAACTATTTGAAGAACACAATCAAAGGTTGTGGAACTCCATGTAGTGACAAGGAAAAAAGCATTGATGATTTATTTATTTACACTATGTTTTTGCGAGCCACCTGACTTCATGGCAAAGTGCGTGTTTTTATTTGTATTTAAACGGCCCAAGAACCTCTTTTAAATATTTACCATGAATATACCGAATTATTGTTTCACTTTTCCTTCATTTAAGCATATAACCCTATATGAGGAAAAGTAGTATTTCAATGAATTGTGCAGTCAAGTTACTTCTTCCCTGAAGTGGAACCCCTTAAAGTGATGCATCTGTAACTCATTTTAAATAAAATACTGCACGTTTCCCATCTCCTTTTCCCTCATTCTTCCTTCTGCTCTCTCATCCTTTCCATCAATCTCTTCCCTCCTTTCTTTATCAACATCTTTGTGACTCCTTGTCTGAATCCTCCTATCTTCTACTACATATTGCTGGTCTTCCCCCCTCAGTCTTTCTTCTATTACTCCTTCTCATCTCTGAGTCTCCTTCTCTTTCCTTTCACTCTACTTGTCTCCTCATTCCTCCTTTCTCACCCTACTTCCGGTTTGTTTCTATTCTCCTTACTATCTCCATCACCTTTCGAATGGTCTAATGGGGTATACACCCGTTACAACGGATCTTTTACTCCGCAGACCCATTACAACGCGACCATTACTCCGCATACCATTACAACGCATTGCGCTGGGGGGCGCTCTAGGATAGGGGATAAGTATAATTTACTATCCAACACCTTCCCTAGGGTCCACGGGGACTGGAGTTAGAATAGTAAATTATACTTACCACTATCCAGCGCCCCAAGGCGCTATGCGTTGTAACGGTATGCGGAGTAAAAGTCGCGTTGTAATGGTCTGCGGAGTAAAAGTATGCGTTATAACGTCATACATCCGTCTAATGGGCACATGCATTATTGTAAATTCAATTCGCAAATGGTGCGAATCACAAAATTCGGCCGTTTGCGAATGCAATTTCAACTTTTGGGATGCATCATCATTTTTGCACTTTTCGCAATTTAAGAAATCACAAAATTGCGATTTCTTAAATTGCAAATGCATTTAAGGAATCTCAAATTGAAGTTGACCTTCATGGTAATTTGTGAAAACTTTGAAGTTCTATTTTACACGCACACATGCCCTTGGGGCATGTGTGTGTGCAAGATGTACTTATAGGCAGATTTCAGAGGTGCAACAGTTTCCTTTGGACACCCCTGCACGCTTGAAATTGCATTCTCAATTTGCGATTCTCTAACGGAGAATCGCAAATTGAGAAAGTCTTCCCATTCATTCCTATGGGCCTCAAGGCCCCTAGGAATGAATGGGGAGGTAAGAAATTGCTATTTTTTTAGCGATTTCTTGATGCATTGCAGTTTGCAATTCCTTAATTGCGATTCCTTATTTTTCGCAATTAAGGAATCGCAAAAAGCAATATTGATGCATGTGCCTCCATAAGTGCACATGCCAAACTCAAGTTTAGATATCCCAAGCAGACCGCCAGTCAATCATTGTCTCCCTCCCAGACTGACATTCATACAGATCAAATCCAGAAAGCGCTATCTGCCAGAGAATCAGTGTCAAGCAGCATTTGCCTTGGGACATCAGTCAAACACCTAGGGGCAGATTTACAATAAACTAACGCAGCACCGTGCTGCGAGTCATTTTGGTGCGCCGTGCTGCGTTAGTTTCAAAGCACAGTGATGCGACATATTTACAACAATATGTTGCATCTCTCTACTTCCCCCTGCGCTGGCGCACACACTGCTGCCATGCGCCGACGCAGGCACCCTTGCACCGTGGTTCCCTTCCTGGACAAAAACAATCTGAAATGCCGTTTTTCAACGTTGCGTGCTGCATTAGCACACAAAGGGCCAGATGTAGGTGGCCCAATACCGGTCGGTAACGGCCTAAATTACCGAATTTCTGCCGTTACCGACCGGTATTGGGCATTTGGGATGTAGGTGGTCACATTTCAGATTTGGTAATTTACCGAATAAGTAAGTTAAGGAATTGGTAAATTACTGATTCCTTAAAATACCGAATTGGTAGATTACTGAATCTGAAATGTAGGGAGCACTCAAATGAGTGCTTTTCCCATTTTAGAATTCGTTATTTACCACCAACTATAAGTTGGTGGTAAATAACGAATATCTTTGAAAATGCAAATCTGTGCATTTTCAACTGTGCCATGTGGCAGACATACACATGTGCACACAAGCACAATTCAGGGGTGCAACAGGGTGTCAAAGTGACACCCTGGCACCCTGGAATGTGTCCCCCATTTTACAGAATCAGTAGAAGGCCCATAGGAATGAATGGCAATTACCAAATCAGTAAATACCGATTCGATATCGGTAATTATTACCGATTTTTTAGCTACATTGCATTTACCGATTCTAAAATACCGAATTGGTAAAATTCGGTATTTTTAGAATCGGTAAATTTCAATTACCTACATCTAGCCCATAGAAGTTGAAAAACAGCATTCTTTCAATGATTGTTTATGTGCAGGAAGGGAACCCTTCCGGAACAATAACTAGAGGTGATTTTCTCTTTCAGCAGCACGCATAGAAACAGGAAACAAAAACGAGGAGAAATGAATACATTTCTGCTCGTTGTTCCTCCCTAAGCCTCCCCTGGGGAGGTGTCGCATTCACACGCATTTCCAGATGTACGATTCCTCGTAAATCTGGAAATGTCTCTCGTTCCATGGGTGTGCGTGGGAACACTCACAGCAACACCCATGGACGCCCCATTCACACAAAGTCCTGCGTGTTAATTTACAAGGACAGGAAAAGCCACACCGGGTGGCTTTTCATGTCCTTGTAAATATGGGGCTGTGTATTGAGCTGCCAGTGCGTCACGAAAAGTGATGTACTGGCAGCGCAAGGGTGCCATGCTCTCTGTATTATAATGGGATGGCCGCGTTTGCCAAATAAACCATAATCTGCAAATTTTGTGAAAAAACAATTGCCTCTGGCTTAAACGGATCAAAAGTTAGTAAAAACATGGCACCATGTTCCTGTCAGTGGAAGGAGTTTCCTGTTACTGTATCGGGTTATTAAACTGGTACTAATATGGTGACATCTTTTCTTAGTGTCGCTATATGTAAAAATTACATAATAATGAAATTATTATATCATATAATGTGCAGCATTAGGCCGCATAATGTACCTTTCATGCTGCATAATTAATTCAACCCTGCCGCATAATATGGTCTTCCCCTGCCGCACGATTCCAGTTGTACAAATAATTCAACAAAACACTAGTGCTGCCACAACCAAAGCAGTGACACATAATGAAAAGCACCATGCTGAAGTAGAAGCAATTTAAAGCGTGAGTGTGGCTTACTTTGGGCACAAGTAGATCAAATGCATAAAGTTCGAAGTAGCTGAAAGGGGGGATTAATTGATATCTCGCAGACAGTTATTGTTTAATTCAACAGCCTCAGCTCAAGTGTTCACACATTTCATCACTATGAAATGTGTCCATTTCGCTATATCTATATCTCTTGCTCTCTCTCCCTCTCTTCACTCTCCCCACTTTCTTTCTCCTCTTTCACCTGTTTTTCTCTCCTTTCATTTTCTCTCCCTCTCTGGTGGGCACTGAGGGAAAATGAATGCAGCTTAATTGTTTACCCTTGTAAAATTGTGTCCACACAGAACTCGAGTGCTTTTTCACACTGCCTCTGGCCTTCCAAACTCCACTGTAGTGTGAAACCCCTCGGATTTGCAGAAAAAATATATAATTATAATAATACATTTACACAACTTGAATATCACCTCCCATTTCGCATGGGACAGGCAGCCTACCCTGCATCGCACACCTACAAAAGAATTAACTGGCACTTTTTGATGCACCCGGTCAAAACCCATGGGAAGCCATGGTAACATAAATGAGCCGCTGACGATTCATCAGGGGCGGAGCTTAGAGCCATTGAGCAACACCAGTGCGCGGCTGTGGCGCGGTGCTCCGCGGTCATGCTACTGATTCTGCCCCAGTGTTCCTCTGGTACCAGTACTCTCTTTGGTGAAGAAGTTCCAGTACTCAAAGGCTGAACATTGAAAAGTGCCGGCACTTAGTACCAGTGAGTACCGGCCCAATTAAAGCCCTGGTGCCATGGGAAGCTATCCCACTTTGTGCATTACTGGTCCATGGTAGTTGGTAGAACGTACTGGGAGGGCGTCCATGAGGGGGTGAAGACTACCTCCGCCAACACGAGATTTAAATTAATGCAACATATAATGTTATACACCAGGTATATCTTACCCCCAACACACTGCAAGCTATCTACCCAGGGTGAGCGCCCACCTGCCACGCGGAAGCGCTGGAGAGACAATGAGCTAGCAGATGATTTGCAGGCCTGGGAGGGGATGCTCGCTGACTTTCTAGACCCCCAGAAGCTAAACCTCCAAAAGAGGAAAATTGGACAACGTTGGAAGATGTGAATGTGAGGAGTGGCCTTGAATGGGGTAAGGGCGAAGGTGAGTGACAGTGCCCCGCACTGGGCAAAAAGAAGCGCACAACTCTAGTGTTGGGACTGGCTACTCAGGAGCCCGGCCCCCACAGTCCCTCTTTGTTGACCCTGGAGAATGTGCATTGATCGGTCTTATGCAGCAGTTGCAATAGACCATGAGGGCATTGGGGTGGGATGAGCTGGAGGTTGTCTTTATACCATAACCTGGAATGTATCACATTGGCTCAAATGCCCAAAAAATAGATACTGAAAAAAAAGTCATAAGTATAAGGAAAGACTTGCCTTCTACGGTGGCGGAAGGGGGCCCTCTTCTTAGAAAAATTCATACTCTTATACAGGGCTTTAGACAAAGACTTCCATACATTCGGTGTGAATCCATAATTCTCAGGGTTTGGACCAATAAAAAATAAGCTACAAGAAGCATTTTAACAGATTCTCTCAGGATAGTAGTACATTGAGATTCAACCATTCTCACAGTCTTGGCTGTACAGTTGAGCTGAAACATGCTTTTAACATAAACCTGGGACAGTGAGAACGATCCTTGATTCAGTACAAAAAGGAAACTTCTCTGAAAACACTTTCTGCTTACTCAAGTGAAAACTAGACATGTTTTGTTAAAAACAGGAATCAGCAGCAGTTATCACATAATATATTGTGATGTTGAGGCAAGATGGAGGACAGTGTAAACACAACCTAGTGTTAGTATAAGCTCAATTCGTAATGCTCTTCTGATTGCCAGAAAATCTACGCTCATGCCGGCGTAGGAGGGGTAAACTCCCTTTTAACACCAGAGGTGGTAAATTAAGTTCATAGCTACCTTTGTTTGCTCTGTCTACAAGAGGTGTAGAGATCTAAAGTATATGACCAATCAAAAATGACTAGCCTTCCTCCTATTAAGGCAAAGTTCATTTTGGTGCTCCTGATGTTGTATGTGTGTCGAACATATTATCCAGCATTGCTGGTCTCAATCTCCCTCCCGTAAATTAAGGTGAAGTGGTGCATTATCTCCATGCATGTGTTAGCCTATGTCATAACCTAGATTTGAGCCAGGGAAGCCATAAAGTAGTTAAAGACAAACATTTAGGGCCCCATTAGGATGGCGGGGGAATTGCTCTCGCCAGGCTGGCGGTAGCCAGCGCCGGCCTGGCGGGGGCGATCCGCCCGCCATCCATGCCGGAATGACCCCCCGCCATATTATTATGGCTGGGGGGTCCGCGGCGGACGGAAAGACCGTCCGCCGCTTTTCCGCCCCGGTCGCCTTGCGACCGGGCGGAAAAGGGTTCTGTATGGTGGCATTGTCTATCAAACACCGCCAGCCATATTAGAATGGGCATTTTTGCAATGCCAATACCGCCACTGAAAGGCATACGGAGTCTGCTTTGGGGGCCCGTTGCGGTCCCCCAGAGATTTCGGGGGTGGTGGGTGGTGCACATGGTACCCCCCAGCAGTTCCATGCACAACTTGACAGGCACGGAGTGGTGCCTGTCATGTTGTGCATGGAAGTGTACAGCATGCCTTCCTGGCATTGTGGCAGGCGGTGCTGAGTGCACCGCCCGCCACAATGTCAGGAATGCTGGATGCGCCCGCCACTGTGGTGGACGCATCCTAATTGCAGGCACGGGACCCCCGCCCTTATGGCGGGCGGTCACTATATGCGATGGGATGGCGGGTGAACAAAGTCTGCCTGTCATCCTAATGGGCCCCTAAGTCTTGAGAGATGCGAATGCTACACATGATATTGCTCATTATGGTCAGGAAGTGGTCCAGTCCAACCTGGCTAGATTGATTTAGCAGAAAAGTGATATAAGATAGTGCATCTTTTCAATTGGCTCTCACATTTTTTGACTGGCTTTACTGCCATTTTTGGACTCTGGGCCCTGGGAGTCTCAAGTGCTCTGATCTCAACATACTGTAAATAATTGGCAACAATAAATGTAATTTCTGACTTTTAGCTAGCTATTGTCTGTGGCTACCTGAGGAAGGTGCAAACTCAGTAGGCAAATGTTTCTGGGTCGTCCCACTTTGTGAGTTTGCTGTATGAGCCAATGTTTCAGCTGGACTTAGTGAATGAAGCATCTACCCCAGTAGAGCACTGCCCACAGACACATCTCATTCATAGGGATATTGACCCCCTACTGTGAGCCACCACCTCCCAGGCTCATTATCTTTTCCAGTGCGACCCTTGACCCTGTGTTTGGGGCAGGTCACTCCGCACAGCTAGCTCCACCTGTCTGTGTCCGTGTCCTTCCTCCCGCCGGTGCCGTGAGTACGTGCCTCCTGTGTCCGCTCTCATTTCACGCTGTAAGCTGCCCGCTCTTCTGGGCTACTGTGTTTACCTTTTTTGTCTATTTTGTTTTCCTTCCCTACTAGCTATAATTGCCCTCTCCCCTGGGATACTGTGTTGCCTTTTGTCTATTTTGTTTTCCTGCCCTCCTTCTCCCTGTAGCTCTCCGGTCTGTTTGCTCCCTGTAGCACCCTGATTGTTTCTTCCCACCGCTGCCTCCCCTGCGGCCCTGCCCCCCTCGCTAGCCCATTTGCCTTCCCACCCACCTCCCAGCTGCTCCTCCCTCCCACCTCCCCTTCTTAATGGCAGCCACGCAGCGGGCGTGCCGCAGGCACCACAAAGTCGTGCCTACGGCAAGCCCATCTGCGCCAGGTTGTGCCCGGACCGCGCCCAGCGCCAGACCCCTTGGCACCCACGAGCAACATGACACCAGACGCTGCTGCGACGCCAACCTCCTCCACACACTCAATGCCGGCCAATCAACCACCTGCTTCCAGGCCAACCCAAAGCTCACCCACGGACCCTTCACCTGCCGAAACTGCAGCCACACCATCCAGCAAACACCTGCAGGTTCTGCCTCTCCCCCCACGGCAGGTTGAAACCATCTCAGATGCAAACTACTCTACACCTGCTCCATCCACAAGCACGCCGTCGAACTCTAGGACCTGCTCGACTCATCCTCCCTGGGCGTCGCCTTCCTTAGTGACACCTGGACGAACCCCTCTTCGGAACCCGGCATTGCCATAGTCATCCCGGATGGCTACAAGATTACCCGCAGGGACCGCACCAACAGACCCGGAGGAGGAATCGCCATCGTCCACTGGAATACCCTTAGAATCTCGACCAGCACCGAAGACACCCTCAGCACCGCCGAACACCTGCACTTCCAGATCCTCATGGATCCCAACACCACCCTCAGAGGAACCCTCATCTACAGACCCCCCCGAACCCTGACCACAGTTCAGCGACTCCATCACAGACATCGTCAGCCCACACGTACTGGCCTCCACAGACTACATCCTCCTTGGAGACCTGAACTTCCACCTCGAAAATGCCGACAGCAACTCCACCATCCTGCTCTACAACCTCGGAACATTGGAGTCAAACAACTCGTCACGACACCCACCCACCCCGACGGTCACATGGTCAATCCCATCTTCTCCACCATCAACCGCGTCACCTTCAGCCACACCACCGAACTCCACTGGACCGACCACTTCTGCATCCAGTTCTCCTTCAAGAAAAACACCACGCACAACCCCCTGCAACGAATCCCCCACCGCAGCTGGAACAAGGTCACCGAAGACCAGCTAATCACCACCCTCTCCCTAGACCCACCTACTGACCACACCGACACAGCTGCCCGCAACCTCAGTCAATGGATCAACGACTGTGCCAACACCCTCGCCCCTATCAAGAAACCCTCAAACAAGACGCACCGTCAGTAGGGCCAGCTGGTTCACCACCGACCTCCAAACATTCAAGCAGACTTGCCAAAGACTCGAGAAAAAGTGGCACCACGAACAGACACCAGACAACCATGCAGCCCTCAAGAACGCCAGCCGCAGGTACCACCAACTCATTCGATCCACCAAAAGGACCTCCTTCAAGGAATGCATCGACAACACCACACACAACAGCAAAGAGCTCTTCACTTTCGTGAAGGAACTCGCCAACCCCAGCTCCAGCTCTGATGACATCTCGCCATCACAAAACCTCTGCGAATCGCTCGCCACCTTCTTCTACCACAAGATCATTAACATCCACAACAGCTTCATCACTATGACCTCCCCGACTGCCACCAACACCTCTGACTCACCGCCCCCCCAGCCTCACCGGCCTTCTGCTCTCCTGGAACCACATCAGTAACGACTACACCATCAAAACCTTGAACACCATCCACTCCGGCTCACCGTCAGACCCCTGCCCCCACCACATCTTCAACAAAGCGAGCTCCATCAGCGCACCCAAACTCCGGAAGATCTTCAACAGCTCCTTCGAGACCGCCACCTTCCTGGAGAGCTGGAAACACGCTGAGATCACGGCCCTACTCAAGAAACCCAAGGCAGAGCCAACGGACCTCAAGAACTTCCGGCCCATCTCCCTGCTTCCATTCCTGGCAAAAATCATCGAGAAGATCGGCAACAGACAACTGACCTGCTTCTTCGAAAAGAACAACACCCTGGACTCGTCTCAATCCAGATTCCGGCGCAATCACAGCACCGAAACCGCCCTCATCAACGCCACCGACAACATCAGGACCCTGCTAGACAATGGCGAAACAGCAGCCCTCATCCTCCTGGACCTCTCAGCCACCTTCGACACCGTCTGCCACCACACCCTACGCACACGCCTCCACTTCGTGGGGATTAGCAACAAAGCCCTGGACTGGATCACCTCCTTTCTCACTGACAGAACCCAGAGAGTTCACCTCCTTCTATTCCGATCCGAAGCCAGCAAGATCACCTGCGGCTTACCCCAAGGATCATTTCTCAGCCCAACCCTTTTCAACATCTACATGTCACCGCTTGCCAACATCGTCCGATCGCACAACTTCAAAATCGTCTCATACGCCGACGACACCCAGCTGATCCTCTCCCTCTCGAAGGACCCCGCCACCACCAAGACCAACTTCCACGAAGGAATGAATGCCATTGCCGAATGGATGGAGAACAGCCGCATGAAGCTGAACTCGGACAAGATGGAGGTCACCATCCTCAGCTCCACCCCCTCTACTTGGGATGACTCCTGGTGACCGGCCTCGCTAGGAGCTGCACTGACACCCACCAACCACGCACGCAACGTGGGGTTCATCCTGGACTCTTCACTGTCAATGACCCAGCAAGTCAACGCCATCTCCTGCTCTTGCTTCGACACCCTCTGCAAGCTTCACAAGATCTACAGATGGATCCCCACCGAAACCAGAAGGACTGTCACCCAGGCCCTCATCACCAGAGGCTAGACTACGGCAATGTGTGAGCAGAGACATACCCCCCATCTGCGTTCCGTGGAGCTCTGTGTTTGAATAACCCAGCCAATCCTAGCATTGCTCTTATGCTGTTTAGTATTAGAAGACACATGAGAGCAGTGCTTGAATTCGCTGGGGTGCTTGGGCCTTATGTTCCAGGGGCTCTGCAAGCACATCTGTACATTCAGGAAGTGCTAGGTGGGATGATTTGACCTCAGGGGCATAACTGTTTGCATTTGAATGTCAATCAAGAATTATTTACGACTTTCAAGGAAATTGGGTAGACTCAATATGCTGCAGAAAAAAAACCACATTGCAGAGGTACATTCTATTTATAAGTATATAAGTATTTACCTTTCGGTTCCACCACTGTAACATTTATCATCCACCACAGACTGCCCAACTTATGCCCCATGGCCTGACCTTCTGAATGAAATCATGTTCCAAAAAAGTTCAAAGAACAGGAGAAAGGGCAAAGGTGATGAACACAACATTAAAAGGACTTCAGCATCTACAATTTTCAAATTCAACCAGCTGGGAGACTTTGGCACAAACACTCAGGGCTCCAGTGAAGACTTGAAACTGATGCTCCTGCTCTTCTGGAACCTTCTTTGCCCACCATGTCATCTGGAGCCACAGTCTTAGAAACTGAGGGCCTCATTTATGAAAAGTGACGCATCGCTGCGTGAAAACAGCGATGCGTCACTTTTCACTGCACCCTCTTTGCGAGACCAATTATGCGTCATATTTACAGTATGACGCATCATGGAGCAAGGAGTTACAGATACATCAGTATTTCTGACGTATCTGTATGGCGCAAAAGTGACGCATTGTTGGAGTGTGTCACAAAAGTGACGCAACTCCAGCAATGTGTCCTTTCAAATGGAGCAAGCCCCATATGCACCCGAGGGTATCAGAGCGCTTTACAAGGTAGATAACATTTGCAACAAAATAAACAATGTGCATTTCAATATGAGTGATATAATACATGGTATTAGAATGGGAAGGGGGGAGTAGAGGGGATGGAGATCAATAGGGGTGGGGTAGTGTAGAAATTCAGAGGGAGATAGGAGTGTAAACAGGGGGAGATGAGGGATGTAAGGCGGGGAAGGGGTTGAGAGGAGGCAAGAACCAGGGAGCCAGGAGCGAAGAGTGTCAGAATAAAGAGAAATTACGTTCCCCAATATTTGTTGAGAAGGAGTATTTTGAGTCTCTTTTTGAAGAGAGGGTACGAGGGGTTGCATCGAAGATCTTTGGGGAGAGAATTCCAGACCGTGGGGGCGTTCCCCGAAAAAGCATGAGATTGGGCTTTTTTATATTTGAGTTTAGGAGGGATAAAGACAAGGGAGTTGGACCTCCTCAGGGACCTGGAGCACCCAGCTTTTTGCAATTTCTCTGCCCGGTAGGAGGGGGTGTTTTGGTGAAGTGCTTTGTGCTTGATACATGCAATCTTGTAGTTGGATCTACCTTCTATTGGGAGCCAATTGAGGTTTTTTAGGACCGCAGATATGTGGTCGAATTTTTTACAATCTGAGATAAGTCTTGCGGCAAGGTTGAGAACACAATTGATCAGTGCTAGGTGGACTTTAGGGGTGCCAGCGAGTGTGGCGTTACCATAGTCAATACGGGAAAGGACAAGCGATTCTACAACGATTTTAAAGTCGTCTGCTGGTATGAAAGGTTTGAGTTTTCTGAGGCGGTGGAGGGTGAAGAGGGCACCCTTGGCAGCATTTTTGATGTGTGGGATGAGATTCAGGTTACAATCAACGCTGATGCCTAAGAATTTGACAGAATTCGAGGGGGAGAGGGAGCAGTTGAGAGCTGTTATATCCTTAATCCAAAGTTGAATGGGGAGGGAGTTTTTTTGGGAGTGAAAATGATGATTTCAGTTTTTTTCGGGTTAGGTTTGAGATGATTAAGATGGAATCAAGCTTGTACTTTAATCAGGGTCTCGTTGAGGTGGAGGATGTCATTGTGAGATTTAATCCTGTAGTAAAGTTGGGTGTCGTCAGCATAGAGGTGATAGCATAGTTTAGCTTGTTTGAGGATGAGGGTGAGAGGTTCCATACATAGGTTAAATAAGGTAGGGGAGAGGATAGAGCCTTGCGGAACACCAAGTGAGACAGGTTGGGGCTTGGAGAGGCAGTGACTGAGCTTAATTTGTTGGGATCTATTTTGAAGGAATGAGGTGAACCATTTGAGTACGGTGCCCTCGAGACCGAAGCGAGCTTCAAGGGTGTTAAGAAGGGTGGGATGATGGACAGTGTCGAAGGCGGCCGAGAGGTCAAGGAGGATTAGTAGAGAGGATTCACCTTTGTCTAAGGAGCGATGGATGTCGTCAGTAGTATTGAGCATGGCAGTTTCAGTACTGCATCCTTTTCTGAAACCAGACTGGAATCTGTCAAGGAGATTGACTGAGGCGATATGGTTATCAAGTTGCGACAGGACACATTTTTCCAGGGCTTTTGAGAGGAAAGGAAGGTTAGAGATGGGGCGTAGGTTGTTCAGGTCGTTAGGGTCAGCGGAGGTGTTTTTGAGGATGGGGGAGATTTGGCATAGCTGAAGGGAGTCAGGAACACAGCCCGAGGAAAGAGAGGAATTGATGATGTTGGTCCACACCGGATCAATGACATGTTTGAGTTCTTGAACCAGGTGAGCAGGAAGAGGGTCTTTGGTGTGAGAGGATGGTTTGAGTTTAGAGATGATATTGGTGACAGCGGTTTCTGAAACAGGGGAGAATTCGCTCCATGAGGCATAGTTTTTAGCATAGTGGCACGTGACAGTGGAGACATATTGGGGCGAACGGTGAGGGGTTTGCAGAGAACTTGGGGCGGGGTGGGAGAGGATGAACTAGTGTTAGGGATGTTGTGGGGGGAGATGAATGGGGGATGGGGGTGGTTGTGGTGGGAGAGGGGTGGTGGCGAAGGAGAGTTCAATCGAGTTGACTTTGTTAGAAAAGAAGCTAGCGATTTCTTCGCATCGTTCAACGGAGGATAGAAGTTTGGGGGGGCCGGAGGACGTTTGCTTTTTAACGATGCTAAATAGTTCTCTGGGGCGGTTTCTGGCCTGGTCTAGTTGGGAGCGGAGATAGGAGGCTTTTTCATTGAATATGTGTTTTTTGTAGTGGGCTCTGGCCTTTCTAAGGAGGGCCAAATTGTCTGAGGAGGGATGGTTGCTCCAGGTCCGTTCTGATTGTCTGAGGGCCCGTCTCTCATTATTGAGGTCAGAATTGAACCAGGATTTGGGCGGGAAGTTTTTTTGTTGTTTGATTTTGATTGGGGCAATTTGGTCAAGGGCTTCAATAATAGAATTATTGTATGGTCTGTTAGGTCATTAGTGCTGTGGGAGAGAGGAGGGAGGATTAAGTAAGTTTTAATAGTGGATTCCAATTCGACCGGCAGAATAAGGTGAAGTTTCCGAGTAGGTATCAGAGGTAGACTGCCGATAGGAGTGGGGTGCGAAATGGAGCAATTCAAGGTGAAGAGGATGAGGTGGTGATCGGACCAGTCGACAGGAAGGATATTTAGGAGGGAGGCCAGATCCTTGCTAGCCAGAATCGCATCAAGTGTGGCACCTTTGGCGTGAGTTGGGGATTGGCAGAGTTGAGTCAGGTCAGTGATGTCCATGATGCCGTTAAATAAGGAGACCGCGGGGTCGTTATTATTATTCCAGTGGATGTTGTAGTCCCCAAGAAAGAGATTTTTAGAGTGGGAAAGCGATGCTTGGGCAATAAGATTAGACATCTCTTCAGTAAAGGAGATGCTGTTACCAGGAGGGTGGTAGATAGTGTGAAACCTGACGGCGGGGGAGCCAGGTATATTGATATCAGCGCATAGGTACTCAAATGTGGAGGAGTCTTGGACATGGACTGTGGAGATATTAAGACACACGACTGTTGGCTGTGTAGTATGTGCCATACTCCTGACCTGTGGAGTATCTGAATTTGCATGTCACACTGCTTTAGATGATCTGAAAGGATGAATTTGTTGAGGAATGTAAGAAACATGGGTAAGCTTGTAGTGATAAGGTGAGTTTATGTTGTGCTGAATGTGCCACATGCATAGTGAGCAGGCATTGGATGCTTTGTGGTTCTGTTTGTGTAAAGACTGTGATGGTTGGTGGGTTCTGGGCTTGAAACAAGGATAGGTGAATTTAAGGGGCAGCAAGGAGAATGCAAGGGGTAAAGAGGTACAGATGTTACCCTCCTACTGGGCTGACACATGTTGTGAAAGAAGTTCATTGCTCGTTTCAGAGGAGAAATGGTGTGACTCTGTTTTAGAAACATAGATGCCATTTCTCTATACTGCACATTTAAGCTACCAGAGGGCTTCAGGGAGACTTTGGTCATCTTTTTAGTCCTGTTATGCATAAACGTCATATTAAGCAATATTTAATCATAATAATCACCATTAAAATGTCTTTTTTTAAATAAATTGTGATGCTACATGGTATGATCCTCCCTCCAGGCCTGACTCTCCTCTTACGTAGAAGGTGACAGGGTGCTTTCAGTGTCGTCACGAGAATCCTACTGTGGATGTATTTAGAGGCACTTGCATTAGTATTATGGCTCAGAATGAGAAATGCATATTTTTACAATTCATGAATACCACTAGGAAACACTAAGTTGGTTCTTAAAGCTGCTTTGTGGTCTCAGTTGTGCCAGTCTCTTACTGACTTGGGTGCAAATTACCCACCACCTTGCTTGGAAGAAGCGTCTGGGCCTGAGAAAGAGTGGGGCATATTTACAAACCCCTATCACCACCACAGCATCACTTTTACTGATGCTGTGGTGATGAAAGGGGCTTTGCCCTTATTCACAAGGCGGGGTTAAGCCACTTAAAGTGGCTTAACCCCGCCTTGTGAATAAGACACTATTCCACGCTACACATAGTGTAAAATGGGCGGCAATGTGTGTTGTGGTGAGCGTTCCACCGCAACACCCATTGATTGTGATGCTGCCAAATATTTACAATGGTGGTATAAATATGTGGCAGGGCCAAAATGAAGAACAGGGGAGTCCTGGTCTTACACTTGAGCAAATGTTTAATTTCTCCCCGTTTTTGGTGTTTCCATGTGACCCTCATCTTAAGTTGGAGGTGACGGGGTGCTTTCAGTGTCGTCATGAGAAACCTACTATAGATGTTTTTAGAGTCACTTGCATTCGTATTATTGCTCAGAATGCGAAGTGTATAAATTTCAATTCATGAATTGCTATTAAAAAATATACCAACGAGAAACACTAGGTTGTTTCTTATAGGTTCTCAGTGGTCTGGGTTATGCCAATCTCTTATTGACTTGGGTGCCAATTAGCCACCACCTTGATTGCAAGATGCGTCTGGGCCTGAGAAACAGTGTTGGACACATACTGTGTTCTGGACAACACTGCATTCCCACACGCTTTCTGCTCATTCACTGCTGGGCATCAGTGCCCTCTGTTTTACACGTCACTGTACATCCTCACAAAATATAATCTTGTCACACACCAGGTGTGAGTCAACTCCTGTATCTGTCTTTAATTTCTGGCACTTGATTGCCTCCAATGAAAAAGCAGGAAAGCAAGTTCCAGAGGGTACATGCAATAGTAAGACTGGATGAGCAAGTCATAGGTGGCAGGGGTAAGCATAAGATGAAGTATCTGCCTCCCCATTGGTCAGCATGCTTGATCTCTTCTTGGTATAGGTTGAGGGTACTTTAGTCAGACATCGAGGCTGTGGGCAGCCCATGAGCCAGCCTTCTTTCAGATTACAGGCCCCCCATTGTCACTACCATCCTGTGTTGTAGCCTGGGCTCTCTCTACTACTGCTAACCATTGTCTGTGGCAGGTGCGTTACACAACAGGTGTCATCGTAACTATAATGTATTAACTACCATTTGTATTTAGAAATAAGGTATGTTGGTATTAAAGAATGTTTCATACAAGTATGCTGTTTCATTGCATTTCTATACCAAATGAGCATTTACAAAGCTTATAGGTCCGTCTTGATTGTTGAACTTAACAAAAAAATTAAGTATTCAGCTGCAATGGAAAAAGGCAAATCAAACAAATATTGGAGCATATTCACCAGTAGCTATCGCGGAATTAACTGCACTTTGTCGCATGCAAAGTCGTGATAAATTTACCTCACCATTCACAAGCAGGTGCTAACAGCCCACAGCACCACTTTCCACGCGATAGCAGCCACAAAAAACATCGCCACAGAGGACCCCTGCAACTATCGCTAATGAGATGCAGAGTAGGCGTTCCCATGCACAAAGCCACGACAACACCATACCTCAACATTCACAACAACCACACAGATCGGCGATAAGAACACAAAACACATGATAAAGCGGGTTAGCAGCAGAAATTTTACACCTGCTCTGACCTGGTGTAAAGTCGGACGGCAGCCTGCACCACAATAGGAAGCCCTGCCCAGGGCGTCATCAGAAGGGCAACAGATGCCATGGAGCCACTCATCATGCAGCACGGACACCTCAGAGGGCCACAACACCCACCCGGCACCCCCCCTCCAGACCACCACAGGGGCAGCGCAGACAATTACAGCGGTCCCGCAGGAAACGCACCTGCCTCAGAGGCACAACATCTGACAATGTCACTGTCCACTACAGCCTGAAAGGGACAACCATCCTACGCATCATGGCCATCATCGCCTAACAAGCCAACGGCATCAACACAGTGGACAACCAACATCCCACCCCACACCAAGCTGCTGGCTGTGCACCGCCTGTTGTCCCTTGGCACACCCCAAACAACACCTGACAGAGTGTGCGAAGTCTCACAGCCAGCCACATCCAAGACCCCCACGCCTGTCCTGGACATCACCATCTTCCTGGCACCCCAATCCACATACGGCCAACACAATGCGCAGGACCCGCTGTTGACCAAGCAGTGACCGGATGCATGCACGTGTAAGAGGTAATCCACTGCACATATGTCCCACCTGTGCCCCCTGGTGACACAGCACACAATCAGAGCAACAGGAAGCACACGTCACACATCAATGTGCAGGCAACATCCGACACCGTGGAACCCTCACCAATGTCGCCACCGAATACACAGCCAGTGTGGATGATCCCTTCACCCTCTGACAGTCCAACAGCGACCAGCCGTTCCAAGATTGCACAAAGGGAAATGCACAGCCCCTTGTCAACTTCCCAATTAACACCCCACTCATCTCAACACCACAACCATGCAATCCACAACTCTGGCAATGCACAGGTCACTAAATCACAACCAACATGCACAACAACATGCCCACCCACCAGACACGACAGAACAACTCACAATGGTTACCCGGGCAAGCCATGAACATCAGCCATCAACGTCATGGCCCCTCAGCCACACAGTAGCCGAATGTGAGGAGAGGTGTCAACCAGGCATGTGCCAAGGATGCAGTCGAAACATGATTGGGAGAGTACACAATGCCAAGAGTGGCGGTGAAGTACTGAACAAACTGCAGTATGCAGAACACACCCATATCCACGGCGACATACACCTCTGGTGAATGGAGTGTAGTGGACAGTGGACGCAACCATGTCACCCCAGCCAGTGGGGGTCCTAGCGTAAATGTTGCAGTTACGCCCCACCCATAAGCGTGAGCAGAGTGGATGTGCCGGCATTCGCCAGGCCAGCGTATGGGTGTGAATAAAAAGCACATAGCCCTGGGTGTTGTCCTCTTCTGGAAAGCCCAACATCTCTGCCAGGGTGGCACCTCCTACCCCGGCACGAGGCCGATACCGTCCTCGTAAGTGGAGTTGCCTGAGATCCAGTGCGCCTGTCATACCCCGGCCCGCTGGACCACTAACCCATCAGGCCCGACCCTACGCAGCCAGGCTACACTGATCAGCATCTGACACCGGCGTGTATCATGGAGGACCCACCATGTGCCAGTGTAAGCTCCAAGCCCGAGAATCCCTTCGATCAGTGAAGCATAGTGTCATATGCGCTTCTTGCGGCACAACCTGCCACAAACCCTGTCCAACTCCATCCGGCGAGCCGTGCTGCAACAAACTCTTTCCAATGCCATCCGGCAAGTTGTGCTGCCACAAACCCTGTCCATCGCCATCCGGCGAGCTGTGCTGCCACAAACCCTGTCCAATTCCAGCTGGCGAGCCGTGCTGCCACAAACCCTGTCCAACGCCAGCTGGCGAGCCGTGCTGCCACAAACCTGTCCAACACCAGCCGGCGAGTCGTGCTGCCACAAACCCTGTCCAATGCCAGCCGGTGAGCCATGCTGCCACAAACCTTGTCCAGCGCCATCCGGTGAGCCCTGCTGTCACAAACCCTGTCCAACGCCATCCGGCGAGCCGTACTGCCCCAAACCTTGTACAACGCCAGCCAGGGAGCTGTCCTGCCACAAACCCTGTCCAATGCCAGCCAGCAAGCTGTGGATGAGGTACCGGAAAACCCTGCAGACCAGTAGGTCTCACATTCAGCACCTAGTCGCGAATCACGAATGGCTGAGCCCACACCAGTGGTCACACAGAGAGGAGTAAGAGGAAGATGCGGCTCAGTCGGACAAAAAGCCTGGTCACAGTCACGGAGGTGACCAATCACGTGGTGCCACTGAACTTGAACTATGAAGGCCAGTGGGGCCACCAACCTATGACGGCGACACTCTGTGAATGGCCCTTGCTGACCGCTGTCTCCGGCCTACACTGCTCTCGGCCTAGGCTGTGTTCGAGTAGGCCACAGATTTGGAGCTGAACATCGAGTATGCAAAGGCAGATTACACATCATTGCACGCAAGGAGAGGCCTAAGAGGATGTCGCCTTGCATCTTGGCGGAGACAAAAGGATCATTGTTACAGAGGTGTTGGGACACTACCAACAACTGCCCTGGTGTCACTAGCGCTGTTCTTTGCGAGCCAAAGACATGTAGCTGTGGGTCACTGCTGACCGCTGCCTACGGCCTACACTGTGGTCCAGTAGGTCACAGTCATGATTCAGCAATGGCGGAGTCCATATCAGTGTATCGGCATCATCGAAGTCTGCATCCCCACTCAGCCCCGGTGCCACTAAGTCTGTTCTCCAACATTCATGGACACTCTCTGGTCAAACAGTGGTGGCGTCTGAGCCTATGGACTAGGGGGAAGATTTCACCCCCATGTAGCTGATACGGAATTGGTGATGGCAACGGGCTGTCGCATTCCACTCCTCCATTTGTTGCTTTCAGATCAATTCAAACCTTTTGGTTTCTAGCCCTGAAGGACACCTTCCACTGTCCCACGAAACACTCTGCAACATACAGCTTGGACATTGAAGGTGAGCCGCTCAGGTCGCATGGCCCATCTGACTGCACCGCAAGTCACCGTCCCGTGGCTGGGTGCCTGTGCCGGCCGCAGTGCATCCGGGGCCACCAACTCTGTGCTGGTCAAGTCGGGAACCGCTTCTCCGGGGAAATAGGCTGGCCCCTAACTCTGTGGCCTTGTGCTGTACGCTTCCTTGTACTGGGGTGAATGTATGACATTGTTCTACATTCTGTCCATCAACTGTGTTTTTGCAATTTTCACCCCGAGTGGGCTGGGTATGCTCAGACGTGAGTCCCAGGCTCTCCACACCACTGGAGTCAAGCTATCCAGGCTGATGAAGGCTGATAGCCAGAAACCGGTCCTTGGATGCTTGATTTCGGTCTGGGAAAGACATGGCTTGGTAGTTCGGACAGGACTGTTCCCATGAGGCACAGGGTCAGAGCTGATTTGCATATAGCCAGTGTCTAACCCAGGGTGGTGTGGAGTGCAAAAAAACAATGGATTTAGGCCCAGATCCTTGTACTGGGGTGAATGTATGACATTGTTCTACATTCTGTCCATCAACTGTGTTTTTTGCAATTTTCACCCCGAGTGGGCAGGGTATGCTCAGACGTGAGTCCCAGGCTCTCCACACCACTGGAGTCAAGCTATCCAGGCTGATGAAGGCTGATAGCCAGAAACCGGTCCTTGGATGCTTGATTCCGGTCTGGGAAAGACATGGCTTGGTAGTTCGGACTGGACTGTTCCAATGAGGCACTGGGTCAGAGATGATTTGCATATAGCCAGTGTCTAACCCAGGGTGGTGTGGAGTGCAAAAAAACGATGGATTTAGGCCCAGATCCTTGTACTGGGGTGAATGTATGACATTGTTCTACATTCTGTCCATCAACTGTGTTTTTTGCAATTTTCACCCCGAGTGGGCTGGGTAGGCTCAGACGTGAGTCCCAGGCTCTCCACACCACTGGAGTCAAGCTATCCAGGCTGATGAAGGCTGATAGCCAGAAACCGGTCCTTGGATGCTTGATTCCGGTCTGGGAAAGACATGGCTTGGTAGTTTGGACTAGACTGTTCCCATGAGGCACAGGATCAGAGCTGATTTGCATATAGCCAGTGTCTAACCCAGGGTGGTGTGGAGTGCAAAAAAACAATGGATTTAGGCCCAGATCCTTGTACTGGGGTGAATGTATGACATTGTTCTACATTCTGACCATCAACTGTGTTTTTTGCAATTTTCACCCCGAGTGGGCTGGGTATGCTCAGACGTGAGTCCCAGGCTCTCCACACCACTGGAGTCAAGCTATCCAGGCTGATGAAGGCTGATAGCCAGAAACCGGTCCTTGGATGCTTAATTCCGGTCTGGGAAAGACATGGCTTGGTAGTTCGGACTGGACTGTTCCCATGAGGCACAGGGTCAGAGCTAATTTGCATATAGCCAGTGTCTAACCCAGGGTGGTGTGGAGTGCAAAAAAACGATGGATTTAGGCCCAGATCCTTGTACTGGGGTGAATGTATGACATTGTTCTACATTCTGTCCATCAACTGTGTTTTTTGCAATGTTCACCCCGAGTGGGCTGGGTATGCTCAGACGTGAGTCCCAGGCTCTCCACACCACTGGAGTCAAGCTATCCAGGCTGATGAAGGCTGATAGCCAGAAACCGGTCCTTGGATGCTTGATTCCGGTCTGGGAAAGACATGGCTTGTTAGTTCGGACTGGACTGTTCCCATGAGGCACAGGGTCAGAGCTGATTTGCATATAGCCAGTGTCTAACCCAGGGTGGTGTGGAGTGCAAAAAAACGTTGTATTTAGGCCCAGATCTTTGTACTGGGGTGAATGTATGACATTGTTCTACATTCTGTCCATCAACTGTGTTTTTTGCAATTTTCACCCCGAGTGGGCTGGGTAGGCTCAGACGTGAGTCCCAGGCTCTCCACACCACTGGAGTCAAGCTATCCAGGCTGATGAAGGCTGATAGCCAGAAACCGGTCCTTGGATGCTTGATTCCGGTCTGGGAAAGACATGGCTTGGTAGTTCGGACTGGACTGTTCCCATGAGGCACAGGATCAGAGCTGATTTGCATATAGCCAGTGTCTAACCCAGGGTGGTGTGGAGTGCAAAAAAACAATGGATTTAGGCCCAGATCCTTGTACTGGGGTGAATGTATGACATTGTTCGACCATCAACTGTGTTTTTTGCAATTTTCACCCCGAGTGGGCTGGGTATGCTCAGACGTGAGTCTCAGGCTCTCCACACCACTGGAGTCAAGCTATCCAGGCTGATGAAGGCTGATAGCCAGATACCGGTCCTTGGATGCTTAATTCCGGTCTGGGAAAGACATGGCTTGGTAGTTCGGACTGGACTGTTCCCATGAGGCACAGGGTCAGAGCTAATTTGCATATAGCCAGTGTCTAACCCAGGGTGGTGTGGAGTGCAAAAAAACGATGGATTTAGGCCCAGATCCTTGTACTGGGGTGAATGTATGACATTGTTCTACATTCTGTCCATCAACTGTGTTTTTTGCAATTTTCACCCCGAGTGGGCTGGGTATGCTCAGACGTGAGTCCCAGGCTCTCCACACCACTGGAGTCAAGCTATCCATGCTGATGAAGGCTGATAGCCAGAAACCGGTCCTTGGATGCTTGATTCCGGTCTGGGAAAGACATGGCTTGGTAGTTCGGACTGGACTGTTCCCATGAGGCACAGGGTCAGAGCTGATTTGCATATAGCCAGTGTCTAACCCAGGGTGGTGTGGAGTGCAAAAAAACGATGGATTTAGGCCCAGATCCTTGTACTGGGGTGAATGTATGACATTGTTCTACATTCTGTTCATCAACTGTGTTTTTTGCAATTTTCACCCCGAGTGGGCTGGGTATGCTCAGACGTGAGTCCCAGGCTCTCCACACCACTGGAGTCAAGCTATCCAGGCTGATGAAGGCTGATAGCCAGAAACCGGTCCTTGGATGCTTGATTCCGGTCTGGGAAAGACATGGCTTGGTAGTTCGGACTGGACTGTTCCCATGAGGCACAGGGTCAGAGCTGATTTGCATATAGCCAGTGTCTAACCCAGGGTGGTGTGGAGTGCAAAAAAACAATGGATTTAGACCCAGATCCTTGTACTGGGGTGAATGTATGACATTGTTCTACATTCTGTCCATCAACTGTGTTTTTTGCAATTTTCACCCCAAGTGGGCTGGGTATGCTCAGACGTGAGTCCCAGGCTCTCCACACCACTGGAGTCAAGCTATCCAGGCTGATGAAGGCTGATAGCCAGAAACCGGTCCTTGGATGCTTGATTCCGGTCTGGGAAAGACATGGCTTGGTAGTTTGGACTGGACTGTTCCCATGAGGCACAGGATCAGAGCTGATTTGCATATAGCCAGTGTCTAACCCAGGGTGGTGTGGAGTGCAAAAAAACAATGGATTTAGGCCCAGATCCTTGTACTGGGGTGAATGTATGACATTGTTCTACATTCTGACCATCAACTGTGTTTTTTGCAATTTTCACCCCGAGTGGGCTGGGTATGCTCAGACGTGAGTCCCAGGCTCTCCACACCACTGGAGTCAAGCTATCCAGGCTGATGAAGGCTGATAGCCAGAAACCGGTCCTTGGATGCTTAATTCCGGTCTGGGAAAGACATGGCTTGGTAGTTCGGACTGGACTGTTCCCATGAGGCACAGGGTCAGAGCTAATTTGCATATAGCCAGTGTCTAACCCAGGGTGGTGTGGAGTGCAAAAAAACGATGGATTTAGGCCCAGATCCTTGTACTGGGGTGAATGTATGACATTGTTCTACATTCTGTCCATCAACTGTGTTTTTTGCAATTTTCACCCCGAGTGGGCTGGGTAGGCTCAGACGTGAGTCCCAGGCTCTCCACACCACTGGAGTCAAGCTATCCAGGCTGATGAAGGCTGATAGCCAGAAACCGGTCCTTGGATGCTTGATTCCAGTCTGGGAAAGACATGGCTTGGTAGTTTGGACTGGACTGTTCCCATGAGGCACAGGATCAGAGCTGATTTGCATATAGCCAGTGTCTAACCCAGGGTGGTGTGGAGTGCAAAAAAACAATGGATTTAGGCCCAGATCCTTGTACTGGGGTGAATGTATGACATTGTTCTACATTCTGACCATCAACTGTGTTTTTTGCAATTTTCACCCCGAGTGGGCTGGGTATGCTCAGACGTGAGTCCCAGGCTCTCCACACCACTGGAGTCAAGCTATCCAGGCTGATGAAGGCTGATAGCCAGAAACCGGTCCTTGGATGCTTAATTCCGGTCTGGGAAAGACATGGCTTGGTAGTTCGGACTGGACTGTTCCCATGAGGCACAGGGTCAGAGCTAATTTGCATATAGCCAGTGTCTAACCCAGGGTGGTGTGGAGTGCAAAAAAACGATGGATTTAGGCCCAGATCCTTGTACTGGGGTGAATGTATGACATTGTTCTACATTCTGTCCATCAACTGTGTTTTTTGCAATTTTCACCCCGAGTGGGCTGGGTATGCTCAGACGTGAGTCCCAGGCTCTCCACACCACTGGAGTCAAGCTATCCAGGCTGATGAAGGCTGATAGCCAGAAACCGGTCCTTGGATGCTTGATTCCGGTCTGGGAAAGACATGGCTTGTTAGTTCGGACTGGACTGTTCCCATGAGGCACAGGGTCAGAGCTGATTTGCATATAGCCAGTGTCTAACCCAGGGTGGTGTGGAGTGCAAAAAAACGTTGTATTTAGGCCCAGATCTTTGTACTGGGGTGAATGTATGACATTGTTCTACATTCTGTCCATCAACTTTGTTTTTTGCAATTTTCACCCCGAGTGGGCTGGGTAGGCTCAGACATGAGTCCCAGGCTCTCCACACCACTGGAGTCAAGCTATCCAGGCTGATGAAGGCTGATAGCCAGAAACCGGTCCTTGGATGCTTGATTCCGGTCTGGGAAAGACATGGCTTGGTAGTTCGGACTGGACTGTTCCCATGAGGCACAGGATCAGAGCTGATTTGCATATAGCCAGTGTCTAACCCAGGGTGGTGTGGAGTGCAAAAAAACAATGGATTTAGGCCCAGATCCTTGTACTGGGGTGAATGTATGACATTGTTCGACCATCAACTGTGTTTTTTGCAATTTTCACCCCGAGTGGGCTGGGTATGCTCAGACATGAGTCCCAGGCTCTCCACACCACTGGAGTCAAGCTATCCATGCTGATGAAGGCTGATAGCCAGAAACCGGTCCTTGGATGCTTGATTCCGGTCTGGGAAAGACATGGCTTGGTAGTTCGGACTGGACTGTTCCCATGAGGCACAGGGTCAGAGCTGATTTGCATATAGCCAGTGTCTAACCCAGGGTGGTGTGGAGTGCAAAAAAACGATGGATTTAGGCCCAGATCCTTGTACTGGGGTGAATGTATGACATTGTTCTACATTCTGTTCATCAACTGTGTTTTTTGCAATTTTCACCCCGAGTGGGCTGGGTATGCTCAGACGTGAGTCCCAGGCTCTCCACACCACTGGAGTCAAGCTATCCAGGCTGATGAAGGCTGATAGCCAGAAACCGGTCCTTGGATGCTTGATTCCGGTCTGGGAAAGACATGGCTTGGTAGTTCGGACTGGACTGTTCCCATGAGGCACAGGGTCAGAGCTGATTTGCATATAGCCAGTGTCTAACCCAGGGTGGTGTGGAGTGCAAAAAAACAATGGATTTAGACCCAGATCCTTGTACTGGGGTGAATGTATGACATTGTTCTACATTCTGTCCATCAACTGTGTTTTTTGCAATTTTCACCCCAAGTGGGCTGGGTATGCTCAGACGTGAGTCCCAGGCTCTCCACACCACTGGAGTCAAGCTATCCAGGCTGATGAAGGCTGATAGCCAGAAACCGGTCCTTGGATGCTTGATTCCGGTCTGGGAAAGACATGGCTTGGTAGTTCAGACTGGACTGGTTCCATGAGGCACAGGGTCAGAGCAAATTTGCATATAGCCAGTGTCTAACCCAGGGTGGTGTGGAGTGAAAAAAAATGATGGATTTAGGCCCAGATCCTTGTACTGGGGTGAATGTATGACATTGTTCTACATTCTGTCCATCAACTGTGTTTTTTGCAATTTTCACTCCGGGCCCAAATGCATCCCACCAGGGCTCACACACCAAAGCGAGTCCAGACCGGCCCGGATGACGCATCACTGCAGGAGGCACACGCCACCAAATGCCATCTGCCAGAGTTGAAGCGGTGGTCCTGACAGACTTCGTGGTTGCTCAGGCCTCTCGTGGATGCCATCATTGGCCTGATTCCCTGCTCAGCACTCCAGGTGCCATTGACTCAGTGCACCACAGGCCATTGTCCGTTGCTGCTTGTGTTTTGTGCTGTGGACCAGTTGTGCAGGTATGTCACCTAGAACAGTGTGGGGACCCTGAGACATTGATGGTGAGGATGATGCAGGTCTGACACACCCCACCTCATCTGCATCAGGAATGTATCGAAGGGACACAATCCGAGACTTTTTCTGCACATGACTGCGCTCATCTCTAGTGTCCACAGCCCAGTGCATTGCAACTCTTGGACACTTCTGTTTGCATGTTGGCTGTCCTCTGGACTTCCTCCGGCTTACCCCATGTTGCTCAGCAGTTGTCTCGTAGTTGCATGGGTTTTCTGTATCCGTTACACTGGTGTCCAATGTCCAAGTGGTTGCCAACACCAGACATTCCTTGCGGGTTGGCTTACAATCACCCCACACACATCCAGCACAGCTGTCACTGTACATGTGGCCCTGCCAATAAAGGGGCCAGGCGCATGTGCCCGTAGCCAGTTCAACATGATCTCTGCGTGTGGGCCCTGGGCCCTATGACTTTACATTGTGCTGTGTACATCGGATGCAGACATGCCACCCAGAGGTGGTGGAATGGGGCTTGGACATGTAGCTTTGTCGTCAACCACTCAATTTCACTGTTACCGGCTCTGTCAGCTGTAGTAAGCATGTTTTTGTGCATGTGCGGAGCCAGTTGTGTCCTCCGTTCGGCAGTGTCAGCTATGCGCATAGTTCCATGTCATCATCAATGTGGGTGTGCTGTTTGTGCTATGTGTGTGTGCTGGAGTGTGCCAAGGGGATCTGGGACATGATCATGGGTGTTTGTGGGTGTGCAATGTGCTACGCCTCGTTGTATATGTATGCCATTGTGCCCATCTCCCCCCATCACCCCCGGCCCTGTTTGTTGGTGTTGTGTCAGGTCCTCTCGAGCTGTGTCCGTACTACCTACTCCTTGCATCGTCTCCACACTGATGGCTGTGGGCTAGGTTTCCTCCAACTCCTCCGGTGGCGCTGGACTGCCACCTCCTGTCGCTGTTGCTGCCTTCCTGTTGGCAGTGGTTTGGTGCATGGTTTAGTTTGTCACGCCATTCTGTCGCCTATTGGCCTCCTGGGCACTCCGACTGCATTCCAGGTGGTCTGCTTGTGGGTCATTTGCTGGAGGTGTTCTGTCACCTCCGTGACGCTGGTCTTGTTTTTCTGCGGTCTGTAACCCGTCTTCCTCTCCCTCTTCTCCTTGGCCTTCCCCGATCCCGTTGTTCCTTGCTGGTAGTCTGTGGGGGTTGTGGGGTTTGTGTCGGCCTCTGCACTGGGTCAGGGTGCATCCATGTTGCTACGTGCTTTGGCTTGTCTCTGGTGTGTTTTTTCTGTGTTTTTTATGGTGCATTGTCCCTCCAGACGCGTGGAATTTGCAGGCCTGTGGCTATACTTTTTGTACCGCGGTTGGCCTCATTGCATGTTTTTTTGCATTTGCGTATCGCATTTTTGTGGCGTGGGGTTGATTTTCACTGGGACATTTGCAGCGTTGTCTGGTGTCTTTCGCATGCTACCGCGTGTTGTGAATTCCACGTTGACACTGGGTTATTTTCCCGCGATAGGCTGCGATGTTGAAAGGTGCGTTACGCTACCCTTTGTGGTAGTTATCACACCTTTTTGTGAATATACCCCATTGTTTTCTATGTATATTTAATAGCTGATGATTCTGCATACTTTTTAAATGTAAACAAGCATAAGCACTCAATAGGCGGTGGAGCGATACACCAGACAGCCAGTATTATGTAGTGAGAGATAAATACTCTTCTGGTTGAAGCCGATCCCACTTTATCTATATTTTGACAAATTGGTGATAATAGGTCTGCAGGCAGCTGCGCTGTCAAGCCAGGCATAAAAAGACCTCTTCCTTTTGGAGAGAGCAGTCGGTGCTTCCTGGGAGTACAGTTAGAGGCTCCTCCTCCCTAGAAAAGAGAAAAACTCCACCTATGGAGCTCCTCTTTCAGGGGACAAAATGAAAAAGGCTCTTTGGGTGTTGGAGATCTGCAAAAGGCTTCTTCATGGTTAGAAAAGTGCACCAGACTCACGGGAGAGGTAACTTCTTAGGCCCCATTACATGATATGATCCATCTTCTGGGGCAGGTGATAAAGATCACTGCCTGGGTGGATAAAACAGTTATAGTGCATTAGGAAACAATGCTACTCCACTCATTTTCCTGCAGGACAGTGTTATTTCTGCCGGCAACTGCGGCATCAGAACCAGATAGCTCGGTAGAGCTGTGGAAACTATGTTATCTCCCTGTCCATGGACAGAACAGGATTTTGGTGCCATTGCTAAAGTAACAATTTACTGCCACAGGTGTCTGCCTCTCACCTTGATGTAGCACCCGTCCTAAACACTACTGCTCTACCCCAAAGAGGGGGCCTCATTGGTCAGCATACATGGGGGGGGGTCTACAGGATGCAGTGGAAGCCTATCCTACCCCACAACAGCTACTTCTCTGCAAGACCCACAGGTGCACCTCAAAAAACCCTCATAAACCTGACATAATTAAGATCAGCAAACTTTTCATTTAAACCTAGATGCTGTCTGCCCTGTCTCGACTGGAAATATAGTAGTGAAATGTATAATACAGCAGACAAAGCGAGGCAGTATGTCTCTTAGCAAGTGGCACCTCCAAGCAAGTAAACCCAGCCAGCCTCAGATGTGTGTATATGAACCGTTGTGTATGCAGATGGTGGATGAATCCAAAATATACATAAGAGGGTCTCTGCAATGCGAAAATTCTAGGGGAAAACCAGGCAGAACAACCTATAACGCAACACTAAACCCCGTATAAAACAATCACATCCAAGAGTGATTCATACACATGTATCCCACAGAGGAAAATAGCAAATACTCTTTTAGATTTATATTTTTAATATCAAACAATGATGGGCATATATTATATTTTTGCTTTAATTTTGTTATATAAATATATTGTACATCACATATATTTAATTTCATCTATACAATATTTTCTTAAAAATTTATCCCAGACTCAGGAGCCCCAATCGCCAAGGGGGGAGAAAATCACTTCATTGTGGTACGTGTATCCACAAAAAACAGTCAATACACATAAAGGAAACAAAACATAAATGTAAAGACTTATACATTTAACAAAAACTAACAATAAAGACAATACATAACAATATTGCGCATGGCTAACAAATCAAACAACACAAATGCGCCGACGCGCGTTTCGGAAATCCCATGTACCGTCCTTCATCAGGGCGTTGATGTAGTAAAGTGTATCACAGTTCAATGAACAGTGTATTTGACAGTATATATAAACAGATGCTTTATACACATTGAGGCTCCGAATCAACTGGACAATCACCTCTGTGGCAACAAATATGGCAACCTTACTCTTACTTCTTCATGGATTACTCATGTTGGTACAGTTTAAAATCACATGTGAGCAAAATTATAATAGTGACTACTGTGAGTCCCAAGAGACCAGGAAGTGTGTCTCAAGACCAAGCATACAATCCATCACCAAAACGTACAAAATTTTCAGAAAATACAACACCAGCACACAGTGCACCGGCAATTTCATGTGGCTGAAAAGAAAAAGAAAAAAGAGAAAGGAAAGACTTCATTAAGAAATAGATAAAGAACCCCCACCAACTCTCTAGGTGCGACTAGGTTCAATAAGTTGAGAATGGATAGAATCATACATCCCAAAAAATAAAAATTTTATAAAGTCAGATCAAGAACTCCTCTACATACTTTTGTAGTAAAGTGAGAAGTGGTAACTTCTATCTCTTGAGGCACTTCAAACGTTTTACTTCTTTAGAACCAACCTAACCACTGCTCGACCTATATACCGTGGAAACAGTAAGTATGTAAGAACTCCTTTATTCTCTGTTAGATAGTTAATTAGAAAATAAATTACAAAATCAAGTGCAAGCCTACTTGTATCAATCAGGTCAAGCAGACGCCCAAAGTAGGAGATCACGAAAAAAGAATCCTGTACTAAATACAGCATAGGGCACGCTGAAATAAATAAAGAACAACATAGATCTAGTCATTCAGAAATGTCCTGTGCTATTAATTAATAGGTTTACAGGGAACCAGAATCCAAAAAAACATACTTGCAAAATACTGGAATTGATTCTAAATCGGTGTCCAGGAAAAGTTGGTAGTGGAGAAATGATGGGGGGGGGTCAGTACTCGTGATCAATAACTAATTGGAAAACAGAAGACATATAGAGCTGGTCAATACCTCGAAACCCAGGTTCCCCAAGGTTCCACAAACCTAACAATCTTAAGGTCCAGAGAAACTTACATATTTAAAAATGTAACTCTTCAGCAGCTTAACGGCATATTTATACGAGTGTGCGTCCACAGGATGGTTCTATAGGTCCATCCTAAACTGTAATACGTCAATTCGTCCTCCTCCGTATTGTTCAGAAGGGGCTGCAAGTATACAAATATGGGTACACATATTATCAAAACACCCTATAATATTGGCCAAACCACTGTGGAACATATAGTGTCCTTAGTCTGCCAGCATTCATATGTCTACAGTACTCATCGTATATCTAAACAAGAGAGGTTCCATCCTCAATGAATGAAACCTAGGGGCATATGTAGGAAGGCGTCGGCGTTTGCGAATCGCAATTGGCCTTTTGGTATGTAGGTGCCACATATCAAAATAAGGAATCGCAAAAATTGCGATTCCTAATTTTGGTCAAGCATTTAGGGAGTTGCAATTTTGCGATTCCTTAAATGCTATGCAGGGGTGCCTTAGACATTGCGATTTTGGCCTAAGGAATCGCAACATACCACCTACTCCAAGTAGATGGTATTTTGCGAGTTCCTGTCACAATGCAATTTTTCAAAAATTGAAAGTTCCATGTGGCGCACAGACATGCCCTTAGGGCATGTCTGTGCGCCACATGTTCTTACAAGCACATTCCAGGGGTGCAACAGGTGTCCTTTGGACACCCTGGCACCCTTGGAATTGCGATTCTCAAATTTCGATTTTCTCATAGAAAATCGCAATTTGAGAATGTATCCCCATTCATTCCTATTGGGCCTCTTGGCCCATAGGAATGAATGGGAAACTCATTCCTTAATTGCGATTCGCAATTTGCTAATCGCAATTAAGGAATTTTAGAGATTCGCAAAAAAATTGCGATTTTTTTACCTACATTCCATTTTGCAATTCTCGAATAGCAATTCCTTAAAAATCGCTATTTGAGAATCGCAAAATGTGAATTACCTACATATGCCCCCTAGACATTTAATAATCAAGGCACATGCTGTCTATGGAACGACTATTTGTTCGACATATATACGCTAAAATAGTTGCCTCATTAAGCTGTCCTGTGTTAGATTCTCGAGACGTCACCCTACGTCCTATTCCACATATATGTTTAAAAGGTTGCCTCATTCAGCTGTCCCGTTCCTACACTGCTCCCGCTAAAGATAGTAAAGAACAGACCCAAGAGTATATAAAAAATCCCCAGGGTTGGAGTCTACTTTAACGGGCAGGTAAAAGGTCCCTCCGTAACGCTCACAAGCCCAACTACATCAGTGCCCTGATGAAGGACGGTACATTGGATTTCTGAAACGCGGTCGGCGCATTTGTGTTGTTTGATTTGTTAGTGATATGCAATATTGTTATGTATTGTCTTTATTGTTAGTTTTTGTTAAATGTATTAGTCTTTGAATTTATGTTCTGTTTCCTTTTTGTGTATTGACTGTTTTTTGTGGATACATGTTCCACAATGAAGTGATTTTCTCCCCTCTTGGCGATTGGGGCACCTCAGTCTGGGATGAATTTTTAAGTACATATAGTATAGATGAAATGAAATATATCTGATGTACAATATATTTATATCAAAAAATTAAAGCAAAAATATAATATATGCCCAACATTGTTTGATAATAAAAATATAAACTTAAAAGAGCATTTGCTATTTTCCTCTGTGGGATACATGTGTATGAATCACTCTTGGGTGTGATTATTTTATTAGGGGTTTAGTGTTGTGTTATAGATGGTGTGTGAATCCTCATGGACCCTTATTTCTCCCACCTTTGTTTAATATAAGATACACTGCTTCCTAAAACATAAGAACATCTTAGAACTCCGCACAGGGAGAATCGAATTTGCTGTGCTCATGGACATTTTGTATGGATTGTCTGAGAAAAAACATTAGCTGGTGCTTCTGAGGCATTATGTTGTAGATTAAAGGGGGCTTAGAGCCTGCCCATTGCATAGCATTGGTTGACTTCAACCAATGGTAAGCAATGCAGACTTTGGCCTGCTGAAGAATGTCATGGGGACCCGGATCAAGATTACACAAGCATTTGCAATGCAATAGGTCTTGCATTACTAAAGGTATGACCTATTGGCGTTGCAAATAATAATGCAACACCAATAGCTCAATCTTTCAGTAATGCTAGAACTATTGCTTTGCAAATGCTTGTTCTACATTAGGGTCCAGATGTAGGTAATAGCAATTTACCGAAGGGTAAATACCGAATTTTACCAATTCGGTATTTACAATTCGGTAATTGCTATGTAGGTAAATTAATCGGTAAAAATACCGAATCGGTATGATTCGGTATTTACCGATTCTGTAATTACAGAATCGGTATTTGTCATTAATTGCTATGGGCCTTGAAGCCCATAGGATTCAATGGCAGATACCGATTCGGTAAAAATACCGAATTCACAAGGGGGACAGGGTGTCACTTTGACACCCTGTTGCACCCCTGTTTCTGGGTTGTGTGCCATGTGACACACATACATGCCCTTAGGGCATGTCTGTGTGCCACATGGCACAAGTGTACATGCACAGATGTGCATGTACACAGGAATTCGTTATTTACCATGCAATAGTATTCCATGGTAAATAACGATTCGGTAAGGGCCTGTGGCACTGATTACAGTGCCACCTACATATTGATTTACAGAATCGGTAATTATACCGATTCAGTATTTTACATACTCTGTATATTTACCGAATCGGTAAAATTACAGATTCTGTAAATCAATGGCCCCCTACATGTCAATTCCCAATTAGTGGTCGGTAACGGCCGAAATCGGCCGTTACCGACCGGTATTCGCCGTCATACATCTGGCCCTAGGTATCTTGTATTACTGTCAAATAAATCCACAGCCATCCTCCTAAGCATATGGACTCTTCAACAACCGTCTATATAGAATTTTGTCTTCTTTGCTCTACTACACAGATTCTCTTATATGATATAAATGAATAATCATCTATCACCTGTGGGCCCTATTCATAGTCTCTCTGTAACAAAGGCTGGTCATGAGTTCAATTAAAATATGATTATTGTAATCAATGGAATAAATGTGTAATTAAATATAAATCAGCTGGGCTGTGCTATGCATGGACTTACTGGAGCTAAAAAGAGCTAATTAATATTAATGAAGTGGCTTTGTATGTTCCATGTAGAGGTAACACACAGTCCCTATATCATTGCCTTCCCTGCGGCACCATCCCATTCTCCCTTTCCCCTCCTTGGGATCAGTTAATGGTCCTGGATCTGTCCATCCTCTTCTTTGGTGGAGCAGTTGACTGGGAGAACATTGTGATTGTGTGGTGGTTCATTGACTGGCTAATGCTATAATGTTCACGAACACTCATGTGACAGCCGTGCTCTTGCACCATGACGCTGATCCCATAATGACCAGTGTTGTGCGAACACAGCATCAGAAATTTCATAACTTCAATCGACGATACTGTAGGCTTTGAACATTCTACGATGCAGAAGATTGCACTGCAAAACCGAATTTACACCGAGACTTGAAATGAAGGTGTTTGTGGTCTAACAGTGAAGTCATAATGTAACGTTCAGACCTTCCAAGTATGAAATTTGAGTTCTAATTTAGAATGACAGTTCTACCTTGTAAAGGACATTCTAAGTTTGGAATGAGAGTTCTAATTAGGAAATAAAAGAATTCCATTAGAATGCAGACTGGAACCAAACTTCTAATTCAGAACGTCAAACCTATGTTTGGAATGCAGATTCTACGTTTGGAATGCCTCTTGCACAAAACATAAAATGCCTTTTCAGGCTCAAGCAGCAGCTGTGTGTGGATATCTTAGGTTCATGTTGTTAGCGGACATGAGCACGTTCTGGGGCTCCAGTTTCTTTGGGCACCTTGTCCTCCCAGGGTACACAGAACCACCTTCGATTGAATTGATGTGTGCAATACTCTTGAAGCTGTGCATAGTCACACAAGAAGGAGTCTATGGCAGTCTTCACACAGATGAAGACTCAGAGCCCAGGCATAAGACCGCTGCCAGGCTCTGCCAGTCAGTGCAGAAGAAAGATGTAGGGTGTCTTCTAATCCTTAGATCCCGCCCTGACATTTGAATACCTGAATCACACCTGTGAAGTGGGCAGAGCAGATTGGAAGAAACAGAATGAAAAGCTGTGCATTCCTGTACCGTACACTAGGCCCGTCTCACCAGCGACTTTACAGATTCTGTTAACATGGGTATGAAGGACATTCTTTTTGACAGCAACATTGAAAGGAGATGACTATTGGGAATTATTGACCATCGAGGCCACAACATCTGTAATCAAGAGAGGGAGAAATTCTGAAACAAATCCTCCGACCCATCTATCTTTCTAAGCAGGTTCAAAATAATAGGCAATAAAGAGATCACAGAAATCCTTAATAATAAGTTCATTGTGACTTCCTCCCCTCAATCTTTTGGTTCTGTGATGTTTTGTGGCAGATGGATCTTCACCTACCAACATAATGTATCACTGGCCGCCCAAGGCAGCCTTGAGCTTCATCAGTGTTTCCCATCAATCGCTTGTGATGTCATCAACTACATCGTACCCCTGACCCTGGCCGGTTTGTGACATCATGTACTACATCACACCCCTGCAGGCTTTATGACATCATTCACCTCTTAGCTATATATAGAGGCGTAGTCGGGGATGCCTGCAGTGTGAGTGCAGTGTGTGGACTGGGCTATGAATGGTGTGAAAGAGGTGTGAATGGGGGACTTGGGGGCACCGAGCTAACATCAGACTCACAGGATGGCCGCGGCAGTTCTGCTTCTCGAGCCTCTGCCATTTGCGTGTCTGATTGGCCCACCGTCAGCATCTCGCAGACCGCCAGAGAGATGCATTTTGAGGTGGGGGCGGAGATTCCATAAGGTGTGGTAAGACCTTATGAGGTTCCTTGACGTTGCAGTAAACAGCTTTTAATAGCAATTCCTGGGGTTCTCTTCGGAGGCGAATTGAATTTTGCCTTGAGCTCCAGGAACTCCGCCACCGCCCCTATCTGGAGCTGGGTGCGGAATGTCTGTGGGTCTAATGGTAAGCAAGGTAGAATGAAGGTGTGAATGGTGTGAATGCCCAGTAGCAAAGGTCAAAACCTTGGCGTGGTGCTACTGCTCACAAGTTTACCCATGAACTTGTGCTAATTTGACCTGTTTTGGATGAAAGGGGTGCACGTCTTTGATTTCTTTTTCTTCCTGTTCTGTGCCTTGTTCCTACCTGATTTCTTCCTGTCATTTCATGCTGCCTACAGTGGTATCAGCATTTCCCAACAATCCCTTGTGATGTCATCTACTACATCATACCCCTGGCCCTGGTAGGCTTTATGTCATCATTCACATCTCAGCTGTGTATAGAGGCGTAGTCGGGGATGCCTGCAGTGTAGGTACAGTGTGTGGACTGGGCTATGAAGGGTGTGAAAGAGGAGTGAATTGGGGACTTGGGGGCACCGATCTAACATCAGACTCACAGGATGGCCGCGGCAGTTCTGCTTCACGAGGCCTCTGCCATGTGTTGTTTGGTCGTTCAGTGGGAGAAACCAGGCAGCACCTCGCAGACCGCCAGAGAGATGCACTTTGAGGTGAGGGCGGAGCTTCCATAAGGTGTGGTAAGGCCTTAAGGTGCCTTGTCATTGCAGTAAGCAGCTTTTAATAGCAATTTCTGGGGTTCTCTTTGCAGGCGAATTGAATTTTGCCTTGAGCTCCAGGAACTCGGGCACCGCCCCTATCTGGAGCTGGGTGCGGAATGCCTGTGGGTCTAATGGGAAGCAAGGCAGAATGAATGAAGGTGTGAATGGTGTGAATGTTCAGTAGCAAAAGTCAAAACCTTGGCGTGGTGCTACTGCTCACAAGTTTACCCATGAACTTGTGCTAATTTGACCTGTTTTGGATTAAAGGGGCGTGCACTGTCTTGATTTATTTGTCTTCCTGCTCTGTGGCTTGTTCCTAGCTGCTTTATTCCTGTCCTTTCATGCTGTCTTTCTTACTGTTACTTTTTTTTAATTTTAATATCTACATCTCACTTCATTCTCTTTACACTTTCTTTAATTTCTTCCTTGTTTAATTCTTCTGTGGGTTTTGTGTTTTTTAATGTTTCAGTCATAATTTTATTCTTTCATCCCTTATTGCCTTTCCAGATTCCTCATTACTTTTCTTTCTAAAATTGATTATTGGACTTTCTCGTGTCTCTTTTCTCATTCTTAGTGTATCTTTTCTCATTCCTGCTGCCATACTTTCTCATTTGTTTGTCATTCTTTACGCTGTCTTTATTTTTTTTACGTCCTGCATTTTTACTTTCATCACGTTGCTTTACCTGCTCCTTATGTCTTTACTTTCCAGCATTGATTTTTCATTACTTTTCTTTTCCTCACTTTATTCTCTGCTGATTTATTTCTCATCTTACTCTGACAGTCTTTTACTTCTTGTTTGATTATTCTTCTGGGAGTAATTCCCAATTTGTTTTATTTGTTTTCGATTTTTCTTTTTACAAATGGCAGAAATATATCTTACTTTGTAATGTGAGTAGTTTTGTGGCACCAGTAGAATGGGGCACCTAGAAGATGTGATGGCAATTTCAGAAGTTGGCAGCAGTGAACCATGTTTTGACACCAGTTAGCTGCATATCATATCTGCACATTCCCATCAAAGCAGCAGTCGGGCTTATATCTGTAAGACAATTCATGAGTCAGGCTTAAGTAGTGCTTCTGTGGTAAAATACTTGAAAATGAAGTTGAAAAGTAATTCAAAGATTGAGCAGCAAATATTTTAAGTGAGCACCACTGAAGTATTTCAAGCCATACCCTGTAAATATGTTTCCGGTATCAAATATATATATAGCACCTCTAACCTACGTTCAAGGAGCCTGCAACAGACTGTTTCTCACCAAAAACAGGGCTGTTCCATTACTTGCCCTGCAACCCAACAGGAAGGTGGACACAGACACAGGCCCATTGTGTTGACTCAAGGTAGAGCAAGCTCACCGGCTACCACTGATAAGAGTTCCACTTAGTGGTTTGAAATAATCACTCTGCCTTTCCTCCGCTGTGGCAGAGGAGCGTCGGCCCCCTGCTGAAAGCCAGAGAGGCAGACGGGAAAAATAAAATGATATTAAAACAATTTTATTAGCATTTATTTTTCATCCCGCAGTTTTCCAGCCGAGCTGAGGGATGGGTGTCGGCCATCGATGCTGATGCTGCAGCAAGGAAGGGGGAAGTGGCGGGCCAAACCATCATGGGCACTTAGCCTTTCTCCAACCCGAGCTGTGTTGTACAGCCAGGTGGAGAACCAACACCGGCTCCCAGTTCCTGTCTGAGCGCCGAACCAGGAAATAGTATTCCCAGCATGAGAGAAGACCTGGGACACACTGACGTCAGAAAGGCAAAGATCGGGAGTAAGGGGGCGGCCGTTTGAGTAGGTAAGAGCACTTTTATATATTTTAAATTCTGCCTTCACTGATGTTTTTGGTTTGTATTATCCATCCCTCCCTCCCGCCTCACCACTTCACAATGGAAGCGGCCGCTACTTTAATATTAGAGTGCCTAGAAGTACTTCAGCCTGTGGCATCAGTTCAATAGCTGTACTATATAAACATTTATTTGAAAGAGAAATATACACATTTCAGACAACCCAACATCTGTCAGACCTAGCACAAATCCAGAACTCATGTTCGTTGCACGAGGGAGTGGTAGTACACAGTACCTGTCCACAATGAGGTGTACAACTTATTGCTATAGATTCTCATGTGGTAAAACCATTCAACAGGAATAGGCAATAAATTGATATCACTGCTGGTGAGGCCAGTGGTCGAAGTGGGCGGGAACGGCAGGGCACGGCATGCCCCTACTTCTTTAATTCTGTGGATTCCGTTCCCCTACTTTTTTATTATGAACATGCGACCCTGGACGTCAGAAATATTCTGTTTGTGGACGGGCGGGGAGCAGAGAAGGAAAAGGTCTCTGTCTCTTACTTCCTGCCCCGTAGAGACAAGGAAGGTGTCCGCTCCTGCTCTGCCGCTGGCAGCTGCCCCCTCTTTCTTACTCCTATTCCCCCTCTTTCTTACTCCCATTCCCTCTCGTTCTGTCCAACTCCTCACGTTTCCAAAATTCATGAATAAATAAATGGTTCTCACCGTCTCTTCCTGTCGTCCATTTGTACCCCTGTGAAATGGATGCAAAAAAGAAAAACACTTTTGCTGGAAATGCTGTTTTGACATTTTTCTATTCCAAAGTGCAGCCTCGGAAATAAAATGTTCAAACTCTGAAAAATAATTAAATAAAGCAAGATGGAGTGTTCTTAAAGTGGCCAGATAATTTTTTTCAAATCCCAACACATTAGCGCCACTTTACAGAGTTTGCTAGTAAAGCGCTACTTTTGTTTTCTTGTCTTTCTTTGAACAGCATTGTTTTCCTCCAGTACCTCCTACCTGGAGGCAGGGCCGGCGCTAGGCTTGGGCAGTGTGGGCAGCTGCCCAGGGCCTGGCACTCTGCCTGCCAGGATGGGGCCCCCCCACAATGGCAATTTACACCTCTCTAGTCCTCATGTACGTCTGCCGATCAGAGCGAAAGAAATGCTTCGCATACGGACTCATGGGAGGGGGGCCCCCTCCTGGGGCCTCAAAGGGATGGTGTGGGAAGGCCTAGGGGTGGGAACACCTCTCAGGCAGCCAGTTCAGAGACTCGGCAGGGCGCCCATTGTCAGCACTTTAGCCCACACAGGTTTAACTCAGCCCCCAAGCAATTCTCACACCTTCAGTTCGAAATGGGCTGTACAAGAGTTGCTTGGGGTGGCTGAGAAGAGGAGCTGCGGCCCAAGTGGAGTCTGCACAAAGCAGCTTCCCAGAGATCAGAAGGTGTCACTTATGTAGATTTCAAGGGCCTCCCACATTCCCTTTTGCCCAGGGCCCCGAAAATCCTAGGACCATCCCTGCCTGGAGCTACTGCAATACCTGGTTGATGGGTGGATTGGAAAACGAAATGTGTACGGCGGCTTTGTGTCTTTTGAAACCATACTGCTTACGTTTTGTAAGCATATAAGCAGTGGACAATGAAATGGGTCCTTTCTGGGCTCTGTAGTTATGTCCTTAACTTTTCAGGCAAAAATACTTGTTGATTTCTGAATAATGACTGTAAAAGCGTTAAGTTCACCATGTTTCTGCTTACATTTTACATGCTTTATAAAACCTTTCATTCCTTATGGGTGTTTGCTTTTTCCAGGATGTTGTTACCTTTTCTTTTTGGCAGCATATTGCTCTTGCCTAGTGTGTAATTTGAATTGAGTTGCATCCAGTTATTTATAGCAGGTCAAATTGGATTGTAGCTGAAGGCAGTATGAGTTTCTCTCAGTGGGGCAGTATGGTGTTCAGTGAGGGAGCAGATGTAGCACTGGGGGCAGAGCTGCTAAATTTAGAACTGGGGAACCAGGTTCAGCCTTCATGAACAGTCCCCCAGACCACTCTCCTGAGGGAGCACATTCCCATGCCAGACCTTAGAAGGCACCAGAAAAGCCCTGGTGAGTTAGCACCAGCAGGTGGACCCTAGCAGTGGCAAGTGTGGGTTCACCTTGAAGGCTTGCCCACCACAATCCATACTGAAGTTCACCTCCAGATTTGCGGGCAGGCCTACAAAGTAGCAGAACCTAGAGCAACAGTGACTCTGTCACTGAGGTCACAGGACCCCTGAGAATAGCTGGCTCTAGGGCGGTGCGACTGGTGTGACCGCAACGGGCGCTGACTTTGATTGGGGGCGTCGTATATTATGGTTTTAAAAGCACTTGCTGCCTCCTTCCTGGCCGCCGGCTATTTTCGGCAATAAGAAAAATGTCATGATAACTCTGATGAATAAACTACTTCCTAGAGCGAGATCGGAGATTTGTCTAGTGGAAGTTTTGACTCATGGAAAAATAGCGCAGAGGGTTAATGTGCCTGCTGCTGGAAAGAAAATGTACCAGGCCCATCACAAAGTGCACATATTGTAAATAGGTCAGTGGGTTACTGCTTTTGTCAGTGAGATCCTTTTGCTACTTGCAGTTTATAAGTTAAAATCCTAACAAAGAACAGTGAGCTATTAACTTTTATCTAAGAGCTGCATACAAACTGCAAGGTATAAACTAGAGCGTTATGGTTTTTTCCCTAAGCCTTTGATTATCCTAATGTTGCAAAAAGTGTTATTTTTGATACAAATCAATAATGATTTTTAAAGAGAACCCCCAATCATGGTAATAAGTTTTAAATTCTGAGTTTGTGTTTCTCCAGGCCAATCACTATTAAACTATACTGTCTACTAGTATGGTTATCATGTGACTCCTACACCTTGTAGTACTTTGTCGTATGTAACATTTCCTATACAGTCATTTACACACATAAAATTGATTGTCTCTTTTTATATTGCTGACGACAGAAACTTCATGGCTCGGAAACAAATGGCTCATGCTTCCGCTTTTAAGCATTTTTGGGACATTCTGTGATTAAAATAAATTCACAAAGTGGAATATGTGTCTAATGTCAATAGCTCATATTAATCGTTAAATAATCATGTGTATCCATTGGTTGAATTACATAACATAATAAGCTGTAACTGGTCAGTGAAATGCCACACAAATACTAAAGATTGTGATGTTTTGCGCATCCTGGCCACACCTCTAACTCCGCCCACTGATCCAATGCTCAGGTTATTCCCGCCCACTGATTCTCCGCCCACAGTTCCCCTACTTTTTTTTCCCCACTTCGACCACTGGTCGAGGCTGATGTAAAGGCAAGTGAGGGAGCGACCCTGTGTTTGGGGAGAAACCATCTGTTGCAGGTGCCATGAACACAGGCTGGAGGCGCTATATGTAGCTGATACCGGAAACACAGAAGCATATATATAGGGTGTTTACTAACATTTTATTGCTGAGGTTTTTTAGTACTTTTCTACAATTGGAGAGGTTTCACTCTACAAGTCATTCACAACAGAATCACACCTTAAGCTAGACACATAAAATACCTTACTGGCGTAACACAAACTGCTGCGAAGCAACAAAAGATGATCTGCATGGACGTCAATTGCCCGAAATGCCAGGGGTAGAGGAAGTGACATTACACACCCTTTGACATCCACTTTCACTCACACACACACTTACACATTAGTGGAATAAAGAATTGACAGAAAATAAAGAGTGTGACGCCCCAGCTGCCCCTGTGTTCCTGACACTTGATTTGCCACCTCTGAAACCAGGGGTCGCAAAGGCAGTGCCAGGGGTAGCAGAGGGCAAGCCAGGGGTCCCGGCTGCGACCCCTAAATGGCGCCCATGATATACAACTCAATGCTGCATTGTGGAGGATTTTAGTGCAAGAAACATTCCCTCTTTCCTGGCACCTTCGGTGACTGCTGCCCCTGGAGTGAAGGCCTGGAGGCCTGCAGGATACACGCGCCCTGCTGGTGAGGCATGTGTAGTGCCTGCTCTGGCTGTCAAGTTGCATTATCACCCTGGCAACACATTTCATGTGTCTCTTGGGTTCAGGAATCAGGAAAACGAAAATGGGCAAAAGCACCTACGAAAGACCCTGTGCTCAAAAGGGGAGAAGCAGAAAGACACAGAAAGAAAGGTACTCCTTTCATAAAATCAAAAGAATGTTGAAAGCCCTGCACCTGTCCATACAGGTGCAGGGCTTTCAACATTCTTCTCAGCATTACAAGGACTGTAACTATATCTGAATGTGCATGTCACACTGCTTTAGATGGTCTGAAGGGTGAATTGGTGGAAAAATGTAAGAAACATGGGTAAACTTGGAGTGATAAGGTGAGTTTATATTGTGCTGAATGTGCCACATGCATTGTGGGCAGGCATTGGATGCCTTGTGGTTCTGTTTGTGTAAAGACTGTGATGGTTGGAGGGTTCTGGGCTTGAAACGAGGGAGGTGAATTTAAGGGGCAGTAAGGAGAATGCAAGGGGTAAAGAGGTACAGATGTTCCCCTCCTACTGGGCTGGCACATGTTCTGAAAGAAGTTGATTAATGGCTTCAGAGACAACCTGGTGTGACCCTGTTTTAGACACATAGATGCCACATCTATACACTGCACATTTAAGCTACCAGAGGGATACAAGGAGACTTAGGTTATCTCATTGTCATGTTACGCACAAACGTCATATTAAGCAATATTTAATCATAGTAATCACCATTTAAAGTTTCCTTTTTTTAAAACTTGATTGTGATGCTACATGGTATGAACCATGTTAAAAGTATTTCCCCCCTCAAGCCCTGACCCTCATCTTAAGTTGGAGGTGACGGGGTGCTGTATTTAGAGGCACTTGCATTCGTATTCTGGCTCAGAATGAGAAATGCATATTTTTTCAATTCATGAATACCACTAGGAAACACTTAGCGGCTCATTATGATGGCGTAACGATCACCACCGCCGAGCCATAACACGATGGCAGGGGGTATCGCGGCGGACGGAAAGTCCGTCAGCTGCTTTGCCGCCTGCAGGCAATCGTTATGATTGCCTGCCAGGTGGAGCAGGGGCTTCAATATGGTGGCGGTGCCTAGCACGCACCGCCAGCTATTTTAGGATGTTGCTTTTTGAAGGCCTTTCCATGGTGGCGATGCCGCCATGGAAAGGCTTGCGGAGATTGGCCTTGGGGGCCCGTTGCAGGCCGTGGAGGGTGAACCTGGGGGGTACCTATGGTACCCCTCTACATGTCACTGCACCAAGTGGCAGGCACCTGCCGCAATTCCAAAATGTGGAATCCGACCACCAGGGTGGTGGCCGCATCGTAATTCGTGGTGAGGGACTGCCAGATGTCTGGCATCCGGTCCCAACACTGCGAAGATGGCGGCGGACTGAGGTCCGTGCGTCATCCTAATAGGCCCCTAAGTTGGTTCTTATAGCTGCTTAGTGGTCAGAGTTGTGCCAATCTCTTACTGACTTGGCTGCCAATTAGCCACCACCTTGCTTGGAACAAGCGTCTGGGCCTGAAAAAGAGTGGGGCATATTTACAAGCCCCTATTGCCACCACAGCATCACTTTTCCCGATGCTGTGGTGATGATAGGAGCTTTGGCCTTATTCACAAGGCAGAGTTAAGCCACTTAATGTGGCTTAACCCCGCATTGTGAATAAGACACCATTCCACGCTACACTTAGTGTGAAAGGGGCGGCAATGGGTGTTGTAGTGGAACTCAATGGGTGTTGTGGTGGAACTCAATGGGTGTTGTGGTGGGGTTTCCACCGCAACACCCATTGATTTTGATGTTGCTCCATATTTACAAGGGTGGCGTAAATATGGGGCAGGGCCAAAATGATGAACAGGGAAAACTTGGTCTCACCCTGGCGCAACATGGAGAAATGTTGAATTTCTCCCCTTTTTTCCTGTTTCCATGTCTGCTATGTTGTGCAGCACACATACAAACAACAACATACCATTGATTGTTTATGTTGAGGAGGCTGTCCCTTTCTGCATTAAAAAAATTATTTAAAAAAATGACTTTTTGCAAACTTCAATGTGTGACGCACTAAGCAGCACACATAGAAGTTTCAAAACGCCATTTAAGATTGTTCATGTGCAGGAAGGGACACCTTTCCCACAATGGAGGCACCCTTGCACTAGTGTGCAAGGGTGCCTTCGTTGGCGCTAGCTAGCTATATTAGTGCCAGTGCAGGGGGAAACGCTAGGCTGCAACATATTCTTGTAAATACAGTGCAGCCCTGCTTTTCAGAAGTGGCGGAGTGCTGCATTAAGCCAAGGAGGCTAACACCGCACTCCACCACTTCTTTGTAAATATGCCCCTGTTTTTCATACAGATTGTGTTCTGGACAACACTGCATTCTTACAGGCTTTCTGCCTGTTCCCTGCCGGGCAGCAGTGCCCTCTGTTTTACACGTAGCTGTACATCCTCACAAAATGTAATCTTGTCACACACCAGCTGTGAGTAGTTTTTCCACTCCTGTATCTGTCTTTAATTTTGATTTCCTCCAGTACAAATGCAGGAAACCAAGTTCCTGCAACCAATGCAATAGCAAGACTGGATGAGCAAGTCACACATGGCAGGGGAAAGCATAAGATGAAGTATCTGCCTCCCCATTGGTCAGCATGCTTGTCCTCTTCTTGGTGTAGGTTGAGGGTACTTTAGTCAGCCTTCGCGGCTGTTGGCAGCCCATGTGCTGGCCTTCTTTCAGATTACATGCCTCCCATTGTCACTTCCATCCTGTGTTGTATCCTGGGCTCTCTCAACCACTGCTCACCATTGTCTGTGACAGGTGCTTTACACAACAGGTGTCATAGTAACTTCAATGTATTAACTACCATTTGTATTTAGAAATGAGGTATGTTTGTCTTATCTTAAAGAATGCTTCATAAAAGTATGCTGTTTCATTACATTTCTATACCAAATGAGCATTTATAAAGTGTATAGACCTGTCCTGGTTGTTGAAACTTAACTAAAACATAAAGTATTGGGCTGCAGTGAAAAAATGCAAAACAAAAAAAGATTGTTTTCTATATAAAATTCCTCTAGGAAATAAATAATTTAATAGGTGATGATTCTGCATACTTTTGAAATGTAAACAAGCCTAAGCACTCAATGGGAGGTGGATAGATACACCAGACAGCCAGTATGATGAAGTGAGAGAAAAATACTCTTCTAGTTGAAGCTGAGCCCACTTTATACATATTTTGAAGAATTGGTATTAATAGGTCTGAAGACAGGCTTCTTCATGGTTAGAAATGTGCACCAGACTCACTGTAGAGGTAACTTCTTAGGCCCCATTACATAATATGATCCATCTTCTGGGGCAGGCGATAAAGGTTACTGCCTGGGTGGACAAAACAGTTATAGTGCCATTAGGAAACAATGCTACTCCACTCATTTTCCTGCAGGGCAGTGGGAGCAGCAGAACCAGACAGCTCAGTTAAGCTGAGCAAGCTATTTTATCTCCATGTGCATGGACAGAACAAGGATTTTGGTGCCATTGCTAAAGTAACAATTTGCTGCCTCAGCCACAGGTGTCTACCTCTCACCTTGCTGTAGCATCAGTCCTACACACTACTGCTCTACCCCAAGAGGGGGCCTAGTTGGTCTGCACACATCAGGGGGAAGGTTGGGGGGTTACAGGTTGCAACGGAAGCCTATCCTTCCCAACAGCATGCCTCTTCTCTGCAAGACCCACGGGCGCACCTCACAAACTTTCATAAACCTGACATAATTAAGATCAGAAAATGTTGATTTAAAGCTAGATGTTGTCTGCTGTCTCGGATGGAATGCTAGTAGTCACATGTATAATACAACCAACAGAACAAGGCAGAATGACTCTTAGAAAGTGGCAGCTCCAAGCAAATAAGCCCAGCCAGCCTCAGAGATGTGTGTACATGAACCGTTGTGTTTGCAGATGGTGGGTGAATCCTCATGGTCCCTCACATCTCCCACCTTTGTATAATATAAGGTACGTTACTGCCTATACATAAGTGCATCTTAGAACTCCGCACAGGGAGAAGGGAATCTTCTGTGCTCTCTTGGACATTTTGTATGGCTTGCCTGAGGCAGCGCATGAGCGGCATTGTGGGGAAACATCCTTTACAACGCAACGTTTACCACCAAGTGCCTTTACGACGCAACTTTTACAACGCATTACGCTGGGGGGTGCTCTAGGATAGGGAATAGATTTAATTTACTATCCAACACCTTCCCTACTATCCACGGGGACTAGAGTTGGAATAGTAAATTAAACTATTCACTGCGTTGTAAAGGCATGCGTTGTAAATACCACGTTGTAAAGGCATGCGATGTAAAAGCATGCGTTGTAATGTCATACATCCGGCATTGTGTTGTAGATTAAAGGGGGCGTAGAGCCTGCCCATTGCTTACCATTGGTTGACTTCATCGTCACTTTCATTACCTTTTCTTGCTTTTGATTAGTCAGCGTGGACAGGTTTCACTTTCTCTTTCTGTTTGGCCTTTTCAAGAGTTGTGCACTTTCAGAGGTACTTTTTTTAGGTCGAGTCTGGGCAGCGCATGCGCTGCTCTGCAAGACATGCAATGTTCGGTAGATGGGCTACGGGGGACTTTGGACACGCCCACCGCTTTTGGTTGGTTAGTTGGGCTGCTTTTCAAATTCTTTTTCTCTGGTTGGTTGATATTGTGCATATGTCCCGCCTTTCGATGCTTGGTTCCCACCCAGCAGACACTGGCCTGCTGAAGAATGTCATGACATCCCAGAGGTAAGATCAAGATTACACAAGGATTCGCAATGCAATAGGTCTTGCATTACCGAAATAATAATGCAACACCAATAGCTCAATCTTTCAGTAATGTGCAACCTATTGCGTTGCAAATGCTTGTTCTACACTAGTTGTCTTGTATTACTGTCAAATGTGTCCACAGCTATGCTCCTAAGCATATGGTCTCTACAAATACCCTTCAATCTTGTCTTCTTTGCTCTACTACAAAGGTTCTCTTATATGATATAAATAATAATCATCTATCACCTGTGGGCCCTATACATAGGCTTTCTGTAACAAAGGTCATAAATGAGTTCAATTAAAATATTATTATTGTAATCAGTGGAATAAATGTGTAATTAAATATGAATTAGCTGGGCTGTGCTATGTGTGCACCTACTGGAGGTAAAAAGAACTCATTTATATTAATGAGGTGGCTTTGTGTGTTCCATGTACAGGTGACACACAGTGAGTGCATGTATCTCTCCATCCTCCATGAACCATCCCATTCTCCCTTCCCCTCATTGGGATCAGCATCCTAGGATCGGTTTCAGGGCTTTACCCCTCATCAGCCAGGATAGCTTGAATCCAGTGGCACAGTGAGCCCGGGACCCACATCTGGGGTTTAAACCCAAAACCGGTCCTAGGATGCTTGTTTCCGGTCCTGGGAGGACCTGGCTTGGTAGTTTGGGCTGGCCTGTTCCCATGAGGCACAGGGTCAAGGCTGATTTGCACATGGCCAGGTCTAAACTGGGGTGGCATGGTGAGCAAAAGAATGATGGATTTAACCCAGATCTCTTGACTGGGGGTGAATGTTTTATTTGTTCTGCATTCTGTCCATCACTTGTGTGTCTTTTGCCCTGGTGAAGGCCTGGAGGCCTGCAGTAGACATGTGGCCTGCTGGTGGGACATGTGTAGTGCCTGCTCTAACTGTCAAGGTGCATTATTGCATTCGCAACATATTTCATGTGTCTGAGTTCAGGAATCTGAAAAAAACTTGGCAAAAGGATCTACGAAAGACCCTGTGTTCAAAAGAGGAGAAGCAGAGAGACAGGAAAGGAAAGGCACTGCTTTCATGAGACAAAACAAATGCTGAAAGTGCCCGCACCAGTCCCTAGAGGTGACAATCTTTGGGAGGAGCTTCTTGGCACTGCAAGGACTGTGACCGTAAAAAGAGGACTGGGCAGTAAACAGTAGAGCTACATCCCCATTGCCCCCCGCACCCCTCCGGATCCAATTAACCACGTGTTCAATTAAGGTGATAAATGGGAGAAAAAATTTCCCTGGAATTATAGATATCCATTTTCAGTAAAGAGCCTGGTCATTTCGTGTCTATATCGTCTTTCTCCATTCTGGGGGTACAAGCTCGTCATTACGTGTTGGAGGGGTGCGTGCATCTTTACAATTACGGCCGACAGGACGCACGGAAGCACTGACATTTGAGAATTGCGGCATAATTGAGGAAGGGCAATATCTACAAACTATATCGGAAAATACCCTTATTTAAATCTTTGAGAATCAATATTCACGGACTGTAATTGATGGACAGCCTAAAATATCAAAAAAATCTATGGGTCTACCTCAACTTGAGAAAATCATGTTACCAGGAATCAGTGTCCGGAATTACCCAGTATATATTCCGGACGTACTCTGAGAATTACATATATAGAGCTCAGAAGGTGTATAACATTGGTTGGTTTTTATATGCACTATGAGAGTTAATATTATAGTCTTAATAAATGAGGTTTACATCTGGACAATACCATCAAAACGCGTCGACGCCTTTGACTCCTAATCTGTGATGTTGGCTGGCGCAACAGATTAAATATTTTCAGGATATCGAGTTCCATCCTTAACTTAACTTCGTCATTGATAGGTTTTATTGATAACAAACTGTATTGTCTTGTTGATACTCTCTTTTTGATATTTTTATCTTTTTCTTTGATTATACTCTGTTTCTGTGGGACACTGCCTGGTACTTGTATGTAATGTAAGGGATCTGATTGTTTTTGACACTGGTTTTTAATGTAATGAATTGATAAACAAGTTTTTATTATTGTTTTAATGAACCTATTTATATAATCTTATTAGTATATCTGCGTAGTGGCACACTATATTTGCAATCAACTGTACTGTTTGGGCTTTTTTGTGTGAAGTGACATGTGTGGTTTGGATGATTGTGAAGAATAGTATGTATCCTATGGTCACCAAAGGGAACACAGACGTTTATTGTGCAGGCTGCCATAACCTTCTGGAATCAGTAATTTTACCAAGTGACTCCTACCCAGGCACATGGTCTACTGTGAAGCTCATCTTGAGATCCACTGATGCCTATTATAATTTTAGACTATTCTAGCTTGTGGTCCATTAATGCCTATTAGAGCTTGAGGACCATTGATGCATATTATAGAATGAAGGCAATTGTTACCTGTTACACCTTGAGACCCGTTGATGCTGATTAGAGCTTGAATCCCATTGATGTCTATTACTGCTTGGGGATGATTGATACCCAGAGCTGCATGAGGCCTATGAGGCCTTTGAGCGTGTCACGGCTTTGGGCTAAATAATGTCAATTACAGCTACGGACCTACTGTTACAGATCGCTGCCCACTGATAGACAGCTTGGGACCCACTGAGACCTGTTACAGCTCGCTGCCCATTGATACATACTACAGCTCGGAAACCACTTCAGTTCTGTAGCAGCTCGCTGCCCATTGATACATATTACAGCGTTGGACCTAAAGAGGTTACATCTTGAGACCTACTGTGGCCTGTTACAGCTTGCTGCCCATTGATGCATGTTACAGACTGGGACCCCCTGAGGCCTGTTACAGCTCGCTGCTCATGGATTCCTGTTACAGCTCGGGATCCACTGAGACCTGTTACAGCTCACTGCCAATTGGTACATGTTACACCTCGGGACTCACTGAGGCCTGTTATAGCTCGCTTCACATTGATAGATATTACAGCTTCGAACCCACTGCAGTCTCTTATAGCTGGGTGTCCATTAATACATACTACAGCTTGGGACCCATTGCAGCCTCTTATACTCTCTGCTAGTTGATATATAAGACATCTTAGGACCCACTGCGGCCTGTTACAGCTCACTGCCCAGCACAGCAATGCAGGTAGCAAAGTGGCAGTCCCTCCTACAGCACAGAAGCTCTTCTTCTAGGCAGAATGTCCTTGGTTCCAGCAAAATTCTGATTTGGTGGTGTCATGGTACCAGACATCAAAGAGGCCTTTGAAAATTATATGGTCCTGTCTTTCCTGCACTGTCCCCCAGACTCACTACAGGAGTGTATGCAGCTCTTTGTTGGGGAACAGGCACAGCCCTATTCAGGTGTGAGTGGCAGCTCTGAAGAACCGGGTTATTTAAGACCCGTCGGCGCCAGGGGCACGCCCAAAGTCTTCGGGTATCACCTGTCTTAGAATACAGAGACACGGGACTCTTCTTGGTGGCGTCAAAGATCAAATTTATTGGCTGCAGCCAGTAACAGAAGTCCTAGAAGTCATCACGGTATGAGTTCTCAGGAGACTGCTCAATTTTACATAGCAAGTCATCCCTTTTTATGCCAAAAATCACATTCCAGACAAATACCTAACATTTACAAACTGTCCAATCACATGTATCCACACCCAAAGTATCGCATGACGGTAAAACCCACTTTTCAGTTACCCGGCCCATGATCAATCATTGGTCAAACCCAACATTCTTCTTAAGACAGGTCGAACGAACCCAGAATAAAAAAAGGGCACATCCCCATCGTAAATAGACCATAAAGAAAGGAGCAGAAACAGGTGTGAGTAGGATAAGGCATATTTGTGTGCAATAAAGTTTTACGATGTCCTGTGCTTTGATCCTTACTCTTGATCAGCTAAAGGGCAGGAACTGGTTTAACAAGGTCAGCTTCAGGCAACAGGGTCAGTTCACTCAGGTCAAACAGGAGTCAGCACGAACTGGAGGTACATGTACTTAAAGGACTTGTTCAGCCACAGTCATCGGCCTATGTGAGGGCAACCACAAAATGGCTGCCATACACAAAATGGAACCCATGGGTTCAGAACGAAATCCCTAAATACGTAGTGAATCCATCGGTCTAACGTGATGAAAACACTCATACTTGTCGTACTAACTAGTTACGGTTCGCTAATATCAAATTCGTAACGAAACCATGACCTTTATGAAACGGGTTCAGAATTCACGGAACCTCAGCTCCTCCCTCCCAATCAACCTAGTGATGGGCCATCAGGATGCACATGTCACACCCTAGCTCCCTTTGTGTCACTGTCTAGAGGGAATGCACAAATCCCAGCTGTCACCCAACATAGACATAGATTCAGAGACAGGCATAGGCAAAGAATGGTTAAAGTAAAAAAATGACAATTTTCTAAATGTCTTATTTTATGACTTACAATTTAAAATCAGACTTCACTATATTTAGTGATATTTTGTGATTTTAAATTGTGAGTCTGGAGACACCAAACTCCAAATTTCTATCTGACCCCAATTAGGAATTACACTTTAAAGATGTTTTAAGGCAATCCCAATGTTAACTTTTGGGAGAGGTAGACCTTGCAGTAGCGAAAAGAGGATTTAGTAGTTTTTCACCACCAGGACATATAAAACACAAAAGCACATGTCCTACCGTTTAATTACACTGCACCCTGCGGGCCTTCCTTAGGGGTGACCTATATGCATTAAAAGAAAATATTTGGGCCTGGCAAGTAGGTTAACTTGCCAGGTCAAAATGGCAGTTAAAAACTGCACACACAGGCTCTGCATTATCAGGCCTGGGCCATTTTTAACATGTTTAAAGGCTACTGAAGTGGGTGGCACAATCAGTGGTACAGGCCCACTTGCAGCATTTAAATGTACAGGCCATGGACACATACTTGGCACTTTGTTAGGGCCTTATAAGTAAATTAAACATGCAAATTGTCAATAAACCAATGTTCCCATGTTTTGAATACAGAGCATATGCATTTTCGCACTAGTTAGTAGTGGTAAAGTGCCCAGAATCCTAGAGCCATCAAAAACAAATTCAGATAAAAAGGGAGGTGGAAGGCATAAGGTTTGTGGGTGACTCTGCATAAAGGGCCATTTCCAACACGAAGAGAAAATTCAGTTAGAAAAGGTGATTAAAAGATGCCAGATGTTAAACTACCTCAGCGGCTATAGATTTCAAGTTGCTTCCTTCGACTTTTGCTCCAAAAAGTGAGATGGCAGCAGGTACCCAAATTCAGTGTGTTTAGCCATGCAGAGCTGCTGATGCCCACACCACTCTGCGACACAAGATAATGTTGACTTCCATATGAAATACATTTGATAATAAACCAGCTTACCAGGATGAACCAATAGAATTTTTCTGACCCACACTTCGTTGTGTTTATACTGAACGGCACCTAAGACTCTGTCACCTGAGCACCAAGACTGTCATTAAGTTTCAAATTCCCATTATTCTTTTTTTCAGTGTTTTTCAACATTTATTTAAAAACATTGTAACTCCTAACCCCATCAACTTCTTTTTACATTGTAATTGCCTGGTTTACAGGTCTTTTGGATACTGCTCAAATACTTTACTCAGGTTTTTCTTTGAGAGATGCCTATTGCATGGGCCAATGCTGCCAGGGGGAAGGTTTCCAATTGAAATTCTGCTCTATATTTCTTAGAAACTGGGTTACCTTAAGTCTGTGCTATCCATAACGGGCATACAAAACTCGTTTTTATCATTTAGAAGAGTAGTTTCCATCTCTTGGTGAGGGAGGAACCCTGACTGGGTAGATGTTCAAAGATTGAGTTGAGCTTATAAGTAACCAGCATTTAGGGTCAGATTTACTAACCTTTCACACAACTCAGTTCAACACAGGAACTTATACACTGCATTGCGTTTAAAGGGAGAGAGGGGAAAGGAAAAGTGTGGCTCAATGGTTAGAGCGGCAGACCCTGATGCAGAGGTCTAGCCCGGGACCAGGGTTCAATTCCCACCAGGGCGGCTCTTGGACTCAATTTCCTCGGACCTGATAATTCTCGCGTCGGTGCCTATTCCAATCATGGGTCTCACTCTGCAACTCTGGGCAATAGCTTGCTTATCCTCCACACCGGCCCCAACAGCGCTGGGATGCCTGGCTTCACCTTGGGGGTGCCCAGGAGTGGGTATTTCACAGGGAAAAGCCAGGAAGGGTTCCACAGCGGTATGCGTACAACGCCAAGACACCTCAGGGTATGAGTGCGCTATACAAGTACGAATTCATTTAATTTCTTAAAGGGAGGAACATTCAGTGGAGCAGAGTGTCGTAGAGTGTCGTAGAGAGGAGGGTCATAGAGTGGAAGGGTATAGTGTGGAGTAGACTGTCAGAGGGAAGTAGAGTGGAGTGATGTGGCATAGAATGGAATAGAGTGTTGCAGAGTGGCATAGACTGGAGTAATGTAGAGTTGAGTGGCGTTGAGTAGAGTAGCGCGGAGTGGAGTGTCATCGAGTGAAGGGTCGTAGAGTGGAGGATCGTAGAGAGTCATGGAGTGGAGTACAGTGGCATAGACTGGAGTGGAATAGAGGGGTGTAGAGTACATTAGAGTGGATTGCCATAGTGTCAGAGTGGGGGAGGATAGAGTGTAGAGCAGAGGGCCGTAGAGTGGAGGAGCATAGAGTGGAGGAGCATTGAGTGGAGGACTATAGAGTGGAGAGGGAGTGGAAGGCATAAAGTGGAGGTGAATAGAGTGGAGGAGCATAGAGTGGAGTAGTGTGGAGTGTCATAGCGTAGAGTGGAGTACAGTGGCATAGACTGGAGTGGAATAGAGTGGTGTAGAGTACATTAGAGTGGATTGCCATAGTGTCAGAGTGAGGGAGGATAGAGTGTAGAGCAGAGGGCCGTAGAGTGGAGGAGCATTGAGTGGAGTAGTGTGGAGTGTCATAGCGTAGAGTGGAGTAAAGTGGCGTAGAGTAGGGGAAAGTGTTGCAGAGTAGAGCAGAGTGGAGTAGAGTGGCATAGAGTGGAGTGCGTGAGTGTAATGAAGTGTTGTGGATTGGAGTGGCATAGAGTGGCATTGAGTGTCATAGGGTGTCAGTGAGTGTTGTAGAGTCAGGTGTAGAGTGGAGGGAAGTAGAGTAGAGGAGCTTAGAGTGCAGGGACATAGAGTGCAGTGGAGTAAAGTGGTGTAGAGTGGAGGTACGTAAAGTGGCATAGAGTCTTGTAGAGTGCCATAGATTGGAGTAGCATTGAGTGGAGTGGCAAAGGAGAGTCGCATAGAGTGGAGCATCATAGAGTAGAGTAGAGTGGAGTGGGGTAAAAGTGTGTCTGCAGGTCTGCCATTGCATTCCTGCCCAAGCTCAAGAAGAGCTCTGCACACGCCACCTTAGCACCAAAGCATCTGCCTGTAGGCCGTCCTTGACAGGAGATCCCTCACTAGATACCCATTATTTTAACTCCTGGATGGCTACACTCAGTAACACCTTTGCCCCGCCAGGACCTTCGGAAAAGAAGTCTACCAACAAAGGGGGTCATTAGGATGATGGGCGGACTTAGTCCGCTCGCCATCCTATCGGAATTCGGGACCCCCTGCCATAAGGGCGGGTGTCCCGTGGGGGGGTATTAGGATGCGCCCGCCACAGTGGCAGGCGCTTCCTGCATTTATAACATTGTGGCAGGTGGTGCTCTCAGCACCGCCCGCCACAATGCTAAAAATGCATGTATGCATTTGCATACACAAAGCGGCAGGCACCGCGCGGTGCCTGCCCCATTGTGTATGCAAATGCTGGGGGGTACCACAGGTACCCCCCATGTGCACTCCCCCCTCGCCTTCACTTCGGGGGCCCGCAGAGGGCCCCCGAAGTGAAGACCGCATGCCTTTCCGTGGCGGCATTGCCGCTACGGAAAGGCATCTGTTACTGCCCATTGTAATATGGCTGGCCGTGTCTGATAGACACCGCCACCATATTAAACATTTTCCGCCCCGGTCGCAAGGCGACCGGGGTGGAAAAGCGGCGGACGGTCTTTCCGTCCGCCGCGGTCCCCCGCCATACTAATATGGCGGGGGGCATTTAGCTGAGGATGGCGGGCGGATTGCCCCCGCCAGGCCGGCGGTGGCTACCGCCAGATTGGCGGGGGCAATCCGCCCGCCATCCTAATGACCCCCAAAGTTTCCACTCCCTGGTTCACTCAAAAGCTGAGAGAATGACAAGGACATTGGGGACAGCTAGAACGCAGACCGCGGATAAGCTATAAACAAGAAGAGTGAACCCCTTTTAAAAAATGGCCTCAAAACTTACCATTAACAAATTAAAATAGAAAAAAAAATCCTGCTTCACCAATCTACTCAGGCTGGCAGAATCCAAACTAAAAACTATTTTTAAAATTGTGAAATCCTTCACTCACCCTAAAACACTTGAATGTGCTGGTGTATCCTTGGGCAGTCTTTCCTCACCCACTCGAGTTACCACTCCTCTATCTCCCCTATAAAGGTCTCGTAATACTTTAAAACGGATCACTGACTAAATATCGAGGGACAAAATATAGACTACCCAAAATATAGATTCCAAAATATCGACAGACAAAATATCGAATTCCTATCTCCAAACAGGTAAATACCAAAATATCGACCCCAAAATATCGTTTATATATATATACATTATAAAAATCACGAATTTCTTAAAATTAATGTAAAATTAAAAAAATATTAAAAATAAATAGCTAAAATATACTTAAAAATACTTAAATAACCTTAAAATTATTAAATAACTAATTTAACTTATATTAAAAAAAAATACAATCATATCTGTTAAAACATATATATATATTAACATAATATTAATAAAAAAATACACAATATTATTACCGTAGGATAGCGGAGGTGTAAAAATTACTATTCTCACTCCTGGAAGTGCAACAGTAGGGAAAGCGTTGGATAGCGTAGGGGTAAAAATTACTATTCCCACTCCAAAGAGTGCAACAGTAGGGAAAGCGTTGGATAGCGTAGGGGTAAAAATTACTATTCCCACTCCAGAGACTGCAACAGTAGGGAAAGCGTTGGATAGCGTAGGGGTAAAAATTACTATTCCCACTCCAGAGAGTGCAACAGTAGGGAAAGCGTTGGATAGCGTAGGGGTAAAAATTAGTATTCCCACTCCAGAGAGTGCAACAGTAGGGAAAGCGTTGGATAGCGTAGGGGTAAAAATTACTATTCCCACTCCAGAGAGTGCAACAGTAGGGAAAGAGTTGGATAGCGCAGGGGTACAAATTACTATTCCCACTCCAGAGAGTGCAACAGTAGGGAAAACGTTGGATAGCGTAGGGGTTTAAATTACTATTCCTACTCCACACAGTGCAACAGTGGGGAAAGCGTTGGATAGCGTAGGAGTACAAATTACTATTCCCACTCCAGAGAGTGCAACAGTAGGGAAAGAGTTGGATAGCGTAGGGGTAAAAATTGCTATTCCCACTCCAGAGAGTGCAACAGTAGGGAAAGCGTTGGATAGCGTAGGGGTAAAAATTACTATTTCTACTCCAGAGAGTGCAACAGTAGGGAAAACATTGGATAGCGAAGGGGTAAAAATTACTATTCCCACTCCAGAGAGTGCAACAGTAGGGAAAGCGTTGGATAGCGTAGGGGTAAAAATTACTATTCCCACTCCAGAGAGTGCAACAGTAGGGAAAGCGTTGGATAGCGTAGGGGTAAAAATGACTATTCCCACTCCAGAGAGTGTAACAGTAGGGAAAGCGTTGGATAGCGTAGGGGTAAAAATTACTATTCCCACTCCAGAGAGTGCAACAGTAGGGAAAGCGTTGGATAGCTTAGGGGTAAAAATTACTATTCCTACTCCAGAGAGTGCAACAGTAGGGAAAGCATTGGATAGCATAGGGGTAAATTTTACTATTCCCACTCTAGTGAAAATAAACTAATATAATTCGCATAATCATCAATTAATCAATTAATGAAAATTAATTATCAATCAAGAATTAATTAATTACCAATTAAAAATTAATTAACAATGTATTCAAAATAAATACCAAGTAATTAATTAACATATTTATTTAATTATAATTAAATTACTTCCCACCCTATTCCCCTATAAACCCACAACCCGCTACAGAAAATAAATTAATTTAATTCACATAATTATCAAGTAATCCATTAATAAAAAATATTGATCAATTAAGAATTAATTACCAATTAATAATTAATTAACAATTGATTTAAAAAAATACCAATTAATTAATTAACATATTTAATTAATTATAATTAAATTACTTCCCACCCTATTCTCCTATAAACCCACAACCCACTACAGAAAATAAATTAATTTAATTCACATAATTATCAATTAATCAATTAATAAAAAATAATTATCAATTAAGAATTAATTAATTACCAATTAACAATTTATTCTAAATAAATACCAATTAATTAATTAACATATTTGATTAATTATAATTAAATTACTTCCCACCCTATTCCCCTATAAACCCACAACCCGCTACAGAAAATAAATTAATTTAATTCACATAGTTATCAATTAATCAATTAATAAAACAACAATTATCAATTAGGAATTAATTAATTACCAATTAAAAATTAATTAACAATTTATTCTAAATAAATGCCAATTAATTAATTAACATATTTAATTAATTATAATTAAATTACTTCCCACCCTATTCCCCTATAAACCCACAACCCACTACAGAATTAAATTACACAATAATTAAATAACATAAAATTAATTACTCAAAATAAATTACAAAAATATATACACTTTTCACACATATACTAACATAAAAAACACTTAAAAAATTGCGATATTAAAAATTCGATATTTTTAATAAACTATATTATGTACTTCGATATTTTGACTGTCTATATTTTTAAAATCGATATTACATTACTTACCTTCAAAACGATATTTTTTAAGTCTATATTCTGTCCATTGGATATTTTTTCCATTCTATATTTTGGACTTGATATTTTGGTTTGTCTATATTTTGGATTCGATATTTTTACCATTTACCCTTTAAAACATTGTATGATTAAACCATATTCTTTGCTCACAAGATGTTTTCGTTTCAACTTCCTGATGACAACCCCCAATCCCAGCCCGGCCTTACACCAACCGGCCTATCGCAGAGCGGCACACTCCGACATCACCCTTCCCCCTCACAGCAGTTCACCCTCCTTCACAGGATCACCGTTGGCATTAACACTCTCAATCATAGAAACACGTAAGTGTCTCCCTACGAAATGACAGGACAGTCACATAAACAAGTAGCTGTCTGCCTACCAAATGACCGGATCGCCACATGAACAGGTAATAGTCTGCCTTTCTTCGAGATCGATAGAATTTAATCACTCAAGAACATTCATACACTGTAACCCTCGACCTGCGCTGGCCACTCGGCTCGCTGTAGTCCATCCCTGTATACAAGGCTTCCCACACGATTCTAACAAATCCACTTACACAAAGTTCCCTGTCTCAGGCGGATCATCGCTACTGCTTAACGACTTCCTAACAAACCAATGGTCAAACATTCACAACAAATTTGTGTCTTCTACACCCCAAATCTATCCCAAGGTTCTTAGGCTACTCTTGAGTCTGACATCAAAACAAAAACAAATCTCATGGACTGCGCACGTCTGGTTCAATACCACATTAACCCAACTCCGCAAAATATCAAACAATCAATTCATCACCACAATCTAACTCACAACATTCCTATTCATATTCACCTCTGTCCTCACTGCACCGTCAATCTTCGTCGGTCCCTGCCAAAGTGTGTCATTCTCTGTTCTTGATCTTTTGGGCTCTCATTCTTTGGGGCTCTGTGGGGCTAAAACTTTCTAGAATTTTCTAGATTCTCCCCTCAAGTCAAGAGGGAACCATCCAACATTGTTACCAACTGATGAGGCTGGGTTCCACGGTGTAGATTTACTCTGAAACCCCTGGATCGTTGGTTCCTGCTTAAAAGTGTAGAGGGGAGAAATACCTTGTCCAATTAGGTTTCACAATCCCAATAAACCATGACTCCGAAGAATCACTGAATCAAGGTTCTAAGTTTAGTTAGTTTATTGCATGGCCAAAAACAATTTGGCATACATACACTCCAACAGAGGGTGTAGAAATACATTGGAACTAATACAAAACAAAACTTTTGGGCAAAATTCAATCTATGAAGCATACAAAAGATGACCAGCTCTAGAATCAGGATGCAGATGATCACAGCGCCAACATCAAGAGTATTCTGCATTTGATGTTCGTAAGTAAAAAGCATTAGTCTGTCCCTACACTACCACTAGCGTGACATCCCTACTTAGCATTTCCCCAGGCAAGTTCAGGAAAAGGTGTCATCTCATGAAGACTTCCTAAGAAGTGCACTCACGTTGAATTAGCATAAAGCGACACAGCTTGTTCTAAGATGCTCAATCTCTCTCCATCAGATCTTCTCTTCTAACTCAAACCCCCGGGGCCCTGTCCCTAACCCCAGTATAAAAATCCTAAGGCACACCCATCATCACATCATACGAGCGTCCCATCCAGCTAGACACCTCCTCGCAGGTAACTTTCCAGGTGGCTTTGAAACTCCCAGCCTCTGGCTCAAGGACCTTGATATCTAGGCCTTCTCCAGTGAGAAAGAACACCGTCCCACATTATCAGCACCACTTGTTCAAATGTATCCTCTCCTCCCTAAGCCTAACTCATAAAACAAAAGTGTTATTCTAACTTACAAAGATACATTTCTCCAGCTGCAACAGAAACGTGAGAAAAAAAGAGGTTGTGCATACACAGGAACATTACGAACAACTCGAATTTGAGAGCCAGGGAAAAAAACATATGAGGCCTACAGAAAATCGGCTGACATAAGAACCAATAAGAAACTTTATTAATCACACGAATATATGAACATTATTATTGTGCACGTTTAATTCAGTGCGTTACACAGTCAATTAATTAATTTCTCATTAGTCATTTATGAAACGAACATTAAGATTTCACCATTTATAACACAATTACAATGTTCATTTCTCAATGTACATTTCTCCATGTTGTACTAAATCTCTCTATCACTTCACTTTACACGTTATTACATTACACATTCTAATAACCAAATGTTAATATGACAAGAGGGTATATGCAGGTGCTAACTACTCATGATTATAATGCACCCCTACAAATTGAAGAGCACAATCGCGCTCTATCACTAGAAAAAGTTTTTCCTTTCACACCCCCAGGTTGTCAGATAAATCCTCTCACTTTGAAGTCAGAGAAATAAAAGTAACCACCAAGCTCCCACGAAAGACAGAGCCTGACATTTGACCTCTGTCTTTAAATGTACAGTAAATGGGACAAGATCAGAACAAAACTTAAACAGCTGGTAAGGAATGGGCAGAATGCATTCTTAGGTCAGCTTGCAGAAAGTCCCAAAGAAGTATTTAGTAACCTGACTGCTGTGCTGTCAAGTATGCTTCGAACTAAAAAGGACTAAATGACTAGAGCACGCTGCGCCCTTCCCGTCCCCAATATTCAGCATGATTGTCACTTAAATTCTCTCACTTTGAAGTTAAAGAAAGAAACGTAAACACCAAGCACCCTCTAAAGACAGTGCCTGACATTGGACCTCTGTATTTGAATGCATAGCAAAGGTGACAGGAGAAGAATTAAATTTAAGGGTCTCTTTACAGAAAGCGAGCATTTGTGGAAAAATAAAAGGAGTGAGGTGGTAAACAGGCTATGCTCCACAGGAGGGACAAAGACATACTGAACAGACTAAAACAAGCAAAGCCAGCAAATAGAAAGCAAGAATACGTGAGCTGCAAACCACAAAGCCGATGATAAGCAACGGGCTGAATGCATTTCCAGTGAATCTTTAAGAATGTCCCCAAGAAGTATTTTCACAACCAGACAGCTGTGTTGTCTGGTAGGCTTCTAAAAGAGTAAGTTCTACAACATGTATGAACTCTAAAAGTGCGCCCCTCGACTCACAGTACCTAGCTTTGAGATGGCACCCTGCGCGCCCCAAACACGATTGCCAGGTTATCATGTAAATTAAATATGTGAACAATGTGCATGCAAACTATGCCCATCATGCCACTGGGAGCACTAAGTCACTATGTCAAGAATACATTAAATAAGGCTAAGTGCTAATTTAATTTATCTTACTCCAGTTTCAGGATGCTCACCCTGTCCTGAGGATGATGTTGACTACCTAAAGATCGAAATGTCGTCGACCCCCTCAAGAAAAATTCCCCCCCCCCAACGTTAATATATTTCTGTGGATTACCCCTTGTTGTCTGTGTGACTTTCGTCTATTTTCACTTTTTCACTCAAGTCATGATATGCACTCCATCACTCATGTGAGCACCTGAACGCATATCTACATGTTGAAAATATGAAATGATTAAAGTTTCACATGTTGCCCTACATGTTCTGCTCCCAGACTGATTTAATATCAAATTTAAGTAACTCCTTTCGCTTTTTAGGACCTAATTAGGCCACCCTTGAACCATTGTTTTCCTTAAATACGTCACAACCCCAGGTTCACTTTATGGGGTACCCTTGTTTTCTTAACCACTTGAACGCTATGGGGATTTTTCCCCTGTGCTGTAAATACAGGAACACCATTATTCATGACGAGCTGGGCTCGTCATCAGTGTAGCAGGAGGCTACTGCATGACGAGCCCAGCTCGTCATGAGCGTGGAAGGGGTTAAACTACGTCTGGTAGGCTTCCACATAAAAACTCCTCAGGCTATCTTTGTGGCAGACACCATGTGGATGTCAGGTGCTGTCCTGTGCGGTGTACTCAGGTGCTTTCCCTTTTGTGACAACTTGAAAACATGCAATAGGATGTCATCCATTCATATGAGAGCAAAGGGGATGTATGATGGTACAACGCGGTAGAAAACAATGCAGTACCATCACAACGCAGGTTTTTCAACGCAAGTCGTTACCACGACTTGTGCTGTAGGGTGCTGGACTTAGGAATAGTAAGATTTACTATTCCAACACCAGCCTACGTATAGCAGGGGAGGTGTTGGAATAGAAAATCTACTATTCCTTAGTCTAGAGCGCCCTCCAGCGCAAGTCGTGGTAACTACTTGCGTTGTAAAACCTGCGTTGTAATGGCACTGTGGTGTCATTACTGCGTCGTAATGGGTGTTTACCGAGCAAAGGTATCTGTGTCTGTCTCTCCTCAGTCCAGTTTCCCATGGCTTCAAGTTTTATGAGTGTGTGTGGAGTATGATAACAAATATTTTGGCTTTACAGCAGCATAAAAAGGGTGGGCTCAGGCAGCTGGCTGCCTTCATCCCAGAATAATAGACTTGGCATGATGAAGATGAGAGAGGAGAAGAAGCAGGAATTGAGAGATGTGAGGGAGAAGTGCTTGTGGAAATCTGCAGTGGATCTTTGTCAGTAGTGTGTGTGGGTTAACCCTAAAGGCTAGCCAATCATTAACAAGGGAAATCAGTGACTGGCTATAGTATTAATCAGAAGGGCATACTGAGCAGCCATGAACAAACACCACTCTTTTTTCCAGGGTTGAAAGGAAACGAGGGTTAAAAGTGGACCGCGAGGAGGGAGGGAGCAGAATGGGGCAATGAAGTAAGAACAAGAAAGGATATGGCGTAACAGCTAGAGCACTGACATTGAAGACATTGAAGCTGGAGAACCGGGTTCGAGTCTCGGTGGGAGGCTGTAATGCAACTGGTGCTCATGTAACTCAATCCAAGGGGCCCATTATGATGTCGGGCGGATTGCTCCTCGCCAGGCTGGCGGTAGCCACCGCCAGCCTGGCGGGGGCAATCCGCCCGACATCCACACTCGTTTTCCCCCCCTCCATACTAATATGGCGGGGACCTCGGCGGACGGAAAGACCTGGCGCAGGTATAATGTGGCGCAGTGGTTTACAAAGTGAAGCATCTACCTAGATGCGTCACTTTGTAAATATGGCACAACAAGGCGCATTTTTTACGCCACTGGTGCGTCACAAAAAGAGACGCACCGGCAGCGTAAAAGTGACGCAAGGCCTAATAAATGAGGGCCAAAAAACGTTGCAAGTGCTGTATGGGCAAAACCTAAAAGAATGCCGTCAAAGCCCCAATTATAAGCCTACTGACACATTTGATGAGATTTTTGGGGAGGTGGGGGTGCTGAAACATTGAGTATGAGTTTAAATTACTTAAGTCAGGATTCTGTATTGAAAATGCATGCAGATTAATATTGTGAGGAAGGGCACAACTGTGGGCATGCATGTAACACAGTGGAATTATACACAGAGCTATTTGAGGATTTAAACGTGCAGTTGCCAACTTAGGATGCTGTTACACGTTGTGGTACAGGGTAGGTGAGGTAGGAACCAAGAATTCCTTGGCTGGGTCCTAAATAAAGAGGGCGCTGTGGTATGGCATTGCGGTATTATGTGAAGGTCTAGTATGTATAGGGATATGGCAGTACAAGCACTAGGGTGGGGGACACTGGAGCAGCAGGGGGCTGCTCTCTGCATAGATGTCATTTACGGGTTGTCAGAGTTCGCACCTATGACGACCCCCAGCTTACTATCCCTTGTGCTCCCTGGCACTGCCTGTGCAACCCCTGGCATCAAGGGTGGCAACATATGTGCCAAACAACACAGGGACAGCTCAGGGCTCATCATTCTAGTTTTCGAACTCTTTTTTTATTCTAATATAAGTGAAAAATAATAGTCCATTTTTCACCATTAGTGTAATAAAAAAACATGGAGCCCCAGGAGCTGGAATGGGACCTTCACTGGTAGCTGAGGTAATAAAAAAAATGCTTTTAAATGTTGTGTGCATATAGATGAGGGATTGTGTTTGTGTGAGAGTGTATGTGAATGAAAGTGAGGGGGTGAGAGTCAGTGACAAGTCGTTAGTGAGAATGAGTCACTCCTCACTGCCACCGACGATATCTGCTTTCTTCTTTACCAGGGGAAACCACAGCCCTCATCCTAATTGACCTCTCGGCCGCATTCAACACCATCTCCCACTGCACCCTAATTACGAGACTCTACGACACCAGCATCTGCAACAAGGCACTGAACTGGACCCACTCCTTACTGACCGACCATATACAGCGAGTCAGACGGCCCCCGTTCCTCTCAGAATCTACAGAGATCAAATGTGGAGTACTCCCTCGCTGCTCCCTGAGCCTCACTCTCTTCAACATCTGCACGGCCCCCCTCACAGCCATCATCAGAAGCCACAGACTCAACATCATCCCCTACGCCGACGACACCCAGCAGATCATCTCCTTCACCAACAAAACCACAACTGCCAGAACCAACTTTCACTTCGGAATGAAGGCAGTTGCTATCTGGATGCAAGACAGCTGCCTCATGCTCAACTCGGACAAAACCAAAGTACTCATCCGGCGACCTACCACCTCAGCCTGGAATGACTCCTGACGGCCCACCGTGCTAGGAACCCACCACACCGGACCACACATGCAACTTTGGCATCATACTGGACTCCTCGCTCTCAATGAACCACCAAATCAACGCATCATCCTGTTTTCACACGCTCCACCTACTTTGAAAGACTTTCAGATGGCTCCCCACAGAATCCAGAAAGGTGGTCACCCACGCACTCGTCACGAGCAGACTACAGCAACGCACTCTATGCCGGCCTCACCTGGAAACGTCTCAGGAAACTACAGATAGTCCAAAACGCTGCCACAACACCTCTGGCAACTCCATTTGCTCCCTATCAAAAAGAGAATCACCTTCAAGCTCCTCACACATGCCTATAAAGCTCTCCACAATGCAGAACCAGATTATTTGAACCACTGCCTTGCCTTCTACACACCAACCAGACAACTCTGCTCCACCCAACTCACTCTGGCCTCCGTCCCATTGGGCCTGTAGTGTTCTGCTTTCAAGATGGCCTTTGGTCCTGGCATGTCGAATGCAAAACTTGACTTAGAGGGGCACCAGTGCAATACTGATGCTGGCATTCTGAGGGCAATTCTTAGCATCACAGGTACCTGTGATAAAATACTTGCAGTGGCACACAACAGGTGAAGCAGCGGGTCACGAGATAGCACAGAAGCACTATTACTACTCGGACCCCCTCTCGGAACTCAAGAAACACTTCAGTGGGGTTTTAAGAAATTCACTCCATCAGGGCCTTTCAAAGGCCCTGATGGAGTTGTCTACAAAATCAAACACAATATCACGTGTCTGACTAAATTTGTAGTATACATAATCGAATGCCAATGTGGAAAGATCTATGTGGGCAGCACCATCAGGTCATTCAAAGAAAGAATCTCGGAACACATTAGAGCAATACAAAGGAGAGATCCCAAATACCCTGTGGCGTTACACGTAGCAGAATGTCAACCATTGGGAGATGATATCCAAGTACGTGCTTTCGGCATAGATGTGATTCCCCTCAACATCAGAGGGGGCAACCGCGAACTGAAGCTCAGACGTAGGGAGGCCACTTGGATCATGCGTCTACGATGCGTGGAACAGGGGCTCAACTACGACCCTGAGCTTCAATTCTTCTTGGGCGACTAGCTAGCCGTCTGGGGGACCCCTTGTTTCTATGTGGTATTACTGAACCTCCAATGTTTGATCAGCGTGGAACTCGCAATGTGAAATATAGACATTTCTAGATGCTCACCACGCACTTTGATGTTAACGAAGATGACCACCATTTGTACTGTGCAGACACATGTGTTATTAGCGAGGGACTCACAGTGTATGATATAGACATTTCCAGATACTCTTACCATGCATCATGAGGTTAATGTAGACAACTATCATTTGTACTGCGTTTATACCCGATTTCATGAGCGGCTGTACCATGTCAAGATATGTTTTTATATATCATCTGCATATATATATTTTTTCAACCAATACCTAGGCTCAATACTTTTGAATGATTAGACTGTTTGTTAAATGAATTGTGTTGTATTTGGAACCCTTTCGAAAGAATAATACACTCACTTATGAAAGGTGCGGGTGGGCACTTTTGCGTTAGAGACCATCACTACTTTTGGACAAGTGACAGCACGGCACATCTGGCCAATGAGCATGCGACACCCAATGACTCAGATCATTGAAATCACGATCTTCACTGCGTTTGGATCTTGTGATCTTGGTAACTACGTGCACAATAACCACCATAACGCGGCTCATTTCTTTAACCATTTATCAGTGTATGGTCCTATTCCCACCTCCCAATTCACGAGATAATGAACTTTTGAGTCTAATCTAATTCAATTACATGCTCCTTTTAAAATCTCAGACGTGTAATACAAGTGTCTTACACCAGCAGACACTCGTTATTCCGAGACATCCATGTCCTTGATTTTTTGACTCATAAACTACTTATTAAGCCCCCCCTTCTTAGGCGGGCTCTAACACTACGAGTTCCCCTTTTCAGAAATTACTTTTCACTGAGACGACCTCTTCACAAGACCAAATAGATATATGTCTAGATATACTAGTGCCATTTTAAGATGGCGACCCCGTTTTTCAAGACTACGGGCTACGTGAACATCTTTGATGTCTACTACTTTTTTCTACAAATTAATCCCTCCCATCCGGTCACGTGTCCGTACAGAGAGACGGCGACCGGGAACCAGAGGAGGAGGGATTTCGGAAATCAGGTAACGGCAACAAACTCTTGCTGGCACCACGGCATTGTTCTAAAGCCCTCGGTATTGGGCTTTCCATCTGCTAACACGCGCTCATATTTTACCGTTTTCAGCGCATCGCCTTTCGAGAGACGCACCCGTCTCCAGCGAATCCCGAGTAAGACGGATCCCCTCCCGGCTACCTCCTGACACACCAGGAGCCAGGTACCCTCTTACCACAGTACTCTAGAGACCTTTCTTCTCTTAAGAAAATAATATGTCCTCTTAACAATGCGCTATCATGCGCTTTCAGCGGTTACAAATCGGTGTATCAGAAGTCAGGTACTTCATATAAAATGTACTCTTTAAAAACCGAGATATTCAGAGACTTATCTCTTTAAAAGTGAACACTATGTCCATGTATAACAATGCGCTATTATGCACTTTAAAGCGGAAAAAACTTGACATACCAAAAATCATGCACTTCCTTATAGGTTGTGCTTTACAAACTTAACTCCTCTAAGATAGCAATTCGTCCTTTGTGTAACATGACGCTATTTGTGCGCATTGTTGTTGGAATACACTTGAATTATTCCCCTTTTCCTCTTTTCAATTTCTTTCCACGATCCCCTGTCACACAGAGTGAACAAACACATAGTTGTGTGACATTCAATTGACAGACTGCCATTGGTTGAGCACTTTCTACGTGACTATCTCAAAGGAACAGACCGTTTCTGTGTAGTCAGTTTCTAACTGTGGTAAGAATACCTTATTACTTTTTGTCCGCCATCTATCCTACAGAATAGATGCTCTTCTCCCCTTTAGTATGTCTTTTCTAATGATCCCCCTATTTTTATATATACTTTTTCCTTTAGTCTCTCTCCGACAAGTCACGTCCAATACATGGATAGTAGACCATACCTAACTACAAGCACCACGAACATCCCAATTTTCAAGGTAAACAACCCATAACGCCGAGAGAGATTAGCATGTTTTATCCAATCACACAATTCCATAACATGCGCGGTAACGGATCATTTTGCTTGCCCACAAACACTACGAATAAACACCGCCGGCAAACCACGTCAATGTTACCGCTATAGTTCCTCACTTATACCACCACACAATAGCTCACCAATTTTGACTTTTGATTGATTCACTACTGCATGAACCCTCGGAGTGCGAGATCACCGTGTACTGTGCTAAACATGTTCAAACACCGAAGCGTTATGCTACTAGACCTCACGACTGTGCACCATCACCCAAGGGCAATCACTCACAGCCTTGGAGTGACACAAATCACTAGTTTTTTTTTGTTGACATTACTACCACACGATACCTTTGAGTGCAAACACAGATGCACGCTACTACTGCATGTTGGTTGCACCTTGTCACCATTTGCAGTATGTGACTACGGCATTACTGATTCTGTATGTGTTACTCTTGTATCATCAGCCCTGAAGAGTCGTGTTGACTCAACTGTACACGACGAAACACGTGTCGGCTTTGTATCACAATCCTTGAATCTGGAGAGAATAAACCAACTTCTTGCTGTATCAAGAACACGTCAAAGAATCTGCTTCTGTCTCCTTGAACACTTATCAGTCATTGTACTGTTTGGAACACTTTTTGTAGTAGCGAGAGCACAATTGTACCCCTCTCGGAACTCATGGAGTTTACTTTCGAAATCCTGAGAGTAAGCAGCGCACATACAGTTGTCATAGCTACCACCTTGGCCACAAATGTTGTTTAAACCTCCTCTAGGAATAGCAATAATAGCAAATATACTACTCAGTCCGCTATTTAATCACAATACCGACCCGAACCGCACAAACACTGCCGTTTTTTACGCTTTTCACCAAGGCACTACTGATAATTTCACTGTATACAAGCCTTAGCCATATGTGTGTGCTTACGTGTTTGTACTGTCTACCTTCCTTTACAGGTACAACTCGAGAGGAAATCCTCCTCTCACAGTTAAAGCATCTTAGCGAGTGCTACATATTGCAACACATATACATCATATGTAGCTCCTTTTTACGTTTCGCTGAACCAATATGTAAGCATAGTTCGGCGAGATTATAGTAGAAGGATTTCAAAAGTCTACCCAAACTGCGGATTAGGGGCAGTTCATGTGAACCAGGCGCGTGCACATTACCAGCCACATCGCACGTCGCACACCATACACCATTTGTCTAAGCCTCGGCATCAGACTTCAAAGGAAGCCGCTCCCAAGCCACTCCCCTACCCCCCCATCAGACTTCAAAGGAATGCGCCCCCCCCGCCCGCGCCACAGCAATGCCGAGAGGTTGTTGAGGCTGCAGCCTAGCCCCACTCCTTTCTGCTCTCTCACACTTGTTTTTTTTTTTATGGAACGGATTCCTAAATCCACTGGGTATGAGCAGCCTCGCTCTCTGTGCTCTGCTATTTTGCTATGCTCCTATACATAGTCGAATTTATGCCTTAAAAGCGTGCAAATCTCTGTTTTGACCTCCCAGATCAACATTGTCACTTCTGAACTGAAAGCGTGCCCCTGAACTGAAAGCGTGCCATGTGAATTGAAACCCTTTTGGTGTCCGTCCCCCCTATCAGACTTGAAAGGAATGCGCTCCCCCGCCACAGCAATGCCGAGAGCTTGTTAACCTAATTCCAACACGCTCACCATCCTCTTTTTTTTATCAGTGCCCTCTGCTAGTCGTGTTACTGGGGTCATTCATTGCATGGTTTAAGGCTAAAACCACTCTTCCACGGCCTCGAGAAAAACTTTGCACTTCACCATAGGTGAGAAACCGCCGCAGTGTATTTTCATGGGTTATGCATTCTTAACTGAATGAAGAGCATGGTCTTGTGGCTTGCTTCTAACTGACTATGTTCACTTGCTGGAAAACAGTCTTCTTTACAGTGTTAGAAGGTGACCGGGCAGGAAACTGTTCGTACTTGCCCATTCCTTCTTTATTTGCTGCACACTTTTGTATTCAGTACTTGGCAAGCTAAGTGTCAGAAATATGTGAAACCATTCCTCCCACATATTTGAATTTAGGTATTTTAAGAGGCTGATTAGATTCGGCATTTACCAAACTAATGCATTTATAACCATAACACAGAAAATAATTGGGAGACATTAAATCAGACTGTGCGGTGGGTCACTGAACTTCTTGAAAATCAGAACATTCAAATTTAAAACATAGCAATGCTTAATAAAAAGTAAGAGCCACTGCAAACTCATAGTTTATTGTGCCTGCAATGTGAGAGTTTAAGAGTCTTGCACTCCTAGAGTGGTTTAGACATGTGTTTAAAGGAATAACTGCAGAATGATTAATTAGTAAAAGTCCCTCTTCATACAAGCGAGGTGCCCTGCCTGAGAGCTATTTTCGTCACGATATCGCACGTGCTGCACTAATGCGTTACAGGATCTGCCTTGACAACGCTGAATGCACAATTGGTTTGGTAAATGATGCGGCAGTAACTGTACAGTGATTGATGCCACCGTGTTTGTGTTGCTGTCTTTCGTTGCATGATTTTCGGTGTCTTCTACTATAGGCCTTCCGCCATGAAGACAATATGCTCTGTTGGAGTCCTCATACTATATGGGGATGGTGTCGTGCCCTCACTCTATTGCCCTCACTCTACCACTCTATCGCCCTCCCTCTACCACTCTACCGCCCTCACTCTACCGCCCTCACTCTAGCACTCTACCGCCCTCACTCAGACAAATTGGGTCAGGGCGAAATACCCAGAAAAACTGGGCCCTCTGGAACGTACGAAGGCTAGGTTGTAAGTGCCTGGACCCGGAGCCGGACATCAGCAAGTGGAGAGTGCCTGGGCCTGAGGGACACCAGACTGCTACGATCCCACTGAACATATGCGATGGTGAAAGACAAGCCTACTAAGGACATGGAGGCTGATAAAATTATATCCATCCAGTGTTCAATGAGGGTACAGTGGAGGAGCAGGCCAAACAAGCTTTGTTTGCGGCGCCAGGGCTCCAACTATGGCTTACATCATGGTGGAAATAAAGGCTCGCTGGAGGCCATGCTGGTAAAAATGAACACCTTGGCTATTGAGGTGGGCTTCTCCGTGCACACTTTCGGAACATGTTGAAGGGGATCGCTGAGGCTCAAGGGCATGTCAGAATTTCAACAGGAATTGGTGGCCCTAAAAAGATGGTAACCCCACTCCAGTTGCTCTCCGCCCGAATGGAGGAATGTTTTGAGGACGTGGAGGGGCACTCTCAAAGGAACAACCTAAGATCTGTGGGCTTCCCAGAGTGTGTAGATGGACAACCCTTAGAGTTGTTCCTGGAGAACTGGATCACAAATGTCCTGAAACCAAGAAAATTCCTCAATTTCTTCATGAAAAAAGTGTGCCCACCTGGCAGTGGTGCCTTTGCCCAAGGCCAGAGCACCGCCCAGCGCCATTATTGCCCAGCTTTTTAACTTCAGAGTCCGAGACGTACTATTGCAGCATGCCTGGGTAGGAGGAATGTCATGGTCTTTCCGGATTACACCCATAAGGTGCAGGAACTATGCCGGAAATTTTTACAGACCAAAAAGAGACTGTGGGAGCCAGACCTCCAGTACAGCCTAATGTTCCTTGCAGCACAATGAAAAGGTTTTCTTATGTGTTACCCCTGGAGAGGCAAATGACTGACTAGACACTCAGGAAGGAGTAAAAACGGAATCCACCATCGAGCCGCAGAACTGATAGAAGTGGTGTCAGCCACCAGTCATCATGTTCATGCAGACACTCTTCGGGAACGGAGGACCCGGACTGAGGCTCTACAAACAAGGAAGATCCTGGACTGCCCGTACGGACATTAGAGGACTCAAACTGTGTGCTGGACACTTGGGAATCATGCAAGCCCCAAAGGGGAGATTGTGGCTACCTGAGCAATAGCACAGCCCTGGGCTAGCGAGAGCAGTGGATGAGGCTGGGATGCTTTGGTGTGGGGTGATCTGCCCTGGACTATGGGGCCATGTCCCTGCACTGGGGGTTGCCAAACAGAGATGCTACATACAAAGACTCGAGGCTGGTGCAGATTTCAATAGACTGCAGATCCGCTGCTACACTGGGTACTAATGTGATGTATAATTAAGACCGCAGACACTGGATATACTGTTGCATTGGTGGGGAGAGTTGTCTATTATGTGTCAAAGTTACTATGTGGGTAGAATGCTTCCTATGTGGTATTATCTAGTTCAATATGATTGCATAGCTTTTGATGTAGGTCGGTGGGAGCCTATGGAGGGCTGCGGTCCCATTGGTGCGGTTTGAGTGGCATTGGCCTTGCTGCACCAGCAGTGAGTTGCTGGGCCCTCAGCATGATGCAATTGAGGAGGTTGAGACTCTGGCCTCCGAGGGAGGGATGGGGCAGTGGTTGCTGAATGTTGGCCCAGCTGTTATGGGCTAGAGTTGTTTGGGCACACTGCCTGTGGGTGGGAATATATTCACAAAAAAAATCATTTTGATGTTTAAGCTGGGGTGTAGTGTTTTAGGGTCGCTCTACAGTACTCTAAAATGGATGGTGAATGCAAGTCTGGAGTGGATGTGGGGAGTGAGAGAGCAGGGGGAGGGTGAAATCGATAAGGGACATGGCACTTAAGATGGATCAGACATAGAGGTTCCTAACATTGAACGTGCATGGACTAGGGCAGCACACTAAGGGGCTTGTGCATTTGTATCTGAGGCGGTGGGATCTCTGTGGCCTTCCTACAGGAAACACACACCTGGGGGGCCTGTATTAGTCCGTTGATAGCAACATCGGGGCTGAGTTGGAATTTAGTACAGAAAGGCTTTTAGATGTTTCCTGAAGGATGTATACAGGGGAATATCTCTAAGAAATTTGGGAAGACTATTCCAGTATTTGGGGGCGCATAGGAGAAAGCCATACCACCTGTACGCTTGAGACGGATGCGAGGAATATGAAGCAGCCTCGCCGAGCCCGATCTCAGCAAACGACCAAGGGTGTATCTGTTCAATTTCTTTTGTAAATATTGAGGGCCTCGGCCGTTTAAAGCATTAAAAGACAAGCAGCAGATTTTGAAGATGGATCTTTTTTTTACCGGCAGCCAGTGTAGAGATTTTAACAAAGGCAATGACGGAGAACCAGCAGGCATGTTTAGGATCATTCTTGCAGCTGTATTTTGGATTACTTGAAGTTTGTTTAGAAGTGTGGTCCCAACCTCAGCCAGTAAGGCGTTCCCGTAGTCCAAACGGCTGATCACCATCACTTGGATCAGCGTTCTACGGTTGTCAGTTGAGATATATGGGATAATTTTCCGAAGTAGGCGAAGGCTGTGGTAGCAGGAACCAATAGTGGCTGCTACATGATCCTTCATTGACAGTAGGCGATCTAGTTTCACACCCAGGTTTTTTACACTGTTTTGGAGCAGGGGGAATACCCTGTTGTAAAGGCCACCATTTGTTTGTCCAGATGGTAGCGGCCTTTCCCAGCAGCATAACTTCCGTTTTACCAGGGTTCAATTGGAGACAGTTGTCGGTCATCCAGTTGGATATTGCATGTTTGCCCTTGGTTAACCGGAGCCTGTCAGCCTCTGGGTTTGGGCCGATGGTGAACAGTAGCTGGGTGTCATGCGCATAGGAGATTGTTTCGAAACCTAATGCTTCTACTGCCTCAGCCAGCGGAGCCAGATAAATGTTAAAAAGGGTAGGGCTGAGGCAGGAGCCTTGTGAGACACCCTTGTCCAGCGTTGTTTTGTCTGAGTGGAAAGGACCCATGATAACCGTTTGGGCTCTGTCCGTTAGGAAGTTTTGAAGCCATTTAAGGGCTAGACCCTGGATGCCAGAGGATATTAACCTCTCCGCGAGCCTGGTGTGGGAGACGGTATCGAAGGCCGCGGAGAGGTCAAGGAGAATCAGTATGGCAGATCCTCCAGCATCCACAGTCAGCCTCAAAGAGTCCGTAACGGCTAACAGGGCGGTCTCTGTGCTAAAACCTGGTCGAAACCCTGATTGCGAGGGGCCCATGATGTTCTTGGTTTCAAGATAACTGTTTAGTTGTCTATTTACAATGCTTTCCAGCATTTTGGCCAGCAGGGGGAGCAGTGAAATGGGGCAGTAATTGCTGAGCTCCTGCGGGTTAGCCAGAGGTTTTTTAGGATGGGACGAACAAACGCTTCCTTCCAGGAAATAGGGATAGTGCCCTATTGAATAGAGTGGTTGAAAATTGTTTGAATGGTTGGTGCACAGCTGTGGGATAAAATAGACATAATTTTAGGGGGGCAAAGGTCAGCAGGGGAGCCTGATTTGGCCACATTTAGTGCTTTAATCACTTCTTCAAGTGTGGCAGGAACAAAACTGTCCAGAGAACAGGTTAACCTGCTAGTGGGACTTTTTAGGCTGGACAGGATTGAAGGGGGAATGTTATCCTGTGAAGGAAAATTGGAGTAGATAATTGAGATTTTCTCCTGAAAGAAGGCGGTTAGGGAATCACAGAATTCCTGGGATTCCACAGGCAATTGTTTGCACACTTCAGGTGATATACATTCTCTAACAATGCCAAAGAGGGCTTTGGAGGAGTTACTGGCATTCTCAATTTGATTCAGAATAAAGAAGGCGTCTGGCAGTCTTTAGATTTCGATGGTAACTAGTTAGAGCTAGTTTAAATTTCTGTCTACTTTGAGAACACTTGGTCGCTCGCCAGTGTCTCTCTAGTTCTTTGCAGGAGGATTTTTTTCTGTCTTAGTTCTAAGGAGTACCATTGGGCTGAGGTACGACAAGGGATTGGTCTGGACTTTTTACTTGTCGGAATAATTTTGTCAAAAGAATTTTCAAGAGCCTTATTAAAAGATGTCAGCATAGCAGATGCATCTTGATCATGGTTTCGTATTTGTTGCTCGGCCCGAAAATTTATATTGAAAGCTGAGGTCGTTAGTTTATGCCAGGGCCTACGGGATGATGGTTTTCTGAGCGCCAACTGTGCTGGAGATTTAAGGGCGATGTTGGGCATTGCAAACTTGATCATAGAGTGATCGGTCCACGTAAGAGGCCACGGAGGATCGCATTTGAGCTGATCTATATTGGAAAAAATTAGGTCCGAGGTGTGGCCCGCCTGGTGGCTCGGACCTATTACTCTTTGTGTAAGCCCTAACTGTTCTAGATCACCAAGGAAATTACTGATCTCTTTAGTTATATGAGCCTCACAGTGAAGATTAAAATCACCCAGCATCAGGAATTTATTTAACGCAAGGACATGAATGGCTATGTAGTCTATTACGGTATCCGCAAAGTCTGTTTTTGAGAAAGTAGGTCGGTAGACTAATGCTCCAAGCCAACTTTCCGTAGGGGATTTAGTGACCTTAAAATGACTATTTCTAGGCTCTCATCTATCATAGTGGAAATCCAGGATATTTTGAGATGATTTTTGAAATCACTGGCTATCCCCTCTCCTACTTTCCCTGTCCGATCCAGATGGATACATTTGTAGTTCTCTGGAATGGCAATGTTTACAGTGGGGTGGTTTGAGGGATTTAGACAAGTTTCCGTAAAAAAACATATCTCTGGTGAGTGAGATGTGAGCGTGTCCCAGATTTCATATGGGTGCTTGGCTAAGGAGCGCACGTTGCATAGGATGAAAGAGGTGCCCTCAGGAGAGAAAAATCTTTGAAGTTGGGCTGGTGAGACGGAAGATATATACAGATTTCTCTGGAAGGAACAATGTCTGCAAGCTACCGGACCTTCCAATAAGTCAGGAAAAATATTTATACAGCTAGCGCTAGGTCATTTAGTGAGAGTTTGTGTGGCTCTGATAGTATGTAAGATATCAGATGAGTATGAAATCCGAGGGAGAGAAATAGGTGTTACCTGATTTTGGGCAGGGGTCAAGGTCTCTGGGCTTGTGCGGGCGCGGACGGGCGCAGACGGGCTTTCCTTCGGCGTGTTGTAAGCGTGCCTGCTGCTCGCGTCCGCTGCGCAGAGGCATGCCCATCTGCTTTTAAGCTGTTGCAGATCGTGTCAGAAAAGACTAGACCGCCACCCAGCGTACCTGGCCAAGATGGCCGCTGGATTTGTCCGGCAGCCTCCGGGTGCATATGTCAACTCAGCGCCTACTCGGCTGAGGGGTGATTGCGGCGAAGGATCTTAAAATGTGAGCAAATTGCTAAATGATAATTCAAGTATTAAAAAGTACAGAGTACAAATCCACGAAACACAGCTCCCGGTTTCCGCCTCAGGAGTAGATCTAGGACTAGCGCCTGCGCGGTAATTCCTGCTTTTAAGCTGTCGCAGAGCGCGTCAGAAAAGACTAGACCGCCACCCAGCGTACCTGGCAAAGATGGCCGCTGGATTTGTCCGGCAGCCTCCGGGTGCGTATGTCAACTCAGCGCCTACCTGGCTGAGGGGTGATTGCGGCGAAGGATCTTAAAATGTGAGCAAATTGCTGAATGATAATTCAAGTATTAACAAGTACAGAGTAGAAATTCACGAAACACAGCTCCCGGCTTCCGCCTCAGGAGTAGATCTAGGACTGTGTGGGTGAAATACCCCCTCTGTCCTCAGACCCCATCCACTGAGTGAGAGACCCCTGTGTGGGTGAAATACCCCCTGTCCCCAGACCCCATCCACTGAGTGAGAGACCCCTGTGTAGGTGAAATATTCCCTGCATCCTCAGACCCCATCCACAGAGTGAGAGACCCCTGTGTGGGTGAAATACTCCTTCCATCAGACCTCATCCACTGAGTAAGAGACCCCTGTGTGGGTGAAATACTCCCTCCATCAGACCCAATCCACTGAGTGAAAGACCCCTGTGTGGGTGAAATACCCCTCCAATCCTCAGACCCCATCCACAGAGTGAGAGACCCCTGTGTGGGTGAAATACTCCTTCCATCAGACCCAATCCACTGAGTGAAAGACCCCTGTGTGGGTGAAATACCCCTCCAATCCTCAGACCCCATCCACTGAGTGAGAGACCCTGTGTGGGTGAAACACCCCCTCCATCCTCAGACCCCATCCACTGAGTGAGAGACCCCTGTGTGGGTGAAATACCCCCTCCATCAGACCCCATACACTGAGTCAGAGACCCCTGTGTGGGTGAAATACTCCCTCCATCAGACCCAATCCACTGAGTGAGAGACCCTGTGTGGGTGAAACACCCCCTCCGTCCTCAGACCCCATCCACTGAGTGAGAGACCCCTGTGTGGGTGAAATACCCCTCCATCAGACCCCATACACTGAGTCAGAGACCTCTGTGTGGGTGAAATACCCCCTCCGTCCTCAGACCCCATCCACTGAGCGAGAGACCCCTGTGTGGGTGAAATACCCCCTCCATCAGACCCATCCACTGAGTGGGAGACCCCTGTGTCGGTGAAATACCCCCTCCATCAGACCCTATCCACTGAGTCAGAGACCCCAGTGTGGGTGAAATACTCCTTCCATCAGACCCAATCCACTGAGTGAAAGACCCCTGTGTGGGTGAAATACCCCTCTATCCTCAGACCCATCCACTGAGTGAGAGACCCCTGTGTGGGTGAAATAACCCCTCCGTCCTCAGACCCCCATCCACTGAGTGAGAGACCCCTGTGTGGGTGAAATACCCCTCCATCAGACCCCATACACTGAGTCAGAGACCCCTGTGTGGGTGAAATACCCCCTCCGTCCTCAGACCCCATCCACTGAGCGAGAGACCCCTGTGTGGGTGAAATACCCCCTCCATCAGACCCATCCACAGAGTGAGAGACCCCTGTGTGGGTGAAATACCCCCTCCATCCTCAGACCCCATCCACTGAGTGAGAGACCCCTGTGTAGGTGAAATACCCCCTCCGTCCATCAGAACCCATCCACTGAGTGGGAGACCCCTGTGTGGGTGAAATACCCCCTCCATCAGACCCTATCCACTGAGTCAGAGACCCCAGTGTGGGTGAAATACTCCTTCCATCAGACCTCATCCACTGAGTAAGAGACCCCTGTGTGGGTGAAATACTCCCTCCATCATACCCAATCCACTGAGTGAAAGACCCCTGTGTGGGTGAAATACCCCTCTATCCTCAGACCCATCCACTGAGTGAGAGACCCCTGTGTGGGTGAAATACCACTCCATCAGACCCCATACACTGAGTCAGAGACCCCTGTGTGGGTGAAATACCCCCTCCGTCCTCAGACCCCATCCACTGAGCGAGAGACCCCTGTGAGGGTGAAATACCCCCTCCATCAGACCCATCCACAGAGTGAGAGACCCCTGTGTGGGTGAAATACCCCCTCCATCCTCAGACCCCATCCACTGAGTGGGAGACCCCTGTGTAGGTGAAATACCCCCTCCATCAGACCCCATCCACTGAGTGAGAGACCCCTGTGTGGGTGAAATACCCCCTCCGTCCATCAGACCCCATCCACTGAGTCAGAGACCCCTGTGTAGGTGAAATACCCCCTCCATCAGACCCCATCCACTGAGTGAGAGACCCCTGTGTGGGTGAAATACTCCCTTCATCAGACCTCATCCACTGATTGAGAGACCCCTGTGTGGGTGAAATACTCCCTCCATCAGACCCAATCCACTGAGTGAGAGACCCCTGTGTGGGTGAAATACCCCTCTATCCTCAGACCCCGTCCACTGAGTGAGAGACCCCTGTGTGGGTGAAATACCCCCTCCATCAGTCCCCATCGACTGAGTGAGAGACCCCTGTGTGGGTGAAATACCCCTCTATCCTCAGACCCATCCACTGAGTGAGAGACCCCTGTGTGGGTGAAATAACCCCTCCGTCCTCAGACCCCCATCCACTGAGTGAGAGACCCTGCGTGGGTGAAATACCCCCTCCATCCTCAGACCCCCTCCACTGAGTGAGAGACCCCTGTGTGGGTGAAATACCCCTCTATCCTCAGACCCCGTCCACTGAGTGAGAGACCCCTGTGTGGGTGAAATACCCCCTCCATCAGACCCCATCCACTGAGTGAGAGACCCCTGTGTGGGTGAAATACCCCCTCCATCAGACCCCATCCACTAAGTGAGAGACCCCTGTGTGGGTGAAATACCCCCTCCATCCTCAGACCCCCATCCACTGAGTGAGAGACCCTGTGTGGGTGAAATACCCCCTCCATCAGACCCCATCCACTGAGTGAGAGACCCCTGTGTGGGTGAAATACCCCCTCCATCAGACCCCATCCACTGAGTGAGAGACCCTGTGTGGGTGAAACACCCCCTCCGTCCTCAGACCCCATCCACTGAGTGAGAGACCCCTGTGTGGGTGAAATACCCCCTCCATCCTCAGACCCCCATCCACTGAGTGAGAGACCCTGTGTGGGTGAAATACCCCCTCCATCAGACCCCATCCACTGAGTGAGAGACCCCTGTGTGGGTGAAATACCCCCTCCATCAGACCCCATCCACTGAGTGAGAGACCCCTGTGTGGGTGAAATACCTCTCCATCAGACCCCATCCACTGAGTGAGAGACCCATGTGTGGGTCACACCTGATGGTCCTGTCTCATGACTTTATTGTGCTGCTTCTTTCCTTGTTTTATGAGTGAGCCCCTGAAGGGGGAGGTGGGCAAGAAAGCAGCAGAGAAATGCAAACCCTGATGTGATGCAAAGCAACGGGAGAGTGTTGATTGTCAGAGGTAGTCATTGCGGCGAGGTCCGGCCCGTACAATTGCTGCTCCTCGAGAGGTATCAGTTTTCTTCGAAGTGTACTTTACATTTTATTAATAGCGCTAGTGCGCTGCCAGTGCTGCCGTTCCTAATACTTTCAGTGCCAGTTTGTGACCTGAGTTGTTTGTACTAAATAGTAAAAGGTTGTGCTGCTTATTCACAGCGAAACCCTCTTCTATGCAGTCCCGGCTATGTTTTTGCTTACTGGAGTGGCATCGTTCAATAAGAATGGAAAATATCTTCAATTTGTAGCGTCCTTAAACAATTAAAATGTATTTAATTGTAAACTGTCCTTGATTTATGTGTGGTACGACGTTCCCGTTGGGCGCTCTCTTTCATCATGTAACTAGCTTGTGTGGCAGAGTTTTTTTTTTTTACAAGACATGCGAATACATTGTAGGTGTCTTATTCCATTGTTGTAAAGACAGAGGCCTTGTTTGTCTCAATTGTCTAAGCTATTCAGTTAAGTTGTGCCAATGTAGCTTTGTTTATAGACTGAATTAATCTATTTAGTAAACAGGTTCTCTTGGTTTCTTCTAGCAAACTTAATTCAGCGCAGCTCACTTGCTCAGTATCTATGTAGTAGCTCTCCGTGACAGCAACTTCTGAGAACAAATGTGTGCAGGGCCCTTCTGTTCATCTGGGCAGTGTGCGGGCTCTGCATTCACATCATAATGTTATGCAATTATTTCATAACCTGTTGCAGAGGCCTGCTTGGGAATTGTTTAGCAGTGATACAAGTGTATTTAATACCGAACTTCTCTTGTTTTGCACATACTCCGGTTCTTAGCTACATGACTGCGTTTTTGTCTAAACAATTGCATTTTATTTTCCATGGGCTGTTTCTTTAGTACATTGTGGCGTCTTGAGGTCACCTAAAAGCGATCATGGGAGTTTTGTAGTTCGTTTTCATGTTACACCTGAACTAGTGCTGTCATCCGTACTGGAGTGTGCACGTGCCTTGCTCTCCACATTCGGCCTATGCAGAATATTGCTTGTAAGACCTGAATTCTTCTATTTTTATAAATGCCAAAACAAAAACCTTTTTTGAAAAGCAGTATTAAGACGGAAAAGGAAGAAATGGTCCCTTAAAAAAAAACATGCTTGGACGAGCTACAGTTCACATTTAATGGTTCTAAAAATTATTTCTTAATTACCATGTTTGATCATCTGTGTGCAATTTATATCCCATGAAGTTTTAAAACACAAGCCTTCTGCTAGCAGGCCCCTTCCAGCAACAATCATCTTAGAAAGGGGCTGTGGGTTAGTTAGTTTGCAATTCAGGGGCTGTGCAGAAGCTTGAACGTCTTTCCAAAGCTTATTGCTGTTTTAAAGGGCGTATTTCTGATATTTAGCTTCTTCCATGGACTTACGTGTTTGCTTTTATTTCAGGGGGAAAATATCTCTGTCACTGAGAGCCTCAGTCATGCTGCTGTCTCCGGTTACTGCCCTTCTTTCCATTTCTGCTGCTTTGCTGCAGTTTTAAGACCTTGTTAGAGTTTCTTGTTGCTCAAATGGGGGTAATTTCTGATATTTATCTGTTTCTCTAATCTTTATTACTTGATTTTGGCCGCCACAAGACAGTGTCACTCATAGTCATTGGAATGTCACTCATACTTTCACTGAAATTATGAAAATGCCACACATAGCATTCTGAAACCTTGGCAGCTATGGCTTGAGGATTCACGGCCCTGTCAAATATACAGAATCACCCCCAGCAACAGGAACATTAGAAACGCTGCTCAGCCTCATTGCAGCAGCTGTGTCTACATTGCACACATTGAATGAAATACAAGTCCTCATTTCAATTCACTCCTGAATATCATGTCTGTGCCTTCGAAGAAGTTAAACAATGAACAAATTGCTGGTATTTCACTGAGGGAGGGAGCAGAGCTGGCATGAGGGGCTGAATCTGAGGCTCCTCAAGAGCACACCATGCAAGGGTGAGGCCTGTCCTTGGACTGTGAGTGTCCCATGTCTGTGTCTTTACAGGCGCCAATGCTTGTTTCCCATAAGACCCATGTCTGTGTGTTTACAGGCACCAATGCTTGGTTCCCATAATACGCATGTCTGTGTCTTTACAGGAACCAATGCTTGTTTCCCATAACACCCATGTCTGTGTGTTTACAGGCACCAATGCTTGTTTCCCATAACACACACGTCTGTGTGTTTACAGGCGACAATGCTTGTTTCCCATAACACCCATGTCTGTGTGTTTACAGGCACCAATGCTTGGTTCCCATAAAACGCATGTCTGTGTCTTTACAGGAACCAATGCCTGTTTCCCATAACAACCATGTCTGTGTGTTTACAGGCGCCAATGCTTGTTTCCCATAACACACACGTCTGTGTGTTTACAGGAACCAATACTTGTTTCCCATAACACCCATGTCTGTGTGTTTACAGGCACCAATGCTTGGTTCCCATAATACGCATGTCTGTGTCTTTACAGGAACCAATGCCTGTTTCCCATAACACCCATGTCTGTGTGTTTACAGGCGCCAATGCTTGTTTCCCATAACACACACGTCTGTGTGTTTACAGGAACCAATACTTGTTTCCCATAACACCCATGTCTGTGTGTTTACAGGCGACAATGCTTGTTTCCCATAACACCCACGTCTGTGTCTTTACAGGAACCAATACTTGTTTCCCATAACACTCATGTCTGTGTGTTTACAGGCGCCAATGCTTCTTTCCCATAGCACACACGTCTGTGTGTTTACAGGCGCCAATGCTTGTTTCCCATAACACCCATGTCTGTGTGTTTACAGGAGCCAATGCTTGTTTCCCATAACACCCATGTCTGTGTGTTTACAGGCACCAAGGCTTGTTCCCATAACACCCATGTCTGTGTGTTTACAGGAGCCAATGCTTGTTTCCATAACACCCATTTCTGTGTGTTTACAGGCGCCAATGCTTGTTTCCCATAACACGCATGTCTGTCTTTACAGGAACCAATGTTTTTTTCCCATAAAACCCATGTCTGTGTCTTTACAGCGCCAATGCTTGTTTCCCATAAGACCCATGTCTGTGTGTTTACAGGCGCCAATGCTTGTTTCCCATAACACGCATGTCTGTCTTTACAGGAACCAATGCTTGTTTCCCATATGAGACCAAGTCATGGACTGTGGGTGTCTTAAACATCCATGTCTGTGTCTTTGCAGGTGCCAGTGCTTGTTTTCCTGCTAGAGCCTGGAGGCGGCGGTTCCGTCAGCGGCCACCAGAGGGCACCCCTCGCCTACTGATGAAACCACTGAGCTGCACATGGGATGAGGGGTTTCCTCTTCCGGGTCAGCGGCGGCAGAGACAGCACCAGCAGCGGCTGTGACATCACTTCCGGCCTCTCCTGGTGTTTGCAGCCTGCAGCAGAGAAGGAAGGAGCCCTGTCTGTCTGTGCAGTTACCTTCATCTGCAGACCCCCCTCAAACCCCAGATTGACCACTCCCAGACCTGCCCCCCCCCAGCCCTAGGAGGAGGAGAGAGCCTGGACATGTCTGCACAGGTCTCTGCTCAGGTAGGAGATTGTCAGCACCTTCTGCTGTGTTTGTAGAAATAGACTGAATAATCCTGTAGGGAATCTCTGCAGGAGCCGGGCTGAGCTGGGCTCTTCTATCCGGGGGCCCCTGGGGCTGAGCTGGGCTCTTCTATCCGGGGGCCCCTGAGGCTGAGCTGGGCTCTTCTATCTGGGGGCCCTGGGGCTGAGCTGAGCTCTTCTATCTGGGGGGCCCTGGGGCTGAGCTGTGCTCTTCTATCCAGGGGGCCCCTGGGGCTGAGCTGGGCTCTTTTATCTGGGGCCCCTGGGGCTGAGCTGGGATCTTCTATCCGGGGCCCTTGGGGCTGAGCTGGGCTCTTCTATCTGGGGCTGAGCTGGGCTCTTCTATGCGGGGGCCTCCGAGGCTGAGCTGGGCCCTTCTATCCGGGGCCCCTGGGGGCTGAGCTGGGCTATTCTATCTGGGGCCCCTGGGGCTGAGCTGGGCTCTTCTATCCGGGGTCCCAGGGACTGAGCTGGGCTCTTCTATCCGGGGGCCCTGTGGCTGAGATGAGCTCTTCTATCTGGGGGGCCAAGTGCAGAGCCCATTTCAGGGATCTCCTTTGTTTCTAAGCAGCCTCTAAAGTTGTGTGCTGTTCCATAACGTTAGTGATACTCTGCATTCTCTCCTCTCACTGCATGTCCCGTTGCTGCTTTTTAGAGTTACTCCCTGTATTGAAATTCTTTGTAAAGCAGATGACCCTTGAAGGGAAGATTATAATCTCTCTGACACCCCTTGGTACGTAATATCCCATACCTGGCCCGAAAAAAAAAACTGACTCTGCATGATTTACTATATGGTAATACTTCCTTCAAATATTGCTCACTTTGCCCATGCTTCAGTCCATATGAAGCTACTCTTTGCCCTCCCACCCTCATGTCCACACTGTACACTAGATCCTGCCAGGTATTACATGCTCACCTGCATCAGATTCTCCTCGTGCCTTGCCTGTGTTATTGCATTGTTTGCTTCAGATTCTCCTATTGCCTGGCCTGTGTTATTGCATTGTTTGCTTCAGATTCTCCTAGTGCCTGGCCTGTGTTATTGCATTGTTTGCTTCAGATTCTCCTAGTGCCTGGCCTGTGTTATTGCATTGTTTGAATCAATCCTAGTGCCTGGCACGCATTATTGCATTATTTGCATCAGATTCTTCTACTGCTGGCCGTGTTATTGCATTGTTTGTAACAGATTCTCCTCATGCCTGTCCTGTGTTGTTGCATTGTTTGCATCAGTTTCTCGTAGTGCCTGGCCTGCGTTATTGCATTATTTGCATCAGATTCTCCTAGTGCCTGGCCTGCGTTATTGCATTATTTGCATCAGATTCTCCTAGTGCCTGGCACGCATTATTGCATTATTTGCATCAGATTCTCCTAGTGCCTGGCCTCTGTTATTGCATTGTTTGCATCAAATTCTCCTAGTGCCTGGCACGCGTTATTGCATTATTTGCATCAAATACTCCTAGTGCCTGGCCTGCGTTATTGCATTATTTGCATCAGATTCTCCTAGTGCCTGGCACGCATTATTGCATTATTTGCATCAGATTCTCCTAGTGCCTGGCCTCTGTTATTGCATTGTTTGCATCAAATTCTCCTAGTGCCTGGCACGCGTTATTGCATTATTTGCATCAAATACTCCTAGTGCCTGGCCTGCGTTATTGCATTATTTGCATCAGATTCTCCTAGTGCCTGGCACGCATTATTGCATTATTTGCATCAGATTCTCCTAGTGCCTGGCATGCGTTTTTGCATTATTTGCATCAGATTCTTCTACTGCCTGGCCCGTGTTATTGCATTGTTTGCATCAGATTCTTCCAGTGCCTGGCATGTGTTATTGCATTGTTTGCATCAATCCTAGTGCCTGACCTGTGTTATTGCATTATTTGCGTCAATCCAAGTACCTGGCCATGTTATTGCATTGTTTGTGTCAGATTCTCTTAGTGCTTGGCCCGTGTTATTGCATTGTTTGCATCAGATTCTCCTTGTGCCTGGCCTGTGCTATTGTGTTGCTTTTGCCGGATTCTCCTAATGCCTGGACTGTGTTATTGCATTGCTTGCGTCACGTTTTTCTAGTGCCTGGCCTGTGTTATCGCATTGTTTGCGTCACGTTTTTCTAGTTCCTGGTCTGTTATTGCATTATATGCGCTGCTTTTGGTCTGTTATTATTCTAATAGTTGCAGCTTTTCTAACAAACATGGTACCTTTTATCCCAATCAAGTGCATCTGACTGCAAGGACACTGCACTCTCCCTGCAGTAGCAATCTACTTCCTATTTATGTAGCAACAGACAGCACAGCATGTCTGCCAGAGATGTCGTAGGGTCAGAAACAGTACATAGGAAAGTAGGTATGATGCAAAACAAACTGTTGAGATTTTAAACAAAGAAGCTGCTGTGATAGACGGCAAAACATCCAGGTCAAAACATCAGCAGTAGGACAAAGGTTCATGGAATGATAAAGGTAGATTTATTTACACGCCTGTGCAGTGCGTGTCACTTAATGTTCTTTTCCTCCACTCTCATGGGATGGTTTTTCAAGGCAACTCTGAGATCACTGAGAACCACCCAGCTTCATGCACTACAGACTAGAGGGTTTGTGTCTGCGCTGGATGAGTTACATTCTGATAGCAAAATGGAGGACCTTGTCCGAAGGGGATTGATGTTACCAAGGATTAACATCTTCAGTTACAGCAGATAGTGAAAGTCCATTTACCTCAAGGTTCTTGAAAAGCTTTCTGCCCTCTGCTGGTGCAGGCAGGATGTTTATTCTCTAGTTGGAATTTGCCAGGGGATGTTCAGATACAGTGGTTGAATTAAACCTTGGAGCAGAACTTGTAGCGTTGACTCTTGGAGTCTTGTAGTGTGTGCTGGATGCGGTAGAACTGTCTCAATGTTTTACGGAGCTCAGAAAATCCAGACTCTCTGTCTTCTCAAAGCACGAGGTCTGTGGTAGAACAGCAATAAAGAAGAGGACCTAGACCAGTTCTACCTCTCCCGACCTTTGAACTGATCATTGAGGAAAGAAGCCCTTGTCTGGAAAGCAGATCTACACAAGGCACAGCTGATAGAAGTCCTGCCACGAAGGAAGATCTGCACAGGGTGTAGCTGACAGAAGTCTTGTCTAGAAAGGAAGATCTGCACAGGGCGCAGCTGACGGAAGGTCTGCCTGGTGGTGACCTCAACACAGTGAGAGACCCACAAACCAAAAGATCCTTCAAGCCCAGCTAGCCACACTGGACGCAATGTACACCAAAGTCCTGATTTAGAGTTCAGGGGATGGTTTATTCCATCACAAATGTGACAGTTATCCTGCCCGCCCCATTAAAAATGCATTGCATCCTGTGGCAATTATAATAAGGCAGACAGGCTATCTGTCACATTTTGATGATGCCTTGGTCTAGTTTGCAGAGTTTTACTCCCCGGAATTCCACAAAGTGCTAGGGAAACTCCCCGCACTCTGCAGTCTTCTGCTACTGGCAGAGTTTGTTAAGTTGCGCTGCTCTCACTGATGTTTATTGCCAGGAGTTTAACCCCCCACTGTAAAATCAGCACAAACAGCACTACGCGTCCGCCACTCTAATTGATATTCTAATCGAATGGCAGCTTCATCAACGAGAATGGCAGATTTTAACAGTCGAGTGATCGCGACCTGCCGTGACCTCCCGCAATGAGAAATCTCGCCAGGAAGAGGTCTAGCTCGTTATATTTTCTCACAAGCGCTTGCCACCTTACCGTTGGCGAACCGCTTGAGAAAATAACTCTGTTCTGCATTGAGTGAGTGGTCAAAACTTTGCGAGTTCTGCCGGCAGAGCGGAATTCTTCACCCAACCCAGTTTTGAGGCAATAATCTGTTGGACAAACTCCTAACTAGGCCCTATGTCTGCAATAAGTGTTGTAGAAGAAGTGAGATCCATGGCCTTGTGAGTATGAGGCAGTTATCTGACTTCTGATGAACCCCACAGAGTGAGTGTGCAGCCAGAGGGCAGTAGGGGGGGGGCGAAGGACATGAAATTAGGTAAACTTGAATATGAGAAATATGGAAAGGTAGAACTGCCTATGGATAACTGACACCTCCTCCAGCTCTTCCAAATGCCCATCCGGTCACAAATGGCATCCTGGGCCCCAAAAGGACAACATCAGGCTAGATGCCATGTAATGTTGGAAAAGGGGGGAAAAGATTAATATGCGCACATCTGCTGCAGGGATATGTCAGGTAAATTATTGGTTGTGATGGATTCTATATAAGTAGTAAATGACTGATGTCGTTGAATATTAAATTATATGAATCAACGTTTGTTTGCCTTATCTGCGCTCATAATGTAAAGGATGGGTCTTACAATGAACCCCTCGCTCTGTTTGGCACAAAAGCCCTGGAAGGAGCTGCATCTTACAGAACTTTAGTAAGAACTAATGACTTGCTTTTTAAAGTTGTCTTCCAGGGCCAGAACCAGGCTCTGTAAGCTGTGTTAGTTTCAGGGAGATGGACAGATGTTATGGCGATAGGAAACCCCCCTCAACCCACAATAATGTTCCAGTCTTCCAGGTTAGAAGAAACCAGAAATGCTTGAACCAAGGGAGCTGTTGAAAGTGTCAAAGGTAACTTATGAACAGCGAGGTAAAGACAGGAGTTGGCATTTGAGATGATCTTAAGTGGAATCGGAAAGGAACGAGAAGAAGTGTGTAAATGGAGTTGCTTTTGTTGTATACTTCGTAAAGAGTTACTGGAAATTCTGCAGCCCAGCCTGATCCATCTCTTTTTCTAAACTCTATTGTTGTTTAAATGAAATCTTGACCATATGCCTCTATCTTAAGCTATTCCTCAAGCACTTGGGTGCTCCGTGAGCGCCTTTACTTTGCTACGTTACTCTGTAAACACTGGTAAATCACCTCCTTTTCAGACATTAATAAGATATCACCTAATCAACAGAACCTTTAGTTAAATATCTGTGTATGATGAAATATTTCTTGCTAATTTTTAAAGGGCGTAAAGAAGAAGAGGGAGATTTAGTAATATTTTGCGCCGTATTTGCATCACAAAAGTGGCACAAAACAGCGCAAAATCTTTTTTTCCTAATTTACTTTCCAGCGCTAAACTTTTTTAGCGCTGGAAATAATGTAAAAGTAATGTGAAGCGGACGCAAATCGGGGGCGTGGCCAACAGCATGGCCGAGTAAGGCGAGTCCCTCCGCAGCTCCGGCGAGCTGACTACGATCCGGCATTCATACACTGTCCCTAAGGCCCGTTTTTGGCAGTAAGGGTTCCCTAAAGGTCCCGTCGCTCCTGGGAAGCGGACTGTAGTGCCCGCAGCGCCGCTGCAACTCCACAAAGGCGAGATACGCCGATCGGACACAGGTCGGCCCTGCCTGCAAGATGGCGGCGCCCTGTTGCCAATGACGGAAATTGTCGTGGAGGGAACTGTCGACCCAGCTGGCGGCCGGTGGTGTGATTAGGCGGTGACCGGGTGTACAGCCGTAGCTGAGGCCCACCCGGACTGAGGTGCGGAGCTGACTAAGGGGCTGCCGGGCGCTCTGGCGTGTCCACGGCAGTGAGCGGCTCCGTCGGTGATTGGGCGGAGGAGGGCCTGGAACTCCATTGTGCGGGCCGGGCCCGTGAGTGAGACCCTGTGCGGCGCTGCCTGCGTGGTCCCCCTCCCTCTACTGTCGCAGGGATTTCTGCTCCTACACAGAACTGTGCTTAGAGACTTGGAACCTCAGTGAATTAGGATGAACCAAAACTCACCTTAGTACCCAACATCCCCTACCAGACTAGGAATCAGTGTCTCATTGGGTCTTCCATTCACCCAATGTTAGACAACCCAGAACATGGACTTAGAACACCTCAGGTAATGTGGAACACATGAACACTCTTTCGTTATGCTACAATCTCAGTACAAAACAAGGAGTAAATGCAGACACGTGCAAGTTGGAAAGGTTTATTTCTAACGCCGTGTTCGCAAGCGCAGTATCTTTGTAAATACAAGCAGACATATTATAAGCAACAAAGCAATCAGCATACTTATCATTCCATAAAATACAAACGGAGAAAGCATGTTAAAATGCTAACGGGAAGAAGGCTAAAATGTACCTAATTCTTACCCTACCTTGCTAGTATATTATATTAGATCTACAGAATGGATCACATCAGTTTCTACATTGGTGCTCTGCATACGAAGGTTCTTCAAAATGTGTGTGGCATTCTGTGTGCAGTGCATTATTTAATCGCACCAAAACCCGAGTTGGCCAGCATTGCATATATGTTATGTCTAAAACGTGCGCGGATCAGACCTGCTAACCGCCACTGTGTTATAATAACCTTGAAGGCCTGGGCACTAACTGTTCAGACACTGTACAGACATAGTTTACCAAGCAAAGCAGATATAATGAGAAAACACAATATTCTCGTGTGAAGCAAACTATCCTGCTATTCTCTAAACATTCACAATAATGTGTGTCGTGCGCAAAGCTGCAGAAAGGAAAATGGCGTTTAAGCTTCAAATAAGCTCATGCTAACTTAACACAGTGCAAAGGCATAGCTAATCTCCATGACACTACAACCGGAGAAGAGCCACGCATCTGGGGTGGGGGCGCCCGACTGCACAGCCCACTGAGCCCCGGAGCTGGAGGAGCAGAGAATTGCCCGGGTGTTAAACCAAGTTGGACTCCCGCGGCCCCAGCGGTACGGGCAACTGAGACAGTAGATGGGGGCCACATCGGACATTGCAGGGAGTCGGCCCCCCCTCCCCCTCCCCATCGGATGCCTCATTGTGACGGGGGTGGCCGGAGGAGCTGGTGATTGGGACGGGAAACGCGGCACCTTGGCGCTCGCGCTCCATTCCCCTTGCCCGCGCCTGATTACTGGGGGAGTCCTGAAGCCGGATCCCGCTGGAGGCTCGGGGAGCCAATCTGCCGAGCAGGCAGTAGCACTGGCTGGAGCACCTCCTGGGTACTGACCCCCAGCGCAGGAAACATCTGAGCGGCCAGCCAGGGGAGCCAGATTGGCACGGACTGCGCAGAATTTGAAGGTCGGACCGGGGGCCGGTGCCTGGAGGGGAGGAACAACAGACCGTTCGAGGGAGCGTCGTCATCTTTTGGCCCACTGGGACTGGCAAGATGGGAAAGAAGGAAGCGCCCGCCAAGAACCCCCGCCAGGGCACCCTGGACCGCTACGCCATGGGGACTGCCGGCGCTGAGACGGAGCTACCGGGGCCGCGCTCGGATACGGACCGGTTGCTAGGGGCCATACAAGCTTCGAGGGAGGACATACAGGCATCCCGGGCGGCCCTGGAGGTCAAGATCTGAGAGGTGGACTCGGAGGTCCCACTGCTGCGACAAGATTTCCGCAATTTGACTGAGCGGGTGACAACAGCGGAGACTAGATTGGGCGAAGCGGAAGACTCCATACATACCCTCAAGAAAGACATGGCAGAACTCCAGGCCTCACATAGGCGACTTCAGTGGAAGGTGGACGATGCTGAAAATAGAGCCCGCCGCAATAATCTACGCTTTGTAGGCTTTAGAGAGGGTATCGAGGAGAACAATATGGCGACGTTCCTGCATGCTTGGTTACAGACAACCTTCCCGTTTGCGAAGTTCTCCACTTGCTTTCTGATAGAACGAGCACACCGGGCGTTGATGGCGAAACCTCCAGTGGGGGAGAGACCGCGGCCGGTAATTGCCCGCTTCTTGAACTTTGCCGACCGAGATTTAATACTGAGAGAAGCCAGGAAACTCAGGGAGATTCGAGTGGAGAACACGCAAATAATGATCTTCCCGGACAATAGCCAGGAGGTGCAGAAGCAGAGGTGCTCCTTTGACCTAGTGAAGGTGAAATTACGGGACCGGCATATTCAATATATGCTGCTTTTCCCAGCAAAACTGAAAGTAATGTACAAGGAGACGACGTACTTCTTTACCCATCCGGAAGATGCGTGGCAATGGTTGGAAGAGCGCCCCCCCTTCGGAGAGCAGAGGAGGAGAGACGTGGGGCGGCAAGAGAGGCGACGACCGCCGGGGCTCAGTGGGGGCAACCAAAGACCCAGAGACAGAGAGGCTCGCGAGGCAGTAGGAGGGTGAAAACGACGCCATATCCCACACACAGTCCGATGAGACGGCGAAGGCCCTAAGGGATCCTGCAGGTTCAAGGTTTCGCTGCCTGGAGAGAACCGCCTGATCGGAGGGGGAGGAAGATATCGGCAGCAATGCATCTGGCGAATAGGAAGCTGAGGCACAATCGCTGCACCCGCTGGTGGCGGCAATCTGAGAGATGGAGCAGGACTCGGCCAAGGAGGCCATGGGTTCGCAGGAAGCCACCCAGGACTCACATTCTTGAACTTGGGACAGAATGGACGGAAATGATACAGGCTCATAGCTGGACAGTACGCAAGTGGTTTTAACCTCTATACCTATTGTTTGTTGAAATTAGTGGATCCCGGGGATGAGCGGTGGGGCATCCGAAGAGTTGCTTAGGACAAGCAAACAGCTGATCAGAGCCCGCATGGCAACAGGTGAGGGGCGGGCTACATCTGGAAGTATCACCCACCCGGTGTTATAGAGAGCAGAGGAGTAGCACGCAATATCAAAACAGTCACGGAATCCTCTCCACACAAGATGACTTTCTTCATTGGGCACAAAGGGCGTTTTTGGAGCTTTCCCTCCGTATTAGCAGAGGCTGTGCATTATTTCGTCAGTGTACAGTAGCAGCGTGCTTTGGGGGTAGCAGGTGGTCCTAACTCGGCCTAAAGAGCTTCAAGCAATCTCCAGTGAAGAGGTGCATGCTGACAACACTCCCGCCATGCTGAAAAGAAGCTATTTTGAATGAGTTTCACTAAAATGAAGTTGTTAAGCCGCTCAAACTATAACCACCCCTTCTCGGCTTCTTCTGTGGATGAGATTAAAGTCTGGTCTTCTGTTGAACCTTATTCATTTTCTTTGTTTCTGTTCTCCGAAACTGAAGATATCTCAACCTATTGATTTATTTCCATCGGAAATAGTTTTAGGTAGATTACACTCATTATCTTGTACTGGAACAGCTGTCAGATGCTAATAGATGGCTAACAAAAGCACCTCTCTCCATCTTTAATAAGAACTATCGAAGAGACCGCTTCAAAGTTACCCATCAACTTCATGTGCAAATCAACCACCAAAGGCACACATTCATTTTGTATTTGTTTTAAAACATCCAGTAATACAGCTAAAGGGTGTGTGTCAAACATAGTAGAATATATACTAGCAGTTTGGAGTGTTGCGCCGAGAATTGCTGGGGCGTTCTTTGGAGCCCGTTTGTTGAGCCCGTTTTGCCGCCACTGCCTGAACTGCTGCCAGGAGTTTCCTCCCGCCGCCGCAGCTCCACAGCACTCGAGCGTGGTCGCAGTGAGGAGGAGACCTGCCAGGGGACTACAGGATCCAGCAACCCTTGCGGCCGGAAGCCGCCTTCATCCGCGCCAGGAGGCGCTTAAATTTCCGGCTACCCCCCGTGTCGCGGGATCACGCGCGGGTCACGCTGGGTCAAGACCGGGACAAGGGCAGGACCGTCTGTGGCCATCCGGGGCCAGACGAGGCCGGGCTGGGCCACCCGCTGACATCGGAATTCGACATAGCAGTGCCCATAATGTAAGACCCTTTCCTAATGACATTGACTTTTGGTTTTTTAACTATTGTGCGGACCTATAGTACAACTAACATCATATCCAGTTTTTGACACTTATATTAGATTCTATTGTGATTAGGGTAATAACCCCTACAAGGGAAATTAATCATCAGCAAGTCAACGTAGAAAATCCCTGGTGGGAGGGTCTGTACAATCTACCTTAAATCAGTTCATAACAAGGGCAGACAATGTACTGGAACGGGAAATTGCCATCACTGAGAAATGCTTCTCTACTGAATTATCGCAAAATAAGCGCTCTTCTCTGAGTCCTATCAAATATGTTATCATCCCTGAACCATTAGGCACGGAAAGGGCCGTTAGCGAAGAAATTGGGATCCCTTTGCAATTACAAGACAAGCACATACTGATTGGCACAAGTAGGGAGTCCGAAAATGATCATTCCAACATAGAATCCCCAATTTTAATTAGCACAGGGGGGATAAACCATCCTAAACCCACCTCCTCTAAGAGCGTGGATAATTTATTAAGACCAGGGCAGGTGACTAAAAGAAAGCGTAGGGGGAATTGTCAAGTGGGCAGGCGTGCTAAAATTAATAAAACCATTCCGAGCCCTAAAAAGGCTTCGAATCCAATTAAAGAGGATAAGGGAAAAACATCTCATTGCCCAACCACACCCCCTAACTCCCAACCAGATATAATTAGAGCCATGGAACACCTATTGAAACCTCTCTTACTACCTTTAGTGGAGAGAGTAAATGGCAGGACCAGAACAGATAAAGAAGGAGAATCAACCTTCGATAACGGGGTGCGTAATAGTAGCATAGACTACATACTCGTCAACATAGAGTTCTGGAAATCAATCCATGACATGTCTATTGTAAAAAGAGCAGAGAGCGATCATAACCCCTTAAGCTCAACACTGGACCTGTATGGAGTATCACAGGTGGACTCTAGTCCACTAACCATTGATATATTCCAGACAAATGACACACGGAGGGTGAAATGGTCCGAATGCCTCTTGAAGCAAGAACACATTCTAGTGATGGGGGAACTGGCCGGAAGGCCAACTATGGAGCTCCAGGAGTGTATATCCAAACCTGATTTTCTGTCCAAAGTTGTTCCGATTCATTTAACACTTTTTAATAATCTCAAACATTTTTTTACTAAGAAGGTAACGGCACCTAAACATAGTAATACAAAGAAGCAGGTAGTCTCCTGGTACGATAAGAGCTGCAGGGATTCCTATAAATCCCTCGCTGTAGCAGTAAAACTGAAAAGTAGGGATGCAAACCAAGAAGCAAGGTCCAAGTATAAATCTGTCCAGCAGGAAGCGAAAAAATCCTGGGACGAAAAATACTGGCAATCCCTATATGATGCCAGTAAATCTAAAAACATTGTAAGTTTTTGGGATCTAGTAAAATGGGGCAAGGGTTGTCCCAGAGCCCAACCAGAAAATAATGTTTCTCCTGAAACATGGGTGATGCATTTTAAGACGCAACTTGCATGCCGGGCCCTGGACATGGGGATAAACCAATAGCTCCCTCGCAAATGTTTCTTTTATCCCATTACAATTTAGTCTAAAAGAAGTAGAGTACGTTTTAAAAACAGTCGCGAAAGGTAGAGCGCCAGGACTGGATACCACACCAGCGGATCTTTTTATCCACGGAAAAGATGTATGGGCAAAGTACATTATGTCCCTTGCCAATGCAATTGCCAAAGGCTCCCCAATTCCAGATTCCTGGAAGGGAGACGAAATATTTCCTATTTTTAAGAAAGGTGACCGCTCGGATCCCGCAAACTATAGGCCCATCAGCCTAATAGATTGCATTCAGAAAGTGGTTGCCAGATTAGTCTTGACCAGGATCCAGAACTGGATAGACGAAGCTGATGCCTTATCACCCCTACAAGCTGGGTTTCGTTCGCACACGAGTACGGTGGACCAGGTCTGTAGATTCGTCGCTATTTATTGGAGGTGGGTGGTCCTTGGAGGTAGCACACTATATGCTGCATTCGTCGATCTAAAATCGGCCTTTGACCTGGTCCCTCGAACGAAGATGTGGCAAGTCTATCAGGAACAAGGTATGCCACCTGAATTGTTTGCGTTCTTGATTAAACTTCACGAAAACAACTTTGCCTAGGTCCGGTGGGGCCAACAAGGCCAGGTAACTGACAGGTTTCCAATCCTGAAAGGTGTAAGACAAGGATGTGTCTTAGCCCCAACATTGTTTTCCCTGTATATTAACAGGGTTATCAACTACTACGGGGATTTTCTAACGGATGCTCCTAAGCTCTGTGGTGTGTCGATACCCCTGTTGATGTTCGCAGATGACACTCTTTTAATATCGAAGACCCAACAAGGGCTTCAAAGAGCGATTGGGCGCTTTGAGACCTTCTGTAGCGATTATGGCCTTAGCATGATTGTGTCTAAAACTAAATTTATGGTAATGCATAGGCACAAGCAAGTGAAAGGAAGAGTAATAATGAATGGGGAGTTGCTAGAGCAAACCCATTCGTTCTCACACTTGGGTATCACACTGGGTTCAAGGCTTGATTGGAAACCACACATTAACCAACTAGTTATTAGACATGCCCAGTTGGCGGTAGTACTTCTAAGAGAACTGCGCTCTTCGGCCACTCAACCCATAGCTCCGGCACTAAAAATTTATGACACAAAAATTCGAGCATCCATATTGTATGGGGCCGAACTATGGGGATCATGTAACAGCTCTGAATTGTCAAATGCCCAAAACAAATTTGTAAGAGGAATAGTGAGGCTCCCACCATCTACCCTGCTCCTGCCGCTCTATTTTGACCTGGGCTGTCAGAAAATAGAGGACGTAGCGCGCTTTAGACCCATAGCATACTGGCGGAGGATCTGGGTTACCCCAGAACTCTCCCACTATGCTCAGGCACTCCTCGAAGTCAGGAACACGGACACAGCCAGTAGAATAAAATGGTTCAGTGAATCCAAGGCAATTTATTATGCCATGGGTTTGGCTGAGCTACGGGATACTCCAGCACAAAACAATTTTCCTTCACACAAGATTCTTAAGGAACTATAATGGTCGATGGTCACAACACAAAAATTCCAAAGATGTACTACTTCTTCACTTCAAAGGGAGTTTTTTGAGCTTAAACATTTACCAGCTTACGAACCATATTGGGATTTTATTGCAATCCCTGAGGACCGGAAACGGTTCCACCAGTATAGGGTGGGTACCCTGCCAATTAATACCTTCACAAGTAAATGGACCACAGGTAGGGATGTTATGTGTCCCTTCTGCATCTCACAACCGGAAAGTTTAGCTCATATACTGTTCATATGTCCTGTGTATAAATTGCCGCGACATAGATGGATTAGGCCAGTATGCCTGCAAAAAGGCATCAAAAAAGGAACGGAGGCCTTACAGATTTTTAAAACGGACTGTTCGGAAAGTCTAATTATTGCTGTGTCTGAATTTCTTAACTGGATGTGGGCAATTCGAAGGACCAAGCTAAAATCAGTAGTTGCCCCAAATGTTTAAATGCCGCCTTTTTATTATGAAAAATGAATTGTCTTTTTAAGGATTTTAGATAAAGTTTGTTATATTTATTACTTTTAATTGAATTTTTATCTTTTTAACTATCGATAAGAAATAACACGAGGACAGATTTAGTTAGTAGGTACTGTGAAATGCCCTTATCTATGTATAATTGTTAATGAACTAGCTGTGTTTAATTTATTTCCAAGGTATTGATGATGTGTTTCTTCCTTTACTTTTAATAAGATGTTTGTCTTTTATGGCATGATGTCGAAATAAAGACTTATCTGATCAGATCTATTGTTTCATTGTTTATTTGGTTACCTGACCGTTGCATGTGTACGTACAAGTGAAGGGGGTGTTCGTTGCCGTCCAGACCCGAACCGGGGGCTGAGTTTGTAAGGGGGGGGGTTTGTAGGGGTGGGCGACAGACCTTCTCAGCCTGAATATCCTCTACGGAGCCTATGGCGGTGGTGCGACGGACGGGGGGTGGGGTGGGGGGAGTTGGGAGTGGGAACAGGTATTGCATGCTGGGGAGCTCATGGGGGGAATGGGACGGGACTGTCAGATCTTTAGTGGGAGTTGGGAGTTGGGGGAGGGGGGATTGTTACAGCATGTCACACGGATCACACATACTCACGACCTTGTGGCCTCGTCTCTGACACACGAGATTTAGCCGCTCCATGGCCACTGAGTTCAGACATCTTATACCATGACGCACGGCCGGACCTGGGATAGAATGACAGACACGCTATAGGCTCCAAGGGGGATTAAAATACTTACCTGGAATGTTAACGGGCTGGGGTGTAAGATAAAGAGAGGGTTAGTTAATGCATAGCTGAAGAGAGCGGGCCCTAATGTAATCCTCCTACAAGAAACTCACCTACAGGGAGTTAAATGGGGTTTCCTGGCTAGAGGACAGTATACAGTGCTTGCGCATGCTGGTTTTACCACTGGTTCCAGAGGGGTGGCAATTATGGTTAGAAAGAATCCACCTTTTCAAGTAATACAGACCTGGATAGATCTTCAGGGGACGTATGTGGGGGTGAGGGGCCGTTGGAGAAGGTAGGAATACACTATCATTTCGGCATATGCGCCACCGTCACTGCAAGCACCTACACTTAGGGGAGTCACAGATATCATCTTGAACACGTCAGACACCCAGCAGATCCTAGGGGGAGACTTTAATGATGTGATGGCCTCGGAAACAGACAGGACAGGGGAAAGGACCAGGGCCCAAACACCAACCCTGCTCTCCAGGACGATGACTGCATTAGGGCTCATAGATATGTGGAGATGGCTACATCCTGAGAGGAGGGCGCATTTATTTTTCTCTGGGGCACATAAGGTGTACTCCTGTTTGGATTATATCTTTGTGGCACGGCAAGCACTGACTGTACACAACACTACAGACTATCAGGCTCGAGGAATATCTGATCACTCGCCCCTCCTAGCAGTGGTGGGGGGAGGTAGGGAAGGAAAAGGCCGTTTCTGGAGGTTGACGGCATGGGACTTGCAGAATGCCGGAGTCATAAAAGGCCTTCGGGCAGATGTGAAAGTTTATGTCGCTGAAAATGAGGGTTAGGTCTCCTCGAGGTGGTCTTCTGGGAAGCCCTTAAGGCGGTCATGCGGGACAGGGCGCAGAATAGACTGGCCGGGGAAAAGAGGAAGCGGCAGGAGGAGGCAAGGTCACTGGAAGTCCAGATATTGACGATGGAGCTGGACCATCAACATAACAAAGCAGAGGGAACTCTTAGAGGCCTACAGGATCTACAGCGCCAGTACAGAGACATGGTTACAGTGGAAGCTAAAATGCAGGCCGTAGCAACCTTACATCGTTTATATGACGTGGGCGACAAGTCAGGAAAGCTGTTGGCGTGGCTTAGCAGAAAAGAGAGGGATGCCAGGAGGGTGAAGCAAGTTACGGATGCCCGAGGGAACCTGATAAGGACGGATGAACAGATAGCGGAGACGTTTGCTACATACTATAAAACATTCTACGAAGCAAAGGACCTAGGGACGCAGGAGGATGCTCTCCACTATATGGCGGACATTGAGCTCCCGGCCTTAGCGGACGAGGACCAGAAGGATCTGGAGGGAGACTTCACATTAGACGAAGTTAGAGCAGCCCTATCCAAGCTCCGGGCAGGGAAGTCCCCGGGTCCCAATGGTTTCCCGGCGGAATTTTTAAAAAAGACAGAGGACTTACTCTTGCGTCACGTGATGGGACTCTTTGAGGCGGCGGCGCAGGAGACCAGGGCCGACTGTGCGACGTATCACCCCATTTCCCTCTTGAATGTAGAGGTGAAACTTCTTGCGACGGTACTCGCTCTCCAGTTGTGGGTGATACCGGGGTTGGTGCACCTAGACCAAACGGGTTTTCTCCCAGATCGGGCCACGAGATTAAACCTCCGTCGTACCCACAATTGGCTACAGGAGGTGAGCACGAGACACGACCCACATTGGTTCCTGTTGTTGGACGCGGAAAAAGCGTTCGATGCCGTCCACTGGCCGTTCCTGGAAGGGGTATTATTGCGTTTTGGTTTTGGTCCCAAGTTTCGGGCTTGGGTGCGGTTGCTCTAAGCTGACCTCAGGGCACGTGTTAGGGTCAATGGGACACTCTCTAGCGAATTTCCGGTGAGACGCGGGACTAGGCAGGGATGCCCTTTGTCCCCCTTGCTCTTTGCCCTCGTGATTGAGGTACTGGCGCATGCGGTTAGACAGAATGAGGACATTAGGGGGTTCCGGATAGGACAGATGGATACGGCAGTGGAGAAGATATCGTTGTACGCAGACGATATCCTCCTGTATGTAACGCACCCGGCTACAATGATAAGGGCCCTTTTCTGCGAACTTGATCTCTACGGGGCACGGGCTGGTTACTGCATAAATTGGCATAAGTCGATCCTCTATGATCCCAGGGGCCGAGATGACTGGACAGCACTACCGCGAAGGCTGCAGACGACAGGTGTAGGGTTCGTATATCTAGGGATATATGTGACTCTGGATACAACTCTTTCCTCTGATAGGAACATTAAAAGAATCACGAATAGGGGGGAGGAGCCGCGCCAGCGACCAAGATGGCCGCTTGAGCATCGGTTCCGCCGGCCGCCACATCCTGAACGACTATCCGGCACAATATCCTGAACCCCGTCCCTACCGACGGGTGGGGGACCAGTACCTGAGCCGCTAGGTGTAATTCTGGCTTGTTTGGCTGTTTTGGCGACTGAATAACCTCGACGGAGGGATTTGGGCCTGTGGTCTCGGCGTCCGGGACCCCTGGTTTGGAGCCATCCGGGGTGTAGTGCAACAACATCGGCCTCCGGGACCGGAAGTGGCCGGCCGGATCTTACTTTGTCACCTCCGAGTGGTGGCCGAGACGTCTTGGGCCTCTCTATCCTGTTCAGAGGTCACCCATCGCAGGACCCACCTACACTCGACTGAGGAGTGGTGGGTTTCTCCTGCATTTGCGGTCGAGATGGCGTCGAGAGATCTTGAAAAGCCTCCGCCGAGATCTTTGAAATCCGCTTGACAGGTCCAGTCGAATCGTATTGACAAGTACGCCGTTTCCAAGGGGTCCCCAGTTGATGCGAAACGAACCCCGTCAGGAGGTGCGGAAGGGGATCCGGACAGTGATGACCCCACCATGAAGGGCTTAATGGCTGCTATCACTGGGGTTCAATCTTCCTTGGGCAAGATGGACACAAAACTGGACACTGTCACTATTGAGGTGGGTATAATCAGGGCTGACCTCACCAAAACTACTGAGAAGGTCAAGAACCTTGAGATCAAGACGGGGAGTCTCCTCGAGGATGTTTCGGAGCTCCAGAAGGAAGTGCGTGATCTCCAGGCGGCCCGACTGAAATTCGATGAGAAGCTCGATGAGTATGAGGGCCGGGCGCGCCGCAACAATGTCTGTATCCTGGGGGTTCCGGAGCAGTCCGAGGGGGCGACCCCAGACCTATTTGTTGAGGATCTCATCCTAAACCTTCTCAAGCCTAAGGGCCTCAGCAATTTCTTCACCGTAGAGAGGGCACACAGTATCCCCGGCGGCCGTCCGAAGGTTGGGGCGCCTCCGCGTCCCATCATTGCACGGGTCCTGAATTTTCGGGACCTGGACGCTGTCCTGCAAACGGCGAGGTCCACGGGCCTGTTGGCCTACGAGAATGCTTCGTTGCTATTTTTCTGAACTTTACTCAGTCGGTTCAGAGACAACGGCAAGGGTTTCTGTCTATCAAACGGCGACTGAGGGACCGTGACATCAAGTACTCTATGATGTATCCGGCTCGTTTGAGGATTGAACACGATGGAAAAACTTGTTTTTTTTACACTCCTGAGGTGGCTGCGGACTGGCTGGATCGAATTGAGGGGTCGGGCCCGATCGGATAGTGAGGAACAGTGACTTGTTTTAGACTGTATCGGTGGCGCAGAGGGGTCTGGTGGGGGTTGTCCTAATTCCCCCCCCCCTGGACTATTTTTGTTCACGACTCTTTTTCGTGCCTTTACCGGATGGGGGGGACAGTGGTTGGTTTGGGGTGGTGGGGCAGGGCGGCCTGTTGTAAGGTCCTTCTCTGTTTTTCTACCTTTAGATAACTGTAGTTAGTTGGGGGCGACAGGCACACTGCGAGTTGGGGATGTGCATTAGCTGCATGCATGGGTGCAGGGCAGGGGGTTGGGGGTTTTTGCGTTTTGATTTGTTTGTTTTGTATGGCCAGGGATTGCTATGGGTGCACTTGGATCTCCTGTTTTTTTAATGATTTATGGCTTCCATTAGACAGGGCCTGGGGTTCTCTGCCCTCAGCTGGAATGTGAATGGTTTGGGTGACAAGATAAAGCGAACCATGGTGAGTCAGCTCATTAGACGACACATGCCAGACGTTGTATTGTTGCAAGAGACGCATCTCATGGAAAGGCGATGTATGGCGTTGCACAGGGGTGGTTACAAACTTGTCGCCCATGCTGGCTTTACATCTGGCTCTAGGGGTGTGGGCATCTTAGTGAGGAACTCCTTTCCCTTTGCGGTCCGTTCGACCTGGTCTGATAATCGCGGCCATTATGAGCTATATCGGGTCTTTGGGAGGGTAAGACTATCACACTTGTGTCTATCTATGTCCCCCCGGCGCTGCAGGTGGACACGTTTCGTGATTTGGGCCGGATGATCCTAACTCTACCCGTCGGCACCACGGTGCTGGGTGGGGATTTTAACGCAGTCATGGACGGGGAGCTAGATAGGCTCCCCTCCCGTTTGTTGTTGCCCTGTCGTAGGTGGTTGCCCGACTTTATTCCTGCGTTGGGGATGGTAGACTGTTGGCGTCTCAGACACCAGAGCGCTATTGAGTACACTCACGCCTCAGCGGCGCATCACTCCCTTTCAAGGATTGATCACGTGTTATTGCCAGCGGCGCAGGCGGCCATTGTTCGGGACGCAGCTCACTTGGCACGGGGGGTCTCAGACCACTCGCCGATCTGGCTTCGGCTGTGTATGGGACATGGTGATGTTGGAAGGATAGCCCCTATAAATGCATGGCATCTGAAAGACCCTGTGGTAAAAAAGGAGCTGGTGCGGATTACAGATAGTTATTTCTGTGAAAATGAGGGATCAGTCACCTCGAGGTGCTCCCTTTAGGAAGCGTATATGACAGTCGTGAGAGGGGAGGTCCTCTCCCTTGTATCTGGGCAGAAAAAGAAGAGGGCGGAGTTGGATAGAGTGGAGGCGGAGCTCTTGGCCTTGGGTTGAGCTCCTGAGAGAACTAGGGGAGGTACTGGGGACCACTTTGCCGCTAGATCCCAAATTGGTCTATTGGGTATGACTAACAATGTGGACCTTGCCCGCCCACAGTTGATCTTTCTAGTTTTGGCTCTAGTGGTTGCCAAAAGGGATGTAGCACGGAGCTGGGGGGTGGCCACGTTGCAGCAGCTGGAGGAATGGAGACGAGGCATGGATCTCTACATGGCGGCTGAAATGCCCTAAAAAGTTTGGAAGAGTGTGGGGCAGATGGCGTACATATCATGGCTTGGATGGAGGGCTTTGAGCTGGCAGGGGCGCAGAGGTATTCTACAGGGGACAAGAGAGAGGGTGCCAAGAGCCTTTGTGATATTATGGGGGTGGATCAGGGATAAAATCGACGGGGGCTAGATGGGGCAGTGGAGAGTGGATTGTTCGTACCGATGAATCAAGGGGGGAAGGGGACGGAAGAGTGGGGTGTGTTGATTAATGCTGACATGCTGTTTGTGTTCATGTACAATAAAATGCAAATAAAAAGAATAAAACAAAACAAAAAAAAAAGTAATGTGAAGCAGCGCATAGCACTGCTTCGCATTACTTCACACATTGGGACCTGCCAAGGGGGTGCATGGGCATTCCCGTGCAACCACCCAAGATTTCTCATGCTAAACCCATTTTACCAAATTCAGTGGATTGGGTTTAGCGTGAGAAAACTGCACCATTTTATACAAGACACAAGGAAGGAGAAATTAATTAATTTCTCCTTCCTTCTCTGACTTTGCATGCGTGCTGCACTGCGCAACATGCATACAAAGTGGGAAAAGCCTTCCTTCGTGTCTGACATAGTATTTTGTACAGGAAGAGTGTCCTTCCTATACAAAACCGATGCTGGACTCACACACACACACCCTAGCGCTCTGGTGCTAAGGTGAGAGGGCAACAGAAAAGGTTTGGGTCCTATCTCTGACTAGCTTGGACCACTCCAATATTCCAAACAAAGAGTTGGCTAGTCAGGTTTTACTTGTTTTTTTATTTATTTTAACACACCCAGCCTGAAAGTACTGAGCGGTCAGTGTTTTGTTTCTAATTTATTTTCTTTAATTTCAAAAAATTTTAACATTTCTTTTTTGTATGTCATGAAAACAGACAGTCATCAAACAATAAAGAATGCATTCAGAAAACAATGTGCGCAATATATACAAGTGGTCAATATATACATCATCAATACAAAAGTTTCAAACACACCAAAAATTACATAGCAATAAGCAAATTAAATAAATGCGATGCCTAGATAAAGTTTTTTAACAAAAATAGGCACCAGTCCTTCAGATTTTATAACAGAAGACAAGCGGACAACACATTTCATGGAAACTGCCTGCCAGTCTTACTGAGCCAGTGATTAGATATTGTTATGGTTACACAACTAGGGACAGAGAGTGTGGTTTAATTTAAGTCTCTAGTGGCACCCTTCTTCTTTCTCCCTGGCTCGGGGTCAACGCGTTTTGAACCACAAAACGATTGAGGGTTCTCCTCAGGACACGGACTGGATATAGCCGTAGCTGTAAATAATCATAATGAAATCTGGTGTGAGTATTGGTTGCAAACACGATCTAATAGACTCAGAGACTCGAAAACAGGTGTTTATAACTACCTGAATGTAGTGTTCATAGTCACGATGTGTATGGGCAGCAGCCTCACAGGGCACTCATTATCTGCAAAGAAAATGATAGAGAATGGCCTATCACTACCGAGAACCATTGGCATCATGGGGAGCCATGGCTGGCTTGTTAAGAAGCATACCTGGTTCCTTTTGTGGCATCCATGATATTAATATGGAATGGGAGTGGAGAGGTTGCGTCGTGCCAAGTATCTGCAAGTGAATAAGTACAGCCGCGTATGAATCTATATTACCATAACACTGTATAGATGGAACACAACACTGCTGGTAGGCAGAAGGACATACCTGTTTTTAATACGAATGGTCGCGATGAGGGGCAATCTGACCGGTCGGTCCAGCAGTATTTTCAAAAGCGCTATTAATAAATTGAAGGGAAAGTATTTTAGTGAAGCGCAGAAACGCGCAAACACCCACCCCTAATCATCAGAATGGAGTGCAGTTAGGCGCGAGCGCACCATCGAGGTGGCGTGCTAGGGGGCTTGTACTTACTCGTAAAACGAGCGTTCTCCTCCACAAGGATCCCTCCGGCGTCTTGCATGCAAGTGACGGTTCAGGTAGTTTAGAGGCGATGGGCGGCCATATTGACTGGGCGTGACTGAGTGCAATGAATGCTGGTATTCGTAGTTCAATATCATCTCATATACGCTAAAAGAGTGGTGCGGTTAAAAAGAGGGCTGCCCTGCACGGACCAAGCGGAAAAGCGATCACAGACAAACTTAATATAGTGGACTCATATATTCGAGAAGGAATTCATTATTGCAGATTGCTTACTTCAGACAGTTCATTGAGCCCTGAGGTGGTTGTGTCAAATTTCAATATTAAGTAAGCTTCTTTTTGGGACAGTCGTATCTCAGGATCACCACTTCCGCCTTTGATTACTGACAGCACTGTCCATTTCAGATCGTTGGCAGAATGCTTGTATTGTAAGAAATGCGACACTAGTGGTGCTGTGAGGACTTTGTTGTTGATCCGGGAGCGGTGTTGTATGATCCTTTGTCGGACCTCTTGTGTTGTCTTCCCGATGTACACTTTGTCACATGGACACTGGATTGCATACACTGCGCTTTTAGTTTTACAGAGGGTGTGCTCTTCATGGCGCCAAAATCTTTTTCCATCGGAGAACAATGAACCTTCCATAGTGAGATTGCAGACGGAACATGTCCCACATTTTCGGTGTCCCTTTACAGGAGTCATACCGAAGATGGTGCTCTGGGTGTCCTTTTTCTTTTGGGGACGGGTCAATGTAATCAACTGTCCTATGCTGTGGTTCTTCTTGAGGGCGAATAGTGATGAACCCACCTCGGGCATGATTTCTTCCACCAGGTGCCAATTTTTTCGGATAATCTTCTGCAGGGGGTGGGTGTGAGGTCCAAACGTGGAAACACAAACCATTCGCTGTGTGGGCGATCTCTGCCTCTTTTCCAGTAGATGTTCCCTTGGGGTCCATCTGGCCCTTTTCATGGAATGCTGCAGCAGTTTGCGAGGATATCCTCTCTCTTGTAGTTTCTTTGTCAGCGCTTCACCATGTAGGTCAAAGTCTTGCACTCTTGAACAATTCCGTCTCACCCTCAGGAATTGCCCATAGGGCAGATTATTTTTAAGACTCCTGGGGTGGTAGCTCGTAAAGTGGAGAGCATTATTTTTGTCCGTTTTTTTCTGCAAAAGGGTACATGCCAGTCCATCTGGTGTTGTCTTGACTTCGACGTCCAAGAACGGTAAGGCTTTGGCATCATAGCAGAGACTGAACTTGATGCCTGGACTTCGGTTGTTGAGCCACCCGTGGAATTCCTCCAGGAGCTGTGGTGTACCACTCCAGATACACCACACGTCGTCTATATATCTTAGCCACTGGTGGATGTGGTCTTGATATGGGTTGTTGTTGTATACATATTTTTCTTCATATTGGCCCATGTATAGAATCGCCATTTCAGGAGCAAAAGGGCAGCCCATTGCTGAGCCCTTGATTTGTAAGAACATTTCCTCCTCAAACGTGAAAAAGTTTATTTTTAGCGCTAGAGATGCGAACGCGACAATCAAGTCGGTAGGCACTCGATGTGGGCGAGGCCTTTTCTCTAAGGAAATTTCGATGACATCGAGTCCATTCTGTTGCGGAATTTGGGTGTACAAGGATGATACATCCATCGTGACCATCAACTGTTTATTTGGATCAAATTGCCGCCCTTCCACTTTGTTAATGAAATCCATTGTGTCCCTAAGGTATGATGGAACCTCAACTACCAGTGGTTTGAGGAACACGTCAACGAACTGAGAGATTGGTTCAAGGACCGAATCGCACCCGGACACGATGGGCCGTCCGGGAGGTTTTGTGGCGTCCTTATGTACTTTCGGTAGAAAGTATAAGTGGGGGACCCGGGGGTACTTTTTTACGAGGTATTCAGCTTCTTTGGGATCAAGTATCCCTTTTTCCTTTGCGTCATGGACAAGTGTGGAGATTTCTTGTGTAATCTGGGAAGTGGGGTCTTGTGTGATTTGGCGATACCATTCCTGGGTGTACACGTGACTTCTACCTTCAGCTCTGTAGAGTTCCTTAGACCATAGAACAACAGCTCCTCCCTTATCTGCCGGTCTTATGATGGCATCTTGCTGGTTCTTCAATTCACGAATGGCTTCCTTCTAATCTTTTGTTAAGTTTGTAGGAACGAACTGACGTTGTCTTTCAAGTTGATTCAAAGACGACATGACCACACGCTCGAAGGTGATGATATTTTTGGAAGTGTTATGGTTGGGGGGGCAGACGTAGATTTGTTCCTCAGGCCAGAGGCCTCAGTTTGTAATTGATTTGTTGAATCCTTGAAGAACCATCTCAGGTGCACCTTTCTGAAGAATTCCAAAACTTCTAGCTTGATCTTAGTGAGGTCAGTGGCTGTCCCCGGTACAAATGACAGGCCAAATTCCAGTAATTCTTTTTCAGCTTTCGATAGTATCTTGTTGGACGGGTTGATAATGGGAGATTTGCTTATGACTTGTAATGATGTTTCCGTGTTGTCATTTCCCATTGGGGTTTGAATCTGGTACGCTTCTGCTGTTGGCCCTGTCCTAAAAAAGGCCTTTTATGGGGATTTCTGTTTGAAGGACCTTCTCCAGCGTCTGAATCTTCAGTGGATTCTGATGACGAAGTCTCCGAAAATGTTAGGAACTTCTTTCTTGACCGCCCCTGATAGGTGTTCAGATGCCTAGTAGAGTCAGAGCGTGTATAGAAGTCCTCTTTGAGATATAGGTAAACCGTCTCAAGGTTAAAGTTCTTCAGGTCTTTTTCGAATTTGGAAGTTTTGAAATTTATTGTGTGGTCCTTAAACGTGGACAGTTCCTTTTCAATTTTGTCCAGAAGAATTTTGGCTTCAGTTTCGGTGTGATTGTCTTTAATAGCTTGGAGTTGTTGTTCAATCTCTTCTTCTTCTTTTTTGCATATTCGTTGGGCCGTTTCGACGGTATGGACCATCAGGTCTCTGCTGCATTTGGTACTTAAGCAGCTAAACCCCTTTCTGTATAACGGATCATCCGTAAAGATGAACGGGATGTTCTTGATCTGCAATCCCCAGGGTATTGTGCCAGCTTTTAGGTTGGCGAGTAAAAAGTGCCCATGAAGTTCAGTTCGGACATGTTTCTTTTGGAGTGTGTGTTTGATGCAGTGCCGCTGTAATCAGTGCCGGTGCAAGGGAAAGGGAAGGAGAGAGCCATATCTTTGAAAATATGGTGCTCTCCTGTTCCCTTCCTGTTGCGCCACGCAGCGCAGCCTTGCGGGGGGAGGGCTGCGCTGCATTGTATGAAGATTTGGTAAATCTCCCCCAAAATGTCTTTTACTACTAGTTAAACATTGTGAATTCTCATTCCATTATGTTTCAATTTAGTAATTTTAAATATCTTTACATCCAACAGAAAACAAGCCTTGAATGTATGAATTGACCATCAATAATGAAGCGAATGCTGTAAATCTTCAATAATAGCACAAATATTGAGCTACAGTATTCAGGAAAACATCAGCGCAGTCGGCGACAGAGGAACCTGCACACAAACTGACAGATCCTGGGTGAAGCATCAAGGGCAGTTCAGTGATTGCAAGAGGCTGAGCTGTGCACCTCTATGCCACAAGACGAAGAAATGACCTTAGGAAAATCAAGGCAACAACAATAACAAACCACCTCCTGTATAAACAAGTGTCAAATACTAACTTTGATCAATGTATCGGTATGATGTGATTACCGCAGTGCTCTATTTTGTAAAATGAAGACAAGCCATCATTCCGTGCTCTAGGTGAATTGTAAACTCTTTCTGGCCAAACCACAGTAACCAGAGAAGAGCACAACAGAGCGGAACCAGACAACTGACTGGTAAAGGAAAGACGAGTTCTTCTATCTACAATACAACAGACTGTCCTAATTTGCACCGGCCAGAAGGAAGATACATCTTTATCCGCAAGCGTGCATAGCCATAATCCAATCTAAAGGCACAATCACCTACAAAGACACCTAATACATATTAGGAGTGTGGCAAATATTTGGTGGGTATTGCATTTTATTGTTAAAACAGAAATCAAACGTGCTAAATACTGCACACATATAAAGTGTGTGAGAAAAACACCAGTGCTTGATCAGCGATGTCGGCCCATCAGGAAATGCAGTCATGGGATGTAGACAAATATATACCCGACCCACAGAGACTAACCAAGAAAGAAGAATCATACACATGCAGCGAGAGCTTTAGTTTGTCATCACTAATCAAGCTTCCTCAGCACACGTACACAGGACAAAAACAATTCAAGTGCATTGAATGTGTTAAGTGCTTTAGTCAGTTATCAACCCTACAGATACATCAGCGTACACACACGGGGGAAAAGCCATTCAAGTGCAGTGAATGTGCAAAGTGCTTTAGTCAGTTATCACACCTTCAAAGACATAATCAAACACACACAATGGAAAATTCATTTAAATGCAGTGAATGTGTGAAGAGCTTTAGTCGATTATCAAAGCTACGAAGTCATCAGCGAACACACACGGGGGAAAAACCCTATCATTGTAGTGAATGTGACCGTAGTTTTAGTGACTCTTCAGAAATAAGGTATCATCAGCTAACTCACACAGGAGAAAAACCATTCAAGTGCAATGCATGTCTAAATAGCTTTAGTCGATTATCAGTGCTACGAAGTCATCAGCGAACACACACAGGGAAAAAACCATTCAAGTGCAGTGAATGTGCAAAGTGCTTTAGTCGGTTATCAGACCTAAAAAGTCATCAGCGAACACACAAGGGGGAAAAACCCTATCATTGTAGTGAATGTGACAGTAGTTTTCACGTCTCTTCAGCATTAAGGTGTCATGAGCGAACTCACAAAGTAGAAAAACCATTCAAGTGCAATGAATGTCTAAAGAGCTTTAGTCAATTATCAGTGCTACAAAGTCATTTACGAACACACACAGGGGAAAAACCATTCAACTGCAGTGAATGTGGAAAGAGCTTTCGTCACTTATCAAACCTCCAAACACATCAGCGAACACACACAGGGGAAAAACCATTCAACTGCAGTGAATGTGGAAAGAGCTTTCGTCACTTATCAAACCTCCAAACACATCAGCGAACACACACAGGGGAAAAACCCTATCATTGTAGTGAATGTGACAGTAGTTTTCGCAGCTCTTCAGCATTAAAGATTCATCAGCGAACTCACACCGGAGAAAAACCATTCAAGTGCAATGAATGTCTAAAGAGCTTTAGCCGATTATCACATCTACAAAGTCATCAGCAAACACACACAGGGGAAAAACCCTATCATTGTAGTGAATGTGACAATAGTTTTCGCAGCTCTTCAGCATTAAGGTACCATCAGCGAACTCACACAGGAGAACAACCATTCAAGTGCAATGAATGTCTAAAGAGCTTTAGTAAATTATCAGTGCTACAAAGTCATCTACGAACACACACAGGGGAAAAACCATTCAACTGCAGTGAATGTGGGAAGAGCTTTAGTCACTTATCAAACCTCCAAACACATCAGCGAACACACACAGGGGAAAAACCCTATCATTGTAGTGAATGTAACAGTACTTTTTGCGGCTCTTCAGCATTAAGGATTCATCAGCGAACTCACACAGGAGAAAAACCATTCAAGTGCAATGAATGTGTCAAGAGCTTTAGTCAATTATCAAACCTCCAAACACATCAGCGAACACACACAGGGGAAAAACCCTATCATTGTAGTGAATGTGACAGTAGTTTTCGCAGCTCTTCAGCATTAAGGTATCATCAGCGAACTCACACAGAAGAAAAACCATTCAAGTGCAATGAATGTCTAAAGAGCTTTAGTCAATTATCAAACCTCCAAACACATCAGCGAACACACACAGGGGAAAAACCCTATAATTGTAGTGAATGTGACAGTAGTTTTCGCAGCTCTTCAGCATTATGGTATCATCAGCGAACTCACACAGAAGAAAAACCATTCAAGTGCAATGAATGTCTAAAGAGCTTTAGTCAATTATCAAACCTCCAAATACATCAGCGAACACACACAGGGGAAAAACCCTATCATTGTAGTGAATGTGACAGTAGTTTTTGCAGCTCTTCAGCATTAAGGTATCATCAGCGAACTCACACAGAAGAAAAACCATTCAAGTGCAATGAATGTCTAAAGAGCTTTAGTCAATTATCAAACCTCCAAACACATCAGCGAACACACACAGGGGAAAAACCCTATAATTGTAGTGAATGTAACAGTAGTTTTTGCGGCTCTTCAGCATTAAGGATTCATCAGCGAACACACACAGGGGAAAAACCATTCAACTGCAGTGAATGTGGGAAGAGCTTTAGTCACTTATCAAACCTCCAAACACATCTGCGAACACACACAGGGGAAAAACCCTATAATTGTAGTGAATGTAACAGTAGTTTTCGCTGCTCTTCAGCATTAAGGATTCATCAGCGAACACACACAGGAGAAAAAAACATTCAAGTGCTGTGAATGTGCAAAGTGCTTTAGTCAGTTATCACACCTTCAAAGTCATCAGCGAACACACACGGGGGAAAAACTATTCCGCGGCAGTGAATGTGGGAAGAGCTTTAGTCACTTATCAAACCTCCAAACACATCAGCGAACACAGAGACTCCGCAAAGAACTTAAGAACATCAAAAATAATACTGACCCATCTGAGGACATAGACAAGAGCAGAACAGTGCAGTTACTGTGAGAGGAATGAATTACGGAAAAAGATTCAATTCAAATTATGTGGGACATTGAAATGCCAGGTGATAGAAGACCGGACTAGCAGTAAAGAAGGAAAACAGATAACAGTATTTACAGAATTATAAATGTGTTTGTTTTCAGTGATTGTTCACTTCCGTACACATAGCAAAGCAGCATGATGTACCAGGATACACAGTGGGAGGCTAGCACAATGTGGACTAAAAGAAAAGAAAAATTGTTAATTTTTATTTGGTGAAGAAGAGATACAAAGAAAAACATTCAATCGCACCTGACCACACATCTGTAAAAGCAACACTGAACAATACTGGGACTAACAACGATATTTTCAGCTAACTTGTCGGATTAGTGATAACACCTATAAACCAAACACACCCAGAGTGGACATGTTGTCAGGGCTCTGGAGATGGGAAACTTCATTGGTAAAATGTAGATATTACTATTAACAAATGCCACAGCAGCATATATAATGAACTAAAGTGAAGCACAGGTGTTCAAGAAATAACCTGCTTTGAGATATAAAAGAGCATATACCTTGTTTTTAAGTAATGTTTGCTGCATCTTTTACACTCTGTTATCGGTTGATGGATCAGCTCGTGCCTCGGGCCTTATAACTAAGTGTGACCCGTGGCTCCTCACCGACATGGCTCACCCTATTCATTTTGTAACTTGCCAAACTCTACTTTTTACCAGAATTGAGCCATTGTAAGCAGTCGACTCTGTTTGAAGAATGTGGTGAAATAGCGAAATCCCACATCAAAAGTATATATGTGACTGGACAATCAGTTGCACTCCCAGCAACTTGTCTTCCACACTGATTGTCCCTTGGTCTCAAATGTTCTGAAGGATTTGTCGTATGAATGCCAGAAGTGGCAGTGACATTCATGAAGCTAACGCTAACAGGAGTGTGTGGAAGATAGAGAGGGTGAGAGATAAAGAGAGCGAGAGAGACAAAGAAAGGGGGAGAAAAAGAAAGAGTAAAGGAAGGAGGGGGAACGGCAGGTAATATGTATTCACCTAAAAATAGAAGAAGCAGCCGAATACATGTCAATGTGTGACATCACCAGAGAAACAGGGTGAATACCTGTGAATTTATAGATTTATTTTTAATACCTATAGACCAATGTCATGCAAATAAACAGGGAACAAGTAAGGAAAATAGTGAGGGAGCCCATTATCATATGCAAATCACAATGACATCACATGTAGTGATGTCACAAGAAGTGATGTCAGGCCCTCATAATAATTTTCACGTGAAAGGTTGACGGCATGTTTTAAAAACAAAAAACAAGAAACATAAAATAATGTAAAAATAAGATTTGGTTTCAGTTTTTATTCATCATGTGTTTTTCCCACTATCAGTTTGTAACTAAACTCGGAATTGACTGAAAGTGTAAATATTTTTAAACAGATATGTGGAACTTGGAAATAAAAATTTTAAACAGTTTTCAGTGAATAAATAAAATGTGCTTTTAATTTGCGTTTGTTTCCCGACATTATTCTTTATCCAGCCCCCAAGCCCCAAACTGTTTCACATTTACAATGTATTAAGAAATAGAAGGGCTAATTTTGTCAAGTTCTCTGTTCCTCTCTTACACCACTCACACAAACAAACACTCAGAGGCCTGTGTCTGCAGTACTGGGGCACAAAGTAACAATTACCAGTTGCAGGCTAAGGGTCTAGGTGGAACTAAGTCCCGTTTCTAGATAATAGTAGGGGGGCCCCTTCAAACTGTGGCTACCCCAGACTTGTGCCATGCTGACTAAGCAATAGTGACTTTGAGTAATTTATAATGAATTGAAGTGAGAGAAAGAGAAGAAGAGAGCGAGGTGCAGGATATATTAAAGAAAATGAAAAAAAGAGACACAAGACTTTACCCTGTTCTGTGTACTAGCACTTTACGTAAACAAGCTCTGCTGTGCGTTGTGAACAGGCTGTCACCCCCCTTTGTATGTAAATGAGCTTCTGTGACCAAACACCCCAGGTTCCCATCTCTTCTAGCGTGGATGATAATGTGAGCACTGTAAGGTAATCGCAAAGAAGAGCTTTATTGAGAAACAATCGGCTTCCAGGTCACACAGCTGTGGTTATGTAGTTCTTTATTCGTTTTTTTTAAATTTACTTTAATTTGCAGCAATTCTCCTGGTTACTTTTTCTCAGTACTACGCTTCAGGTCGCTCATAGCTCTCCATCAGTTAAACGTGAGGTTTGATGTAGGATTTGTTGTTAGTGTCCCTAGACCATGTCCCAATCCATTTGTCCTCGATTTGTCGGCATGGATTTTGTCCACACACTGGTCTACGACGGGCCTTCTCAAGGTAGAAGGCGCTGTAAGAGGAATAATAAATCAGACATATATGAAATTGTATGTAAACAAATATGTGCCTTTCAGTTATCAGGCATCACCAGACTCACGTCTACACATGTAATTGAGCACCAGACTAAAGTGACTCCTCACTATATAAATATGTGCCATCAGTAATCGGGCTGATGGTTCCACTGATACGCATAGCAAATAAAGTTTCTGAGATTGCGCTCATTCGCCTAAATTTTAATTGCTGAAGTTTCACGCAGTTTCGCTGATGTGTACAGCTTATAAGGCTTGTGGATATTGCACACTGTAAGCAGATCACTGAAGTTCACCCTTAAGTAGTAACTAGGTCAAAACATAGTACATACATAACGCAAAATGTCACTGCCCCTCTTCTTTTTGACATCTCCAGGAGTTCCTCCTCTCTCATGGCTGAAGTGAAAGAACGTTTTCACACATTATGCTCGTGTCTGTGGCACTTCCTTAAGCACAGAGAGGAGAGCCCCATTGTTAATGCATTGTTTGGGCTCTGAGGGACAAGAATTCTTTGAACACCTTCCAGAACTCTCTGATAATGACTCTGCAACTCTTGATGAATATGAGATCTGCTTCAAAAAGTTGGACTTGCACCACCTCCTCAAAGTGAGTACTGTCCTTGAACGATATTACTTTGGGAAAAGGATGCAAAGCCAGGTTGAGTAGGTCGAACAGTACATGACTACCTTGCGCAAATTGGCTTCCACGTGCAATTTTGGTGCAGCTTTAGTGGAGCGGTTAAAAACTCAGTTCATGTTGGAATGCGCCCTCGACAAAACGAGAGACGCCCTGTGGCAAAAATACACGCCATCACTTCAAGAAGTGCTGACCATAACCAAAAGTCACGAGCATTCAAAAGGGTGTGTTGATATTATGCACAAAGACAGTTCAGGTGATAAAAAGGAGAATATTAATGTCAAGGTGCTGGTGGATAGATTAGTTGAACCCAAATTTAGCACCACTTCAAAGCTCTTTAACACAAAGAATTTTCAGAGGAAGTGCTTCAGGTGTGACAACTCTAGCCCTATGGCCAACTTTAACCTGTTGCGTGCATCAGACGGCCCCGGCCATCCGACGTCACAGTGGGAATGTGCGGAGGATGGCCGGGGGCCATCCGAACCGCGCCCACTCATTAATATAGCTGCACCGCGGCAAAATTCACGCTGCAGTCAACAGGTTAAAGACTGCCCAGGCTGGAAGGCCGTGTGCAAAACTTGTGAGAGAAAAGTTCACGTCTCAAAGAGCTGCAGAACGAGCAACAAGCATAAAAAATTAGGAAAGTTGATCTTTATTAAGAAGATTTGGAAGGAATCAATACTCTCCCAGTCACAGGAAATGCTAGTGATGGCCCTCAGGAGCTAGTTTTGACCAATGATGCTCCAGTGAGCATGCTCTTCAACTCTGGGGCCAAGATAACTCTAGTCCCAAAAACATGTTATGAGCGTAATCTGCTGGGCAAAGTCACCCTGTTGAAGCCAGACATTAGACCAATAAGTTAAGGTGGGGTGACTATTGAGCTGCTGGGTTATTTCTGGGGCACGTTTGACTACAAAGGGAGAGTCATCCCTGGTAAAATCTATGTCTTGATGAAAGGGGAGTCGCTCATAAGTTGGTCCCATCAACGTGATCTACATATCTGTCTTGATCCCAATGAGATCTGTCTGCCTAAAAGAATTACCACCAGTTAGGGTTGTTAGTAATGCTAATCGAGACTTGATCAAGGAATTCCCTGAAGTCTTTGCTAGTGAACTGGTTTGTCTCAAAAACTATGTACATTTGATAAAGGTCAAATCTAAACCTGTTCCAAAAACAGTTAAAGTCAGTCATACACCTATGTAAGTAAGGGGGAGCATCATTCAAGAAGTTGAAGCAACAGAGTGGGTCTCTCCTGTTGTTATGGCCCGCAAAGCAATGGGGAGGCCAGGTTCTGTGTCAGCTCGAGGGAGCTCAACAAAGCAAGGCATTTTTCTTCCTTGAACCTGACCTCTGCCTATCACCAGGCCAGCCTTCACTCCTCTTCAGAACATTCAGAATATTCACTCCTCTTCCCAGGACCTCACCTCTTGTGTAACACCCTTTGGTACCTTTAGATTTCCAAGAATGACTTTTAGACTGACTTCTGCAGCCTCAGTTTTTTCAGAGGGCAATGAAGGGCATTCTTGGAGCCCTTCAGGATGTCAAGGTGTACCCAGATGATGTGCTCATCTTTGGTGTGGATTTTGAGGAGCATAATGGGAGGCTGAGGTCAGTATTAAAGAAGTTATGTGAAGCTGACCCCACCATTTGGGCTGACAAGTGCGAATTTGGTGTCAAAGAAAGAGAGTACTTAGGGTATTTTGTGTCCGCTGCAGGCATCAAACCCAAAGACTCATTGCTAAACACCCTTTGTAATTTGTGCACCTCTTTGAACAAAGGAGAGTTTGTAAAGTTTCTGGGCATAGCTGAATTTGATCACAAGTTCGTTCTGAACTTTGGAGGGAAAAGCTCTTGTTTGAGGTCTCTCCTCTAGAAGGGAAGTACATTTGTTTGGTCCAAGTGCTGTGAGGAAGAGTTTGAGTGCATTAAGAAACATCTGAATGAAACACCTTGTCTATGAAGTTTTGACCCCAAAGGTATCTTATCTCATGACTGAGGCTAGCTTGAAGGGGTTAGGAGCAGTTCTTTTGCAGAAGGTTGATGTGGAGGTTAAAAGATTCTTTTCTTCTCTATGCCCTTGAGGGGTGCTGAATACAACTGTTCTGTTGTAGAGAAAGAAGCTTGGGGTGTTTTCTGGGTGGTGCACAAGCTGAGAAAGGTTTTGTGGGGGAAAAGGTTCAGAATTCTTACTGACCACAAACCTCTTAAGGAGGTCTTCTCCAAGAAAGGCATTGACTTTGTCTCCCATGGGATACGGAAGTGGGTTGTGGCTCTACAGTTCTGGCAGACTGTCTGTAAAGACTCGGGGTGAGGAGTGTGAAACGAAAGATGATGTTGAGTGGTTTAGAGGTGAAGAACTGGAAGAAGAAATTAATGTGTGTGATTAGTGAAGGGTTGATTTCCGAAAGAGAGTGGAGGGAACATCACATGATCGATTTACACTTGTAGAAAGTCCTGACCATGGTCATAGGTGGTTGGTGTGAGAAGGACTGTGAAGAGGTCCTCTAAGGCTTTTGGCGAGTTAGGGAGGATCTGGCAGTGGGGGGGTGGTCCCCTGATGCGTGATAGAAGGTTGGTTGTACCCCTTGAATTAAGAGATAAGCTAGTAAATGGGCATTGCCATTACAAAGGAAAGGATCAAGTAAGGATATTGGTGGTCTGCCATAGATGTACATGTAGAGAGGTTGGTGCGTGAATGTGCTGAATGTGTGCGTTGTGACACAATATTGAAGTGCAGGACGCAACCCATGGTTATTAGGGAACAGGCTACTGGTCGTGGTGGACATTTCTATGGATATTTTGGGACCTGTGAAGTTAAAGACTCTGGAACGTTATTTGAACATGTGTATTGATATGTTTTCCCATTGGCCTGATATCAAGGTGGTTCAATCCATAGAGTCTGGTGAAGTGATTGAGTTTCTAGAAGAGTTATTTGAACGTAAGTGTTTCTAGTTAACCCTCATGTCAGACAATAGTGTTCAGTTCACAACCTTAGTCATGGAAGAGTTTCTGAGTTCCAGAGGGATCAAGCATAAGAACACGTCCCTGTACCATCCACAAAGCAATGGTGTGGTGGAAAGGTTTGTCAAGGTTGTTAAAGAGACTCTGCAGCAAGCTGTTACCTGTGGTGAACGTTGGAAGTTAGCCATGAGGAAGAAGGTTCATGAGTATAGGTTCACTTCTTATACGTACACTGGTGAAACTCCCTCTTGTTGTTTATTTAAAGGAAGGGTTCCCATCATGGAAGTCACTCTGTTGTGGGTAATGACCAAAAGGACCTTAGTGGATGAAAATGTGGGTTTTAGAACTGGGGGAAATGGCTTGTACCTTTCCCCAAATAGGGACCCTTGCTTCTAGTCAGAGTAAGGGGGCTACACTCCTAAAATAACCCCTGCTCAACCCTGTGTTAGCTTGGCATGAAATGAAATATCACTATTTGTAAAGCGCACAGCTACCTCCGAAGTGGTGTCCTGGCACAGGGGGCGCCGGGAAGATTAAGCGAGCTATTGCCCAGAGTACGTTTCTCAAGCAGCGTGACGTGGCTTTGCCCCCTGAGATTGTGAGGCCCCCAGTGGATCCCTGCAGTGACCCTCAGCCCCGGTGTGATCCCCGGAGGGATCCACCGTCGCTCCCCGAGCAGGAGGCGAAATAGACATTGAAACTGAACAGAGTCCTGACCTATTTTGGAGGCAGCACCGGATGACAAATGTTGAAAGCGGCAATGAGAGTGGATTTTTATTGAAAAAAATAGACATTGAAACTGAACAGAGTCCTGACCTATATTGGGGCAGCACCGGATGACAAATGTTGAAAGCGGCAATGAGAGTGGATTTTTATTGAAAAGTAATGGATACATGTGTCACATTTCATAAAACGTACGTTCCGTTCCCCGATTGATATTGCTCTAGCTATCTCTGTGGTATTCCGTTTTGTTGTCTCTATATTTATATTAGATCCTTCTCCCCTCTCTTTGCTTATTGGGAAACATGGTGCTAACTAGAGGAAATTAAACTAAGGCCCCTGGTAGTGTGGGTAAACTGTTAGGTCCCATGGATGATTTTATCACCAAGGCTAACACATTCATCGACCAAAGTATCTCTTTGATGAGGGAAAGGGTTTCCTTGGACTTGGCGTTTGCTAAAAGATCTTCCATGGGTAATTTGGCAGATGCTAGAACCCCCGCCCCTGGTAATAATGAAGGGCAGAGGGTTCTTTGTGAGGGTAGGCGCAGTCTGCCTAACAATGTGGACTTGTCGGCCTCCCAGCTTTCTGACTCACAGATAAGCTCAGATCTTGAAAGAACACCTGACCTATTACCCCAAACCCTTCCACAAATGACATCAGATGAAAGAATGCAGGCAAGGGGGAGGAGGGAGGGCGCAATAAGGAAAAGAAAGAACGATCCGAAAAATCCCATCCCTAATGCGACCGATAATACCCCTAGTACTCCACAGAATCCACCCCCTAGAGCAGAACAGTTAGTAGTTCCTGCGATGGTCCATCACCTCGATCACGACACGCCTACCCCTATTAACCTGGAATCGCCTATTCTTCTAACCTGCAGTAAGAAATTAATAGATAGCAACAATTCCCAGCTGCTAAATAAGATCGCTGAGCTTTTAAAACTCTCCTTTCAACCAGTAGAAGCAAAGTTAGCGTTATCCAAGCTTGTTAAGCTTCCACAGTACAATCAACCGTCAGGGGCTCAAAAATCAGGGGGAAATAATCACAACAAACAACCCTCCCTTAAGCCTGCAAACACCCTCTTGAAACCCGCAATTATTCAAAAGAATGTATCTCTAGCAGTAACATCTACTTTAACGAACAGTAAGAGCACAGTGAACCCATCTACCAATTCAGCCACGACTCTGTCACAGGGAAATGCCCTGTCAACAACAACACCAGTATTGAAGGCAGTGGCATCAAATAAAGCTACATCTAAAAACCCTGTGATTCAAAGTGTAGCCTCTAATTCCCCGGTCCCAGTTTCTAACAGAGACGCTCCCAGAGGACCTGCCGAGATTAGATTTCCAGTTGACTTGCCACCGGACGCTTCACCTTACGTAGTGGTAATGACTGGTGTGCCTGAGCTAGTGGACCACAAGGCTGAACCTATGTGGTCCTTGAAGAACAAGGCTCAACACTGGCTAAATTCTAATCGTCCCATTCATCCTACTTGGCATGGAAGGATTCTGACTGTATGTAGGACCCCATGGGTGGGAAAAGGTAGAAAAACGATCCCAGGAGATTGCATCGTGATTACTTTTGAAGATCCCCGAGTAGTAGATTATATCTGCTCTTGGGACCACACGAGTGCAAACGGAGGTATAGGTATTAAACCACTCTCTTTTTTCTACCCTTCAAGACAACCCAACAGCCTTTTTCATAATTATGATCCTCCCTGGGTTGCACCACCCCCTCGTCAGTTTGAATTCTCTAACACAAGACAATTTGGGGGCCCTTGTTATCGTGACTATGATAATTCTTGGCATTTAGTGGGTTCACGTTATCAGGGAGGAGGTTGGGAAGAATGGGGTCCACACACGCTGAGGACGACTCATAGAGAACCGCCCCGCTGGGACCCTTGGTATAGCATCCCGTTGAGAAATAGATTTAGCGGCCTTGAATTGGTCGACTGACCACCAATGGAAACTGAATCTATTAACTCTAATATTCCTCAGTCGACTCCTAAAATAAGAACACCTCCGGTAACAAATGAAGCTGCAGTAATAAAAGTTGACATACTGCCTATACCTATCCTCTTTTGGAACGTGGCGGGTTTACGTCCAAAGATAGAGGATGGGACGGCCTTGCATTTTTTAGAGCCATGTAAAATAATTTGCCTCCAAGAGACATGGTCCACAACAGAGCTTCCTCTCTTGGGGTACAAAACATATTTTATCCCAGCTGTTCGTAGCTCAATAGGGAGACCGAAAGGAGGGCTAATAACATACATTGCAAACACCTTGAATCACCTAAAAGTGTTCAATGTCCGCTCCGACCCAAATTTTCAAATTCTCTCTCTTTCCTTTACGAATAAGGAGTCTATCCTCTTGGTCAACTCCTATAATAACTTAGAGGATGACCAATTTCTGATTCTTTTACGTAATGTTCAGGAGAGATTAATTCAACTCTATCGGTTGAAGGATGGACAAGGGGCAAATCATCTTCTATGGGGAGGAGATTTTAACGCCCATCCATGCCCACAGGCTAAATCAAACTGCTGCGGGATAGTGGATGAATTTGATGCTCCATTAGTACACTTTGCTCACACTAAGGTGGGGAATGCTATGAACAATCTGCTCTCTGACTTGGATCTTGTAATAGCCAACAGTTCAAGTTCAGATCAAAATGCCCTCCATTCGACCTATGTGGGCAGGGGACATCAAACGACAGTTGATTACATCTTCCTGTCACCTGGATTGTTACATATAGCTAGAGCTTTCCAGGTGATCGCCAATTCACTTAGTGACCATTTTGCGCTGAGGATGGACCTCCACTTAATTGATTACAGGCCCCAAAATACAGCAATAGCAAAAACTCTTGCCCAGAATAAACTAGATCTGGGCAAACACAATGGCTACACATTAAAATGGGGAAAAATTAATCCAAATGAAATTATAAAAAAACTGGTTGATGTGGCATATACCAATATAATTAAATGTTTAGATTTATCGGTAAACCATGAAGAAGTCCTAAACAATTTTAGTCAAATATTAGAGAAAATCAAGGGATTACTCACCGCAAAACCTACATCTAAGAACCCTATTAAGAAAGGTTGGTTCAATCATAGTTGCACCATAGCCCTTACCAAATTAAAATCCGCCCTACATAATAAAACCAGAGACGCGGGACAGATCCAACTCCTTAGGCGTCAATACGGAAGGGAACGTAAACTGAGAACTCAAGAACTGAAACAGAAACTCTGGGAAGACCTGCACACGAGTGCTGTTTCTAAAAACAGTGAGGCCTTTTGGCGAACTGTTAGATCTCCCTATCTCACTGATAATAATAGCCCTAAGATCGAAGTGGCTATAGATGAAGAAACATGGGTGGCCCACTTCACCAACATTTTCAAAAACAATTCAACTATAGCCGGGTCAATTAACATACTTCCAACAGTAGAATATCCAATCCCGCTGCATTTTGACATTTCCGATTTACTAGTGGCTTTAGAAACAAGTAAGAATGGGAAAGCCCCAGGACCAGATGGGGTCCCAGTGGACCTTTTTAAACACAACTTGGACCTCTGGGCCCCTATTCTTACTAGAGTGTGTACAGCAGCTGCAAATGTGGGACTGCTAAATTCCTGGACCAAGTCCATCATGGTCCCCATTTTTAAAAAAGGGGACCGCCAGGATGTGAAATGCTACCGCCCCATCTCATTGCTGGACTCACTGGGCAAGGTTGTCGGGAGAGTAATACTTGAGCGACTTCAGCAATGGACGGAGGAGAGGGGCATTATTTCCGATCTCCAGTTCGGTTTTCGAGAGGGTTCGGAACGGTAGAGCAGGCCCTTAACCTCAGTCTGATTCTGGGCAAATATACACAGGCAAAGAAGAACATGGTTTATATGGTCTATGTAGACCTGTCCGCAGCTTTTGATTGCGTTTCGCATGCAAAACTATGGACGGTCTTAAGGCAAATGGGAGTGGATCCCCCCCTTTTAGATTTTTTGAGGGAACTTTACTCTAGAGCTTCGGCAAGAGTGCGATTTGGCCTGAACGGGGAGTTGACGGCATCTTTTGGAGTAGAGCGTGGAGTCAGGCAGGGGTGTGTCCTGGCCCCCTTTCTCTTCTCATTGTACACCAACGGTTTGGCATGAGAGATGTTGAGGGGGCCCAGGACCTCCCACGTGTAAAACAACGCTTGATTCCCGCCCTGCTCTATGCGGACGATGCCGTCATTCTCGCGCGCACTCCGCAAGAACTACATAATTCTCTGAATAGATACACGGCTTTCATGGGCGGTCTGGACTTACAAGTGAACGTCAAAAAAACGTTTGTCATGATAACAGGTACTATGAAAAAATGAGTTAAAGACATCTATCTCGATAACCAAAAACTCGAGGTAACTGCCCAGTACCCATACCTTGGAATTATGATAGACGAGAGACTGTCATGGAGGCCAGCAGTAGAGGCAAGATGCCATCTGTTTAGAAGATCCATAGCGGCTCTGATGAGCTTCTCCCAGAGATTGGGGAGGAGGGCACCAGCGGAGCTACTGAAAATCTACAGTGCCTAGTGCCAGGCCATTGCCTTGTATGGAGCGGGCGTTTGGGGCCACATAGATACCAGTGCCCTCCAGGTAGCAGAAAACACTTTCCTAAGATTTCTTTTAGCCACCCCGAGAGGCACTTCAATCTATACTTCTCATCTGGAATTAGGAATCCCTTACCTTGTGGATTTGCTCAAGATCCAACCATTGATGCTGTGGCGCCGCGTTTGGACCTCGGTCAAAAACGCGCTGACACAGTCGATCGTAGCTGATACAATGGCTCTTGATCAGTCCTCAAAAGTAAAGTGGCTTTGCTACATTAGAAATTTCCTTAAATGTAAATGTAAATGTAGTATACTTGTAAAGCGCACAGCTGCCCCAGCAACGGGGCGTCCCGGCGCTGTATAACTCTGGGGAACCCGTCCTGGCTTTCCCTGTGGGATGGTCCCTTGCTGGGAGTCCCCAAGGTGGAGCCAGGCATCCCCGGAATTGGTGGGGCTGTTGTGGAGATTAGGCAAGCTAATGCCCAGAGTTGCCGAGTGGAAACCCTGATTAGAGTAAGCACCGAAGCGAGAATTATCGAGTCCGCTGACCAAGGTCCACGACCCTGCCGCGTCGGGAATTGAACCCTGGTCCCAGGCTGACTTCTGCCCTCGGGCCTGCCGCCTCTAACCAGTGAGCCACACTACTCCACGCTAAAGACCTCGGTCTTGAGAAATACTATTTCCAACCTGAGACCATTGTTGACCTTCCTAAGAGAGCCCTAAAGCAACTAGCCCTCAGACACTTGGAGACATTGAGATTGACTTCTGAGTCGTCAAAACCTTCGGTTCTTCATGCGAACCCGGTACAGACCACACATTGTATCCAGCCATACCTAACACTTCAGTTTACTACTTATGAGGGAATGTTAATGACAAGATTCAGATTGGATATTTTTTTTAGACTGGTAGCATTCCCCGTTAGTAACAGTTGGGACTCAATTCTCCCTCTATGTCCCTGTGATGGGGAATCAAACCATTCTAACTACATGTTATCATGTTCTGTTTATTCCATCATCCACATAGGAAAATGTGGCTACTACCTATACTGAGGCGCTGGGGACTTAGACAATGTCATCCTGCAATGCTTCGCCTCCAGATGCTGGAATCTGAATTTGTTTGTTACATTGTTCTTAACTTTTTGAAATGCATTAAGAAGCACAGGAAAAAGCTGTAAAAATCACTTTGGAATTAGTTTTAGCCCAATTAACTGAAATGATTTGATATCCTTTAAAAAAAAATTATAAATTGTTTATGTATGAATTTCTTTGGAACTTACTTTTGTAACTTGTATTTCTGTGCAAATATTCAAATTGTATTTTTAAATGTTCCTTTTATGGTTTTCCTTTGCGAAAAGCCGAATAAAGAAATGTATATATATTGCCCAGAGTCACATGATGCTGGGCTAACCAGGGATCAACTGTGAACCCGGTAGTCCTGAGTTAGGCATCCTGGCCTCTACGTGTGTAGCAAAGGAGGGGTAAAGGAATTGGATCAAATGTTGATCCTAAGGCTCAAATTACCATTCCAGAAAAGTAGAATGGAAGGTCCAACCTGAGTCAGAGCCCCAAGTAACAATGACTGACAAAAAGGGGACTCAGTTGTTCCTTGGTGAAGAGTTATATGGTCAAGGAGGGAAGAAGGTTAATAGGAGGGTAGTGCTCAGTGGAGGGCTACCCTGGGCATCCCATTAGTTGGAATGAATGGCCTCACACACTCTTGCAAGTGTCATGCTTCATCATCGGCCGTTGCTCCTCGTTGGACAGGCGGTGCAATGTCCAACGGGCTCACCTCTAGGAGGGGCTCTTTGTCGGAGATCTTTTTTCCAACAGCCTGTGGGTGAAGTGCAAGTGAGGGGCCAGGTGAGGGGTGGATAGTGTAGGTGGGTGCGTTAAAATATAGCACGGGATACCGGAGATCAGTTTATTCTGGTGGTTCCCATACTATAAGTAAAACCAGTGGGTAGCCTATGATCGCCAGAAGTTAGGTTCCGTATCACGATCTAGGACTACAAAGCGTTCTGTGAGGTCGACATGTTTCTCGCTTTTGCAATTATGCTGCGATTCTTCAGGACCTAATATAATTATACATCTATCACAAGGGAAGACCTAATAAAGTGTCAACCTATAAACATTATATTTTCTGTTGTACTACCTGGTTAAGACTGCTCTTGCCTAGAGGAGACAAAAGAGAGAGTTACCAAAATACACAGACAACAATTTCCCATTCTTGACCGTGAACACACTGTGGTTGTGTGAAGAGAAGTGACTCTGTGGCTGTGACATTCTGTGAGCAGTGACCATTTAGTATCAACTTAATTCACGTATACCACATGTCACCTCTTTCATAATTCAAATTAAAATAAGCATAAAAATCAAATTAAAACATGATAGCAGCAGTTTCTTCATGGTGTCTACTTCGTAAAACCACTGTGGGTTACTTAGTTACTCACCTACAGGTCAAGGAGTACAGGTGTCAACAGTACCCGGTAGGTGTGACTTCAAGGGGGAGAGCCAATAGGGGTTTAATGGCTATAAGGAAGACAAAGGCACGTAATTCCAGTTTTGTCAGGGGTCCCCAAACGCCAAAACAACTCATGGTTCTAGAATTGGAGATGGTGTTTCTTTTGTGCTTAATGTTTCACGCTAATAGTATTAGACATGCCATTGTAGGGACACTCTTATACATTCATTCTTCCATTCGATAATATGCAGCTTGTTTGGTCAATGCATTCTCTAATTTATGCGGAGGCCTCAGTGTTGTTTTAGCCATGTTCTATTAAATGTTAGCTATGGTTACAGGATATAGGTAAAAACTTCCAAAGTGCAGCATTCACACACTTAGTTCTGTATGCATATGCCAGGGTCACCGATAGTGTAAAAGACACAACCGTGTGTTGGTTGTAATGTCGCCCGTTCCCTTCTATAGCTAGATAGGGGATTCAGAGGCAGTCGTGCTCGTGCGTTATCGGTAAGGAAACGCCAGCACTAACTTCAGCAACGCCGGGCAAGCACACAAGTATCCTGGTGTTGGGGCGAGCGAAACAATCTCGCTGCACTCCCAGCAGACGGTAAAACGCACGCGCCGCTCACTTACTTCTCGAAGCCTTGGTTAGAGCTAGTACGCCTACCCATCGCTACCGGTGTCCGGATAGTAACGGGTTCCCGGTACTCGAATGGTTATATCGGAAGTTTGGGACGTCACCAGCGCGTCTGGTGTATCACGTGATTAGTGGTGCTAGCGTGGTCGCCATCTTAGAAGGTGCAGTCCAGGTGTATCATCGATTAACCAACCAGGGGTGCATCAAAATAAAGGGTGTTAGTACAATTACACTGTAAGCGAGGAGAGTCAACAGTGTAAAAGACAACTAGAGTTGTGGTCAGAACCCATTATATTGGACGTAGCCAAAGCGCCTGGTATATCGTGTGAAGACCGACGTTAGCATGAGCGCCATCTTGGAGAGGGGAATCAAACCCATTGAGTTTATAGACAATGATGGATTAATATGCATTCGTGTATATAACCCAATGGAACTCATCGTATATTAAGCAATATTTACAGAAGCATGGTCAGCGAGTGTCCCTTCATTGTGAATTGCACACTGTTCTTACAGTGGTCAATCAGACTATTGGAGCTGGTTCCAGACTAGACGTTGTTAAAGTCTAAAAAGGAGGTAGGATGCATACAGGAGGGCATGGGAATTTGAATCCACCATACCTAGGACATAGAGGAGTGGTATTGCATCAATGAAGTCATAGGCTGCTCCATGGGTTATCCTCGTTGAGTCCCTGCTTATCTGAGGATAACCTATGTATCCACCGCTGTTCCTTTTGGAATAGATCCTGTTTTGATCTTTTATTGGGGATTTCAAGGATGAGCCACCTTATAGAGTCGGCAGTGTGGTTGTGTTCCAGAAAGTGTCGACACATCTTGGTGTTGGATTTCTTACATCGTATATTGCTTCGGTGTTCCGATATACGAATCTTGACCGGTCGGGTGGTCATGCCCACATATTGTAATTCACAAGGACACCTAATAAGGTAGATGCAATTGGAGGAGTTACAATTGGTATGGTTACGAATTTCCCAGGTGAATGTCTCTGTTAAGTTGATAGACTTGGTGACATTAGTGAAGGGGCAGACACTGCAGGAACCACATGGGTAGTGTCCCTTAACTGGAGGGAGTTGCCAAAGTGTGTTCTGTCTGCGGACTGTACTTTGTTTTGGTCTGGTGTGGACCAAAATGTCTTTTATATTACTGGACCTTTTAAAGGCAAACCTTGGGGTCTCAAGAGTCAGCTCTCCTGTGTTGAGAATTTGCCAGTGTCTCTTGACAATTCTCTTAATGTCATTAGAGATAGGTGTAAAGGTTGTCACACAAGTCAAAGGATTGGTATCTTGTGTGGTTCTGATATTATCCTCCAGGAGTGCCTCTCTATTGTTGTTCTGTGCCCGCTTCCGTGCTTTGTAAATCTCCCTAGTGGGGTAACCTCTTTCTTTCAAATTTCGTGAAAGAATACTAGACTCATTCCTGTAGTCGGTGAGGTTGGTGCAATTGCGCCTAACCCGCAGAAATTGCCCAAAGGGAAGGTTCAATCTCAAGGCTCTTGGATGATGGCTTGAGAAGAGTAATAAGCTGTTCCGGTCCGTGGGCTTCCGATACATTGTGGTGCTGATCTTACCCCCTTCCAATCTGATGGTAAGGTCCAGAAATGCTATCCTGGAGTCTGAGGCAGTGATTGTGAAGGTCAGGAAATTATTCAAGGTATTCAACCACGTGAAAAACTCTAGGTACTGGTGTGATGTCCCTGTCCAGAGTATGAGGATGTCATCAATGAACCTCCTCCATAGTATGATGTTGGAGTGATAAGGGTTCATTGGTCCATTGATGTATTGTTCTTCAAAATCTGCCATGTACAGGCAGGCCACCGAAGGGGCAAAAGTACTGCCCATGGACGTGCCCTGGGTCTGTTGATAATACTGTCCTTTGAACTCAAAGAAGTTCTCTGTCAGGGCAAGTTCAGCACATTCCATAATAAATGAAGGTGGTGTTGCTGATGTCCATACTTCCATACTGAGAGTCCTCTCTATCACCCCGAGTGTGGCCCTCTGTGGGATATTCGTATAGAGGGCCTCCACATCTAGGGTGATGAGGAAGTCAATCTGAATGTCCTCCTGCAGGTTGTCAAGGAGGCGTAAGACATCTTTGGTGTCTTGAACATAGGAAGGGATTCTCTTGACTAGCGGCTGCAGGAAGTAGTCACAGAATTGTGATAAAGGTTCCAAGATAGAGCCTATCCCTGAGACAATCGGGCGTCCGGGTACTGGTGTTATCCCTTTGTGAATTTTAGGGAGGGTGTAAAAATATGGTACCCTTGGATCCTTTTTCACAAGAAATTCCGCCTCTTTTTTGGTGATCCACTCTTGGCACTCTGCAGATTCCACCAATCCTGTAATGGTGGTTTTAAGTCGTGCAGTGGGGTCAGTTGGGATAGGAGTGTAGTAGCGTCTATCCCCGAGTTGTCTTAGGCATTCTATTTCATAGTCTTTAGTGTCCATTAAGACTGTTGCTCCACCCTTATCTGCCTGTTTGATAGTGATGGTTTCATCATTGCCCAAAGAATTGAGTATCTGTGTCTCCATATTGGACAGATTATGGTATTTCTTACATGGTCTCAGGGCCCCAATGTCCTTGAGCACAGCCTGCTCATATGTTAGGACTTCGTTGGGTATCATCCCACTATGTGGTGTAAAAGTTGATGGATTGTGGAGACCTGAGTCAGAACGTATCTCAACGGCTTTATCATCGAAGAAAGCTCTCAGTCTGACTTTCCTGAAGAATTTCTGAATTTCACAAGTCAATTCAAAGTTGTCTATTTTTGGGGTGGGTACAAAGCCCAATCCTTTCTGGAGGACTTTTTCTTCTGGTATTGTAAGTTGGCGTGATGATAAGTTCACAACCAAACTCACTTCCTTCCTGTCCTGCTCCTCGTTTCCATCCCTAGGGTTTGTGTGTCCTCCCACTGGACCCTCCCTAAAATTCACAAAGGGATAACACCAGTACCCGGACGCCCGATTGTCTCAGGGATAGGCTCTATCTTGGAACCTTTATCACAATTCTGTGACTACTTCCTGCAGCCGCTAGTGAAGAGAATCCCTTCCTATGTTCAAGACACCAAAGATGTCTTACGCCTCCTTGACAACCTGCAGGAGGACATTCAGATTGACTTCCTCATCACCCTAGATGTGGAGGCCCTCTATACGAATATCCCACAGAGGGCCACACTCGGGGTGATAGAGAGGACTCTCAGTATGGAAGTATGGACATCAGCAACACCACCTTCATTTATTATGGAATGTGCTGAACTTGCCCTGACAGAGAACTTCTTTGAGTTCAAAGGACAGTATTATCAACAGACCCAGGGTACATCTATGGGCAGTACCTTTGCCCCTTCGGTGGCCTGCCTGTACATGGCAGATTTTGAAGAACAATACATCAATGGACCAATGAACCCTTATCACTCCAACATCATACTATGGAGGAGGTTCATTGATGACATCCTCATACTCTGGACAGGGACATCACACCAGTACCTAGAGTTTTTTCACGTGGTTGAATACCTTGAATAATTTCCTGACCTTCACAATCACTGCCTCAGACTCCAGGATAGCATTTCTGGACCTTACCATCAGATTGGAAGGGGGTAAGATTAGCACCACAATGTATCGGAAGCCCACGGACCGGAACAGCTTATTACTCTTCTCAAGCCATCATCCAAGAGCCTTGAGATTGAACCTTCCCTTTGGGCAATTTCTGCGGGTTAGGCGCAATTGCACCAACCTCACCGACTACAGGAATGAGTCTAGTATTCTTTCACGAAATTTGAAAGAAAGAGGTTACCCCACTAGGGAGATTTACAAAGCACGGAAGCGGGCACAGAACAACAATAGAGAGGCACTCCTGGAGGATAATATCAGAACCACACAAGATACCAATCCTTTGACTTGTGTGACAACCTTTACACCTATCTCTAATGACATTAAGAGAATTGTCAAGAGACACTGGCACACAGGAGAGCTGACTCTTGAGACCCCAAGGTTTGCCTTTAAAAGGTCCAGTAATAGAAAAGACATTTTGGTCCACACCAGACCAAAACAAAGTACAGTCCGCAGACAGAACACACTTTGGCAACTCCCTCCAGTTAAGGGACACTACCCATGTGGTTCCTGCAGTGTCTGCCCCTTCACTAATGTCACCAAGTCTATCAACTTAACAGAGACATTCACCTGGAAAATTCGTAACCATACCAATTGTAACTCCTCCAATTGCATCTACCCTATTAGGTGCCCTTGTGAATTACAATATGTGGGCATGACCACCCGACCGGTCAAGATTCGTATATCGGAACACCGAAGCAATATACGATGTAAGAAATCCAACACCAAGATGTGTCGACACTTTCTGGAACACAACCACACTGCCGACTCCATAAGGTGGCTCATCCTTGAAATCCCCAATAAAAGATCAAAACAGGATCTATTCCAAAAGGAACAGCGGTGGATACATAGGTTATCCTCAGATAAGCAGGGACTCAACGAGGATATCCCATGGAGCAGCCTATGACTTCATTGATGCAATACCACTCCTCTATGTCCTAGGTATGGTGGATTCAAATTCCCATGCCCTCCTGTATGCATCCTACCTCCTTTTTAGACTTTAACAACGTCTAGTCTGGAACCAGCTCCAATAGTCTGATTGACCACTGTAAGAACAGTGTGCAATTCACAATGAAAGGACATTCGCTGACCATGCTTCTGTAAATATTGCTTAATATACGATGAGTTCCATTGGGTTATATACACGAATGCATATTAATCCATCATTGTCTATAAACTCAATGGGTTTCATTCCCCTCTCCAAGATGGCGCTCATGCTAACGTCGGTCTTCACACGATATACCAGGCGCTTTGGCTACGTCCAATATAATGGGTTCTGACCACAACTCTAGTTGTCTTTTACACTGTTGACTCTCCTCGCTTACAGTGTAATTGTACTAACACCCTTTATTTTGATGCACCCCTGGTTGGTTAATCGATGATACACCTGGACTGCACCTTCTAAGATGGCGACCACGCTAGCACCACTAATCACGTGATACACCAGACGCGCTGGTGACGTCCCAAACTTCCGATATAACCATTCGAGTACCGGGAACCCGTTACTATCCGGACACCGGTAGCGATGGGTAGGCGTACTAGCTCTGACCAAGGCTTCGAGAAGTAAGTGAGCGGCGCGTGCGTTTTACCGTCTGCTGGGAGCGCAGCGAGATTGTTTCGCTCGCCCCGACACCAGGATACTTGTGTGCTTGCCCGGCGTTGCTGAAGTTAGTGCTGGCGTTTCCTTACCGATAACGCACGAGCACGACTGCCTCTGAATCCCCAATCTAGCTATAGAAGGGAACGGGCGACATTACAACCAACACACGGTTGTGTCTTTTACACTATCGGTGACCCTGGCATATGCATACAGAACTAAGTGTGTGAATGCTGCACTTTGGACGTTTTTACCTATATCCTGTAACCATAGCTAACATTTAATAGAACATGGCTAAAACAACACTGAGGCCTCCGCATAAATTAGAGAATGCATTGACCAAACAAGCTGCATATTATCGAATGGAAGAATGAATGTATAAGAGTGTCCCTACAATGGCATGTCTAATACTTTTAGCGTGAAACATTAAGCACAAAAGAAACACCATCTCCAATTCTAGAACCATGAGTTGTTTTGGCGTTTGGGGACCCCTGACAAAACTGGAATTACGTGCCTTTGTCTTCCTTATAGCCATTAAACCCCTATTGGCTCTCCCCCTTGAAGTCACACCTACCGGGTACTGTTGACACCTGTACTCTTGACCTGTAGGTGAGTAACTAAGTAACCCACAGTGGTTTTACGAAGTAGACACCATGAAGAAACTGCTGCTATCATGTTTTAATTTGATTTTTATGCTTATTTTAATTTGAATTATGATAGAGGTGACATGTGGTATACGTGAATTAAGTTGATACTAAACGGTCACTGCTCACAGAATGTCACAGCCACAGAGTCACTTCTCTTCACACAACCACAGTGTGTTCACGGTCAAGAATGGGAAATTGTTGTCTGTGTATTTTGGTAACTCTCTCTTTTGTCTCCTCTAGGCAAGAGCAGTCTTAACCAGGTAGTACAACAGAAAATATAATGTTTATAGGTTGACACTTTATTAGGTCTTCCCTTGTGATAGATGTATAATTATATTAGGTCCTGAAGAATCGCAGCATAATTGCAAAAGCGAAAAACATGTTGATCTCACAGAACGCTTTGTAGTCCTAGATCGTGATACAGAACCTAACTTCTGGCGATCATAGGCTACCCACTGGTTTTACTTATAGCATGGGAACCACCAGAATAAACTGATCTCCGGTATCCCTTGCTATATTTTAACGCACCCACCTACACTATCCACCCCTCACCTGGCCCCTCACTTGCACTTCACCCACAGGCTGTTGGAAAAAAGATCTCCGACAAAGAGCCCCTCCTAGAGGTGAGCCCGTTGGACATTGCACCGCCTGTCCAACGAGGAGCAACGGCCGATGATGAAGCATGACACTTGCAAGAGTGTGTGAGGCCATTCATTCCAACTAATGGGATGCCCAGGGTAGCCCTCCACTGAGCACTACCCTCCTATTAACCTTCTTCCCTCCTTGACCATATAACTCTTCACCAAGGAACAACTGAGTCCCCTTTTTGTCTTTCATCCTGGCCTCTACGCCACACCTCTTCCACAGCAGGAAGGTTCATCTTAGAGGGAGTGTGTAAAGCATTTGTGAATACATACAGCAATACAGTGAAAACACTACAGATGGACACCACATAGGATTTATAAAAAATAGTATTCTTTATATAGACTTAATACAAGACTCAAAAGACAAAAATCCACAATACCGTAATCAGAAATAAGATGATAGAAGTAGCTCAAAAATAGATTATTCACAGGGGGCGTGGCCAGCTGTATGGCGGTGTAGGACGTGCTTTCACCGAGCTCCGGCTGAAAGCTCCAACCTGTGGTAAATATTTTAGTAATTTACCTTGATCGGAATTTCTAGACAATATAAATAAGTTTAAGTATGAAGAGCAGAGTCCGTGGTGGTTCGAATTCAGGGTCTTTATTCAGTAACTCGAGTTAAGGGAGAGCTCCGTCACCTGAGGAGGATCGGAAGAATCTCTAACTTTATTATCAAAACACATTGTATTTATACCCGGAAAAGAGAAAGGAGCTTCCCTTTAATGCAGACACGTGTCATAAGTTGCAATAAAACAGAAGTCATGACTAGGAAACAAGGCTGCGCCATGAAAGGAGGAAACATGGCAGAGGAGATGAGGCTGCGTCATGATTAAAATGAGGAAGCACAAGAGAAGCAGAAATGTGGAGAAGTAACACTAGGCTGGTTCCTTAGATAAGGGAGAGGTGGTGGTGACAGGATGTCTGTTTGTCGTGTTTCAGCATTCGGGGGCTCTTCTTCTCGGAATTGGTCGTCGTGGTTTAGCATTCGGGGGCTCTTCTTCTCGGAATTGGTCGTCGTGGTTTAGCAGAACGGGGCCTATTTCTTGGAATCGGCCTGATTATAGGGAAACGGTTACAAATGGGGGGGGGGGGTCTTGTTCTCGGCATCGGCTTGACCGCAAAAATTTACGGTTTGAGTGAGGAAGCTGGTTCTCGGAATCGCCCTGACCATAAGGATGTAACTTTGAATTTTCGGGGAAGGAGAGTGCGTGATCGGTTCTTGCTTGTGTGTCAATCCACTCAGGGGCCCCCACAGACCCCTGCCCCCACCACATCTTCAACAGAGCCACCAACACCATCGCACCCATGCTCCGCCAAACCATCAACCGCTCCCTGGCGACCGCCTCATTCCCCGACGACTGGAAACACGCCGAGGTCAACCCCCTCCTAAAGAAACCCTCAGCGGACCCCACCGACCTCAATAACTACAGACCCATCTCCCTGCTCCCGTTCCAAGCGAAAGTCATCGAGAAAGCCATCAACAGCCAACTCGCCACATTCATTGAAGAACACAACATCCTCGACTCCTCCCAATCCGGCTTCAGAAAAAACCACAGTACGGAAACCGCCCTCCTCGCCGCAACAGACGACATCCGCACCTTACTGGACAAAGGAGAAACAGTAGCCCTCATCCTCCTCGACCTATCAGCGGCGTTCGACACAGTCTCCCACCGCACCCTAATACGCAGACTCTACGATGCAGGAATCCAGGACAAGGCCCTCGACTGGATCTGCTCCTTCCTCTCCAGCAGGACGCAGCGGGTCAGACTCCCCCCTTTCCTCTCGGACGCCACACCTATCACCTGCGGAGTCCCCCAGGGCTCCTCCCTCAGCCCGACGCTCTTCAACGTCTACATGGCTCCACTTGCCCCCATCGTCAGAACCTACGGACTCAACATCGTGTCATATGCAGACGACACCCAGCTCATCCTCTCCCTATCCAACGAGCCCAACACCGCCAGACGCAACTTTCGAGAAGGCATGGAAGCCGTCGCCAAATGGATGAAAAACAGCTGCCTACAACTAAACACCAACAAAACAGAAGTACTCATCATGGGCCCAAACCCCGACGCCTGGAGTGACACCTGGTGGCCCACCGCCCTCGGAAACCCGCCAACCCCCACAGACAACGCACGCAACCTGGGAATCATCCTGGACTCCGAGCTCAAAATGGACCGCCAGATCAACTCTGTCTCATCTTCCTGCTTCCACACCCTCCGCCTCCTTCGTAAGACCTTCAAATGGATCCCCCTCGAACACTGAAAGACAGTCACTCACGCCCTGGTCACCAGCAGACTCGACTACGGTAACGCACTCTACGCCGGAATAAACAAAAACCTCATCCGCAAGCTGCAGAACATCCAGAACGCCGCCGCAAGACTGGTCCTCAACCTGCCAAAACACTGCCACATCTCCCAGCACCTGCGCACACTCCACTGGCTCCCCGTCGAGGCGAGAATCACCTTTAAGATGCTCACCCACGCACACAAGGCCCTCCACAGCACCGGACCAGCATACCTGAACAGCCGACTCAAATTCCACGCACCCCAAAGGACCGTACGATCAGCCCAGCTTTCCTACGCTGTGGTCCCCCGCACCAGAAAGACCAGATCGGGAGGCCGCTCCTTCTCCTTCCTCGCGGCCAAAGCATGGAACGCCCTTCCGCTCCACCTCAGACAGACAACATCGCTCCCCATCTTCGCAAGAAACCTCAAAACCTGGCTCTTCGACAGACCCCCTCCTTGATGGAATGGAACCTGCACCCCCCAAGCCCCCCCCACCCCTAGCGCCTTGAGACCCTTACGGGTGAGTAGTCGCGCTTTAACAAACTCCTGATTGATTGATTGATTGTGTGCTCGTGTGCTCGTGTTCCGGCATGATGAGCTCGGGGACGTGACTGGAAAGGGTGTATGATGGGACATAACCTACGAGAAATAATCATTTTCCACATTCCTTCCTTGTCCCATAATATACCCTTCTAAAATTATTTTCCTTTTCTAATCCACTTCTATACTCATTAGGCCGTTTACTTGTTCCTGTAACATGATTCTTTCCTTTTCTTTCTTTCTGGACTGGGTTTTGGGAATGCAGGTAGTGGTACAGAAACTACAGAGTGCTGGACCGCACTGAATACAGAGGCAGCAGGTGAGAAGGAAGGCTAGAGCAAGACCTATAACTGTAAGCGCCTTCCATCCCCATGAGGACAGGAGGCCCCAGAGCCAACCCGTCAGGGACCAGGCACCAGTGTCTGCATCTAGTTTCCTGGAAAGTATATGAAGGCGGAAAATAGCAGAATACACCGAGGTTGCATTATCTGGGATAAATATACAGCAGCTGGACCCGATCAGTTCACATACGCCACCACGGTCAGCCAATACGATGTCTAGGACCATACGGTTCTGTAACATCATGAGTCTGTCGGCAGCCATCTCAGCGGTGATGTTACTTAATGCACCAGCTGTTTCATTTATGGCTCCCTGGACTACACGAGTCAGTTGTCTTATGTGGCGGCTGTTGATCATAGGCCCCCAGAATGGGATGACTCCTTTAAAGAAGTCGCCGGCCTCTTGGTCCGCTGAATCTTCAGCGTCTATGGCCCCCCTTCGCCGTCTCTTAATTACGGTCGGAGGGTCACTGAGATGGTAATCTGCTGGGGCGGTGTAGGTAGGGGGAAGGAAAAATGCAATGTAGCATTTTCCGGAACAGCCTTGAGGTAGCCAAGTGCGTGCGTGAGGTCCACAGATAAAGTAGGTGTTGGGGGCAGTGGCCATCGTTGGGAAATTTGGATCAGGTAGGGGGTATGTCTTGTTACATTCACTATCTCCCATTTTCTGACCCTTGCCCTTTCCTCTTACGCAGAATAGGCCCTCATGGGGCACGGCCCATCCTCCCTGTTCTGTCTGTCTCTTCTGGACTGAAAATGTCTCCCTAAAGGAGGTAGTGTCATTAAAGAGGGAATAACTGGTGTTTTCACTATTGTCTGCTCATCCCCATTTTGCTGTAAAAGTTACCATTCTTTCGACGGCTCGTATTGTTTTTGTTTTTATCTCGTTCCAGGTACTAGCGTTCTTGATCTGGGTCTCAGGAATGTTTCTAACAGAGGCAGAAAATATCATAGAGAGTGCATAGGTAGATCCAGCATAGCCAAAAGGGAGAGGAATAAAAGGCATTCCTCCGTGCACGGAATGTGGCATTAAACCACAGACCCAACAATTGGTCTGGTTAATCACCAATTGATGTTGGTGGAGTGTGGAGATGAACGTGTTATTGAAGAACTCTTTTCTTCTGTTCTTGAGATGTGGGAGAAGGTCTACGTGTGAATGCATAGCGGTGTTGTTCAAAGGTGTGGGGGAAGATGGTGGGAAAGCTAGATGAAGGAACCAACCTAGACAGGCCATGATGCAGAAAATAAGAATCATGATAGAAAGGGAAAAGGAAACTTTGTTCTGTAACAATTTCGCACAATGAGTCTTTATCTTCATGATTTCGGCTGCTTAGTCTGAGTAAAATATGCACCAGTGACCGGACACTTCCCAGCAACCGCTTCACCAAGCGTCCGTCTTGGGCTTAAATAGCCACTGGCAGGCCGAGGTCAGGTGCAATGTCTCAAGTCTGTTTTGGATAAGATCGCAGCCGCGATTTGTACTCTTCTTTTGGACAAAAGTTCTGGAAGGGGTGAAATAAAGTCTGTCATTTCAGTGTCTTTAAAGTCTGATGTTTTAGTGTCTCTGGTCTCGGGATCAGCAACAGCGTCCGAAGGAGTTGGTCCGTAGAAGGGTTTGCAATGGCTCACGTGGAGCCATCCTTTCCGTCTCTCGACTTTGACGGCGGTCCTCGTCGTCAGCAGCACCAGCTTGGGAGACGTCCACCTTCTTTCCAGAGGGCTGGTTCGGTCAAAATTTCTGACAAGCACCCATTGGCCAGGCTGAAGGGAGTGCTCCCCGGGCGTGGTCTTGTCTGGAAAAGCTGCAGCCACCTGTGAATGGCAAGAATGTAGTGCAGACATCAAAGAAGCCAGGTAATCTGTCAGTACATTTGCATCAATGTCAATTAGCTTTTTAGGAGATGGCACACCCCAGATATTCGGAGGCCTCCCAAACGTGATCTCATAAGGGGACAGACCCGTCCGGGAATGTGCCACCATTCACATGTAGAAGAGGGCAACCGGAAGGGCTGTAACCCAATCTATTTGCTTGTCAGCGCATATTTTTGCAAACTTCGTTTTTAATGTCTGGTTATGTCGTTCTACTAGGCCTGCTGCTTGGGGATGTCGGACACAGTGAAATTTCCAGGTGTATCCTAACAGTAAGGAGACAGCCTCCATTAATTTAGAGGAGAATGGTTGTCCGTTGTCAGAGTATATAACTCTTGGCAACCCATATCGAGGGAAAATTCCCTTACCAATTGCTTGGCAGTCATCTGGGCACCATAGTCTGGGACAGGATATGCTTCAGTCCATCGGGTTAAGGTACAGACTACTACGAGGACATACTTATGTCCCCGACATCTCTAGATCTATATGTAGTCCATTTGGAGGACTTCGAAGGGATGATCTGGAGGATGGAACCCTCCTTGTTCAACTGATATACTTTTCCCTGGATTGAACTGACAGCAAATCATACAGGTTCGTACTTTTTGTTTGGCTGCTGCACGCAGATGCTTGTTGTGCCATATCAAATTCAGACTGTCTAACATTCCTTTCTCTCCTAGATGTGCAGGACCATGGGTAGTTTCTATCATTACGGGATCCATTAGGTCAGGGAGAAACCATTTGGACTTGTCCTTTGTTACCCAACCTTGATCTGTGTGTGAACCTCCCTCTTCCTCCCATTTTCTCTTTTCGGTCTCTGTGGCTCGGTTTTGGATGTCTACTACATCTTTGGTGGGATCGATAACTGGACAGATAGTTCTAATGGTGGTTTCGGTATTTAGTGTTTTTGTCTGAGCAGCATGTTTAGCTGTGGCGTCTGCCAGAGCATTACCTCTAGTGATAGAGTCTATGACCTTGGTGTGTGCTTTACATTTCAGTATGGCTACTTCTGTGGGTCTGTGTATTTCTTCTAGTAGCTGGAGGATAAGATCTCCATGTTGGATCTTGGTTCAATGAGAGGTTAGGAAACCTCTCTCTTTCCAAAGGATGCCAAAGTTGTGGACTACCCCGAATGCGTATTGCGAATCGGTGTAGATGTTGACTCGTCTTCCTTTGGACCATTCACATGCTTTGGGTAAGAGCTATTAGTTCTGCTGCTTGTGCTGAATGTACGGATATTCTGGCTGCTAAAAGGACTGTGTTTTCTGTCGTGACAGCATAGGCTGCTGAAAGTTCGCCTGATTGGAGGCGCATGCAGGAACCGTCTACAAATAGTGTGTGTTCTGGTGTACTTAGAGGGACATCTGTAAGATCAGATCGGGGTTTTGTGACTAGTTCGACTACCTCTAAGCAGTCATGAATCTGATTGTCAACTGGAACAGTAGGCAGTAGCGTAGCTGGGTTGAGGATATTGCATCTTTTGATGATGATGTGGGGTTGGAACAGAGTGACTTCATAACCTGTGAGGCAAGCTATGGTCAAGTGTTGTGTCTGTGTCCTATTCAAGAGTAATTCTACTGCATGTGGAACTTGCACTTCAAGAGAGTGTCCTAGTACTATGGAATCACTTTATCGTATTGCTAGAGCTGTAGCTGCAACAGACTTCAAACAGGTAGGCAAACCTTGTGCAACAGGGTCAAGAGTGCTAGAAAAATAAGCACAGGGACGATGTTTGTTGGCTTGTGTTTGTGTGAGTACTGACAAGGCTGTACCTTCCCGTTCTGTGACAAAGAGGACAAAAGGTTTGGCATAATCAGGTGTAGCTAGGACAGGTGCAGAGCATAATGCTTGTTTGAGGGTGTCAAAATCAAAAGTATGATCAGGTGTCCATGGCAATGGGGAAGAGGTTGTGGTCGATAGCTGTATCAGGGGTTTGGCCAAGTATGCAAACTGGGGAATCCATTGTCTACAGTAGGACGTGTGGCCAATAAAGGCACGGACTTCTTTCTGTGTCTTGGGGACAGGAATGTTAAAAATGAGTTGAATTCTTTCAGGTGTGAGTGCCCTACCCTCCTTTGACAGCAGGTGTCCTAGGTAGGCCACCTGCTGTAAACACAATTGTAATTTTGAGGGTGACACCTTGTGGCCATGTTGTGCAAATGTTGGAGGAGGTATATAGATGACGTCCTAGTCATCTGGGAAGGTGACCGACAATCTGCTGAAGATTTCCAAATCTGGCTGAACAATCAAAACGCCTTCCTCAAATTCACAAGTACCATATCGGCCAACCTACTGGTCTTCCTAGATTTGAATATCTATGCAGAAGATGGGGGTTTAAAAACCACCACCCATTTCAAGCCAACATCCAGAAATTGTCTGTTAAGATACGACAGTTTTCACCCCAGGCACCTGCGTGAAAACTTGCCGTATGGGCAATTTTTACGTCTCAGACGTAATTGCACAGATGTGTCCAATTTCAAATCACAGGCAGAAGACCTGAGTGAGAAGCTAAAACAACGAGAGTACCCCAGGAGAATTATTGCCAAAGCATTAAAAAGGGCCAAGAATAACAACAGAGAGGCCCTACTGGAGGATCGAACAAAAGAACCCAATGAGAACAAACGACCGATATGTGTGACAACTTTCAACACCATGTCCAATGAAGTATCAAAGATTGTCAATAAACATTGGAGGATACTAACATGTGGAAACCTGAACTTTGAAAAACCTATGTTTGCTCACCGAAGGGGACGAAACCTGAGAGACATGTTGGTACACACAAGACCTAAACCAACAACAGCAGTCACGCAACCGTCTGTTGACATCCAGGGTCATTTCCCCTGTGGAAACTGCAGTAGCTGCCACCTGACCAAAAAAAGTAAAAAACTTTCCTTCCGTAATGGAACAACCTGGGAGCAAAGGAAATTTTCCAATTGTAATTCCAAAAACGTGGTCTACCTGATAAAGTGCCCCTGCAACCTTGAATATGTAGGTATGACCACGAGGGCCATAAAAACAAGAATGAATGAACACAAGAGCAACGTGCGCTGTAAGAAGAGCACAACGAAAATGGCAACACACTACCTAACAGCAGGACACTGTGTAAATGACCTCAATTGGACAATTATAGAGCAACTACCCTCTGAAGCCGGGCTCTTCCAGAAAGAACAAAGATTGGTTTTCAGGCTTGGAACCCATTTAATTGGGCTTAATGACGATGTGCCATGGACCCAATTAACCAATAATCAGTAACATTTTTGATGCAATCGTTTTTGCCAAAAACGAATATCTCAGAAACAAAGCACTTAACTTAATTTACAATGAGCATATCAAAAAACCCAGCGCTGTCACCATTAATACAGTTAATTATCTGCAGAGATTCATACACAGTACTTGAAGGACCGCTAAACTCCAAATGCGCATGCGCGATAAACACTGCCTATTCAGTAGTGCCAGAACCCAACGCGCATGCGCTAGAAACGCTATCCTGCGCATGCGCGAAACAACACCTTCCATGCGCGTGCAGGGGTAAATAACGAGACGCTATTTTCATGTTATTCCATGACGGACAGAGAAGCATGATGTATGGCTAATTAGCGGACGCTCCGTACATGGGCATCCATCAATTAACATGGAGCGGAACACCCATGTTAGGCAACACAGATGCTTCCGCCCAATTACAAAACAGGGTATAAATAGCATGTCTACTCGTCCACCACTTCACAATCAGCGGAGCAGCGTGTGGGGGTAGACGGTGTCCAAAGCGTCCTGTCAATGTGAGTATTCCATAGATCGACTTGAAAAGACCATCCTTCTGACATCTGAGTGAGTAAGAATGATTTATTAAAACCTGCATCATTCCTCCCAACAGATTGCAATAATAGCAACACCCCAGACGTCCCATTTTGCTCATGAAGCCCGCAAGCAAGCTTCATAAGTATGACCAACAATAACTCCTAGTACCAACTATGTGTGTTCTATGTTGTATGTGTTGTGCGTCCTTTTTCCTTCCACAGGCTTTAAAACAAGCATTTTGGTGAGGTTCCAGGTGACTGCACCTGCTTGAACTACCCGCTACAAGGGTAACCAATGTTGTTTTCTCCCTTTTTTGTCTTTCTACAGGTCATTGTACTTGTAGCAGACCGCTGTAGGCACACTTAGCCTATTTTTCACTTTTCTGTATAATACACTTTTTATTTAAAAAAAACACGTGAGTAAGGTGGGGAGGTCGTGCCCCTGTCCTGAAGAAGGAGCTTGACTCCGAAACATGTCGACAACGCACACCAGAGGTCCTGTTCCCTAATATAACAGCCCTGACCTCACACTGCACTTCTTTTTAATAATACCAGCCAGAGTTCAGAATAACATTTTTTTCTTTCAACTCAAGCGCCAGGTATTTTTTAACTGTTTTTCACCACATCTCACCACTCACTTAAATTAAATACACCTAACACCACACATAGTCATTACTATTAGTGCTCCCGCGTAGTCGTAGGTCGTAGCACGCCGCGTCCCGATAGAGGGGTGCGAAGACCCCGATGATGAAGCATGACACCAAGGGGCCTTTTGGTGTGTGAGGGGTATTTTACAAAACACTGAGTGCTTCTACTCTTGTCGATCACTCTCTTCCCTTCCAATTTTCATGTTGGATTCTCTGTGTTTACCCATGTTGTGCAAGGAACATTAGGACAATTCGTGAGGCTTGCTCACATTCTGGTCGGAGCGTGCGTTGATCAGCAAATCATCAGCATATTGTAACAATGTCGTATTGGTGGGCATAACAATGTCGTCTAACTGTCTTTTAAGTGCCTGACTGTAGATACTGGGACTTTCTGTATATCCTTGGGGAGCTCTTGTGAAACAGAAGCTACGACCTTGTAAGGAGAATCCGAATAGGTACTGACTGTCTTGGTGGATGGGTACACTGAAGAAAGCATTCTTCAGGTCGATTACAGTAAAATGTGTGGCCTCAGGGTCTATAGCTGTTAACAGATTACTGATGTCTGAGACCACGGGGTATTGTGGTACTACACATTTATTGAGTTCACGTAAGTCAACCACGAGTCTGTAGACTGGTGGCGCACCATCATCAGTTTTCTTTCAGACTGGCAGAACTGGCGAGTTACATATGTTGGAAGGTACCTCTCTGACTACTCCTTTCTGTATCGAGTCATCAATAATCTGGATAAGAGCTTGTTCTGCATCTGGAGGTAACTTGTATTGACGGACACGGGGTAGGACAACGCCTTCCTTCAATATCACTAGGTGTGGTGTAATATCCATGAATCCTACATCTGTTGGATCAGTAGCCCATACTGTAACAGCAATGTCTCTTAGTCTGACATCTAGTTCTCGTGTGGTGAAATGACCTTTAAAATCTCGGAGGAATAGTCGGACTCCTTCCGGTGAACAACATATTATAGCACCTAGTTCTTTTAGTGTCTGAATGCCAAGGAGATTTTCGGGACAGGACTTTGTAAGCACCAAATCGGTGGAAGTTGTAAGAGAACCAACTTTAAGTGATATTGGTTCAGAAACTTTGTTGATGACAGGTGTACCAGAAAAACCCAAGGAAATACTATTTGAGCCTGAGAGGGGTGTCTTGGGAACTTCGTTGTGCTGCACTGTCGTCCTACTAACCCCGGTGCCGATCAGAAATATTGCTACTTTACCTAGGAGTTTAGCATGTACATAGGGACCCTCTGGGTCAACCGGGACTGGTATCAGTGGACAACTATCGTGTTCCTCCCAGCTGTCTCATAAAATCATAGGGAATTCAGGATAGGATGACACTGGGTACTGGTAGAGTTGGGTGGCAGGTTTAGCATCAGTTGGAGGAGCTGATGTGGGTCGAGGGGGATAGTTACGAGGTTGTGTCTTCCCAGTGGCAATATTATGTTGTAATACTGGACAGTCACGCACAAAATGACCTGGCTTTTTACAATAATTGCAAGTAACTTTTTCCTGTGACACTTGGGGTTGTTTAGGGGTCTGTTGGATCGTATTAGTTTGTGCTACCAATACCTTCATTTTAGTATCTTTTGTCCTTTTTCCTTTTCTTGTTCTTGTTCGTCCCTAATTCTATTTTGGTGATATTGGAGCATCTGAAGCGCTTGTGAAGGGGAGCTTGCTTGCCAAGTACTCTCTACTTTCAGTACTCTATTTCTGATCATGGGCAAGGCATTTTCTACGAGTTTGGAGACAAATAATCGACTATAGGCGTCTCCACCTGAGGAGAGGCCGCTGTTGATGAGAAAACATTTCTCTAACCTTGTATAATAGTCCCCTATATCCTCATCTGGTTTCTGTTTACATGCAGAGATAGCATCCCAATCTTCTTTCTTAGAGGTCGGTAACTGGGATAGTATTTTAGGGAGAAGGCGAGGGAGTTCCTGAACTAGAGGTCCCAAGCCTTGTCCAGGATTACGAGTGGTGTCTTCTTTCTCTAAATCTGCCCATGTTACCTTTTTCCCTTCAACCTCCCAATCCTTTCCTTTTAGCTTGTCATACGTTCCTTGAGGTAGAAGGACTTTGAGGAGAATATTGAGGTCTTTATAAGTAAAGGAACCCATATGAAGAATGTCCTTGAGTTCCCTATGGAAACCCGAAGGGTCTTTTTCATGAGAAGGGACCATTTTCTTCATCTCTAGTATTTCTAGTTTTGTCAAGGGAGTGTACACAAACGTTTGTTGCAACTTTCCTTCGGAATCTGCAACGGGGTGTACTTCTCGGAGGGGGAACTGTCCTTGGTCATAGTGATGGGGATTTGTATCATAACTGTCTGTAAAGCATTGGATATATCGCTGTCGTAGTTCAAGGAAGATATTAAGGAATTCTTGTCCCCTGGCCACCCACCTCCCTTCTAAACAGTCTCGTAAGAGAGGATGTAGCCTTTTTGGTGGGCAACCAGTATCTTCGTACATTGTAATGAGGCGTTGAACCATATAGATGCTAGCTTTCCTTTGAGATGCTAGAGGGATCGATAAAAACATTTGAGCAACTATATCAGGGCCATATATGGAGTATTGAGATACACAATGGGTGCTTGATCTAGCAAGTTATTTTTCTTGGGTGGTGAGTGGAGGCTCGTCGTCCATCCAATCATCTAGAGCTTCTTGTGTTCGTTGGAACAACCTATCTGTAGGGGCTGACAATTTCTTAGTTTTAAGTTTGAATTGTCCTTTATTCTGAGAACTAGGGATACAGGAATGTACTGCACCGTGAAAAGAAGTTCCTTCTTCCCTGTCTTTTTTTGTACTCTCATTCTCTGTTTCTCGGGTAGGGGCATCTTTTCGATGGGAATCAGAAACCTTGCTCGTGAAGAGTGGAATAAAGAGATCCATTTCTTTTATTTTATTGTAATTTCCTGCAACTACTGCTTGATCTAGTTGTAGTAAATCATCAGGAACTCTTTTTCCTGTGCTAGCTATCATTCTGATAAAACAAGTGATCATGAATCGTGAGAGGCATTTTCTATGTGCTATGGGTCTATTTTTAATAGCTTCCTGTAGGGCTTCTAAATTTTCTCCTGTTCGGAGAGCCTCGTAAATTTTGTTTAGGCAATTGGTGACATTCGGTACCTCCCGTATACCTTCTAGAGCCTCTCGTAGGCGAATGGAGATATCTGCTTGTGAACCTTCCCCTGGGGTTGGGTCATAATCGCACTCTAACATAGGTAAAACACTACCTGAAGTGTAAGGGATGGGTTCCATCTGAGTAACTATTCGTCTGGCTGTTATCTGATTAGTATAAGCAGGAGGAGGTTCCATTAAATAGGTGGTGATAAAATCATCGGGTACAGAAGGAACCTTAGGACGTGGAGGTGCCGTAGGGGTACTAGAGTCTGAGCTAACCTCGGACCCTATCTTTGGTGAGAGGACAGGATATATACCCGTCACTGAGGCCGAGACCTCTCTTTTCTTTTGTTCAAAACAAATGTCATCATTCTGATCCTGTAACTTTTTCATCTTACTTTCTTCTGACATTCTCTTTGCTTTCTCCACTTTCCCTTGCTCTTTCTGTTCCCTTTCGATGGGCTTCTTTTCTCCATATATCAACGCTCTCTAACATCGAGGGTCTTGCCTTCTTTTCCCAACACTTTTTCTCGATTGCCATAATACAATTCAAATCCCATGTACCACTCTTTGGCCATCTGATCGCAATGTCTAAATCTTTAGTGTAACCTTCCCAAAGATCCAAATACAAGATGGCACTGTAGGAAGGGGGAGTCTCTGGTTGGCGCAGTGCAACACTGGCGACAAGCAGGGCCTCTCTCTTCCTCGTCAGGGCTGAGGGTTACCTTCAAGACAACCTCTGCTTACCCTCTAGGTAGTGTGGCTTAAGCAGTCTTAGGCTAATCTCTGGGGCATGTAGGGTTAAACATTTGCAATATCACACCATCACAACCAACCCACCACACAATGACACCAAACTGTATTTGTAAAAATATATGTTCTTTATATAAATCTCAAGCAGGCTTGTAAATACAGTCTTGGTTACTTCAAATGCAGGTTCCAGTTACTCTTTATGAAAAAAAGGCACAGTTCTTGAATAAATGCGGTCTTTTGGGCCTTCTGCCCAGCTTTAGAAAGGTTCCAGTGTCTTATAGCGCTTCCAGGCGCTTCCCGCTGTCTCCGCTCTCGAAATGAGTCACCCGTCGGGGCTCGACTCGGGGAGAGGGGGCCGCGGGCCTCGGGGAGCGTCAGGCGGGGCCTCGGGGGCCAAGAGCAGAGCGCGCCTCTGACTCTGGGGCGGCTCGCGCTGCCAAGCAAACAGCAGCGGTGAGGCTCCCGGGGTGCCTGAGGTCAGACCGCGCGGTGCGAGCTCAGATTGCAGGACGCTCGCGCCGCGGAGGGGCAAAGACAGTACCTTTCACTTCTTGTGGTGATCCTCGGAGAGGGCGGCTGAAGGGGGGCTGTCCCACGTCGCGTTGCTTCCTTGACGGGCGGTGCGAGCTGCGGCTCGAGGCAGCAGGTCACGGGTCACCCAGGGCGGCGGTGCTCGATGGGGCTCAGGTCCTTTCACTCAGTCTTCTCGTCCGTCCTGACGGCGGCGGCTGGGTGTGGCGCAGTGGCAGTACGGTCCCCAAGTGCGGGACGTACCCAGCCAAAGTGCCGATCGCAGTGATGTCCCTTCAGCGGGGCAGCCGGCCAGACGCTGATTAGCGAGGGAGATGACAAGGCGGCAGTCCGTCTTTGCGGGGGAATCCACGGCGCTTGTGCCCAGTAGACTTCGGTGCTTGGACCGGACGGGTCCTCCGTTACTTTGCTCTCGTGGGGTCAGGTGCAGATGCCGTCACGGTGTTCAGGCCAGCGGCGGCTGGGCTTCACGTTGCTATGGCGATCTGCTCACCCACGGTCACGGTGTGCAGGGGGGCTTGATGCTCTTGTCTTCCTCAGACAGCGCTGCAGCGATAAGCAGCACACACAGCAGATGCGTTGGTCAGGGGTTAGCGCTCACTGTTCCTGGAGCGCTGGTCAGGGGGCAAGTTCAGCAGCAAGCCCTTGGAGATCTTTTAGCAGGGTTTGGCACAAAGTTCAAAAATAAAGTAAAAGTCTCTTGTAGTCCTTTTCTCTTCCTCTCCTTTGGCAGCAAGGCACCAGACACAGGCCAGAGTCAGCACTCCTCCTTGTAGTCCTTCCAGGTCCTTCTCTTCGGGCAGAGTTTCTCTTGTAGCACAAACAGGATCTAATTTACAAGGAGCAGGGCTCCTACTTTTATACCCAGTTTCTTTTGTTCTAGCAAGCCAGGGGGGCCTCTGCATAACTGCTCCAGTCTCTGAGTACTTGTTGTGGGTACTTATGACTTCTGCATTCAGTGTGAGGGCAGGCACATCAGCCGCTCCCCAGGGGGGCGGAGCCGGCATTGAGAGGGCAGGAGTGGCCTGAGCACTTTGTTTACAAGCTTCGGTCCTTCCTGGGCCAGGTGCAGGCTGAGTCATCAGTCGCTCCCCAGGAGGGCGGAGCCAGCATTGTGGTGGCAGGGGCACAGCCTGATGCATCATTCAGGGGAAACTCCCACCACCCATTAAGGGGTCCTCCTGCTAATCACTACCTGTCAACTCCCAGCCCTGTCACTCACACACACCAGACAGTCAGATCCACATCCAAGCAGAGGCGGGCTGAAATGGTTAGGCAAGCAAATGCTAACTTTCTAAAAGTAGCATTTGCAAACACAGGATATTAAAATAAACTTTACTAAAAGAAGTATTTTATTATTCTGAGTTCAGGCATACTAAACACGAATTTCTACCATGTTCCCTGAGCCTGCTGGGATTATAGAGTGTAATAATTCCAGCAGCCCATCTGGCCTATAAGGGAACAGGTAGCCTTACAATAGTGAAAAACGAATTTGGTAGTAATTCACTATTAGAACATGCCACACACATCAGGGCATGTTCTACCTTACACTACAATGCACCCTGCCCTCAGGCCTGCTATAGGGGTGACTAATATGAAGTTAAGGGAAGGTTTAGGGGCTGGCAAGTGTGTGCACTTGCCCAGCCAGGGTGACAGTACCAGACTGCACGCAGGTTCTGCAATGGCAGACCCTAGACACATTTTAAGGCTGCTTCTGTGGGTGGCGCAACCAGCGCTGCAGGCCCACTAGCAGTATTGGCATTCACAAGCCCTGGCACTCCTGGTGCACTTTACTAGGGACTAACAGTAAATCCAATGAACCAATCATGGACATCAATCATATGTACACTTTACAGTAGGGAGCACTTGCACTGCGGCACGGGTTGGCCGTGGCGCAGTGCCCTGAGTAGCAGACACCATCAAAACATTGGAGGCACAACAGCAAAAAGTGGAAGGGAAACTCACGCCAAGGTGCCAGGTCTAACACGTGTCCCCTCCAGCTGAAATGTGGGGAGAACTACCCTTCCCCAGGGAGTTCCTCATCACTAAGGCGGAAAAATCTGGACAGACCATCAGCGTTGGCGTGATCTGTGCCAGGGCGGTGTTCCACCGTGAAGTCCATACCCTGTAGGGAGATGGACCACCTCAACAGTTTTGGGTTCTCACCCCTCATTTGCATCAACCATCTGAGGGGCCTGTGGTCCGTCTGAACCCGGAAGTGAGACCCAAACAAGTAGGGTCTTAGCTTCTTCAGCGCCCAGACCACAGCAAATGCTTCTCGCTCTATTGCACTCCACCTACTTTCCCGTGGAAGTAACCTCCTACTGATGAAGGCTACGGGTTGGTCCCAGCCCTCCTCAGTCATCTGTGAGAGAACAGCCCCTACACCATGCTCTGAAGCGTCTGTTTGCACTATGAATTCCTTGGAGAAATCAGGAGCCAGGAGCACGGGCGCCGTGCACATGGCAGTCTTCAGGGTGTCAAAAGCCTTCTGACAGGTGTCAGTCCAAATCACATTCCTGGGCTGCTTCTTCGAAGTCAGTTCTGTCAAGGGGGTCACAATAGTGCCATAGCCCTTGACAAACCTCCTGTAATACCCAGTGAGCCCCAGGAAGGCTCTCACTGCTGTCTGGGTCTTGGGGGGTTCCCAAGCCAGGATGGTCTCAATTTTGGGTTGCAAGGGTGCCACCTTGCCACTCCCCACTTGGTGTCCCAAGTACACCACGGAACCCTGCCCAATCTGGCACTTGCTTGCCTTGATTGTGAGGCCTGCCTTGCGCAGCGCCATCAACACTTCCCAGAGGTGCCGCAGGTGTTCTGGCCAGGTGCCACTGAACACTGCGATGTCATCCAGGTAGGCGGCACTGAACTCATCCAGCCCGACCAACACCTGGTTGACCAACCTCTGAAAGGTGGCAGGGGCATTCTTCATCCCAAATGGCATAACCCGGAACTGGAAATGCCCATCTGGTGTGGAGAATGCTGACCTCTCCTTTGCCCCATCGGTCAAGGCGATCTGCCAGTACCCAGACGTTAAATCAAACGTGCTGAGGTACCGGGCAGCCCCTAGCCGATCAATGAGCTCATCAGCTCTGGGGATAGGGTGCGCGTCAGTCTTGGTGACTGAATTGAGTCCTCTGTAGTCCACACAGAACCGGAGTTCAGGTGTGGCTCCCGGCGCAGCAGCCTTTGGGACCAAGACCACGGGGCTGGACCAAGGACTGCTGGAAGACTCAACCACCCTAAGAGCAAGCATCTTGGAGACCTCCTCCTTGATGCAGGCCCGTACCCTGTCAGTTACCCTGTAAGCCTTGTGCTTCACAGGTAAGCTGTCCCCTGTGTCCACATCATGGACGCACCAATCTGTGACACTAGGAACCAGGGAGAACAGGTCTGGAAACTGCCCCAGCAACTGGCGGCAGTCTTCCTGTTGCTCAGGGGTCAGGGTGGGTGAGAGGTTAACTCCATCCACTGACCCATCTTTCTCACAGGCCACTAAGAGGTCAGGAAGAGGCTCAGACTCCTCTTCCATTCCATCATCAGTGGCCAACAGCATGCCCACTTCGGACCTTTTCAAGTGGGGCTTGAGGCGGTTGACATGTAAGACCCTTAAAGGATTCCTGGGCGTCTTCATGTCCACCAAGTATGTCACTGAGCTCTTGCGCTCCACAACCTCAAATGGGCCTGTCCACTTATCCTGAAGTGCACAGGGTTCCACTGGGGCCAAGACATACACCTCCTGTCCAGGCTGAAGCTCTACCAGAGTGGCATTCTGGTCGTACCACCGCTTCATCTCCTCCTGGCTTGCTTCCAGATTTGCCTCAGCAAGTTGTCTGAAGCGCCTGGTTTGGTTTCTGAAGGCCAGCATGTAGCTATATACATTCTGGGGAGGTTTCCTGGGAGATTGCTCCCAGCCTTCCTTTACCAAACTCAGTGGTCCTCTCACGGGGTGGCCATACAGCAGCTCAAAGGGGCTGAACCCTAGAGACTTCTGTGGCACCTCGCGGTATGCAAAGAGCAGGCATGGTAAGAGGACGTCCCACTTACGCCTCATTGGACCTTCCAGGCCCATGATCATGCCCTTCAGGGTTCGGTTGAATCTTTCAACCAACCCATTTCCTTGTGGATGGTAAGGTGTGGTGAACTTGTAGGTTACACCACACTCTTGCCAAAGGGACTTCATATACTTGGATATAAAGTTGGTCCCCCTGTCGCTCACCACCTCTAGAGGGAACCCCACTCTGGAGAAAATTCCCATTAGTGCACGCCCCACCACGGGGGCCGTCACTGTCCTCAGAGGGATGGCTTCAGGGTACCGGGTGGCATGATCCACCAAGACCAGGATGAACCTGTTGCCCATGGCTGTCTTGGGGTCCAGAGGCCCAACAATATCAATACCCACTCGTTGGAATGGCGTACTGACCACAGGGAAGGGCTGGAGGGGAGCCTTGTTCTTCCCTCCGCTCTTCCCACTTGCCTGGCAAGTTGGACAGGTCCTACAATGAGCATCTGAGCTCTTGTGCATTTGGGGCCAGTAGAAGTGGGTGACAAGCCTGTCATAGGTCTTGTCCATCCCCAAATGTCCTGCTAAAGGCACATCATGAGCCAGTCCCAGTAGGAAGGCTCTGAACTTCTGGGGTACCACCAGCACACGGGCTGACCCAGGTTCAGCAGCCTTAGGCTCTGAGTATAGGAGGTCATTCTCCCAGTACACATAATGTGTTTTGGCCTGAACACCATTGGCCTGGTCTGCAGCCTGCTGCCGCATACCCACGAGAGAAGGGCATTCTTTCTGCTCCCTGCAGAATTCCTCCCTGGAGGGGCCTCCTTCTTGCTGCCAATGGGTCAGCTCAGGCAGGTCCCCCAGTTCGGCAATCTGTTCCCCAGTAGGCTCCAGGGCATCCCCCTCAAGGTCTGCTTCCTCCTGGACCGTGGGAACTTCAGGGGCCGGTTTCCCGCGCGCCCTGCGCCTTCTCCCTAAGGCCGGTTCCTGGGCCTCTCCGTCAGGCCCCAGGACCTCTTGATCACCCCTACTGGCTGCCATTGACCGGGTGGTCACGCACGCCCAGTCAGGTAGACCCACCATCTTCAGGTGAGTCGTTTTCTCCACCTTTTCCCAAGGGGAGTCCTCCAAGTCATTCCCTAGCAAACAGTCAACAGGCATGGCTTTCCTCACACAGACCTGCAGAGTACCAGAGACCCCCCCCCACTCGAAGGGAACTTGAGCCATCGGACACTGACTCTCTGAATTGTCAGCGTTGACAACCCTACAGTAGGCATGGGGTACAACCTGCTCCTGAGACACCAGGTGATGCCTCACTGCAGTCACACTGGCTCCTGTGTCTCTAAGAGCCTCAGCTTTCTTACCATTGATGGTAACCACCTGCCCATATTTTTTAGTGTTAGAGGGCAGGTAGCTTGCAGGGACCATCTCACTGTCTCCTAGTGAGACTAGGGTCATCTGAACAGGATCTCCACCCCCCGGGACCATCACTTCTTCTCCTAAGTGAACACTGGTCACTTGTCGGGGCGGAGCACCAGTGGGTGCTGGTTTTCCAAACAGGCGACACTTGGGGTCACTGGCTATGTGCCCCGGGTCACCACATTTGTAACAATTGAAGGGCCCCTTTGGAACAGGTCGACCTGTCGGGGCCCCATTCTGCTTAGGGGGTGGGGGAGGCTGAGAACCTTTCTGCTGGTCCCCTTGGGGATTACTTTGGGGGCCTTTTTGGAACCCTTTCTGTTTTCCCTTGTCCCCCCCACTCTTCTGCTGGGGACCCTGCCCACCCTTGGCGGAGTCTCCCACTGGACCCTTGTGGACCCTGGTGCTGAGCCAGCGGTCCGCCTCCTCAGCAAGTTTCCTCGGGTTGGACAACTTGCTATCAATCAGGTGCTGGCGTAACTCAGGAAAACATTGATCAGACAAGTGCTCCCATGCAATTAAATCAAAGAGACCTTGAAAATCATTCACTTTGTTACCCTTCACCCAACCATCCAGTGCTCTGCAAAAAAAAGTCACAAACTCCACATACGTATTCCCAGGCCGCTTATTACACCCCCTAAACTTCTGCCTATACATTTCAGGGGTAAGCCCATACCTGGTCATTAAAGCTTCTTTCATATGGGGATAGGATCTCTGGTCTTCAGTGGGCAAATCTAGCAGGGTGTCCCTTCCTTCGCTAAGGAACCTTCCCCATAACCCCGCTCCCCAATCCTTCTCAGGGACCCGGTGGGAAAGCATGGCTACCTCATATGCCCTAAACCACTGTCCTATGTCATCCCCCTTAAAGAACTCTTTAACTACATCTTTGGGGATGTGCACTCTTGACTCTACCTGCACCGGCGTTGTGCTGCCACCAGAGGGAGGACGATCCAAGGCTTTCTCTTTTAGACTCATCTCCCTCATTTTCACATCAAACTCAAACTGGAGTTTTCTTTCTTCCAGAGCCATTTTTTTGCTTTCAAGCTCCATTTGGCCCTTCAAATTCAATTCTGCCATCTTGATCTCATGATCCCTGGTTGCCTGTCTGTCTGCCAGCTCCTCTGGCGACAGGCCTCTGCCAAAGCTGTGGACGCTGTCTGGTCGCTCAGGTATCACAGGATCCACAGGCGCATCCCTTGATTCACTCCAGGCTTTCAGGGCCCTGTAGAAATCATCCTTGTTCCTGCACCCTGCATGGGGAACCTTGAACTTCTTTATAAAGCTCCACAGTTCTTTCCTCTTGTAGTCATCCAACTTTGATGGGTCCCATTCTACCTCCAACACCTCAGAGGTCAGGGATTCCGCCCCATCAACGCTGTCTGTGCCAGGCATGCTTGCAACACTAGGGATCTTCTTCTTTTAGCAAAATTAAAAAATCAAAAAGTCTGTGGCTAAGTTACTGGACTGTAATCACTATGCAATGGTCAGTAGCTAAGGTAAAACACTGCAAATGTAAATTCGCGAATCCTCACCGCTGCGTCCAATGTAGGAAGGGGGAGTCTCTGGTTGGCGCAGTGCAACACTGGCGACAAGCAGGGCCTCTCTCTTCCTCGTCAGGGCTGAGGGTTACCTTCAAGACAACCTCTGCTTACCCTCTAGGTAGTGTGGCTTAAGCAGTCTTAGGCTAATCTCTGGGGCATGTAGGGTTAAACATTTGCAATATCACACCATCACAACCAACCCACCACACAATGACACCAAACTGTATTTGTAAAAATATATGTTCTTTATATAAATCTCAAGCAGGCTTGTAAATACAGTCTTGGTTACTTCAAATGCAGGTTCCAGTTACTCTTTATGAAAAAAAGGCACAGTTCTTGAATAAATGCGGTCTTTTGGGCCTTCTGCCCAGCTTTAGAAAGGTTCCAGTGTCTTATAGCGCTTCCAGGCGCTTCCCGCTGTCTCCGCTCTCGAAATGAGTCACCCGTCGGGGCTCGACTCGGGGAGAGGGGGCCGCGGGCCTCGGGGAGCGTCAGGCGGGGCCTCGGGGGCCAAGAGCAGAGCGCGCCTCTGACTCTGGGGCGGCTCGCGCTGCCAAGCAAACAGCAGCGGTGAGGCTCCCGGGGTGCCTGAGGTCAGACCGCGCGGTGCGAGCTCAGATTGCAGGACGCTCGCGCCGCGGAGGGGCAAAGACAGTACCTTTCACTTCTTGTGGTGATCCTCGGAGAGGGCGGCTGAAGGGGGGCTGTCCCACGTCGCGTTGCTTCCTTGACGGGCGGTGCGAGCTGCGGCTCGAGGCAGCAGGTCACGGGTCACCCAGGGCGGCGGTGCTCGATGGGGCTCAGGTCCTTTCACTCAGTCTTCTCGTCCGTCCTGACGGCGGCGGCTGGGTGTGGCGCAGTGGCAGTACGGTCCCCAAGTGCGGGACGTACCCAGCCAAAGTGCCGATCGCAGTGATGTCCCTTCAGCGGGGCAGCCGGCCAGACGCTGATTAGCGAGGGAGATGACAAGGCGGCAGTCCGTCTTTGCGGGGGAATCCACGGCGCTTGTGCCCAGTAGACTCCGGTGCTTGGACCGGACGGGTCCTCCGTTACTTTGCTCTCGTGGGGTCAGGTGCAGATGCCGTCACGGTGTTCAGGCCAGCGGCGGCTGGGCTTCACGTTGCTATGGCGATCTGCTCACCCACGGTCACGGTGTGCAGGGGGGCTTGATGCTCTTGTCTTCCTCAGACAGCGCTGCAGCGATAAGCAGCACACACAGCAGATGCGTTGGTCAGGGGTTAGCGCTCACTGTTCCTGGAGCGCTGGTCAGGGGGCAAGTTCAGCAGCAAGCCCTTGGAGATCTTTTAGCAGGGTTTGGCACAAAGTTCAAAAATAAAGTAAAAGTCTCTTGTAGTCCTTTTCTCTTCCTCTCCTTTGGCAGCAAGGCACCAGACACAGGCCAGAGTCAGCACTCCTCCTTGTAGTCCTTCCAGGTCCTTCTCTTCGGGCAGAGTTTCTCTTGTAGCACAAACAGGATCTAATTTACAAGGAGCAGGGCTCCTACTTTTATACCCAGTTTCTTTTGTTCTAGCAAGCCAGGGGGGCCTCTGCATAACTGCTCCAGTCTCTGAGTACTTGTTGTGGGTACTTATGACTTCTGCATTCAGTGTGAGGGCAGGCACATCAGCCGCTCCCCAGGGGGGCGGAGCCGGCATTGAGAGGGCAGGAGTGGCCTGAGCACTTTGTTTACAAGCTTCGGTCCTTCCTGGGCCAGGTGCAGGCTGAGTCATCAGTCGCTCCCCAGGAGGGCGGAGCCAGCATTGTGGTGGCAGGGGCACAGCCTGATGCATCATTCAGGGGAAACTCCCACCACCCATTAAGGGGTCCTCCTGCTAATCACTACCTGTCAACTCCCAGCCCTGTCACTCACACACACCAGACAGTCAGATCCACATCCAAGCAGAGGCGGGCTGAAATGGTTAGGCAAGCAAATGCTAACTTTCTAAAAGTAGCATTTGCAAACACAGGATATTAAAATAAACTTTACTAAAAGAAGTATTTTATTATTCTGAGTTCAGGCATACTAAACACGAATTTCTACCATGTTCCCTGAGCCTGCTGGGATTATAGAGTGTAATAATTCCAGCAGCCCATCTGGCCTATAAGGGAACAGGTAGCCTTACAATAGTGAAAAACGAATTTGGTAGTAATTCACTATTAGAACATGCCACACACATCAGGGCATGTTCTACCTTACACTACAATGCACCCTGCCCTCAGGCCTGCTATAGGGGTGACTAATATGAAGTTAAGGGAAGGTTTAGGGGCTGGCAAGTGTGTGCACTTGCCCAGCCAGGGTGACAGTACCAGACTGCACGCAGGTTCTGCAATGGCAGACCCTAGACACATTTTAAGGCTGCTTCTGTGGGTGGCGCAACCAGCGCTGCAGGCCCACTAGCAGTATTGGCATTCACAAGCCCTGGCACTCCTGGTGCACTTTACTAGGGACTAACAGTAAATCCAATGAACCAATCATGGACATCAATCATATGTACACTTTACAGTAGGGAGCACTTGCACTGCGGCACGGGTTGGCCGTGGCGCAGTGCCCTGAGTAGCAGACACCATCAAAACATTGGAGGCACAACAGCAAAAAGTGGAAGGGAAACTCACGCCAAGGTGCCAGGTCTAACAGGCACCAATTCCATACTTCGTATACATGAAGTAACCAGGAGTATCCTTCGGGGGGACTGGTACAGATTGTTCCAGTAACCCTTTCCGGGTACCCAGTTTACACAGTTTAGAGAACAAAGGCATTGTATTAGATACAAATAAAATTTACACTTGAAAAAACTAGATATACTCTGAGTATCAGAGTACAAACATACCGTTTTCTAGAAACCTAGAACCCGTCTTTACTGTGCTCTGAAAGATCAGAACCCGTCTTGACCGTGCTCTGAAAATCAGAACCCGTCTTGATACACCCCCAGCAGTACTCACCGAGGTGCAGAGAACTTGAAGACCTTGAAGATCTGGACACTTGATTACGCAGCACTCGTGGACCGGAACTGGTCGGGTTTCAGACGACCTCGGGCTCTGGGTCGAGACTTCCGCTGTCGTCCTCACCACCTTGTATGGATGCTCAGATCTTGGTGCAGCCTCTCTCGGACACGAAGGTGTTCATGCAGGAACACCCTGCAGTGTGCACGTAGAAATCCGTCGATGTCTTGAAGAGACCGGTTTAGGTCCGCATCACCGGCGTGTGGGGAGAAAGGGAAGTTCCTGTTCGGGCGCCAATTTGCTGTGGTAAATATTTTAGTAATTTACCTTGATCGGAATTTCTAGACAATATCAATAAGTTTAAGTATGAAGAGCAGAGTCCGTGGTGGTTCGAATTCAGGGTCTTTATTCAGTATCTCGAGTTAAGGGAGAGCTCCGTCACCTGAGGAGGATCGGAAGAATCTCTAACTTTAGTATCAAAACCCATTGTATTTATACCCGGAAAAGAGGAAGGAGCTTCCCTTTAATGCAGGCACGTGTCATATGTTGCAATAAAACAGAAGTCATGACTAGGAAACAAGGCTGCGTCATGAAAGGAGGAAACATGGCAGAGGAGATGAGGCTGCGTCATGATTAAAATGAGGAAGCACAAGAGAAGCAGAAATGTGGAGAAGTAACACTAGGCTGGTTCCTTAGATAAGAGAGAGGTGGTCGTGACAGGATGTCTCTTTGTCGTGTTTCAGCATTCGGGGGCTCTTCTTCTCGGAATTGGTCGTCGTGGTTTAGCATTCGGGGGCTCTTCTTGGAATTAGTCGTCGTGGTTTAGCAGAACGGGGCCTATTTCTCGGAATCAGCCTGATTATAGGGAAATGGTTACAAATGGGGGGGGAGTCTTGTTCTCGGCATGTACGGTTTGAGTGAGGAAGCTGGTTCTCGGAATCGCCCTGACCATAAGGATGTAACTTTTAATTTTCGGGGAAGGAGAGTGCGTGATCGGTTCTTGCTTGTGTGCTCGTTTGCTCATGTTCCGGCATGATTGTCTCGGGGACGTGACTGGAAAGGGTGTATGATGGGACATAACCTATGAGAAATAATCATTTTCCACAATCCGACGATGATTCTGGCACCCTGAGGGCCCGGAGAATACCTGTGAGACATCTGGGATCGTCCTGAGCTGTGTGGATGCGACGAGGGGTCACTAAGCTGCTGCAATCTAGCGCTACAGCCCGTTACCCAGACCGGCTCTGACCTGGGGGAAGAGTCAAGATGGTGCCATGCGCCTTAACGGGTGCCCAACCCGTTTCTACTTTTATTTAGGATTTCGAGGGTGCCCACCCCTCGATATTGCCCCTGAGAAGTCACTGCCCTCGCGCCGCAAACAGGAAGTCAGGCACCGTAGTGCCTGACGATGGGCGGGACTTCTGGTTTTCAAAGGAAGTCCTGCCCGCCGCCGCGCTGGGATTGGCCGGTGTCCGGCCGGAAGAGGGGACTGCTGCCCCGGAGCCACGAAGGCTCCACATTGAGTCCCGGTCCCGAGATGGGGGACCAGGTGAAGAGCGGGCGAAGCGGGTGCATTGAGAAGGCGGGGCTCCCACCCAAGGAAGAGGAGCCTCCCCCAGCAGCCCAGTGAGTCAGGGCTGGGCCGGGGGACGTGGGGGCATTTCTGTTACCTCTGCCCGTGGGCGCAGATGGACTTTGGAGGCGCCGGTGCGAGGCACTGCGTCAGAGCGGCCCCGTGTGTCAGTAGGCCGCTCTAACGATTAGAGGGGCCCGTGTTCTTGCCCCTGAGGGCCCACTTATTTTGAGAGCCTAAAAGAGCTCCCCGAGAGGCAAAGTCATTCCTAGAGCCTAGAGGGCTCCAACCTTTTGGGTGCACAATTGTTTAAGAGCCTAGAGGGTTCCCATGGGCGCAATCTGTATTTCTAGAGCCTAGAAGGCTCCCACTTGGCACAGTTTTGCTCCTAAGGGCCAGTGAGGGCCCATGCCACCGTTTACAGATCCCAGCTGCCCAGCAAGTAGTGGGCAGCTGCACCGTTTAGGTTTTCTTTCCTAGGGACATATCTCTGGACTCAGGAGTGAGTCGCACTCCTTCGCCCCTACCTTGGCCTCCACAGATGCGCAGCACTTAGTGCCAGCTGCAGCGTGCTTGTCCTCAGCTGCCCAGCAAGTAGTTGGTGACAAAGCGGTACAAAAGAGGGTGGTGATGGACGGAGCATCTGAACCAATCAAACACTCACACCCAGTCAAGAGATCTGGGTTTAATCCATCACCGTTCTTTAGCCCACTCTGCCACCCCAGTTCAGATATGGCCATATGCAAATCAGTCTGACCCTGTGCCTCATGGGAACAGTCCAGCCCAAACTGTCAAGCCATGCCTTTACTGGACCGGAATCAAGCTTCCTAGGACCGGTTTCTGGCATTCCAGCCATCTTCAGCCAGGCTTGCTTGAATCCAGTGGCAAAGTGAGCAAGGCACTCACGTCTGAGCATACCCTGCTAACTTATGGCGACAAAGCGGTACAAAAGGGGGTGGCGATGGACGGAGCATCTGAACCAATCAAACACTCACACCCAGTCAGGAGATCTGGGTTTAATCCATCACCGTTCTTTAGCCCACTCTGCCACCCCATTTCAGACATGGCCATATGCAAATCAGTCTGACCCTGTGCATGATGGGAACAGTCTAGCCCGAACTGCCAAGCCATGCCTTCCCTGGACCGGAACCAAGCTTCCTAGGACCGGTTTCTGGCATTCCAGCCGTCTTCAGCCAGGCTTGCCTCCGAGATAGGCCATGACTGCTCGTGCCAAGCTACCAAGGGGGTGAGCAGGGGTTGTCTTGGCAGGTGACTTCCTTGCCCTGACTAGAGTGGTGGTTTCTGCCTGGCTTTGGCTCAAGTCTTAGCCAACCAGAAACCCCATTTCTAACATTGGTTATCAGTGGTGGGAAATTGACTTGTGTTTGCGCAGTACCACATCGACAACTGGCTCCACTACAAAACTCTGCATTTTATATAGTCACATGGAAGGGGATTATTGTTTTTAAGTTGGTTCTAAATGTAATTCTTTCGGAAATGTGTTTCTTGTGCACTGTGAGTTAGGTGTCACTAGCTCGGGAGGGTAGATCATCCCCTAAGTGCAGTGTGACTATTCTGGATTCCCCAGGAAGGGTGGGATCCAGTGGTGTCAGCATAAGTGTGTCCAGTGCATGTGTTCCACGTCCCGTTCCCAGAGTATGGTACCTGGTGCTCAGTAAGAGGGGTGCAGTTTGAGATTCATGGACAGTAGATACTGTCTCACCGGTCTGGGGGGGGGTGTGGATGAATGGTGTGTTGCACTGAATAAATGAGTGTGAGTTCTCTGGGATAGGGAGCTTGCTGAATGATTGGGTGTGAGTTCTCTGAGATAGGGAGCTTGCTGAATACATTGTGAATTGTGTACTCCTGTGTTAGCTCAGACACCTAGGTTCATTGTGTTAAACTTTTCTCGAGAACGTCCACCAAAGTGGAGCCTGCTTTTGATTTCTGTGGTCTGTTAAGATACAGTATGTTAGATTTGGTAAGGTTCTGTGAAGAGGGATACATAGAGGTAAGAGTGATTCCTAAAGGAGTGGCTGATGTGTCTTCCAGCCCAGCGTGGTGGAAGAGGTTCAGAGTAGCCCTACTAGGTCCCGGTGTAGGGGCTCACGACCTGTCTCAGAGGAGAAGGAGTGGGTGGGACTGCGTGTATCCAGGTGCCCGAAACCCAGTCTCTGGGCCTTAATTGTTTCTTAAGGGAACATCAGGTCGGGGGCCTAGGCTGTACTAATAGGCCACTTGAAGAGGATCTCCCAGTGTCTGGAGAACGTGGAACATCTGTAAGCAGGGTTCCAGCCGTTCTGGTGTCTGGCAGTACCACTCCAGTTGGGAAGGTGCAGAAGTCCAGATGGAGGGGTGCGAGGGGGATAGGCTCCCCAGTGGAAGAACCAGTGGGGCAGGGGCCACCAGAAGGGTTGTGTCGCCGGGGAGTGACCATGGTGATGCCACTTCTCTCCTGGATAACAGGCAGACTTGTTACACGACACATTAGTTATGTGTCACCCTCAAGGAAGTCCTGGTGCACCAGGCATCTGACCAAAGGGTACGTCCCTCGGTTGGGGAGCCAGTAGCCGGTGGTTCCGGATCTGGACGTAAGGGCAACTGTAAGTAGTGTCCTGCAATTACAAGAAGAAACTTCTGCCTGAAGAGAAGGAACTGGGTAAGCTGTATGGAGGAGTACTGTCCCTGACCTGAGGGATTGGCCTGCAGTGGTTGCCTTGCTGCTGAAGGAGAAGAGAAAGTCTTAGACTTTATTTTCAACTTGTAGAAGTCCTGGTGCGCCAGGCATCTAACCAAAGTGTAGCATCTCTAGGTTGGGGTGCCAGGTTCAGGTGTTTGCCTGTCTTGGACAGCAGGGCGACTGTAGCCAGTGTCCTGGCTGGTTTGTCTTCTAGGGGTACCACTCCAGTGGGGAGGATGCAGACCTATGGAAGGGGGTCAGAGGGAGTCTGACCCCTGTGCATCCGGTGAATTTGGATCCCAGGTGGTAGACCAGTGGAGGGAGAGAGGTCCTAAACTGGTGGGAGAGTTGTGTTCTGGAGGGTGCTTCTCCTGGGAGAGTGCGCAACCCCAGAAGTAGAGGTAGGGTGGGGCATTCTTGCCTGTGACCTCTGGTCAGCCTGAGGGTGCGGTCCCTAGGTTGAAGGATCAGTGGTAGTTTGGAACTACACTGAGAAAGGGAGTGGAGAATGGCTATTGTATGCTAGGGGTTACCACCCCCCATCATGGATTGGCAAGGACCAGTGGTATCTGGGTGGCCTAGGACCGGGTCCTAGCTGTGGACAACTAAGGAGTAGCAGTGGGGTAACCTAGTTGGGCCTGAATATTTTTTTTTTTTTTATGTGTGCTTGTCTTGTGGAACAACGGGGAGTAGAACCGTAGGGTGTCCCTGCAGTATGGGCCCACGTCCGTGTTCTATCGCCCAAAGCAGGGAAGTCCATCACAGTGGTGATTGGTCTGCCCTGTGTTTTGGCTGGAAGGGGGTTGTGTTGGACTTGGCCCTTCTGGCAGGTTCACCCCTGAACTTTTTGCATTGAACTCTTTTAATGACAGAGGTATTAGTACTGATTGGCTCGGTTATGACCTTTGCCCACCACCATCTCAGTATATGTTGCTGTCACTCGAACACCTATGATGCTCGTTCTGTTTCCGACTTTTACCTCACCTATTAGCAGGGCTTGCCTATTTGCTTTGGCATGATCTTATGCCTTTTTGCATATTGATTTTGATCTTTTCGGGCCTAAAAGGCCTATGCTCGAGCGATGCCATGTTCTTTTCTGACACCCTTTTGCTGAGCCTCTTCAGGTGAAAGGCAATGTTTTAGTTTTCCTGTGTTGTTCGCTAGCAGTGAATCAGAGAGTACCGGTTCTTATCGGTGGAATGTGCTCTCTTCGCACGGAGCTATAACAAACGTTTGGCCAGCTGCTGTTGTGTGCTTGGTACGAGCTGGTACAGGAATCCTATGAGAACTGTAGGCGGGTTCTTCCAGAAGCTTCGAGAAAGAGACACATTCTATATTAGTGAAAGTGGGTCCAAGTGAGGGTGAGATGATGCTGGTCTGGCTGTTTGGCGGTCTGGTGAAACATCACGGTGCAGACGTGCTGTCGTGTTTGTGAAACAGAGAGTCCTGACCCAACCAGAGAGGGAAAGAGAGACAGACCCTTATAAAGATGCCTACGAATATGGTGAGGTGTTCCATGCATGTCTAATTTTATCTAACTATACCATTTATTTTCAGGTTTTATGTACATGTGCTGATGACTGATTGTGATATTTAGCTATTTCTCCATCTTTCTTGTCACTCTATTATCATGTAATAAAGACCCTTGAAGCGTTTATTCGTGTTTTTATTCCTTGTGGAGGAAGGCCGGGACCCTTTTTTACCAAATGCTTATGGAGGGACGGGCTATTTCCCCTCTAATGGGTAATTGTCAATATGGGAGGGAAATCGGCTCTGAAACAGGAATATCCAAATTGCAGGTAAACCAGCCCAACGTAGCGTAAGAGGTATGTACTGATTATGTTCACTGGAAGGTGTTGCTTGCGCAAGTTCGTGTTGTACGTCGGAAGACGTTGCTGATTCTGATTCTGTTCACCGGAAGGTTTTGCTCGCATAGGTTTGCGTTGTTCATCGGAACACGTTGCCGATTCTGATTTTGTTCGTCGGAAGACGTTGCTTTGTTCGTCGGTAGACGTTACTGATTCTGATTTTGTTCGTCGGGAGACGTTGCTGATACTGATTCGTTGGAAGACGTTGCTATGCATACCCTCGGAGCTATGATTTATTGTATCTTTAGTTGTTAGTGTTACTTCTTTCTCGGATAGGTATTCTAAAAGTGTGGTGTTTGTAGGTATCCTGAGAAGGGACTGTGATAAGTATTGACCTTATAGCTCTGACTAAGACACCCTTATTTGAGAAAACATCAGTCATTACATCTTGGCATCACGAACAGGATCGTCGGGTGGAAATTGTGTAGGGGAAATTGATGATATCTTGGCGTCGTGACATTTATAGAGTTGAGGCTAAGTGAATTTCAAAGAAAAGATATATCATGTTTTCTAGGAAAAGAAAGACTGAGTTTCAATTGCCTTTAGAGATTCCCGGATGGGAGTCGACTCCATATGGAGTACTGGCTCATGAATGGGCTAATTCGACAGGTTTGAGTGAAAACTGGAATTCGTGTTTGCTTGAGGCTGAACCGGCTCATGTGGTGTCATGTTTACAAAAAGTGACGGTAGTGAAAGGAGAAGAGCTTTCTATATTAGGACGAAGGGGATGGATTTTGGTAAATGCTTACAGATTAGTGCACGAAAAATTTGTGAAATTACAGCGGGAATGTAAAGAATTCGAAGAACGATATGTGGAAGTAAAAAATGCTAACACGCTGTTAAGATGTCAGAATAAACTACTTGCAGACAAGCTAGAAACTTACCAAACTGTGGCAGAAAAAGCTGCAGTACGTATTGCTAAATACAAATACAGACATAGACGGGGCAGAGTTAACAGCAGAAAGGTACGTCTAGTCATTGCGAAAGCAGGGCTTGATTGGGACCCCGAAAAGAGGGATGGCAATATCTGGGACTCTTCGGAGTTTTCAGGTTCAGGTGAGGAGGAAAATAACAGGACAGAGCCTGCTAAGGCTCAAAATGAAGACAAGACAGAAACGCGCAGAGAAGTGCAGGCGCAACCGATACATCGGAGAAAGTTGCAGGGTGGTCCTAATAGTCCCCATGGGATAGCTCTTGACAGCTTAGACGACTTCACACAACAAGAGATCAATGATATCCTAGACAGATTTTGCCAGAAATCTGGTGAGAGTTTGCTTACATGGATGGTCCGAATTTTTGATTTGGGTGCCGCAGGTATAATGTTAGACCGCGGAGATGCAGTGAAATTCTGCACATTAAGCACAGACCCAACTGTTCAAGAACATTTTAGATGTTACGAAGATGATGAGCAAGTCAGTCTGTTATAACTAGCCGTGACCGGTTGTAGTCATAAATAACCAACTGAATCAGATTGGCCAGTGAATGAGAAACCATCGTATACGTTGAGGGATGCGACACAGAGATTAAAGGAAGAGGTGATGAAAGCCTCTATTTTCCTAGGTGCTGCACACAGACTAATGGAAGGATTGCTTAATACTTCTGTGAGAAATAAGATCATTCGTACCGCTCCTCCTGCTTACAAGCAGGTGATGATGGCACTGTTAATAAATCAGACAGGGAACACCCTAGCCAAAGTGATTGAAGCAGTTCGAGAGTTAGGTGAGTTAGGAGAATGGATGAAAGTAGACAGACCATCTAGACCTGAAGTCCGTACAGACAATAACCGACTAAGTAGATGAGATATGTTCTTGCCCTACTTAAGGATGGGGTGAGTGTAGCAGAAATCGATGGGGAACCGACTGCTAAATTGTGGTACATGTTTCGAAAACGAGGCTTAGACAGAAAGGAAGGGAGCAGAAAAGTTAACAAACAGAACCAGATGGGACTGGTGATGAAGATTACCAGAGAGAGAGAAGAGATGAGTTTGTGAGTTACTGAAATCGACGGGAGAGAGATGAATCTCCCAGACAGAGGTCATTGCAAGGGAGAGAGAGAGAGAAGAGTACAGTGACCGCAGAAACAGGAACGAAAGGGGAAGGTCTACGGAATGGAGAACGAGAGATGAACGAGAGAAATCTCCTGATCGGAGATCACAATCTTGCAGGAGTGGAAGGAATCCATTTTACAAGGAAAAAGTGTACGAGCAAGATGTGCTGCTGTAGCTGTTACACTGGGACACTGAATTTGATCCTGCCGGATTCTGCAATTGGGAGCCAGTTTTGCTGAAGGAAATTCAACTTTGTGGAATCACTGCTGCTTACATACAGGGGCCGGGACTGCGAGACCCAGGGATCCGCGCACGACCAACGCAGCGCACCTGGTGTCTCTTCCCGCCCCCTGCTCATCCCTGTTTCATCGGCCATTTACAGCTCGCGGCTCCCGCTTTGCGGGAGCCGCTCGTAGCTGTTACACTGGGACACTGAATTTGATCCTGCCGGATTCTGCAATTGGGAGCCAGTTTTGCTGAAGGAAATTCAACTTTGTGGAATCACTGCTGCTTACATACAGGGGCCGGGACTGTGAGACCCAGGGATCCGCGCACGACCAACGCAGCGCACGTGGTATCTCTTCCCGCCCTCTGCTCCTCCTATTTAGTCACACCCCTTAACGCTCAGCGGGACGCGAGCGGGAAGCCGGACTAAAGCCCGGACAAAGGGCGGACAGTCTGAGACAGTCCGAGACTGACCGTGACTGGACTGGGCCAGGATTCTTATCCGTTGCTTCCGTTGCCTTCCTGCGGCACTTTGACCGTAAGACTTATTGTTGTTAACTCCCTTGCGTATTGTTGGCGTTGTCTTCTATTGTTAATTGCTAATTGAGGTACTATTCGACTCTCCCGTATAACTGTGGTACCAACCTATTGAGTCCAATATGTCTAAACAGAAGTCTTCTTCTGCTACCAACACTATAGACAACTACCTAGTGCAGGTAGTCAGTTAAATAAATAGCTCTAGAAGGATATCACTGGGCTTGAGCTCCACCCCCTTAATCCCCACAGAGTACTCCCTATTAGATGCGAACCAGGTCGAAGTCCCGATACAGGTACATTGTAATGATACTCTTGATAATGTATTCACTCAGGAAAATAACCCGATCAAACCACCTCCACCGCTATTAACTTGGTTAGTGATTCCTTAGATCAATCTAACATGACCCCAGATAAATCCTCTCCCCCCTCCCCTGTGTCCGTTCCAGCAACTAGAGCAGTTAGAGCATGCAGAAAGGGCCAGAGCAAACGCGGTGGGCTGCGCTCTAGTAGGAAAAGGATTGCCTCCCCTCTTAAAACCATGCCCACAAAAGATAAAACTGGGGAGCTCGGTGGGAATGTGTCACTGGAGGATGATCAAATTAAAATACTTGTGAGGATAATTGATTCCAAGTTTAAAAGTATTGTTAAACCGCTGATAACCAAAATTGATCACCTAACAGCAGAGGTAATTAGGCTTAGGGGTATTATAAACCAGACAGTGGAAAAGGTTGGCAACAATCCAACTTCAGCCCCAAGTAGAGCCGATCTCACAGAAAATGCACCAGGTGACGGGATAGAAGGCAGGGAAAAAGAGGCTCCAATTCCCCGAACACCCCATTACTGTGCACCCAATGATAACCAGGGAATTTATATCGAAGCTCTGCAACCCAAACCCACTAGCATAGGTATTGAGAAAGGCCCGGTCCAACTTATTGTAGAGGCTTCCCCCCTAGTTTTGGTCCTGGCCAATGTACCCTCTTTAAAGTCGGGTCAAATAGAATCCACTGCTTCTCCGATTAGCAAAGCTTATCACTGGCTATCTAATAATATGGTGATATCCCCTTGGGGTAAACAGCAATTAGCAGAGGAAATCACCATGGCAAGAAGGGTGGACTGGATAGGGAACGGTGCAAAAAAATTCAAAGGTGACTGTGTAGTCTTGCATTTTCTAAACCCAGAAGTACTTCCTGAGGTTTTGAGGAATCTTCTTCCTCCACAACGTAGGAGCACAGACATTGTTCCGTTAACTTTTGATTTTTTTTATCATGGCAGTAAAATAGGGAACCCGAGTATCCTAAAGACCAAGTGGAACTTGGTGTCACACAAGTGGGGTAGGGTCCCCCAACCTAGTGAATGGGAAATTAATCTAGAAAATCGATTTGGGGCACTGTCAAACCTGAACGAATGTGATTGACTCAAACTGGCCGATAGAGTAGTGCTCAATGAATCAGCGGAGTCAAAACACATAGATATCCCCACAGAGAAGGAGCACTGTCTGACATATGCTATTTCGTCGTTTTTGGGGAAAGGGTAGAGGAAGCACCCACTCTAAGTAGTAGAAACACGAATAGACTTCGGGGGCCACAGTTAGACCCTTTTTTAGTGGAATCAGCTCCTGACCCGGTTGTATCCACGCTTGAACCCCCATGTTACAATAATAATTATCTAGATCTAGAAAAAGGGTGGGGGGACGATTTACAAGGTTCTTCCCTTCCTCAGGTCTCCCTAGACGTAGTGGTGGATAGAATAGTAGAGACAGGATTGACCTTCCTTTCCTGGAACATTGCTGGAATCACCAACAAGTTGATATCTCCCGAATGGTGTACATTTATAGATCAATTTGACATCTTACTATTCCAGGAAACATGGTCTGTGACCCCAATACTCCATCAAGGGTATCTTAATTTTTATATTCCAGCTACAAAGAACCCTAAGGGTCGACCGGTAGGGGGACTGATAATCTGTGTTCTACAAAATTTATGCTGTAGAATCCATCAAAGGAGCTCTCCACTAGCCGATATATTGTCAATTACTCTTACCTGGGCCAATGGTTGTGGGATGGTCATTTTTAATATCTACGCCAGGGGAATAGCGGGTGGTAAAACATCAGAAGTAATAACCGCTCTGGACCATGAGCTTGAAGTTCTCCCAACATATCTGCCTTTTATTGTAGGGGGCGATGTTAATACCACTTTCGAACCTCTTGGCCAAGAAGATCAAATTTTAACAGAAGAAGAGGACAGCAAGTGGGGTATCACGCAGTTAGAACTTCCTGTAGCTCATAGATGGACAGCGGTGGCCATCCAAATGAAGGCCCTATGTTTGGCAAGAGGACTTAGAGCAGCAAACGGACGAACTCCATCAGATCGACAGGGGAACAAAACATTTGATAAATCTCCAGTCGAATAGATTATATCCTAGTGGATGTCAGATTATGGCATAGGTTGATCGATATGGCAGTCAAAACCCGAATAGAGAGTGATCACAACCCTCTCTGCATGGTTCTCAGAGCAAATGCAGGGTCAAGAAAACCAATCCTAGGGGGTGGTAAAACCACCCTAGATATTGTATCCTCGAACAACCAGCGCCACATTAAATGGGGTAGCCTTATTGAGAACATGGAGAGACTAGAGGACCTTAAAAAAGCTGTGCTAGAAGAAGTGGCTGAGATTAACTCACACGTTAACAAGCAAAATTTCCCTGAAATTATGCTTCATGCCCACACAACCTTTTTTTACAAAGCTTCAGGAGTTTTTTAAGAAGGAGAACAAACCAGGAAATGTCCAGAATAAAAAGCCCAAATTAGGATGGTATGACAAGACCTGTAGAGAAGCTTGTGAGAACCTTAGTATAGAACTCAGAAACAAGAATATTTTAGGGGTGAGAATAGCGAGGGATACCTACAGGAAGGTACAAAAAGAGGCTAAGAAAAAGTGGGATGAGGCCCACTGGCGTGATTTGAAATCCGCCTGTGACGCAAGAAATCAGAGTCAATTTTGGGCCCTGGTTAAATGGGATAGAGGAGGGGTGGCTCAACCCAGCACAAAACCAATGGGTAGATTTTTTCAGACCACAATACGCGTGTGTGCCAATTGAAGGGGAATATACTTTACCCCCCACAGTTTTCTACCAAGGCCAGCTATTCACCATAAAAGATGTTAGTACAGCGTTGGATTGCGTGACAAGGGGCCGTGCCCCAGGAATAGATGCCATACCAGTAGATGTGTTCTTAAGTGATCGCCCATCCTGGTGCCAGTACTTTGTGTGGTTAGCAAACTCTGTGGCCAGAGGTGCACCTATACCTACCTCTTGGATGGGCGCAGAAATAATTCCAGTTTTTAAAAAGGGAAATAAATCACTACCCAGCAACTATAGACCTATTAGTCTTATAGACTCTGCCCAAAAAATTATAGGTAATTTAATACAAAATAAATTACAAACCTGGCTCGATGAAAACAATATTTTATCCCCTTACCAAGCCGGGTTTCGTCCCTGCACAAGCTCAGTTGACCAGGTCTTCTTTTTTATAGCTCTTTACTGGAGGAATGTGTTGCTCACCAATGGAACTCTTTACGCGGTATTTGTAGATCTAAAATCAGCCTTTGATCTAGTTCCTCGTTCCAAGCTTTGGTGGGTACTTGCTGAAGCTGGGATGACCCTGGAACTTCTGACGCTACTCGTCCGCTTACATGAGAACAATTATGCTAGAATCAGGTGGGGTGCTCAGGGCGAGGTGACTGACACATTCCCTGTCGAACGTGGGGTTCGGCAGGGGTGTGTCTTGGCACCGACACTGTTCTCTATCTACATCAACGGGATTGTAAACCATCTAAGCCGTTCCCCCACCGATGCACCGATCTTGGCTGGAGCGCGTGTGCCTGTTCTTATGTTTGCGGACGACACGCTCATAGTCTCCAGAACACCTAGTGGGCTCCAGAAGGCAGTTAACGCCTTCGGAGAGTTCTGTAAAGCACATGGACTTGAGATAAATACATCTAAAACCAAGTTCATGTGCTTAAACCAGAGGAATACCTTCAGGGGTTCAATAAAATTTAATGGTATCCCATTGGAACAGGTTGAAGCCTTCACATACCTGGGAATAAACCTCCAACGTAACCTGAGCTGGAAAAAACATATTGATATGGCCGTGTTAAAGTTTCTTCAACTGGCAGGATTAGTGGCTCACAAACATAAAATTTCATTGACCAAGCCCATTACCCCCGCCCTAGAAATTTACAACATGAAGGTAATCAGTGCCTCCCTATACGGTTCGGAACTTTGGGGTTTCTCCAACCTGAAACAGCTAACATTGGTGGAAAATAGTTTTCTCCGCCGTTTGATTGGGGTTCCCCAAAGCACCCCCACCATAGCACTGGCATATGATCTGGGTAAGAAAAATATCAAGGACTTGCCACGGTTACGTCCGCTACTATACTGGAGACGCCTTATGACCACCCCTGAACTTGTGCACTTTGCAAATGCCCTAAAGGACATCATAAGGGCAGACCGCTTCCATATGATCTTATGGTTAAATGAAATTAGAGGTTTGCTTAGCAAGCTGGAATTAGACCATCTGTGGAATTCTCCCAATGTTGAAAGTTTCCCACCAAAGGCTACATTAAAAAACATGTATTGGGAAATGGTATTGACATCTACCCAATGTACAGGCTCTAATACAAACCTAACAGGACGCTACTTGAACATTAAATCTGTACCATCATGCAAGCCTTACTGGGACATTATCAAAAGGCCACTTGACAGAAAACTATACTTTCAGTTTAGAATTGGGACGCTTCCTACAAAGGTGTTTACTCGTAAATGGTCGACTATCCAGGACGATAAATGTCCCCATTGTAAAGATTTGAATACGGCCCATATACTGTTTGTCTGCCCCTTATATGTTAATCCACGACGTAAATGGATAAAACCAGTGTGCCTAAATCTAGGAACACGAAGGTGCACAGAGGCGCTGGGAATATTGGAATCAGACTGTAAACCTCATTTAGCGATTGCTGTCGCAAAATTCCTAGGTTGGTCATGGAAACGCGCAGAGAAGTGCAGGCGCAACCGATACATCGGAGAAAGTTGCAGGGTGGTCCTAATAGTCCCCATGGGATAGCTCTTGACAGCTTAGACGACTTCACACAACAAGAGATCAATGATATCCTAGACAGATTTTGCCAGACATCTGGTGAGAGTTTGCTTACATGGATGGTCCGAATTTTTGATTTGGGTGCCGCAGGTATAATGTTAGACCGCGGAGATGCAGTGAAATTCTGCACATTAAGCACAGACCCAACTGTTCAAGAACATTTTAGATGTTACGAAGATGATGAGCAAGTCAGTCTGTTATAACTAGCCGTGACCGGTTGTAGTCATAAATAACCAACTGAATCAGATTGGCCAGTGAATGAGAAACCATCGTATACGTTGAGGGATGCGACACAGAGATTAAAGGAAGAGGTGTTGAAAGCCTCTATTTTCCTAGGTGCTGCACACAGACTAATGGAAGGATTGCTTAATACTTCTGTGAGAAATAAGATCATTCGTACCGCTCCTCCTGCTTACAAGCAGGTGATGATGGCACTGTTAATAAATCAGACAGGGAACACCCTAGCCAAAGTGATTGAAGCAGTTCGAGAGTTAGGTGAGTTAGGAGAATGGATGAAAGTAGACAGACCATCTAGACCTGAAGTCCGTACAGACAATAACCGACTAAGTAGATGAGATATGTTCTTGCCCTACTTAAGGATGGGGTGAGTGTAGCAGAAATCGATGGGGAACCGACTGCTAAATTGTGGTACATGTTTCAAAAACGAGGCTTAGATAGAAAGGAAGGGAGCAGAAAAGTTAACAAACAGAACCAGATGTCATGAATCCACTTACCCCTAACACACATATCCTAAGACATGTGCTGATTTCCCCCTTGGAAAAACCCACCCCTGTCCCGTGCTCCACGCACGCTTCTAGTCAGTGTGATTGGGTGCTTACATTTTCATCTGCCTTATCACATGTTGGTCACCTCCCTAAGGTTTTGCTACTCTTGACTTTGCATGTGCTCCTTATTGCTAGTACACTGTTGCCACTCTTGACTTTGCATGTGCTCCTTATTGCTAGTACACTGCTGTATTGCCTTATATGTTTGTTGAACTTTTGGAGCTCAATTGATGTGCTTTGTAAGCTCACCTTGTGGCTCCGTGAAAGACAACGCCCTGGCGAAGGTCTTTCAGATCTCTCCCCGCATCCCTACACGCTGCCTTTTGGTGCGCGCTAGAACTGGGACTGCATTCAGCGTCCCCGCGCACGTTAACAGAACGTGACTGGGAGCGGCTGGCTGCGGTCAGGTATTTAAACCACACCCAGCCTTCTGGAAGGCGCTTTGCCTTCAGGTTTTCTTCGGAGAAGGTCGCGTCAGTAGGAGGAACTCACCCGAAGGAGGATTTTATCCTGGCTGGACTCCACGGCGGTGCTTCTTATTTCCTGGAGATTGAAGTCTAAAGAACTAACTCTGAAAGCTAAGTACTTTTGCTACTTTTAAGGCGCCCTTCGCAAGAAAGGTTAATTTTTGGAACAATTACTTTGTGAAAGCCTTCACGAAGAAAGAGACTTCGGACATTCAAGGCCTAACAGTATTTTGAGGATTATTTGCCAGATCATTATGTTTGTAAATTGTTAAGAGAATTACAAAGAACTTTATGTTTGTGAAATTGTGAAGAGATTTACAAGGAACTTTTAGATTTTGTTTAAGAAATGTGGGATTTAAGAAAGATATCTAGGAATTGGTGTGTCTTTGTTTAATGCTTCTTTCATAGCACAATTAACAAAAAAGGAACAGAAACCCCGAGACCAAGAGACAAAGGTTAATACCAAACGAACAAGCTGACATCACATCTGACAACCAACTATCCTAGAGGACATCTGACAACTTAATCACCACAACCCTACATCCCTACAAAGACATACTGGGCGAAGGCCTTCAACTTGCTGATTGCAGGTAGGGGGATTTCTGAACAGCTTAACTAGATTATAGGAGCTCTGATTAGATAGAGATCGTGGCGAAGGGGGCTAGGGAGGTTAGGAAAGCTCACTCCTAAAACGGAATACTAATATCTTGGTGCTTGTTGCTTCGCAGGTCGACAGCAAGAACCAAAGTCTTCTCTTCAACGCCCAGTACCGGCCCTCCTCCCTAATTTCTAGTTTAAAACCTTGCTGTTAATATTTAATTCAGTAAGTTTTAGTTAGTGATTTGGGAAGTTGGTCCCTTGCGTCCCTGCGAAATCATCCACGTCTTCCAAGAGAACTTCGGTCAAGACAAGGTAAGGGACGACGTGGTTAGCTTTGACAGAAGGCAAAGCCCACGTAGATAATTTCGCCCGGACGCAATGGATCAAGTAAATATGCAGGATTTGGCAGCAGTTTTAGAAGCTATTAGGCAGGATAATGCAGCCTTACGTAGAGATTTATCCTCTCTTCAAGACTCTATTCAGCAAAAACCAACCACTTTTCTGAGTCCCTCATCCAGTACAGATACCAAGACTCAGATCCAAGTGGTAACTCCGTTCCCCACTCCTTTAGCCCCACCAGAAAGATTTTATGGGGATTGTAATAAGTTTTCTGTATTTTTACAGCAATGTCACCTACATTTTATAGCCAAGACTACAGCCTTCCCGGACGATTCTTCTAGAGTAGCTTTTATGTTGTCCTATATGGGTGGAGATGCTGCTCTTTGGTCAGTTCCTTTAGTAGAAAGGGACGACCGAATTTTGTATAATTTTAAGGATTTCGAGAGGGCTTTAAAGAAAATGTTTGCAAAACATCTTTTCGTTCAGTCTGCAGACAATGAGCTTCTAAGTTTAAAGCAGGGATCTTCGGATCTGATACATTACATATCCACCTTTAACCGTCTGGTTTTAGAGGCTGACTGGCCATACGACAAAAGAGTTTCTATCTTTTACAGAGGTCTAAGAGAGGAATTAAAGGACATGATTACTCAGATTCTTGAACCCCCTGAAGACATAAGCGAGTTCATTAACTTAGTGGTAAAACTTAATCATCGTATTTCTGAACGAAAGGGAGAAAGAGGGAAAACTGAGCATAAAGTAGTTTTCTTTAAGGAAAGGTCAACCCCGAATCGAGAATCAGGTCCAAGATCAGATTCCGTCGAACCCATGCAAATTGGTTCGATCCGTGGACCCTTAACTAAGGAGGAGAAAGATAAAAGACGACGTTTAAACCAGTGTTTATATTGTGGAAAGACTGGACACTTCGTAAAAGAATGCCCTACTCGACCTAACAAGTTTAAAACCAAGACTTCCGATGTGGCCATCACACAGGAAAAGTCGGAAAACTAGTACACTCGGTAAAGGGAGAGGTCAGTTTATCGGGTGGTCTTTCTAGTTTGGCCTCAACTCTTCCCCCTGCAGGTTTCAGACACTTTTCTATCTTAGTAGAACTCCGAGATTTGCTTCCTAAATCTCACACAAGAAAAGTGGAAGCCATTATAGATTCTGGGGCTACAGGTAATTTTATTGATTCCAAATTTTTCTTACAGTTGGGCTTTCAGTCTGTGTTTAAAGATCATCCAGAAACAGTCAGAGCAGTTGATGGCAAGGAATTGACTTCAGGGCTGGTAAACAGACAAACCGAACCTTTAGAGATGGATTGTTCTCCCATACATCGAGAAAGAATACAATTTGACATAATTGATGCCCCTCAATTCAAGATGATTTTAGGGATACCTTGGTTAATAAAACATAACCCAATCATAGATTGGGTAACCAGGTTAATTACCTTTAAGTCAACCTTTTGTACTGAGCAGTGCTTCCTAATCAATAGGTCCAAGGACATGGTTCAAGGTTTTGATTTCGGAATTGAATCACCCAATGTCCTGCTTTTGGAAGGGGTTCCATCGGTTTATAGCGACTTATCTGATGTGTTTGACAAAAGAAAAGCCAATACTCTACCTCCACATAGAGATTTCGACTGTAGAATAGATCTCGTGCCTGGAGCAACCTTACCCTGCAGTCGCATTTATGCTCTTACGGAGGCAGAGAACATTCACCTGAGAGCATACCTTGATGAGTATCTTGCAAATGGGTTCATTAGACACTCTAAATCTCCAGTATCTTCAGCTCTTTTTTTTATTCCAAAGAAGGGAGGGGAATTGCGCACGTGCATAGATTATAGGCAATTAAACAACGTCACCATTAAGAACAGGTACCCCTTACCCTTGATCCCAACACTTTTGGATCAAATTAAGAAAGCTAAGATTTATACAAAACTGGACTTGCGAGGAGCTTACCATTTAGTCAGGGTAAGAAAAGGAGACGAATGGAAAACGGCTTTCCGCACTAAGTTCGGTCTCTTTGAATACCAAGTCATGCCTTTCGGACTGTGTAACGCTCCTGCCGCCTTCCAGTTTTTTATAAACGAAGTGTTGCATGAATTTATTGACATCTGTTGCGTAGTGTATATTGATGACATTCTCATCTACTCAGACACTGAGGAAGAACATGTACAACAGGTCCGCGCCATTCTTCAAAAACTACTCTCCAATTCTCTTTATGTAAAATTGGAAAAAAGTCTGTTTCATGCCTCCAAGGTGGACTTTCTGGGTTATATAATTAGTCCCGAAGGTATTGAAATGGATCCTAAAAAGGTGGAAGCGGTAACAACCTGGCCCAGTCCAACTTCTGTGAAGCAGATCCAAAGCTTCCTAGGCTTTGCAAACTTTTACCGTAGATTCATCCAGAACTTTTCTCAAATAATTACACCCATAACCAAGTTACTGAGAAAAGGAGTGAAATTCTTGTGGAACTCTGATGCTGAAGAAGCCTTCCAAATTTTAAAGAAGAGATTTACCATGGCCCCAATCTTGTGTCATCCAGACCCCAATCAACCATTTATTGTAGAAGCAGATGCATCTCAATATGCATTGGGAGGAATTCTTTCACAACGAAGTTCCGATACTGGCCAAATGCACCCTATAGCTTACTTTTCCAGGAAATTGTCTGAAGCTGAACAGAATTATGCCATTGCCGATAAGGAATTATTAGCAATAAAGGCGGTTTTTGAAGAATGGCGCCACTACCTGTTAGGGGCTCGTCATCCTGTAACAATTTATACTGATCACCGTAATCTTCAAGCTCTAAGATCTGTGAAAGCTTTGACAGCTAGACAGTTACGTTGGTCTATGTTCTTCAATGACTATACCTTTGTGATAACTTATCGCCCTGGAAAAGAGAACATGAAAGCGGACGCTTTGTCTAGGATAGGAGATAAAGACCCAGAAAAACCTGAAATTATCCATCCTGTAATCCCGACTTCTTGTTTTCAGGGAAGTTTAACCACTAGTAACATTATTAATGATATTAAGGAGGCCTTGAAAGATACGGATGTTGAGATGCTGAAAAGAGATCATCCTTACCTCCTGGAGAAAGATGATTTGATGATGGTACATGATTTGATTTACGTTCCTACTGAAAAGATACAAAAATCCATAATTCAGCTTCATCACGATACAATGTTATCTGCCCATCCTAGCATCTTAAAGACCATGGAACTAATAAGACGAACCTTTTGGTGGCCTTTGATGTTCAAAGACATTCAGTTGTTTGTAGAAACTTGCAGTGTTTGCATTCAACATAAGACTTCTCATCAAGCTCCTAGTGGGTTGTTAATGCCTCTGCCTATCCCACCTCAACCCTGGCATACTATATCGCTAGATTTCATAGTTGAACTACCTGAAACCAAGAAGGGATTCAATACAATTTTAACTGTAGTGGATCAGTTCACAAGAATGGCCCATTTCGTTCCTTTAAAGAAACTTCCCACTGCCTTAGAGCTGGCTCATCTAATTATGTCACACGTGATCAGATTACACGGAATCCCATCAGTGGTCATTTCGGACAGAGGCTCCCAATTTGTTTCTAAGGTTTGGCAAAAGTTGGGTACATTGTTACAAATGGACGTTCGATTGTCTTCTAGTTACCATCCCCAAACAGATGGTTTAACTGAGCGAACTAATCAGACAATCGAACAATATCTCCGATGCATGTTACCCAATGTTCCTGATGAATGGTCTGATCTCTTGAGCCCCCTAGAGTTCGCTTATAATAACTCTGAACATTCATCTATCAAAATGTCTCCGTTCTTTTGCAATTTCGGATTCCATCCCAAAAGCATTCCTGAAAATTCTTTAAACTCTGATTCAGTACCTGCAATTTCTGACTATATATCCAAAGTATTTTTTATCCAAGAAGAGGCCAAATTCAACTTGGCTAAGGCGAAAGAATCTCAGAAAGAGACCAAGGACAGACATCGATCTGAACAACCGCAATACCAAGTAGGTGAAAAAGTATGGTTGAGTACAAAAAATTTGAAACTTAGAGGAAATCGGAAATTCAATCCAAAATTCATTGGTCCCTTTCCTATTGAGAAGATAATTAACCCGGTTTGTGTAAGGTTGAGTCTCCCTCATAAATACTTGATACACCCGGTTTTCCATGTCTCCCTGGTTAAGCCATTTCATCCCCAGACCCGCATCTCCAAATCCCCATCCCCCATCATGATTGATGATCACCCGGAATTCGAGGTTAAAACTATCTTAGATTCCAAAAGAGTTCGAGGAAAACTATTTTACCTCATAGATTGGAAAGGTTATGGCCCAGAGGAAAGGTCTTGGGAACCTTTAGACCATCTAAAAAACTCCCCTAGATTGATCCGACTCTTCCATCTAAGACATCCTGAGAAACCAAAGCCCATTTCAACCGTTCTGGGGGGGATCTTGAGGAGGGAGTACTGTCATGAATCTACTTACCCCTAACACACATATCCTAAGACATGTGCTGATTTCCCCCTTGGAAAAACCCACCCCTGTCCCGTGCTCCACGCACGCTTCTAGTCAGTGTGATTGGGTGCTTACATTTTCATCTGCCTTATCACATGTTGGTCACCTCCCTAAGGTTTTGCTACTCTTGACTTTGCATGTGCTCCTTATTGCTAGTACATTGTTGCCACTCTTGACTTTGCATGTGCTCCTTATTGCTAGTACACTGCTGTATTGCCTTATATGTTTGTTGAACTTTTGGAGCTCAATTGATGTGCTTTGTAAGCTCCGCTTGTGGCTCCGTGAAAGACAACGCCCTGGCGAAGGTCTTTCAGATCTCTCCCCGCATCCCTACACGCTGCCTTTTGGTGCGCGCTAGAACTGGGACTGCATTCAGCGTCCCCGCGCACGTTAACAGAACGTGACTGGGAGCGGCTGGGTGCGGTCAGGTATTTAAACCGCACCCAGCCTTCTGGAAGGCGCTTTGCCTTCAGGTTTTCTTCGGAGAAGGTCGCGTCAGTAGGAGGAACTCACCCGAAGGAGGATTTTATCCTGGCTGGACTCCACGGCGGTGCTTCTTATTTCCTGGAGATTGAAGTCTAAAGAACTAACTCTGAAAGCTAAGTACTTTTGCTACTTTTAAGGCGCCCTTCGCAAGAAAGGTTAATTTTTGGAACAATTACTTTGTGAAAGCCTTCACGAAGAAAGAGACTTCGGACATTCAAGGCCTAACAGTATTTTGAGGATTATTTGCCAGATCATTATGTTTGTAAATTGTTAAGAGAATTACAAAGAACTTTATGTTTGTGAAATTGTGAAGAGATTTACAAGGAACTTTTAGATTTTGTTTAAGAAATGTGGGATTTAAGAAAGATATCTAGGAATTGGTGTGTCTTTGTTTAATGCTTCTTTCATAGCACAATTAACAAAAAAGGAACAGAAACCCCGAGACCAAGAGACAAAGGTTAATACCAAACGAACAAGCTGACATCACATCGGACAACCAACTATCCTAGAGGACATCTGACAACTTAATCACCACAACCCTACATCCCTACAAAGACATACTGGGCGAAGGCCTTCAACTTGCTGATTGCAGGTAGGGGGATTTCTGAACAGCTTAACTAGATTATAGGAGCTCTGATTAGATAGAGATCGTGGCGAAGGGGGCTAGGGAGGTTAGGAAAGCTCACTCCTAAAACGGAATACTAATATCTTGGTGCTTGTTGCTTCGCAGGTCGACAGCAAGAACCAAAGTCTTCTCTTCAACGCCCAGTACCGGCCCTCCTCCCTAATTTCTAGTTTAAAACCTTGCTGTTAATATTTAATTCAGTAAGTTTTAGTTAGTGATTTGGGAAGTTGGTCCCTTGCGTCCCTGCGAAATCATCCACGTCTTCCAAGAGAACTTCGGTCAAGACAAGGTAAGGGACGACGTGGTTAGCTTTGACACCAGATGGGACTGGTGATGAAGGTTACCAGAGAGAGAGAAGAGATGAGTTTGTGAGTTACTGAAATCGACGGGAGAGAGATGAATCTCCCAGACAGAGGTCATTGCAAGGGAGAGAGAGAGAGAGAAGAGTACAGTGACCGCAGAAACAGGAACGAAAGGGGAAGGTCTACGGAATGGAGAACGAGAGATGAACGAGAGAAATCTCCTGATCGGAGATCACAATCTTGCAGGAGTGGAAGGAATCCATTTTACAAGGAAAAAGTGTACGAGCAAGATGTGCTGCCGTAGCTGTCACTGGGACACTGAATTTGATCCTGCCGGATTCTGCAATTGGGAGCCAGTTTTGCTGAAGGAAATTCAACTTTGTGGAATCACTGCTGCTTACATACAGGGGCCGGGACTGTGAGACCCAGGGACCCGCGCACGACCAACGCAGCGCACGTGGTATCTCTTCCCGCCCTCTGCTCCTCCTATTTAGTCACACCCCTTAACGCTCAGCGGGACGCGAGCGGGAAGCCGGACGAAGCCCGGACAAAGGGCGGACAGTCTGAGACAGTCCGATACTGACCGTGACCGGACTGGGCCAGGATTCTTATCCGTTGCTTCCGTTGCCTTCCTGCGGCACTTTGACCGTAAGACTTATTGTTGTTAACTCCCTTGCGTATTGTTGGCGTTGTCTTCTATTGTTAATTGCTAATTGAGGTACTATTCGACTCTCCCGTATAACTGTGGTACTAACCTATTGAGTCCAATATGTCTAAACAGAAGTCTTCTTCTGCTACCAACACTATAGACAACTACCTAGTGCAGGTAGTCAGTTAAATAAATAGCTCTAGAAGGATATCACTGGGCTTGAGCTCCACCCCCTTAATCCCCACAGAGTACTCCCTATTAGATGCGAACCAGGTCGAAGTCCCGATACAGGTACATTGTAATGATACTCTTGATAATGTATTCACTCAGGAAAATAACCCGATCAAACCACCTCCACCGCTATTAACTTGGTTAGTGATTCCTTAGATCAATCTAACATGACCCCAGATAAATCCTCTCCCCCCTCCCCTGTGTCCGTTCCAGCAACTAGAGCAGTTAGAGCATGCAGAAAGGGCCAGAGCAAACGCGGTGGGCTGCGCTCTAGTAGGAAAAGGATTGCCTCCCCTCTTAAAACCATGCCCACAAAAGATAAAACTGGGGAGCTCGGTGGGAATGTGTCACTGAAGGATGATCAAATTAAAATACTTGTGAGCATAATTGATTCCAAGTTTAAAAGTATTGTTAAACCGCTGATAACCAAAATTGATCACCTAACAGCAGAGGTAATTAGGCTTAGGGGTATTATAAACCAGACAGTGGAAAAGGTTGGCAACAATCCAACTTCAGCCCCAAGTAGAGCCGATCTCACAGAAAATGCACTAGGTGACGGGATAGAAGGCAGGGAAAAAGAGGCCCCAATTCCCCGAACACCCCATTACTGTGCACCCAATGATAACCAGGGAATTAATATCGAAGCTCTGCAACCCAAACCCACTAGCATAGGTATTGAGAAAGGCCCGGTCCAACTTATTGTAGAGGCTTCCCCCCTAGTTTTGGTCCTGGCCAATGTACCCTCTTTAAAGCCGGGTCAAATAGAATCCACTGCTTCTCCGATTAGCAAAGCTTATCACTGGCTATCTAATAATATGGTGATATCCCCTTGGGGTAAACAGCAATTAGCAGAGGAAATCACCATGGCAAGAAGGGTGGACTGGATAGGGAACGGTGCTAAAAAATTCAAAGGTGACTGTGTAGTCTTGCATTTTCTAAACCCAGAAGTACTTCCTGAGGTTTTGAGGAATCTTCTTCCTCCACAACGTAGGAGCACAGACATTGTTCCGTTAACTTTTGATTTTTTTTATCATGGCAGTAAAATAGGGAAGCCGAGTATCCTAAAGACCAAGTGGAACTTGGTGTCACACAAGTGGGGTAGGGTCCCCCAACCTAGTGAATGGGAAATTAATCTAGAAAATCGATTTGGGGCACTGTCAAACCTGAACGAATGTGATTGACTCAAACTGGCCGATAGAGTAGTGCTCAATGAATCAGCGGAGTCAAAACACATAGATATCCCCACAGAGAAGGAGCACTGTCTGACATATGCTAATTCGTCGTTTTTGGGGAAAGGGTAGAGGAAGCACCTACTCTAAGTAGTAGAAACACGAATAGACTTCGGGGGCCACAGTTAGACCCTTTTTTAGTGGAATCAGCTCCTGACCCGGTTGTATCCACGCTTGAACCCCCATGTTACAATAATAATTATCTAGATCTAGAAAAAGGGTGGGGGACGATTTACAAGGTTCTTCCCTTCCTCAGGTCTCCCTAGACGTAGTGGTGGATAGAATAGTAGAGACAGGATTGACCTTCCTTTCCTGGAACATTGCTGGAATCACCAACAAGTTGATATCTCCCGAATGGTGTACATTTATAGATCAATTTGACATCTTACTATTCCAGGAAACATGGTCTGTGACCCCAATACTCCATCAAGGGTATCTTAATTTTTATATTCCAGCTACAAAGAACCCTAAGGGTCGACCGGTAGGGGGACTGATAATCTGTGTTCTACAAAATTTATGCTGTAGAATCCATCAAAGGAGCTCTCCACTAGCCGATATATTGTCAATTACTCTTACCTGGGCCAATGGTTGTGGGATGGTCATTTTTAATATCTACGCCAGGGGAAGAGCGGGTGGTAAAACATCAGAAGTAATAACCGCTCTGGACCATGAGCTTGAAGTTCTCCCAACATATCTGCCTTTTATTGTAGGGGGCGATGTTAATACCACTTTCGAACCTCTTGGCCAAGAAGATCAAATTTTAACAGAAGAAGAGGACAGCAAGTGGGGTATCCCGCAGTTAGAACTTCCTGTAGCTCATAGATGGACAGCGGTGGCCATCCAAATGAAGGCCCTATGTTTGGCAAGAGGACTTAGAGCAGCAAACGGACGAACTCCATCAGATCGACAGGGGAACAAAACATTTGATAAATCTCCAGTCGAATAGATTATATCCTAGTGGATGTCAGATTATGGCATAGGTTGATCGATATGGCAGTCAAAACCCGAATAGAGAGTGATCACAACCCTCTCTGCATGGTTCTCAGAGCAAATGCAGTGTCAAGAAAACCAATCCTAGGGGGTGGTAAAACCACCCTAGATATTGTATCCTCGAACAACCAGCGCCACATTAAATGGGGTAGCCTTATTGAGAACATGGAGAGACTAGAGGACCTTAAAAAGCTGTGCTAGAAGAAGTGGCTGAGATTACCTCACACGTTAACAAGCAAAATTTCCCTGAAATTATGCTTCATGCCCACACAACCTTTTTTTACAAAGCTTCAGGAGTTTTTTAAGAAGGAGAACAAACCAGGAAATGTCCAGAATAAAAAGCCCAAATTAGGATGGTATGACAAGACCTGTAGAGAAGCTTGTGAGAACCTTAGTATAGAACTCAGAAACAAGAATATTTTAGGGGTGAGAATAGCGAGGGATACCTACAGGAAGGTACAAAAAGAGGCTAAGAAAAAGTGGGATGAGGCCCACTGGCGTGATTTGAAATCCGCCTGTGACGCAAGAAATCAGAGTCAATTTTGGGCCCTGGTTAAATGGGATAGAGGAGGGGTGGCTCAACCCAGCACAAAACCAATGGGTAGATTTTTTCAGACCACAATACGCGTGTGTGCCAATTGAAGGGGAATATACTTTACCCCCCACAGTTTTCTACCAAGGCCAGCTATTCACCATAAAAGATGTTAGTACAGCGTTGGATTGCGTGACAAGGGGCCGTGCCCCAGGAATAGATGCCATACCAGCAGATGTGTTCTTAAGTGATCGCCCATCCTGGTGCCAGTACTTTGTGTGGTTAGCAAACTCTGTGGCCAGAGGTGCACCTATACCTACCTCTTGGATGGGCGCAGAAATAATTCCAGTTTTTAAAAATGGAAATAAATCACTACCCAGCAACTATAGACCTATTAGTCTTATAGACTCTGCCCAAAAAATTATAGGTTATTTAATACAAAATAAATTACAAACCTGGATCGATGAAAACGATATTTTATCCCCTTACCAAGCCGGGTTTCGTCCCTGCACAAGCTCAGTTGACCAGGTCTTCTTTTTTATAGCTCTTTACTGGAGGAATGTGTTGCTCACCAATGGAACTCTTTACGCGGTATTTGTAGATCTAAAATCAGCCTTTGATCTAGTTCCTCGTTCCAAGCTTTGGGGGGTACTTGCTGAAGCTGGGATGACCCTGGAACTTCTGACGCTACTCGTCCGCTTACATGAGAACAATTATGCTAGAATCAGGTGGGGTGCTCAGGGCGAGGTGACTGACACATTCCCTGTCGAACGTGGGGTTCGGCAGGGGTGTGTCTTGGCACCGACACTGTTCTCTATCTACATCAACGGGATTGTAAACCATCTAAGCCGTTCCCCCACCGATGCACCGATCTTGGCTGGAGCGCGTGTGCCTGTTCTTATGTTTGCGTACGACACGCTCATAGTCTCCCGAACACCTAGTGGGCTCCAGAAGGCAGTTAACGCCTTCGGAGAGTTCTGTAAAGCACATGGACTTGAGATAAATACATCTAAAACCAAGTTCATGTGCTTAAACCAGAGGAATACCTTCAGGGGTTCAATAAAATTTAATGGTATCCCAATGGAACAGGTTATAGCCTTCACATACCTGGGAATAAACCTCCAACGTAACCTGAGCTGGAAAAAACATATTGATATGGCCGTGTTAAAGTTTCATCAACTGGCAGGATTAGTGGCTCACAAACATAAAATTTCATTGACCAAGCCCATTACCCCCGCCCTAGAAATTTACAACATGAAGGTAATCAGTGCCTCCCTATACGGTTCGGAACTTTGGGGTTTCTCCAACCTGAAACAGCTAACATTGGTGGAAAATAGTTTTCTCCGCCGTTTGATTGGGGTTCCCCAAAGCACCCCCACCATAGCACTGGCATATGATCTGGGTAAGAAAAATATCAAGGACTTGCCACGGTTACGTCCGCTACTATACTGGAGACGCCTTATGACCACCCCTGAACTTGTGCACTTTGCAAATGCCCTAAAGGACATCATAAGGGCAGACCGCTTCCATACGATCTTATGGTTAAATGAAATTAGAGGTTTGCTTAGCAAGCTGGAATTAGACCATCTGTGGAATTCTCCCAATGTTGAAAGTTTCCCACCAAAGGCTACATTAAAAAACATGTATTGGGAAATGGTATGGACATCTACCCAATGTACAGGCTCTAATACAAACCTAACAGGACGCTACTTGAACATTAAATCTGTACCATCATGCAAGCCTTACTGGGACATTATCGAAAGGCCACTTGACAGAAAACTATACTTTCAGTTTAGAATTGGGACGCTTCCTACAAAGGTGTTTACTCGTAATGCTCGACTATCCAGGACGATAAATGTCCCCATTGTAAAGATTTGAATACGGCCCATATACTGTTTGTCTGCCCCTTATATGTTAATCCACGACGTAAATGGATAAAACCAGTGTGCCTAAATCTAGGAACACGAAGGTGCACAGAGGCGCTGGGAATATTGGAATCAGACTGTACACCTCATTTAGCGATTGCTGTCGCAAAATTCCTAGGTTGGTCATGGATTATACGCACCTCTACTTTACAACAGCTAGACACCGTTTAAAGATATCTTCGATATGGTTGTTTGTCAGGATTTTATGTAGCTAATCTCGTAAAAGACAGCATTATGTTTAATAAGTTTCTTAAAAATTGTTGATTTTAATTTTGTTGTAGTATTTATTGTGTATGTAAGAATGCAAACTGCTTTTATGACTGCTGTCGAATAAAGCTTTGAAATTTGAAATTTGAATTTGATGTGCTGCTGCCTAAACGATATGAGAGTCTTTATCCTAATTTATCGTGGGCATCTGACAAAAGCAAAACGGATTAGGAAATAGGTCAAGCTCCAGTACAAAATTGGGCTCGTAGAGATTATAGGCCATATGTAGACACCATAATGTACAACGGGCCCGAGCATTGGTAGATACGGGAGCGGAGGCCACTTTGATATATGGAAATCTCATGAAATTCAAAGGACAATATTTTACTATCACCGGATTGGGTGGTAAAGAGACCCCAGCAGTGCAAACTAATCTTCAGTTGAGAATCAGTAAAATACCAAAAAGAGAATATAGTGTATTAGTGGTGCCCCTTTCTGAGAATATAATTGGAATTGATATTTTAAAGGGAATGACTTTACATCTGAGTGATGGTTATTACCAATTTGGCTTGAAGAGTTATGTTTCGACTAAACCTGTGCGAGTAGGACGTTTAAAATTTCCTCCTGTAAAATTACCTCAAGCGACTAAGATTATTTCAATGAAACAGTATCGAATCCCAGGTGGGCATGATGAAATCAGTGCTACTATTCAAGACTTGATGGATGCCAGGGTTTTAATTCCGGTCACTTCTGCCTGGAACAATCCCGTGTGGCCCGTGCGCAAGAGTGATAACTCTTGGCGTATGAGAGTTGATTACCGTGAATTGAATAAACATACACCTACTTTGACTGTTGCTGTGCCAGACACTGTTACTTTAATAGAGAGAATCCAAAAACACCCAGGGACATGGTACGCAGCTATTGACATTGCTAATGCTTTCTTTTCTATTCCTATTGCTCCTGAATGTCAGGAACAATTCAGTTTTACATGGAATGGCCGACAAATGACGTTTCAAAGTTTGCCCCAGGGCTATTTACATAGTCCGACAATCTGTCAACGGCTGGTGGCAGAGCACTTAGACGAGGTACCGTTAAGTTCAGGAGTGCAAGTTTGTCATTATATTGATGACATCATGATTCAAGGCGAGACGCAGGAACAGATTCAATCTCAGTTGTAACCCATTTGCAGAACAGAGGATGGGAGATTAATCCTGACAAATTGCAAGGTCCAGCACAAAGTGTGAAATTCTTAGGCATTCAATGGCATGAGGGAAATCGAGAAGTGATTTCACAGGTGAAGCAGAAAATTAAAAAGTTCGCAGTACCGCGAAATAGAAAAGAAGCTCAGAGATTCATTGGTGTGTTAACCTCCCAAAAGTTTTCCAATGCTGCGGGCTTTATTTATAATTTAGCCTCACGCATTGGAAAAAAAACTGTGGATCTTCTTTTGGAAGTTTTTAGGAGCAAGTGTTTACCGATCCTTACTCACGGGGCTGGTATTTGGGGGTTTTCCAACAGCCTTGCTCTGCAGACAGAATCGAGTTTTGAGACGTTTCTTAGGTTTACTCCTGCTTGCGCTACATATATTGTTCATCAGGAGTTGGGGGGTTCAGTATGGTGAAGAACATGTTAAACTGCCCCCCTTGGTGTTAATTTGAAATTTTTATAGAGACCCTTATAGAGAGCGCTTTACAGTAAATGAGTTTAGTTATGTCATATATAAAAGATATGAAGGACCAAGATACATAAACATAAGAGTGAAAACAAAAAGCAAATCAAACAGGATGAAGAGCAGGAGAGGCCTGATGAGTCAAGATAGTACAATAAGCCTAAGTAAGTCAAACATATAAACCATCAACCGAGCAGACAAAAAGCAAAGCAATGAGGTATGTATAAGACATCACCTGTGCAGAAAAAAAGCAAAGCAATGAGGTACATAGCAAGGGCGGACTGTTGAAGCACGGTAATGTCCATTATCTTGGTTAGATTGACAAGTTTGCTGAAGTGTATGGAAGTTCTCGTGAAAATATGGTACTTTGTTTAAGTGAATTTTGCCATAAGGATGCTTTTTACTTCCAATTTGAAGGGTGAGGTGGAGGGGTTCAGTCTTGTTTCCGGGGGAAGGGCATTCCAAATCCTGGGTGCCATTCCTGAAAAGGATCGTTTATAAGTTTTTCTCTTGTTGAATTTTTGTGGCTTCAGGAGGAGGTTTTCCGCACTTCTTGTGGGCCTTACATCCTATTGTGATGTAAGGCCTTATGCGTCATACATGCTATTTTAAGGTGAATTCTGGCTTCAAAGGTCAGCCAGTTTAGAGATTTTAGGTCAGGGGAGATGTGGGTCCTTCTTTTCGAGCCAGTGTTGAGTCTCGCTGCTGCATTGGTAGAGGCTCTTAGGGGAGATGTAGTGGCTTTGGGGAGACCGCATAACGAGACACTACCATAGTCCAGCCGAGGTAGGACTAGAGCTTGAACCGCATCTTGAAGTCATTGGCAGGCAGGAATGTTTCAGCTTCCTTAGTGTATTAATCTGAAAGTTTGCTCCCTTCGTTGCATTACTAATGTGTTTCTGCATATTGAGGGTGCAATCCAGAGTTATACCCAATGATTTTGCTGAATCCACAATGGTTGGTTGGACATTGAGTGCTGTAAGGTGTTTGATCCAATTGTGCATTATGGGGACTTTGGTGGGTAGGGCAACTAGGAGGAATTCAGTTTTTAAAGCATTCAATTTGAGGTGATTCTCTGCTAACCATGTTTGGGTGGTCTTAAGAGTGGTGTTAAGCAAGTTGATGTCGTCAAGGGTGTTGATGTTAAGGTACAGTTGGGTATCGTCAGCATACATGTGAAATTGCATGTTGGACGCTTGTAGCAGATCGGCGAGTGGCTCCAAGAATAAGTTAAAAAGGATAGCGAGGATCCTTGTGGGACTCCTAGCGTAACTGGAACGGGTTTGGACAGGGTGTTGTTGATCTTGAATTTTTGAGTACGGTTTTGCAGAAAAGAGGTGAACCAGTTAAGCACTGATCCTGAAAGACCCATTCTTGAGTGTGTGAATTAATTTGCTGACTGAGTGTGTACATGTAATGTAATGTAATGTAATGTAATATATGTATACTTGTAAAGCGCACTGTTACCTCGTTTCGTGGCGTCCTGGCGCTGTATACCACTGGGAAACCAGTCCTGGCTTTCCCTGTGAGAGAGCACCCGAAGGTGAAGCCAGGCATCCCCGGCGTTGCTGGGGCCGTTGTGGAGATTAAGCAAGATATTGCCCAGAGTTGCAGAGTGGGACCCATGGTTAGCGTAGGCACCTAAGCGAGAATTATCGAGTCCGCGGACATTGACCCAAGACCCTGCCGTGTCGGGAATTGAACCCTGGTCCCGGGCCGACCTCTGCTTCAGGGTCTGCCGCTTCTAACCAGTGAGCCACACTTCTCTACATCAAATGCTTAACACTGTCCTCTGATACTGCCTCACTGCGTAACCAAGCTACCATTTCAGGGAGTAAGGTTCTATCTAACTTTAACCTCTGCCTACCTCTGGAGACCCTTGGACTCTATACACACTATACCTCACTTTGGTGCAGTATACAGAGCCAGTTTCTTACACTACCTCACTATATGTCTCTCCCAATTTACATGTGATGTTGTTGTCCAGTGGAAAGAGGAAGCTACTTCTGGGTAAACTTTTAGAACGCGGGAGTTACACACCCGGATGAAGGCAATATAACTCTGCTGGGGTCTGTACTTCAGGATAGCATCTTGAAATGTCAGAGTTATCACTAAAACTTTTTAACATGGGATTTTAACACTCATATGTGTGGGGACATCAGGCAAGGAGGAGTGGAAGCTATGGGCTGTGCACGACAAGCAGGCTTACACATGGAACATACTCCCCAGGGTATTGAGCTTAGCTCCATCTTGCTTGAATTTGATCTGACATCTGTAATGAATAAGCTGCCTCCGGGGAAAACAGACATTACTCCCACCTTTATTGGCAGAGGGTATGAGACCTTTATTGATTTCACCTTTGTATCTACCACTTTTTACTCTCTGTTTACCGATTTTTCTGTGCAGTCGAGTGAATGTAGTGTCCACAACCCAATTTGTGTCTTAGCAGGCTGGTCCCAAACACTCAGACACACCAAGGTGGGCGGGGGGCTGGTGTCCCCCTTAAAGCAGTGGAAGCGGGAAGGAGCGTAACGTGGGGTTGTATTGTCCCAGAGCTACTCCATTAGTCCCTTTTAACTCAGTCTCACAGTGAGTTTGCCACCTGTCTTGATGATGATGCAAGTGCTCCGGAAATCATTGGTGCATTTGGATCCATGTCTACTGTCATAAGGAAGTTACTACAAGCCCCGGGTGGGGGCCGTAAGCAACCAGGTCCACGATGGTTTGACTCACGTGCTCCCACGCTTCCAGGAACCTGAGACTGGCCTTGGGTGTTAAGCACCAAGACCGGGTGGTGGTCAAAGGACTAAGAAGAGCATATAAGGCTGCTCTAGCTACTCGCAAGCCTGACCTGAAGGAGGAGGCCTGGATTGATTTAGTGGAGGCTAGTACACTGCGTAATAGCTCAAAGTTCTGGGGCATTATTAACAACCCATTTCTATCTGGAAATAATGCTAATTACTAGAATTACTAGATGTCCATGTCACAGAGGATGATTGGGTACATAATATCGAGGGTATCTTCCAGTCGGATACCCCTCCAATTGAGGCGCAGGAAAGGGTGGAAGGCAAGTCAGAACTTATTTTCACCATGAAAGAGGTAAGAGGCGGTATTCTGGGTCTGTCTAAAAACAAGGCCCACGTGCCAGATGGAATCCCGCCAGATCTCTACACCGCCCACATGGAAACTTGGGTGCCTGTCCTCACAACTGTTAGCAATGCTGCAGTCCCGGTTGGCCGCTCAGATTCTTGGGCTTTATATAGTCCCGGCATTTTAAAAGGGAGATCAGTACAGTACCTATTGTTTTAGGCTCATTTCTCTGTGGTGAAGGTGGTGTGCCACATGGTACTTGACACACTTGTATCTTGGGTTGATGAAAACAACTTTTTATCCGATATCCAAAACGGCTTTCGCCCAGGTCGTTCCACTGTGGAACAGTGTTTAAACCTGTACATGGTTCTGAAGAAATACACTATGGCTCGTTCCAGCCCCATATACTTAGCCTTCATGGACCTGTCCTCATTATTCCACTGGGTCAATAGGTCCAAGCTGTGGCAGTTGATGTCCTCCATTGGCATTGACAGTAACATCATTTTATTTCTGAGGGATCTTCACCGTGATTCCACCACGGTTGTCCGCTATTCAAAGGACCTGAAAGTGTCCAGTCAGCTTGACATCAAGAGAGGGATGTGTCATGGGTGCATTTTAGCACCCGTTCTTTTTAACCTATATATTAATTCCTTAGCCGAGGGCCTTTTGCCCACAAATGCGGATTGTCCCTGTTGGAAACGGGACCCCCGGCTGGCCAAGGCTCCTGCCTAAGTCAGTCAGAGATCCCCATTCCCAAGGTCAGGGCAAGGGAGTCACACAACAAGATAACCCCTGCTCACCCTCTAGGTAACGTGGCGCGAGCAGCAAGGCTAAACTTGGAGGCGATGTGAGTTAAGTGTTTGCGTGCGCTCCCCCAGCAACAACTCCCAAGGCCCACCACAAAGGAAACTCCACACCAGGTTATGTAAAAATAGCCTTTGTATTATAATAAATATACATTAGATAAAACACACATATTGTTACACTGTGCCAACAGGCACGGGCGGAATTTACAAGGGATAATGTACAGGACAGGGCCACCTGGACCACTGTCAGGGGTATGCACTTTTAGAACTTAGCACTTGTAGAAAGAATACTTTGTAGAAACAATACTCAGCACATAAATCACATAATGACTTTAGCATAAAAATAGCACATGTAGCACACAACCAGGACTTCCTGGTAAGGGGTAAACCCCTCCTACGTAACCCTAACCACTCTAGGAAAATCACGCAGGTAACTAGGACCTTAGTCTCAGGACCTATGGAAGGAAAAGCAATCACCTAAGCATAAACACCTAGCAAAGGGAAAGAAGCAAAACACATGATGTATCAACACATTCAGAGGTGTAGCAATAACAATTGCGCAGAACTCACATTTAGTAAGTAAATCAGGAATGTACCAGAATCACTTGGCACAACACTAGGACGGTCTCTCAGGCCAACTGGCCTCACAAGGGCTGAAATGCCCTGAGTCTCAATGTTAGGCAGGCTGCGTAGACAGCCAAGAACACAAGCCTAAACGTGTCAGTTGCCCACAAAGTGCTGGGCAACTGGTGCAGGAAAGTTAGGACAACGTTGGAGCCTCGTGGGCTCAAGAACCACCACTGTGGCACTGCTGAGCCTCTCTGGGCTCGTGGATAAATGCGGGCGATGAGCCTCTCTGGGCTTTGAGCAAGGAATTGGCGCCCTGAGCCTCTCTCAGGCTCTCACACTAGACTTGGCACTTGAGCCTCTCTGGGCTCTAGAACAATGAACTGGCACCCTGAGCCTCTCTGGGCTCGCAAAACGACTGTGGGCGCAAGAGCCTCTCAGGGCTCGAAAGAACAGGAATGCCCCTGAGCCTCTCGGGCTCGAAATATGCAGATTGCCCCCAGGAGCCTAGGGGCTCCTCAACACGGATGTGGGCTTCGGTGGAGTCCCTCACGGGGGACTCAGACTCAAATAATGCCCCAAGAGCCTCGCAGGCTCGTCAATCACGTCTGGGGCGCGCTGAGCCTCTCGGGGCTCACACGCTCGTACTGGAGGGGAGGGGCGGGCACCGGCAATGTGCCCCGACGCCCTCCTCCCTTCTCACGCTCACTAGGGCCCCACTCACCGGCTCTCTGCTGCTCGGCGGATCTGCTGGGGCCGCGGGCGGGGCTCCTCTCCACTCGGGAGCCCTGGCAAGACGTGGCAGGCTGCTTCCTGCTTCTCCGGTCCTCCTCATGACGCGGCGGGAGGCTCGGCCGCCTGGGCCAATCCCAGCGCGGCCGGGCTATGACGCGGCAGCTCCTCCTTCTCGGCCCGGTGCTGCGGCGGTGATCTCGGGGCTTTCACGAGGGGTGGGCTACCTCCGTGATTAAATCACCAAAAACGGGCAACCGAAGGGCGGCAACGAGCGGGGTGGCACCCGTGCCGCTCGGTCACCTCACGGGGTGAACAGATGCCGGGTGGGCACCGGCCAAGGTACACAAAGCGCTAGCAGCAAGGACAAGGCGCTCCCAAGCGTCACAGGACGGAATAAAGCGCTCACAGGGCTATGGGCCAAATGAAGCGCTCTCAAGCGCTAGGCAGGGGATTTCAGCGCTCCCCAGCGCTGAAGGACAGAGAGCAGCGCTCTCAGTGCTATAGGCACAGCACAAGCTCCAGCAGGGGCTGGAGGCAGGCAGGGGGGCAAGGCTGGGTCCAGAGCCAGCACACTGGGTCTCCAGGCAGGGAGACAGTCCAAGTGGCAGTCCTCCTGGCCCCAGCAGCAGCAACAGCCCCCTCTGGCAGGATCAGAAAAGAGAACAACATTCATGGGGACACAGCCCCTTCTTATACTGTGAAATCCTTTGTTTGGAGGTGCAGGGTGGGGGGAGACCAGTCGCAGCTGGTCTTGGAGCACCCTTGATGGCCCAACCACCCCTTTCATTCACTGGGGAGGCTAGGGTCGTTAGACACACCACAGGGGGGCTGAGCCAGCATTGTGTGGGGGAAAACCCAGCCCATTCAGGACACAGGTACACTCCTCCCCAGCCATCAGCATGCTAATCTCACACTCACCACCGGGCAGACCCATCCAGACTTCTTGGAGCCTGGCATGCCAGCCAGCCAGCTCCAGCCAATCACGCTCCAGCACCCTTACTGCACACACATATCAATGTCTGGAAGTGGCACTTCCCTTCTAGACACATACAAGCCGCACATACCATCGTGCAGCATTCACTCTCACGAGTTCACACATACCAAACTCGAGCCTGCACTCCCCACACATCAGGAACTAACATGGACACACACATTCCCCATGCATTCCTATGAGAGGGCAGACCAGCCATACTACACGCACGCACTTTACTCTGGGACACAGGGAAAAGTGCGCAGAGACCAAAAAATCATGAACACAGGGTCACAAATAAAAGCAAAAAGATTAGGGGTGAACTCACCCTAAGGGCCAAGTCCAACAGTCCCCAGGTAGGCAAGCGTAGCCTACCAGTCCTTCTATACGCGGATGACGCAGGCCTCTTGGCGAGGACAGCTAGGGGCCTACAACTTCTCGTAAAGCTAAACAGTTCACTTTTAAACTCGGACTTTTGTCAATACCGAAGACCAATGTTTTCTCCTATTTGGGAGTAGTGTTTGACGATTCCTTGAGTTGGTGCCCTTTGCTTACTTGGAAGAAAGGGGATCTAGTGAAAGCTTTTGCAGCAGTTTTTAACTTTGAGAGCAGAGTGGGAGGGAAGCCAATAGGGCCTCTTTTGAAGATATATGAAGCTAAATATATCTCAAAGGTTAGTTATGGGAGTGAGATATTGGGCCACATAGGGGTAGGGGCAGTGCAAAGTCCTGAAAACTCTTTCCTGCAACGGGCCCTTTCTGTCCCACAAAGCACCTCGTTTTATGTCATGCACAAAGAGTTGGGGATGCCTTTCCTCTCATATATCCTGGCTTTCCGTCCCCTGCCTTTATGGCTTAATATTTGGGCTAATTAAGAAAATACACTTAACAAAGATGTCCTACGGGAATGCCTTTCACTTGACCATGTCTCAAGCATCCGATGGCTCAAGTATATAAGAGTTGGCCTCTCCAGGGTAGGTGGGAACTACTTGCTAACCCTGAGCGCATGTAAGAGGGACTTTTCTCTGGTCAAAGAGTGTTTTTTAAGAATGAGCTCCTGTGATAGAGAGGGAACTATGAGCTGTGTAAGGCTAGTGTGCGTAAGTACATTGTGGTAAAAACTGTACTAACCACCGAACCTTATCTTCTAGGGCTTAAAAGCATCCATGATCGTTTTCTATTGACCCAGTTTCAGCGCAACATCTTCCATTACCTCTTGGCACACCCTCGCGGCTTCCACAGACGCCTGTGCCTCATGCCCTGTGGCTGCAACGGTGAGTCTCCTCAGGACATGATGCACTTTTTAATGTTTTGTAGTTTTTCTGCTGTCCCTAGAAAGGTATTTATTATTCCCATTCTCAAAAAAGCGGGTTTTAGGAGGGTGAGACTTGCTCTTATCTTTTTACAACTCCTCTCTAATGACACTGTTTTGCATACGCTTAACTTTTCACGGGTCGCTGTTAGACTTAGGTCAAGCTGCGATTAACTTCTGTACTGTAATTCATGAATTTTTATCTTGTGTTCTGATTAATTTGGACATATTATATTTGTCAATCTGTAACTTGGAAGATGTTTTATCATTTTATGTATGACTTTTATGGTTTTCTTTTATAAAATCGAATAAAGTTTGTTGATAATAATCACTAGGGAATTCATTTACAAGGTAGCATGGTATCTCTCACAATAACTCCAGGAGTCACAGTCCACACAATGTACATGCTTTGTTCCCCCTACTTCCAACCTTACATTAACCCCTAATCACCTGCCCAAACCTCCCCCTGATGATGCCAATGTGGTCCTCCATCATCCCACAGACCATATTTTTGGCCCCTTTGAAAGTGCCCATACAATAAAAATGCTGCAGTTGTAAATACATATCAACTACCATTTGTTGTGTTTGAAACATTTTATTGAATAATGAAACCTAATAAACATAAGCTGATTATTAAAACAAAACAAAACATCAGTTGCCATACACATAAGAGACAAAATTTGTACATAAAAATCAACATACTGTAACACAGCAAAGTTATGTAGAGCACAATTCTTAATTTCGGGCAATCTTTAAAGTTTAACAATAGAAACGTTCATAAAGAACAGGAAAGGAAAGAAAGAAGGTGGGATACAGTGATTTCATTAATGTAATGCTTCCTACATATAGAAAAAAAAAACTAATTATTTTCCTTAAGCAATAAAGTCTGCACACTAAAATACTAAGAGAAATATATTGAACAATGAACATTTCATGTGTAATTTGAATTTAATTTGAATGTTTTAACCTCCTCAGCATTATTTGACTCATGATTACAACCTGAATGCTTTCTGGAAAGGATCCGCCTCATGGGGTTCAAATCACATCTTTTCCAACATTAGGATTAAAATGATAAACTTGAATTTCAATTCAATTCTTGGAGATCAACAACTTTAAATATATACAAAAACCATACACTTTGGTAAAATTGTCACCTAAACTTGAATTCAATCCACCTTTTTAATAAACACTTCCCATTCCAGCAAGCATCACAGGACCACTTGTGGTTATCTTCCCAATTAGTGATAATGTTTCTGATGTCAACAACAATAAATATGTTTAGAATTTTACCTCTGAAAGCAAAAACATGCCATTTCTGAATCATGGTGCAAAATAAAATGTAGGAACAGAAGGGCATCTTTAGGTATAGCATTCATTAAGGTTTGACCAGGCTTGAAACTAGAATTCCTGATTGTTTGGACATTTAAATGTCATATTTTTGAAAGAGTTCTAACAGACCAGCAAGAGTTCCGCGAAAAATAGAAGATGACTGAATTGTACTTAGAGAAAATGTGCTGATAATTAATCTATTGATGTAAAATACAGTGGTCAGGCAATGCTTGTGAATCGAATCTATTCAGATTTTAACTCCATAGTTTGTTCAATAAATTGACTGAGCATAATACTTGAAGGTCCATCTCTCAGATCAGTTCTATTACAGTTTTATTTGCGATAACACTAAAAGATCAATGATATATAGATTTTAAAAGCCATGGGTGGAATTGATCCTTGGTCTAAATCTAGATTATTGTCTGGAATAGAAACCAGTTCAAACAGATCAAATTTAAAAGGAGTGAATATGTTTGTTATATTGGTTTAGAGTAAACCCAGAAGACACACATTGGACCTAAAACTCAGAAAATGTATCTAAAGATTATGATTACATCCTATGTATGTCCATAGACCGCTTAGGTGCTTTCCTGTTTAAGTGACAACATTTGCGAATATATTTAACAAAACATTAAAGCTGGATGTCAGAAAGTCTTTAAGTATTGTGTAAGAGTTATGTGTAATGGTTTTTATTTGATCTGAAGCAACACTTACACTAAATAGGTACGTGCACAGGTTATCATTCAACTAACATTATTAGCAAACTTAATTTGGAGGGAATTGAGAAAAATTGTCTCATGTACCAAGGGTTTTATTGTTCAAAAATCCACTGGTTGGGTAATTCACAGAGTTTGCAAATGCTAAACCCCTTTTTGAAATGTACTAAGCCCATTTAACAATTCAGAATTTGAAAGGGGAATGTTAATAGTGTCCCTTTTGAATATGTAATACATCCTTAAGGTATGTATTAAGCTTTGAAACCATATGTGGGCTGAAAAACAGTAACAGGAGGTAGTAACCCGAGGGGGAGTTTCTGAATCTGAAAGTAAAATGGGGTGCATTAAAAATGCCTTTATTTAAACGCAATAACAGACACAGGAGTGAGCTGACTCCACAAGCAATCACTTTTACCAAATGGATTATTAATGCAAGAACCTCAGTATTTTCTATATTGCTGAAATGTAGTCTCTAATATTTTTGAAATGTGGTGTAAATATTTGTTCCTGTTATTTCCCATTTCAATATTGTCATGAAATATACCTATTCTTTTTGTCAAACATATTGAAATATCTTTTTTTTAATCTGTTTTATTTTCTAAATCAGGAGTAGAACATAGGTCCAGATGTGCACAGTGTTAAGCCCACAACCCATTGAGGGCCGGCCGCGTTGGTTTCAAGAGTTTCCCAGCATAGAAAAAGGCAATAATAAACTAATTGGAACACAGCATGTCGCCTACAACCCATAGGCCGGCCGCGTGATCTAGTACATATCACAATATTAGCGTGTTGTGGGAAGTCTCAGGACCTGTTTAAAACCAATAACATTGAGAACACAGGCTAGAACCCCATATAAAGTGGATAGCGGTAGATGGACAGAAAAGGGTCGAAAAAAGAGATAGAAAGGAGAGGTATACAGCAAAGTAGGCGGTTGGGTGGACGGACGGGAATAGGTGTGTGACGGTGTCAGGTGTGGCGAATGAAGGTCTTAATGCTTGTTGAAGGGGTTGGCGGGCCCTACTGTTCTAATTATGTGAGAAGCCTGTTAGGATCTGGCGGAAGTATATCATCCTCAAAGAGTCGCAGCGCTTTTTAACTTTTGAGGGTAAATAACGTGCATGTTCTATTTTATAGAGGTATTAAACTAAGGGTCGCCAAACAGCTGTGAAGCGGGTGTCTCGTGATTGCAGTCGCGCTGTAAAAAGTTCCATAGTTATTACATACCACTAGCGCACAAACCAAGCGGCAATTGGGGGAGTCTCCGCTTTTTTCCAGTATAGTGCTATAAGTTGTTTAGCCGCCCCAAGCATGTGAAGTGCTATAGTCCAATCTCTGTGAGTGAGTGCATTTAGGTTATCAGGTTTGAGGTACTGGGCTTCCCCCTGGCTGTGGACTCAGGCAGGGGGAAGCCCAATACCTCCTTAATATGACTAAGGACTTCCTTCCAGAGCAGGATCAGGAGTGGACAATCCAATCAAATGTGATCATAGCCCGAATATCCTGGACTTGCTGCTAGGGAGGATAGACCCAAAACTGTGCTGTGTCCAGAACCGCTCCGATGAAAAGGAGCTTATAGGAGGGAATCAGGTGCGACTTCAGCATGTTAACTGTGAACCCCAGGAAATGCAGGAAGTCCGTCGTAGTCTGGAGGTGGGAGACGACAGCCTTGGCGAGCTCGCCTTCAACAGCCAGTCGTTAAGATAGGGGAAGACTGGAACCCCTGATCTGCGCAGATGAGCTGCGACCACCGCCATCACTTTCGTGAACACCCGGGGGGGCTGGTAAGGCCAAAGGGTAGCGTGGTAAACTGTAAATGCGTGTGGCCTACCGTAAACCGCAGGTAATGCCGGTGGGCAGGCAAGACGGGGATGTGAAAGCAAGTGGCCTGCAAGTCCAACGCTACCATCAAATCTCCAGGGTCGAAGGCAGACAAGACCTGAGCCAAGGTTAACATCTTGAACTTCTCCTTTCGGAGGAAGCGGTTGATGTCCCTGAGGACTAAGATAGGATGCAGGCCTTTGTCCTTCTTCGGTACCAAGAAGTAGTGGGAGTAGCAACCCCGACCTAATTCTGGCACAGGGACGCGTTTGATAGCTCCCTTGGCAAAGAGATCCATAACTTCCTGGAAGAGAAGGGCCAAATGATCCTCCGACATGGGATGAAATCACCATAAACGGCATGACCCTTATGCACTCCGCTGCTTGCGGAACTCCGCGTAGACCCAAGAGTTTTTTTGTCACTTTGCGGAGTTCCTCACTGAGGTACTCCGCATAGGCCTAATCTTATCATTATTAAATAGATATCAGTCATATGTTAAGAAACAAGGGTGAGTAGAAACCTTTTGGGTGGAGTAAAATTTAAGACATTATTATTGTGATTTTTGGCCAATTAGTTGATTTTTGCAAGCACTAACACTTCTCTGTGTATAGTAGAGACCTTGAGAGTTTTGTAACTTTCAGATACTCAAATTGTGGATTCTGTTGCAATTAAAAATATTTCCAGGCCTGAAATTTCTTTGGATGTTGCATGCGGGCAGCCTAAGTTATCCTGCAAGAGTTTCTTGATAAATTCTATTGCAACTACAATATGTGCTCTCTCATGTAAAGTCAGGTTGTTAGAAGCTTTTCTGCAACTCACGATACGCCTTACTTTTCACCTGGTGTGAATGTATTTCTCATGTTTAGTGATATCTCCTTTCTGAGTATAACATTTCTGGCTTTCCCCTCCTGTATAAGGTTTTAGTCCAGTGTGACTTCTCTCTTGTGAAGTGACATTGTATTCAAGACTAAACCTTATCTGACATTCAGAACACACATAAGGCTTTTATTCCCTCGTGTGAGTTCGCTCATGTCAAGTGAGAAGTAATTTGTAACCAAAACATTGCTTGCATTTCGAGCACTCATAAGGTTTTTCCCCAGAGTGGGATCTCTCATGAAGCATAACTCTGTCTTTCAGATTCAAGCTTTTATGGCATAAGGATTTTCTCCAGTGTGGAGTTTCTCATGGTGAGATAGTGTTTTTCTCTGCAGCTTTTTTGGCATTCAGAGCCCTCATAAGGTTTTCCATCAGTATAGAGTCGCTTATGGTTAGTGAGGCTGTGCCTATCAAATAGGAATTTCTGGCATTCACAGCATTGGTAATGTTTTTTCCCTGTGTGCGTCTGCTCATGAAGAGTGAGATTGTGTTTAAAATTGATGCTTTTCTGGCATTCGGAGAACTGAATTATTTTGATGGTGTGTTTTCTTATGGCGCTTGTAACCATCTCTACCCCTGAATCTTTCCTGACATTTAGAGCACTGATAATTTTTTTCACCAGTATGGATTTTCACATGTTCAGTGAGATGAGATTTTTGGCAGAAACATTTTTGGCATTCGGAGCACTGATAAGGTTTTTCCCCAGTGTGGATTCTTATATGGTAAGTGAGACTGCGTTTTTCACTGAAACATTTCTGGCATTCAGAGCACTGAAAAGGTTTTTCCCCAGTGTGGGTTCTTATATGATGAGCAAGACTGTTTTTTCCAATGAAACATTTGTGGCATTCAGGGCACTGATAAGGTTTTTCCCCAGTGTGGGTTCTTATATGCTGAGTGAGACTTCTTTTTTGAATGAAACATATCTGGCATTCAGAGCACTGATAAGGTTTTTCCCCAGTGTGGGTTCTTATATGATGAATGAGACTGTTTTTTTGACTGAAACCTTTGTGGCATTCAAAGCACTGATAAGGTTTTTCCCCAGTGTGGGTTCTTATATGCTGAGTGAGACTGCTTTTTTCACTGAAACATTTGTCGCATTCAGTGCACTGATAACGTTTTACCCAAGTGTGAATCCTTGTATGTTTAGTGAGTCTCATTTTGTCACTGAAACATCTCTGGCATTCAGAGCACTGATAAGGTTTTTCCCCAGTGTGGAATCTCACATGTGCAGTTAGAAGTGATTTAAGTTTGAAATATGTTGGGCATTCAGAGCACTGATAAGGTTTTTCCACAGTGTGGGTTATTGTATGTCGAGAAAGACTTCCTTTGTCACTGAAACATTTCTGGCATTCAGAGCACTGATAGGGGTTTTCCCCAGTGTGGGTCAATATATGCAGCATGAGATGTCTTTTTTCACTGAAACATTTCTGGCATTCAGAGCACTGATAAGGTTTTTCCCCAGTGTGGGTTTGTATATGCAGCGTGAGATGTCTTTTTTCACTGAAACATTTCTGGCATTCAGAGCACTGATAAGGTTTTTCCCCAGTGTGGAATCTCACATGTGCAGTTAGAAGTGATTTAAGTTTGAAATCTTTTGGGCATTCAGGGCACTGATAAGGTTTTTCCCCAGTGTGCGTTCTTGTATGGTGAGTGAGATAGCTTCTTTCACTGAAACATTTGTGGCATTCAGTGCACTGATAACGTTTTTCCCCAGAGTGGATCTTTGTATGCCGTGTGAGACTACTTTTTATACTGAAACATTTCTGGCACTCAGAGCACTGATAAGGTTGTTCCACAGAATGGGTTATTGTATGTCGAGAAAGACTTTGTTTGTTACAAAACCTTTCCTGGCATTCAGAGCACTGATAAGGTTTTTCCCCAGTGTGGAATCTCAAATGTGCAGTTAGAAGTGATTTACGGTTGAACTGTTTTGGGCATTCAGAGCACTGATAAGGGTTTTCTCCAGAGTGGATTCTTTTATGTTCAATTAGTCTGCTTTTGCAACTGAAACATTTCTGGCATTCAGAGCACTGAAAAGGTTTATCCCCAGTGTGGGTTCTTCTATGCCGAGTGAGACTGTTTTTGTCAATGAAACATTTCTGGCAATCCATGCACTGATAAGGTTTATTCCCAGTGTGGATTATTCTATGACGAATGAGACTGGTTTTGTAAATGAAACATTTCTGGCATTCAGAGCACTGGTAAGGTTTTTTGCCAGAGTGGGTTATTACATGTCGAGAAAGACTTTGTTTGTTACAAAACCTTTCCTGGCATTCAGAGCACTGATAAGGGTTTTCCCCAGAGTGGATTCTCATATGTTCAGTGAAATAAGATTTACGGTTGAAACTTTTTTGGCATTCACCGCACTGGTAAAGTTTTTCCACAGAGTGGGTTAATGCATGTCGATATAGGCTCGGTTTGATACTAAACCTTTTCTGGCATTCAGCGCACTGATAAGGTTTTTCTCCAGTGTGGATTCTCATATGCTCAGTGAGATAAGATTTACGCCTGAAACTTTTTTGGCATACATTGCACTGAGAGTGGTTTCCCCCAGTGTGCATTCTGTCAAATTCTGTGAGATAAGATTAATGGCTGTATCTTTTTTGGCACAGGTAACCTTTTTCCCCAACTTCGGTTATTTTGCCTCGATTGAGGCGGGTTTGAACACTGAATTTGTTCTCACAGTCCGTGTTTTTATAAGGTTTATTCCTAGAGTTAATATCTCTATGTTTAGTTTTCTCTTGCTTATATGCCACGGTAAGGGTGAACCTGATTTTAGAGTCAGGCTTGTTTAGATAATGTTCAGCATTTACCTGTAAAAGAAATTGTGTGTAATCTTCTTAACACTTGAATTGAGCAAAATATGTCTGGAAGCAGCCCTGTAACACATGTTGACATTTTTCTACCAGATAATAGTCTTTAGGTGATAGCCTATCCGGCAGCAACTTATTTTGTGACTGAAGTTTTTCTCAAGTCTATTTGAATAGGTTCTTAGCAATGCAGTAATAAGGTGTTAGTCTGATATTTAATTAATAAATTGATAAGTACCTTTTTGCACTGACGTAAAGGCAGTAACTGAGGGGGTTAGACCGTGCACAGTAATATTGAAAATCATTAGTCGCAGAACATCAGCTCCTTTTACCAATTCTATGTTTGGTGTAAGGTTAAGGTTTGTAGTCCTGAAGATGAGGATTTATTTACATTAGCTATAGCGCAACGGTGCTCCTTTAATCCATTTTTATATTTAACAGTTTTACATATAACTCCTGCACAACAGATAATGTTGAGGCGATTTACATAGAATTACAGAACAGTACTCAATAAAAAGGAAACAATCTGAGATGGTGAACTTTTAAGTTTTTCGCAAGAATGAGCAGAGTGGGTCGAGGTGTTATATCCCGAGGTAGATAGTCTCAAACTTGCGAAACTGGTTAAAACGGTTGTTGAACAAAGGTGATTTTCCAATCTTTTGGTTGTTAACGTGTCAGCTTCAGAGTCTTCTTTCAGCGTCTTTTCTTTGCGGTATCCAGAAGAAACTTTTGTTGTAACTTTCTTTGATGCAGTGTGTGCTTCCTCTCTAGAATTACATGATGCTTTAGATGAACGTTATTCTGTCATGCTGAGGCAATTTGTCTTTCTGCTAATATTTCAGATGAGGATGCTGAAGTGGTCTTTCTAAATTATTTCTGATGCTGTGTGAACAGATATGGCTTTGCTCTGGGTTAATAAAAAGCAAAATTAGAGACTTCACTTACAGGTATAGTACTTTCCTCGACACACTTAGATATTTGGAAATTGTTTAAACGTAGAATGCTGGATGTCCTTCAGTTTTTCAAAATAATCCTTCTTATGGCACTGACATTCAGTTGCTTAGTGCTAAATCTTGCTTTCTTCGTCCGTAATTTCAATCACCTAAAGTATTAAAATTAAATAGTTAATACATGTACATTTCCAAAAATATAATGTACAAGCCAAATCAATGCAGAATTTTGAAAATGTTGAGCTGTTTTTCAGACAGAACATAGTGTGGAATGGTAGCATGAGAGTACTTGGATGTAGGAGTGAGGATTTGTAGAATTTTAAACATTTTATTAAGGATACATGTACCAAATGGAGTTGTAACATAGAATCCCAAAGACAAATATTAAAGTCGTATGGACTGGCACCAAACAGATATAAAAAAAAAATATATACTATTAATTAATTTGTAATGCAGATTTCTGGGAACGGAATGACTCCTCCATGGACAACAGGCGTTTTACCCTGCCCTGAGTTACCACCTACTTGTATCTGGTATCCTGACTTTTGAGTTTTGGCAAATCTCAAGCAAATTTCAAGCAAATCTAATGTGTTCTGCGAGGATTATGCCTAGACCAATCCCTCAACTATGGTCCAGAGTATGAATCAAGGCGTACTTTCATGTGTTCATTTTATTCCACTTGATTATCAGTTGTTAGGTTTTCCTGCACCTGGATTTACAGGGTGCAGAAAATCAGGACAGAATTTTTTTCCAGACAGAAAAATTAGACTGAAAAGACACATAAGACTCTGGGTGCAGCAGAAGCAGCCAAGACTTATGCTGGTTTTTTTCTAACTGGGGGAAACACACAATTCTTCCCTCTGTTGGTGTTCACAGTCGTTGTCGGCCTGTAATTCGGCAGAGCGTATCGAGTAGAGGCGAGGGGCCGAGCCGAGCAGGAGTTGACAAGCAAGCGGAGAGGAGCCTGGGACGACTGCCAGGGTTTGTTTTGTGACCGGTTCCCACTGCCGAAGGTTTCTCCCGCTTCACCCGCGTCCTGTTATACGGGCGCTTTAAGTTCTATGGATCGCTGTGGGGGCAGGAACGTCCGCTGCCGGCACCGCTGTGCTAAGGCGCTGCTGGTGCTGCTTGTGCGGCTGCCGCTGCAGGGGTCAAAGGAGGCTTGGCCTGCGGTGCTGCTGGTGCGGCGGCTGCTCCAGGGCACAGAGGCACAGAGGAGCACAGAGGGCACAGAGGAGCCTTCGCCTGCCGCCTGATTTTACATATATACCAAGCATTGAGCAGAGCATAGCTGAGCCGAGGAGCGGAGGGAAGTGCCTACATCTGCCGTCTGTAGTGGGACTGTCTCAGGATCCCGCTCTTGCTCCTCAAGGATTGCCAGCATTCTCCCTTGTACTCTTGACAGCGACGAATAGCAACGAACAAGCAATGAACAGTGAGTAGTGAGTGACAAGTTGAAAGAGGTGTGTGGCGAGTACTTACGGTTGATCTGTCCGTAAGTCGCTGAGACATTGGAGTCTGTAATAAGTCTGTAATACAAAATCTGAGAAATTATGCAAAGGGGAAAGTGACCATAGACTTTGACCCTGTTGAAGCACCCCTCGACCCCTGAATTACTCTGCATGCCTAGACTACAGCACTACCCGGAGCCCGGATATTAACCCCTTGAGTGCTCATGACGAGCTGAGCTCGTCATGGCACACCGTGCACATGTGCTCATAATGAGCCCAGCTCATCAAGACACCCAGAAGCAAGGATCCACCCACTAGGCACCAGGAAGGGGGGAGCAGCCTCTGGGCAAGGGCCTTTGCTCCCCCATAAAAATGTTGGCATCATTAGTCTTTCTGCCCCCTTGGGGGGATAGATGGGGCAGTAGCGCCCAATCTGCCCCCCGGGGGGTAGAAAGCCCACTGGACACCAGGGAATTTTTATTTGATATATATTAGGGGTGGGGGCTGCCCAAAAAGGGAATGCCGATGCCCCCACCCCATAGCCACAATAATTACAGTCTTTCTGCACCCCCTGGGGGACAGATAGGGCAGAAAGCTCACTAAATGCCACGGATTTTGTTTTTGCACCATTTTCTTTTAGAGTGGGGGCTGCCCGAAATGGGTACGCCAATGCCCCCACCCCAGCCACCAGTACAGCCTTTCTGCCCCCCCTGGGAGGCAGAGGGGGCAGTAGCCACCAATCTTCCCCCCAGGGGGGCAGAAAGCCCACTAAACGGCAGGGATTTTGGTTTTGCACCATTTTTTTTTAGGGTGGGGGCTGCTTGTAACGGCCATGCCAATGCCCCCACCCGTGCCACCATTACAGCCTTTCTGCCCCCCAATCTGCCCCCCTAGGGGGGTAAAAAGCCCAATAGAAACCAGGGTTATTTCGGGGCAAATCTGAATTAGGGTGGGGGCTGCCCAAAATGGGCATGCCTATGCCCCACCTCCTCCCTGGCAAAAAATTACAGCCTTCATGCCCCCCCCTGGGGGGCAGATGGAGCACTAGACACCAGGGATTTTTTTGGGCACATTTTTATTAGGGTGGGGGCATTGGCATGCCCGTTTTTGGCAACCCCCAACCAAATTAGGATTAGCTCCAAAAAATCCCTGGCGCCTAGTAGGCTTCCTGCTCCCCCTGGGAGGCAGATGTGGGCATTAGCAAAAAGCCCACTAGTCGCCAGGGATTTATTTTTTAAACTGAATATGGCCTGGTGCCTGAAGACCACCAGGACTCCAGCACGCACAACAAAATTAAATACTCCTTTTGTCCATATAATGCATTTTATATCTTATATCTTATCAGAAAAGTTTATAACATTACAATCATCATGTGCTTTTCATCAATGAATCACAGGAAAATCATTCAAAGTTTGCATTTTCATCAAGAACACAAATTATATCAGTTGATCTCAAAATTGTTGAAAACAAATCAATAACACCCAATGCATTTCGGGGCCAAGCCCCTTCGTCTATTGGAGAGAAAGGAAAAAGAAAGAAGAAACCTTATTACTCTTGATGTCAAGGAGGGTGAGTATGTATATGCTGAAAACTCTTATGTTGCATGTAGCTTACCTAGTTATTGCAATTTGTTTGCTGTCACTACATGATATAGTGCTTATATCTGGTATTGTCTTCTGCTTTCTATGTCTGTAAGGAGATGGTTTGAATTACTTATTGTGAATTCTCCACTAGTTATAGAGTGAATAACGATGACCTAAATTAATTTGAAAGGCTCACCTGTACTTGTAGCCTTAGTCCGTTCTTTCTAAAAAAATGCGAATAAGCGAATTTTAGTCACGGATATTCAATGTATATACAAAACTGTATTCATGTCAAAAAAGAGGGGTGAGGTGTCTTTTACCTGTATAGTTTGTCGTTATTACAAAACTATAGCCTTTCGGATTTTTACGAGGTCACCTGCAGAAAATTAAAAATGAAAATATGGGCTTAGCTAATTTGCAGAAAAAGTGCTCAAAAAATTACCGACTAGGTAAAGCGCATCCGCTTACCTGCGGGTTCGATAGATGAATCAGTCCCGCTTGGCGTTTCAGGATTAGCGATAGTTCTGTGTACAAAAACACACATACACTCTCTATGCGAATAGTAAGCCTCCTCATTAGATATTAGAAAACGAAGATACTGTCTCTTACCGGTTACAGATTTAGTCATTCGAGCAAGAAAGAAAAGCTCACGCATCCGCGTTTCGTTCGAGCTTTGTGATCAAGTGAGTCCCTTATCACATGGACGCCGGACTAGAGAGAAAGTGTCGGCCATTTCTGAATAGTGTTTTATCCGTATTGACAAATTTCATTATTAGATCGCTATACCTATCCGGAATTGCAGTTTGAATGCCCTTTATCGAGAAAGGGAGAGTTTTTAGGAAAATTATGAAAAAAGTGAGGAAAAATTAATAATAAAGAGAAAATAATGAGGAAAAAGTAATGTGAAAGTAAAATGAATAAGCGAGTTGCATTGTACAATCCATATAAGACATTATCTACAATCTTACACAGTAAAACATTTTTACTCATAGAGTTTTTCAATGAATTCGAGACCTTCTTGGTATTTTTTACATACCAAGCATTGTTACATAAAGAAAGTTTCTGTAAATATCATTATAGTAGCCTCCTGAGGATATACCTAACGTATTAATGTATATATCTGACAAAGTGTGTGAGTCTCCTAGGGGTTGCTATATATCAAGTGTCAGTATATGTTATTTGATCATACTACAAAAAACATGCCATGTCCAATTTGTCGTTTAACCCTGTGGGGGTCAATGATTGCAGTTTACGAATCCAGAAGGCCTCCCTTTGTAGTAGGATTTTGGAGTTGTTAAGGCCCAATCGTTGTGGAAGTAGTTCAATGACTTGAAGTCTCAGTTGTGCGATGGTGTGGCCAACTTCCCACCAGTGTTTTGCGAGTGGTGATGTTAAGTTTTTGTTTCTGATACGGCTCTTATGTTCAGAAAGTCGCAGTTTCAGCTTACGTTCGGTCTTGCCGACATATATCAAGCCGCACGGGCATTTAATGGAATAGATCACAAATTCTGAATTGCAGGTTGTGTTATGTCTCAATTGGATTTTTTCACCTGTCCGTGGGTGTAGTAGGATGTTACCTGGTATTACGTTATTACAATTTTTGCAATTATAGCAGCGTGAGGTACCTTTGTATTCTTCGGGTTGTTGAATAGTGTCTGTAAATTGTCTGGGTTTGTTCAATTGTTCTTTTAAGTTCTGAGCTCTCTTGTATGCGAACATAGGTGTGTCACTGAATAGAGTGCCGAAGTCTTTCTCAACTTGTATGATCTCCCATCTTTTAAGAATAATACGTTTTATATCTCTGGAAGCTGTAGAGTATTTAGATACAAATACCATCCTTTTGTTCTCAATCTTTGTTCTTTTTTTCAAGAGATCTGCCCTTGGTATTGTTTTTATCTTGTCCACATGAGCTTCTAGTAGTTTTCTTGGGTATCCTCTATCCAAGTAGCGTTGTTTTTGTGTTTCCATATGTTTGTCGCAACTTGCCTTATCAGAAGATATTCTTTTGATCCTCATAAATTGAGACACCGGTAGGTTATTAATGAGGTTTGAAGGGTGAAAGCTTCCATACAGAAGTGCGGTGTTCTTGTCAGTAGGCTTTTTGTAAAGCGTTGTGTTGATGGAGTTCCCTCGAAGTTCAACCCAGACATCCAAAAACGGTAGTGCATTGTTACTAACATTGTGTGTGAATTGTATTCTGGAGTGAGCAAGATTTAAACTCTTGATGTTCCGAATTAGGTCAGCGACTGGCCGTTTCCATATTAAGAAAACATCGTCTATATATCTCTTGTAGTATACTAGACCATCCTGCCAAGTTGAGTCTTCCAAGATGTAGTCCAGTTCGAACTTAGCCATGAAGATGTTTGCATACACGCAGGCCCCCGGAAAACCCATGGCTGTCCCCGTGAGCTGCATGTAATACTCCTTCTCCCATGTGAAATAGCTGTTTAACAGGCAAAATTCTAGTAGCTGCAATATTAGGCACTTTAATTCCTCTGGTTTGTCGTCACGAAGAAGAGTCCACTCTATTGCTTCCAGGCCTTGTCTGTGAGGGATGGATGTATACAATGCTGTCACATCAATTGTGCATAGAGTCCAATCCGTTGCTTCTGTGGTGTCGATAGTTGACAGACTTCGTAAGAAGTCTGATGTGTCTTCCAAGTAGGTTGGCCAGTTGCGAATGAACGACTGCATGTGGGCATCAATGAAGATTCCCAACTTCTCAAAGATGGATGCGCATCCCGATACTATCGGCCTGAACGGGGGATTTTTAAGATCCTTATGTATTTTGGGCAAGAAATATATCCTGGGTCTTCTTGGGTAAATTTGCCTCAAGTATCTCTTAGTTGTGGTATTTAGCCAGCCCAGTTCTTCCGATTTATCCAGTATTGCGTCCAAATTCTTAGTGATATCATTTGTTGGATCTCCATCCAATTTGGCATACGTGTTTGCATCATGCACGTGTTCAAATCCTTTGCTTACGTAGAAGTCTAGATCCATTACGGTTTAAGAATTGACCTAAGTGTTATTACATCGAGTGCAGCACCCTCTCATACATATTGTCAAGGGATTTATTTTTTGGCAAATTTGAATTAGGATGGGGATGACAAAAACAGACATGCCCATGCCCCCACCCACTTCCCTGCAAATATTACAGCCTTCCTGCCCCCATAGAAGGGGGGGGGGGGGAAGCCCAGTAGACGCCAGGGACTTTTTGGGCAAATTTTAATTAGGGTGAGGGCATTGGCATGCCCGTTTTGGGCAGCCCCCACCCTCATTAAAATTTGACCAAAAAACTCCCTGGTGTCTAGTGGACTTTCAGACTCCCTGAGGGGCAGGTGGGGGCATTAGCCCCCAATCTGCCCCCCCGGGGTTCAAAAAGCCCACTAGACTGCAGGGATTTGTTTGGGCAAATTTTTTTTAGGGTGGGGGCACTGGCATGCCTGTTTTTGGCAACCCCCACCCTAAGTAAAACTTACCAAAAAAAACCTTGGTGTCTAGTAGGCTTTCTGCCCTGCCTGGGGGACGATGGGGGCATTAGCCACAATCTGCACCCCTGTAGGGGGCAAAAAGCCCACTAGTCGCCGGGGATTTTTTGTGGGCAAATTTGAATTGGGGTGGGGGCTGCCCAAAACAGGCATGTCCATGCCCCCACCCACTTCCCCACAAAAATTGCAGCCTTCCTGGGGAGCAGATGGGGTAATAGCCCCCAATCTTCCCCCACCCGGGGGGGCAAAAAGCCCACTAGACCCCAGGGATTTTTGGGGATATTTTTTATTAGGGTGGGGGCATTGGCATGCCCATTTTTGGCAACCCCTATCCTAATTAAAATGTCCTCAATAAAATCCCTGGCGCCTAGTAGGCTTTCTGCCCCCCTGGGGGGTAGATGGGGGTATTAGCCCCCAATCTGCACCCCCGGGGGAGCGAAAAGCCCACTAGTTGCCAGGGATTTTTTTAGGCAAATTTGAATTAGGGTGGGAGCTGACCAAAACAGGTGTGTCCATGCCCCCACTCCATTCTCCGCAAAACTTATAGCCTTCCCGCCTTTCCTAGGGGCAGATGGGGGCATTAGCCCCCAATATGCCCCCCAGGGGGGCAAACAGGAGACGCCAGGGATTTTTTGGGCAAATTTTAATTAGGGTGGGGATATTGGCATGCCCATTTTGGGCAGCCTCCACCCTAATTAAAATTTGCCCAAAAAACTCCCTGGCGTCTAGTGGACATTCAACCCCCCGGGGGGGCAGATTGGTGGCATTAGCCCCCAATCTGCCCATCCGGGAGGGGCAAAAAGCCCTGTAGACGCCAGGGTTTTTTTGGGAAAAATAAAACACATAAGCTGATTGACGGAATGTTGCACATTGGCAAAAAATTCACCCACAACCACAGATCTGGGTTTAATCCATCGTTATTTTGCTCAACACGCCACACCAGTTCAGACATGGCAATATGCAAATCAGTCTTGACCCTGTGCCTCATGTTTTAAAAAATGTATAGGTTTGCTAGGTTTCCCTAGGTGCTGGCAGGGCTAGGGTTCAAAAACTACAGCTAGGCACTTTGTCGAAAAAGGGTTATTTTTCAATGCGAAACTGAGGTGTGACCATGTTGCGTTTTGCGCCGTTTCCTGTCGCAGGCACTAGGCCGACCCAAACAACTAAGGTACCATTTTTCTCATAAGACTTTGGGGAATGCGGGGTGGGTGAAAATTTGTGGATCCAGCAGATTCCAGAACTTTCCACCACAGAAATGTGGGGGAAAATGTGTTTTTCATGGCAATTTTTTAGGTTTGCAAGTGATTCTGGGTAACAGAACCTGGTGGGAGGGAGTCAAGTCACCCCATCCTGGATTCCCCTGGGTGTCTAGTTTTCAAAACTGTATAGGTTTGCTAGGTGTCTCTAGGTGCCGGCAGAGCTAGGATTAAAAAACTACAGCTAGGCACTTTGCCAAAAAAGGGTCATTTTTCATTGCAAAATTAAGGTGTGACCACCTTGCGTTTTGCGGCGTTTCCTGTCGCATGCACTAGGCCGACCCACACAAGTGAGGTAAATTTTTCTTATAAGACTTTGGGGAACGTGGGGTGGGTGGAAATTTGTGGATCCACACAGATTCCAGAACTTTCCACCACAGAAATGTGGGGAAAATGTGTTTTTTTGTACAATTCTTTAGGTTTGCAAGGGATTCTGAGTAACAGAACCTGGTGGGAGGGAGTCATGTCACCCCATCCTGGATTCCCCTGCGTGTACAGTTTTCAAAAATGTATAGGTTTTCTAGGTTTCCCTAGGTGCCGGCAGAGCTAGGGTTCAAAGACTACAGCTAGGAACTTTGCCAAAAAGGGTAATTTTTCACTGCGAAATTGAGGTATGACCACGTTGCGTTTTGCACCGTTTCCTATCGCAGGCACTAGGCCGCCCCACACAGGTGAGGTACCATTTTTCTCGGATGACTTTGGGGAATGGGGGGTGGGGGGAAATTTGTGGATCCACGCAGATTCCATAACTTTCCACCACAGAAATGTTGGGAAAATGTGATTTTTTTTTTACAATTCTTTAGGTGTGCAAGGGATTCTGGGTAACATAACCTGGTGGGAGGCAGTCATGTCACGCCATCCTGGATTCCCCTGCGTGTCTAGTTTTCAAAAATGTATAGGTTTGCTAGGTTTCCCTAGGTGCTGGCAGGGCTAGGGTTCAAAAACTACAGCTAGGGACTTTGTTGAAAAAGGGTTATTTTTCAATGCGAAACTGAGGTGTGACCATGTTGCGTTTTTCGCCGTTTCCTGTCGCAGGCACTAGGCTGACCCAAACAACTAAGGTACCATTTTTCTCATAAGACTTTGGGGAATGCGGGGTGGGTGAAAATTTGTGGATCCACGCAGATTCCAGAACTTTCCACCACAGAAATGTGTGGGAAAATGTGTTTTTTTGGCAATTTTTTAGGTTTGCAAGGGATTCTGGGTAACAGAACCTGGTGGGAGGCAGTCAAGTCACCCCATCCTGGATTCCCCTGGGTGTCTAGTTTTCAAAACTGTATAGGTTTGCTAGTTTTCCCTAGGTGCCGGCAGAGCTAGGGTTAACAAATTACAGCTAGGCACTTTGCCAAAAAAGTAATGTGAAAGTAAAATGAATAAGCGAGTTGCATTGTACAATCCATATAAGACATTATCTACAATCTTACACAGTAAAACATTTTTATTCATAGAGTTTTTCAATGAATTCGAGACCTTCTTGGTATTTTTTACATACCAAGCATTGTTACATAAAGAAAGTTTCTGTAAATATCATTATAGTAGCCTCCTGAGGATATACCTAACGTATTAATGTATATATCTGACAAAGTGTGTGAGTCTCCTAGGGGTTGCTATATATCAAGTGTCAGTATATGTTATTTGATCATACTACAAAAAACATGCCATGTCCAATTTGTCGTTTAACCCTGTGGGGGTCAATGATTGCAGTTTACGAATCCAGAAGGCCTCCCTTTGTAGTAGGATTTTGGAGTTGTTAAGGCCCAATCGTTGTGGAAGTAGTTCAATGACTTGAAATCTCAGTTGTGCGATGGTGTGGCCAACTTCCCACCAGTGTTTTGCGAGTGGTGATGTTAAGTTTTTGTTTCTGATACGGCTCTTATGTTCAGAAAGTCGCAGTTTCAGCTTACGTTCGGTCTTGCCGACATATATCAAGCCGCACGGGCATTTAATGGAATAGATCACAAATTCTGAATTGCAGGTTGTGTTATGTCTCAATTGGATTTTTTCACCTGTCCGTGGGTGTAGTAGGATGTTACCTGGTATTACGTTATTACAATTTTTGCAATTATAGCAGCGTGAGGTACCTTTGTATTCTTCGGGTTGTTGAATAGTGTCTGTAAATTGTCTGGGTTTGTTCAATTGTTCTTTTAAGTTCTGAGCTCTCTTGTATGCGAACATAGGTGTGTCACTGAATAGAGTGCCGAAGTCTTTCTCAACTTGTATGATCTCCCATCTTTTAAGAATAATACGTTTTATATCTCTGGAAGCTGTAGAGTATTTAGATACAAATACCATCCTTTTGTTCTCAATCTTTGTTCTTTTTTTCAAGAGATCTGCCCTTGGTATTGTTTTTATCTTGTCCACATGAGCTTCTAGTAGTTTTCTTGGGTATCCTCTATCCAAGTAGCGTTGTTTTTGTGTTTCCATATGTTTGTCGCAACTTGCCTTATCCGAAGATATTCTTTTGATCCTCATAAATTGAGACACCGGTAGGTTATTAATGAGGTTTGAAGGGTGAAAGCTTCCATACAGAAGTGCGGTGTTCTTGTCAGTAGGCTTTTTGTAAAGCGTTGTGTTGATGGAGTTCCCTCGAAGTTCAACCCAGACATCCAAAAACGGTAGTGCATCGTTACTAACATTGTGTGTGAATTGTATTCTGGAGTGAGCAAGATTTAAACTCTTGATGTTCCGAATTAGGTCAGCGACTGGCCGTTTCCATATTAAGAAAACATCGTCTGTTGGACTTGGCCCGTCTGGCAGGTCCACCCCTGAAGTTTGTGCTTAGTATATGTGACCGGGGGATGGTGAGTCCCCTCCTGAGTGTGTGCGTGGTGAGAGAGACCCGCCGCCCATAGGAATGCATGGGGGATGTATGTGGCTCTGGTAGTTCCTGATGCGTGGGGCGTGCCGGGCCGTGTTTGGTATGTGTGCGCTCGTGAGGTTGAATGCTACAAGATGATGTCTGCGGCATGCGTGTGGCTAGAAGGGAAGGGCCCCTTCTAGACCTTGGTGTGTGTGTGCAGTAGATGTGCTGGCGCCTGATTGGCTGAAGCCGGCTGGGCCTTCCCCCACCAGGCTGGCCCCACCCCCCCGGGGGTGCGTCCAGTGTCCCTGGCCTGGCCAGCACCAAGAAATTCCTTGTAAACCAGTTCCAGCTGGTTCTCTCCCTGCCTGCCCCTTTTGGAGACAAAGGGCGCTCCTGTATAAAAAGGGGGGTGGGCCCTTTTCTCTCTCTCTTCTCTCTTCCTGCTTCTCCTGACTGGAACCCTGCCAGGGGCTGCTGCTGCGTGGGCTCAGGGTTGGCTGGCCTCCCTGGGCCCTGCCCTGCTCCTGAACTGCTGTTGGGCCTCTGCACCTCCTAGGAGCTGCTGTACTCCTCCTGAGGTCCTGGACTCTCCCATGGACTTTGCTATCCCTCATCTAGCGCTTGGGAGCGCTTTCCTCCGACCCCTAGCGCTTGGAGCGCTTCACTCTGTCTCCTAGCGCTTTGGAGCGCTTTGCCCGTGTTTCTAGCGCTGGGAGCGCTTCCTTCCACCAGCCGGTGCCACCCGGCCTTTGCCCTGTTCTGCGGGGTTCTACACCCCCAGCGAGTGCCTACCTCGCTACTGCCCCCTTCCCGAGGGGGCCTGACCCTCGTCAATTCCCCCCAAGTCACCGCCGCCGGCCCGGGACCCCTCCGTGAAGCCCTCCCCCGGGCCGCGCTGTGATTGGACGTCGGCCCGGGGAGCTGGGGAGGCGAGGAAAGAAGAGCCGAGTAATGCAGGGGGCAGCGGGAGCCTACTCCGCGCCCCTGCTTGACCCCAGGACCGCCGCGACTTCCCCCCGGGGCCCCCAGGAGCGAGAGGGAGCCCCGGAGAGCGGAGAGAGACCGGCGCGCTCGGCGACCGGTGAGTAATGCCGGAGGGGAGGCGGGGCATCGGGCCACATTGCCGGTGGCCGCCCCTCCCCTCCAGCGCGAGCCCGAGTGTGCTCAGAGGCCCCCGGGGCCCCCAGTGATGCCGGGTCCCCCGAGGGGGGCCCCGCCTGCCCGCAGCTTGTCTCCCTGAGCCCGAGAGGCTCCCTCATGGCCCGTGGGGCCACCATTGATGCCGGGTCCCCCGAGGGGGGGCCCGCCTGCCCGCAGCCTTGTCCCGAACCCCGTGGGGCTCCCACTATTCCCCGAGCCCAGCGAGACTCCTACAATGCCTGAGCCCGAGAGGCTCCACCGTGACCCTTTGTCTTCCTGAGCCCCGAGAGGCTCCACCACGTGCCCCCTTGTTCCCCCGAGCCCCGAGAGGCTCCACTATCGCCCTCCTGTCCCCCTGAGCCTGCAAGGCTCCACCCAAGTCCCTCAGCGGCCCAGCACTTCGTGGGCCGCTGCCACGTTTAGGTTTGCCCGGGCCCTTTCAGGCCACTTTGGACACCGAGACTCTAAGGCGCCCCTGCCCCAGGACGGTCGTCTGGCCTAGGGGGTGCTGCTGACTAATATCAATGTGATGCTGAGGATTACTATGTGTTGCCCTGCTGATTGACTATGTGTTGCCCTGCTGATGGGGCCTCTGTTGTGTTATGTACCTTGTCCCTCCCCGCCTGAGTACCCGATGTCTCATGTATGTGATCCCTGGTCAGAGTGAGTTCCACTGCTAGTTCTAGGAAGCTCCCAGGAGATGTGTGTTCTAATGCCAGTTCCACTAGATGCGTACCACTGGCAGTGGTCCCTTGGCCCTGCCCTGTACCTTTTCCCTGGTAACCCCTGCCGTGCCTTGAACCCCTTGTAAAGTGTATGTTCCTATGTGTCCTGTCTAATACAAAGACTATTTTCATATATACTTCGTGTGGAGTTCCTTTTGTGGGAGGCCTGGGATGTTGCTGTTGGTGGGTGCGGGCGCAAATGCCTCACACATGTCCTCCGAGATAGGCCTGACTGCCCGCGCCGCGTTACCTAGAGGGCGAGCAGGGGTCGACTTTATATAGGAGTGGCGGTCTCTGACTGGCTGGGGCGCAAGCCCTGGCTGGCCGGGGGTCCCATTTCTTACACTGGCGGCTAGCGGTGGGATCCGGACTGGTGTTTGCGCAAGTACCACAACGATAACTGGCCTCCCTACAAAAACTCTGTATTGTAACTGGTCGCAAAGAAAGGAGATTATTGTTTTTAGGAGGTTACTTAAATGTCCGTTCTGTGAAAAATGTGTTCTGGTTAGGTGACCCTAGCCCGGGAGGGTAGATCAACCCCCTAGTGCGATGTGTTTTCTGGATTCACCAGAAGGGTGGGATCCAGTGGTGGCAGCGTAATTGTGTTCAATGTGTATGGTCCCTGTTCCTTCCCTGGAGTAATGATACCTGCACAACATGGGGTCAGGTCAGGTTGCTAAAAATGTCTGCCCTATGGAAATGTTTAATGATCAATGGAAATGTCTGTTCTGTGGAAAAAGTGTCTGTGTACCCTGTTAGTTAGTTGCCCCTAGCTTGGGAGGGTAAATCATCTCCCTAGTACAATGTGGTTTTCTGGATTCCCCAGAAGGGTGGGATCCAGTGGTGTCTGCGTAGCTGTGTTCAAATGTGTATGGTCCTTGTCCCTCCCCTAGAGTAATGGTACCTGTGCCACCAGGGTCAGGTTGAGGAATCTGGGCGGTAGAAAACTGTCTTACCAGTCTAAGGGACGATGTGTGGATGAATGTTGAGGTGTGCTGAGTAATGGGGTGTAAGTTCTCTGGGAGGGGGAGCTTGCTGAATCAACGATAATAATGTCCTTCCTTACCCCGCTGAATGTGTTGGATGCATCAGGTCCCCTTACCCCGCTGGTTGTGTTTTAGGCGTCAGGTGTCGCCCTGGCTGAATTTATGTTGAGTTGTACTGAGACCTGCTGGCGCTGCCGCGGCTCATCTTGTAGTGTTCTAGGTGTCAGGTGTCGCCCTGGCTGAATTTATGTTGCGTTGTACTGAGACCTGCTGGCGCTGCCGCGGCTCATCGTGTTGTGTTCTAGGTGTCAGGTGTCGCCCTGGCTGAATTTAGGTTGCGTTGTACTGAGACCTGCTGGCGCTGCCGCGGCTCATCTTGTTGTGCTCGTTGTACTGAGTCCTGCTGGCGCTGCCGCGGCTCATCGTGTTGTGTTCTAGGTGTCAGGTGTCGCCCTGGCTGAATTTAGGTTGCATTGTACTGAGACCTGCTGGCGCTGCCGCGGCTCATCTTGTTGTGTTCGTTGCACTGAGACCTGCTGGCGCTGCCGCAGCTCATCTTGTTGTGTTCTAGGTGTCAGGTGTCGCCCTGGCTGAATTTAGGTTGCGTTGTACTGAGACCTGCTGGCGCGGCTCATCTTGTTGTGTTTCTTTGTACTGAGACCTGCTGGCGCTGCCGCGGCTCATCGTGTTGTGTTCTAGGTGTCAGGTGTCGCCCTGGCTGAATTTAGGTTGCGTTGTACTGAGACCTGCTGGCGCTGCCGCGGCTCATCTTGTTGTGTTCGTTGTACTGAGACCTGCTTGCGCTGCCGCGGCTCATCTTGTTGTGTTCTAGGTGTCAGGTGTCGCCCTGGCTGAATTTATGTTGTGTTGTACTGAGACCTGCTGGCGCTGCCGCGGCTCATCTTGTGGTGTTTTAGGTGTCAGGTGTCGCCCTGGCGGAATTCATGTTAAGTTGTATCCCGGACAAGGAAGACCTGCTGGCTCGGCCGCGGCTTGCCTTGGGGAGAGCTGAACGCTTAGTTCCCAGGTGGAAGACCAGTGGAGGGAGGAAGTTCCAAGACTGGTAGGAAGGTGTGTTCTGAGGGTGTTTCTCCTGGGAGAACGTGGAACCTCAGAAGTAGAGGTAGGGTGGGGCATTCTTGCCCGTGACCTCTGGTAAACCTGAGGGTGCGGACCCTAGGTGGAAGGAACCGTGGTAGTCGTGGCTACACTGAGAAAGGGAGTGGAGAATGGCTGTTGGGGGCCAGGGGTACCGCCCCCCCACTTCGGATTAGCAGGGACCAGTGGTATCTGGATGGCTTAGGGCCTGGTCCTAGTCATGGGCAACTAAGGAGTACCAGGTGGGTAGCCTGGTTGGACCTATGTCTTCATTTTTTATTTTTTTTTGTTGTTGGTTGTTTTTGGTTTTTTTTTGTTTTAACTTTTATTATTTTTAATATGGATATGTTTATTGGTCCGGCACTGCGGGCCGCGTCCACGTCCTACCGCCCTGCAGCAGGGAAGTCCATCCCGGTAGTGATTGGTCTGCCCTGCGTTTGGGCTGGGGGGGGCATGTGTTGGACTTGGCCCGTCTGGCAGGTCCACCCCTGAAGTTTGTGCTTAGTATATGTGACCGGGGGATGGTGAGTCCCCTCCTGAGTGTGTGCGTGGTGAGAGAGACCCGCCGCCCATAGGAATGCATGGGGGATGTATGTGGCTCTGGTAGTTCCTGATGCGTGGGGCGTGCCGGGCCGTGTTTGGTATGTGTGCGCTCGTGAGGTTGAATGCTACAAGATGATGTCTGCGGCATGCGTGTGGCTAGAAGGGAAGGGCCCCTTCTAGACCTTGGTGTGTGTGTGCAGTAGATGTGCTGGCGCCTGATTGGCTGAAGCCGGCTGGGCCTTCCCCCACCAGGCTGGCCCCACCCCCCCGGGGGTGCGTCCAGTGTCCCTGGCCTGGCCAGCACCAAGAAATTCCTTGTAAACCGTTCCAGCTGGTTCTCTCCCTGCCTGCCCCTTTTGGAGACAAAGGGCGCTCCTATATAAAAAGGGGGGTGGGCCCTTTTCTCTCTCTCTTCTCTCTTCCTGCTTCTCCTGACTGGAACCCTGCCAGGGGCTGCTGCTGCGTGGGCTCAGGGTTGGCTGGCCTCCCTGGGCCCTGCCCTGCTCCTGAACTGCTGTTGGGCCTCTGCACCTCCTAGGAGCTGCTGTACTCCTCCTGAGGTCCTGGACTCTCCCATGGACTTTGCTATCCCTCATCTAGCGCTTGGGAGCGCTTTCCTCCGACCCCTAGCGCTTGGAGCGCTTCACTCTGTCTCCTAGCGCTTTGGAGCGCTTTGCCCGTGTTTCTAGCGCTGGGAGCGCTTCCTTCCACCAGCCGGTGCCACCCGGCCTTTGCCCTGTTCTGCGGGGTTCTACACCCCCAGCGAGTGCCTACCTCGCTACTGCCCCCTTCCCGAGGGGGCCTGACCCTCGTCAATTCCCCCCAAGTCACCGCCGCCGGCCCGGGACCCCTCCGTGAAGCCCTCCCCCGGGCCGCGCTGTGATTGGACGTCGGCCCGGGGAGCTGGGGAGGCGAGGAAAGAAGAGCCGAGTAATGCAGGGGGCAGCGGGAGCCTACTCCGCGCCCCTGCTTGACCCCAGGACCGCCGCGACTTCCCCCCGGGGCCCCCAGGAGCGAGAGGGAGCCCCGGAGAGCGGAGAGAGACCGGCGCGCTCGGCGACCGGTGAGTAATGCCGGAGGGGAGGCGGGGCATCGGGCCACATTGCCGGTGGCCGCCCTTCCCCTCCATGCGAGCCCGAGTGTGCTCAGAGGCCCCCGGGGCCCCCAGTGATGCCGGGTCCCCCGAGGGGGGCCCCGCCTGCCCGCAGCTTGTCTCCCTGAGCCCGAGAGGCTCCCTCATGGCCCGTGGGGCCACCATTGATGCCGGGTCCCCCGAGGGGGGGCCCGCCTGCCCGCAGCCTTGTCCCGAACCCCGTGGGGCTCCCACTATTCCCCGAGCCCAGCGAGGCTCCTACAATGCCTGAGCCCGAGAGGCTCCACCGTGACCCTTTGTCTTCCTGAGCCCCGAGAGGCTCCACCACGTGCCCCCTTGTTCCCCCGAGCCCCGAGAGGCTCCACTATCGCCCTCCTGTCCCCCTGAGCCTGCAAGGCTCCACCCAAGTCCCTCAGCGGCCCAGCACTTCGTGGGCCGCTGCCACGTTTAGGTTTGCCCGGGCCCTTTCAGGCCACTTTGGACACCGAGACTCTAAGGCGCCCCTGCCCCAGGACGGTCATCTGGCCTAGGGGGTGCTGCTGACTAATATCAATGTGATGCTGAGGATTACTATGTGTTGCCCTGCTGATTGACTATGTGTTGCCCTGCTGATGGGGCCTCTGTTGTGTTATGTACCTTGTCCCTCCCCGCCTGAGTACCCGATGTCTCATGTATGTGATCCCTGGTCAGAGTGAGTTCCACTGCTAGTTCTAGGAAGCTCCCAGGAGATGTGTGTTCTAATGCCAGTTCCACTAGATGCGTACCACTGGCAGTGGTCCCTTGGCCCTGCCCTGTACCTTTTCCCTGGTAACCCCTGCCGTGCCTTGAACCCCTTGTAAAGTGTATGTTCCTATGTGTCCTGTCTAATACAAAGACTATTTTCATATATACTTCGTGTGGAGTTCCTTTTGTGGGAGGCCTGGGATGTTGCTGTTGGTGGGTGCGGGCGCAAGTGCCTCACACATGTCCTCCGAGATAGGCCTGACTGCCCGCGCCGCGTTACCTAGAGGGCGAGCAGGGGTCGACTTTATATAGGAGTGGCGGTCTCTGACTGGCTGGGGCGCAAGCCCTGGCTGGCCGGGGGTCCCATTTCTTACATCGTCTATATATCTCTTGTAGTATACTAGACCATCCTGCCAAGTTGAGTCTTCCAAGATGTAGTCCAGTTCGAACTTAGCCATGAAGATGTTTGCATACACGCAGGCCCCCGGAAAACCCATGGCTGTCCCCGTGAGCTGCATGTAATACTCCTTCTCCCATGTGAAATAGCTGTTTAACAGGCAAAATTCTAGTAGCTGCAATATTAGGCACTTTAATTCCTCTGGTTTGTCGTCACGAAGAAGAGCCCACTCTATTGCTTCCAGGCCTTGTCTGTGAGGGATTGATGTATACAATGCTGTCACATCAATTGTGCATAGAGTCCAATCCGTTGCTTCTGTGGTGTCGATAGTTGACAGACTTCGTAAGAAGTCTGATGTGTCTTCCAAGTAGGTTGGCCAGTTGCGAATGAACGACTGCATGTGGGCATCAATGAAGATTCCCAAATTCTCAAAGATGGATGCGCATCCCGATACTATCGGCCTGAACGGGGGATTTTTAAGATCCTTATGTATTTTGGGCAAGAAATATATCCTGGGTCTTCTTGGGTAAATTTGCCTCAAGTATCTCTTAGTTGTGGTATTTAGCCAGCCCAGTTCTTCCGATTTATCCAGTATTGCGTCCAAATTCTTAGTGATATCATTTGTTGGATCTCCATCCAATTTGGCATACGTGTTTGCATCATGCACGTGTTCAAATCCTTTGCTTACGTAGAAGTCTAGATCCATTACGGTTTAAGAATTGACCTAAGTGTTATTACATCGAGTGCAGCACCCTATCATACATATTGTCGAGGGATTTATTTTTTGGCAAATTTGAATTAGGATGGGGATGACCAAAACAGACATGCCCATGCCCCCACCCACTTCCCTGCAAATATTACAGCCTTCCTGCCCCCATAGAAGGGGGGGGGGGAAGCCCAGTAGACGCCAGGGACTTTTTGGGCAAATTTTAATTAGGGTGAGGGCATTGGCATGCTCGTTTTGGGCAGCCCCCACCCTCATTAAAATTTGACCAAAAAACTCCCTGGTTTCTAGTGGACTTTCAGACTCCCTGAGGGGCAGGTGGGGGCATTAGCCCCCAATCTGCCCCCCGGGGTTAAAAAACCCCACTAGACTGCAGGGATTTGTTTGGGCAAATTTTTTTTAGGGTGGGGGCACTGGCATGCCTGTTTTTGGCAACCCCCACCCTAAGTAAAACTTACCAAAAAAAACCTTGGTGTCTAGTAGGCTTTCTGCCCTGCCTGGGGGACGATGGGGGCATTAGCCACAATCTGTACCCCTGTAGGGGGCAAAAAGCCCACTAGTCGCCGGGGATTTTTTGTGGGCAAATTTGAATTGGGGTGGGGGCTGCCCAAAACAGGCATGTCCATGCCCCCACCCACTCCCCCACAAAAATTGCAGCCTTCCTGGGGAGCAGATGGGGTAGTAGCCCCCAATCTTCCCCCACCCGGGGGGGCAAAAAGCCCACTAGACCCCAGGGATTTTTGGGGAAATTTTTTATTAGGGTGGGGGCATTGGCATGCCCATTTTTGGCAACCCCTATCCTAATTAAAATGTCCTCAATAAAATCCCTGGCGCCTAGTAGGCTTTCTGCCCCCCTGGGGGGTAGATGGGGGTATTAGCCCCCAATCTGCACCCCCGGGGGAGCGAAAAGCCCACTAGTTGCCAGGGATTTTTTTAGGCAAATTTGAATTAGGGTGGGAGCTGCCCAAAACAGGTGTGTCCATGCCCCCACTCCATTCTCCGCAAAACTTATAGCCTTCCCGCCTTTCCTAGGGGCAGATGGGGGCATTAGCCCCCAATATGCCCCCCAGGGGGGCAAACAGGAGACGCCAGGGATTTTTTGGGCAAATTTTAATTAGGGTGGGGATATTGGCATGCCCATTTTGGGCAGCCTCCACCCTAATTAAAATTTGCCGAAAAAACTCCCTGGCGTCTAGTGGACATTCAACCCCCCGGGGGGGGCAGATTGGTGGCATTAGCCCCCAATCTGCCCATCCGGGAGGGGCAAAAAGCCCTGTAGACGCCAGGGTTTTTTTGGGAAAAATAAAACACATAAGCTGATGGACGGAATGTTGCACATTGGCAAAAAATTCACCCACAACCACAGATCTGGGTTTAATCCATCGTTATTTTGCTCACCACGCCACACCAGTTGAGACATGGCAATATGCAAATCAGTCTTGACCCTGTGCCTCATGTTTTAAAAAATGTATAGGTTTGCTAGGTTTCCCTAGGTGCTGGCAGGGCTAGGGTTCAAAAACTACAGCTAGGCACTTTGTCGAAAAAGGGTTATTTTTCAATGCGAAACTGAGGTGTGACCATGTTGCGTTTTGCGCCGTTTCCTGTCGCAGGCACTAGGCCGACCTAAACAACTAAGGTACCATTTTTCTCATAAGACTTTGGGGAATACGGGGTGGGTGAAATTTTGTGTGGATCCAGCAGATTCCAGAACTTTCCACCACAGAAATGTGGGGGAAAATGTGTTTTTCATGGCAATTTTTTAGGTTTGCAAGTGATTCTGGGTAACAGAACCTGGTGGGAGGGAGTCAAGTCACCCCATCCTGGATTCCCCTGGGTGTCTAGTTTTCAAAACTGTATAGGTTTGCTAGGTGTCTCTAGGTGCCGGCAGAGCTAGGATTAAAAAACTACAGCTAGGCACTTTGCCAAAAAAGGGTCATTTTTCATTGCAAAATTAAGGTGTGACCACCTTGCGTTTTGCGGCGTTTCCTGTCGCATGCACTAGGCCGACCCACACAAGTGAGGTACATTTTTCTTATAAGACTTTGGGGAACGTGGGGTGGGTGGAAATTTGTGGATCCACACAGATTCCAGAACTTTCCACCACAGAAATGTGGGGAAAATGTGTTTTTTTGTACAATTCTTTAGGTTTGCAAGGGATTCTGAGTAACAGAACCTGGTGGGAGGGAGTCATGTCACCCCATCCTGGATTCCCCTGCGTGTACAGTTTTAAAAAATGTATAGGTTTTCTAAGTTTCCCTAGGTGCCGGCAGAGCTAGGGTTCAAAGACTACAGCTAGGCACTTTGCCAAAAAGGGTAATTTTTCACTGCGAAATTGAGGTATGACCACGTTGCGTTTTGCACCGTTTCCTATCGCAGGCACTAGGCCGCCCCACACAGGTGAGGTACCATTTTTCTCGGATGACTTTGGGGAATGGGGGGTTGGGGGGGGAAATTTGTGGATCCACGCAGATTCCATAACTTTCCACCACAGAAATGTGGGGAAAATGTGATTTTTTTTTTACAATTCTTTAGGTGTGCAAGGGATTCTGGGTAACATAACCTGGTGGGAGGCAGTCATGTCACGCCATCCTGGATTCCCCTGCGTGTCTAGTTTTCAAAAATGTATAGGTTTGCTAGGTTTCCCTAGGTGCTGGCAGGGCTAGGGTTCAAAAACTACAGCTAGGGACTTTGTTGAAAAAGGGTTATTTTTCAATGCGAAACTGAGGTGTGACCATGTTGCGTTTTGCGCCGTTTCCTGTCGCAGGCACTAGGCCGACCCAAACAACTAAGGTACCATTTTTCTCATAAGACTTTGGGGAATGCGGGGTGGGTGAAAATTTGTGGATCCACGCAGATTCCAGAACTTTCCACCACAGAAATGTGTGGGAAAATGTGTTTTTTTGGCAATTTTTTAGGTTTGCAAGGGATTCTGGGTAACAGAACCTGATGGGAGGCAGTCAAGTCACCCCATCCTGGATTCCCCTGGGTGTCTAGTTTTCAAAACTGTATAGGTTTGCTAGTTTTCCCTAGGTGCCGGCAGAGCTAGGGTTAAAAAATTACAGCTAGGCACTTTGCCAAAAAAGGTCCTTTTTCATTGCAAAATTGAGGTGTGACCACGTTGCGTTTTGCGCCGTTTCCTGTCGCGAGTACTAGGCTGACCCACACAAGTGAGGTACCATTTTTCTCATAAGACTTTAGGGAACGCGGGGTGGGTGGAAATGTGTGTATCCACACAGATTCCAGAACTTTCCACCACAGAAATGTGGGGAAAATGTGTTTTTTTGTACAATTCTTTAGGTTTGCAAGGGATTCTGAGTAACAGAACCTGGTGGGAGGGAGTCATGTCACCCCATCCTGGATTCCCCTGCGTGTCCAGTTTTAAAAAATGTATAGGTTTGCTAGGTTTCCTTAGGTGCCGGCAGAGCTAGGGTTCAAAAACTACAGCTAGGCACTTTGCCAAAAAGGGTCATTTTTCACTGCGAAATTGAGGTATGACATGTTGCGTTTTGCACCGTTTCCTGTCGCAGGCACTAGGCCGCCCCACACAGGTGAGGTACCATTTTTCTCGGAAGACTTTGGGGAATGAGGGGTGGGTGGAAATTTGTGGATCCACACAGATTCCAGAACTTTCCACCACAGAAATGTGGGGAAAATGTGTTTTTTTGGACAATTCTTTAGGTTTGCAAGGGATTCTGGGTAACATAATCTGATCGGAGGCAGTCGAGTCACCCCATCCTGAATTCCCCTGGGTGTCTAGTTTTCAAAAATGTATAAGTTTCCTAAGGTGCCGGCAGAGGTAGGGTTAAAAAACTATAGCTAGGCACTTTGCAAAACAAGCATTTGCAATGCAATAGGTCTCGCATTAGGAAACTTTGAGCTATTGGTATTGTAAATGATACATTTTGTATTTATGTGTTGGTTTTGAAAATAGCGAAATTAATAGCTTTGTCATTTACAATGCCAATTGTTTTAACTTTCGCAAATGGAACACCCATAGCATTTGTAATGCAATATGTTAATGTTGTATTTACGTGACTTACATGTATTAATATTACAAATAACAATGGCTTTTAATTTTTTTATAATAATTAATACTTAAATAAAAGTTATTGTAATTTATAATAGCAATAGCTTAAACTTTTGTAAAGAACTGTTGTGAAGAATATGTTCAGTGTATTTAATAATGACGAAAATCCAAGAACAGAAGTGAAATATTAAAATACACAAGATGATGGACGGAATGTTGCACAATGGCAAACCATTCACCCCCAGTCACAGTTCTGGGTTTAATCCATGGTTATTTTGCTCACCGAACCACCCCACTTCAGACATGGCCATATTCAAATCAGTCTTGACCCTGTGCCTCATGGGAACAGTCCAGACCGAACTGCCAAGCCACGTCTTTCCTAGACCAGAATCAAGCATCCTAGGACCGGTTTCTGGCTATCAGCCGTCTTCAGCCAGGATAGCTTGACTCCAGTGGCTTAGTGAGCACGGGACCCACGTCTGGACATACCCTTCCCACATAGGGTGGACAGCAAACTAGACAAGATGATGGACGGAATGTTGCACAATGGAAAAACATTCACCCCCAGTCACAGATCTGGGTTTAATCCATCGTTATTTTGCTCACCAAACCACCCCAGTTCAGACATGGCCATAAGCAAATCAGTCTTGACCCTGTGCCTCATGGGAACAGTCCAGACCGAACTGCCAAGCCACGTCTTTCCTGGACCAGAATCAAGCATCCTAGGACCGGTTTCTGGCTATCAGCCATCTTCAGCCAGGATAGCTTGACTCCAGTGGCTTAGTGAGCACGGGACCCACGTCTGGGCATACCCTTCCCACATAGGGTGAACAGAAAAATACACAAGATGATGGACGGAATGTTGCACAATGGCAAAACATTCACCCCCCATCACAGATCTGGGTTTAATCTATCGTTATTTTGCTCAACAAACCACCCCAGTTCAGACATGGCCATATGCAAATCAGTCTTGACCCTGTGCCTCAGGGGAACAGTCCAGACCGAACTGCCAAGCCACGTCTTTCCTGGACCAGAATCAAGCATCCTAGGACCGGGTTCTGGCTATCAGCTGTCTTCAGCCAGGATAGCTTGACTCCAGTGGCTTAGTGAGCACGGGACCCACGTCTGGGCATACCCTCCCCACATAGGGTGAACAGCAAAATACACAAGATGATGGACGGAATGTTGCACAATGGCAAAACATTCACCCCCAGTCACAGATCTGGGTTTAATCCATCGTTATTTTGCTCACCAAACCACCTCAGTTCAGACATGGCCATATGCAAATAAGTCTTGACCCTGTGCCTCATGGGAACAGTCTAGACCGAACTGCCAAGCTACGTCTTTCCTGGACCAGAATCAAGCATCCTAGGACCGGTTTCTGGCTATCAGCCATCTTCAGCCAGGATAGCTCGACTCCAGTGGCTTAGTGAGCACTGGACCCACGTCTGGGCATACCCTTCCTACATAGGGTGAATAGCAAAATACTCAAGATGATGGACGGAATGTTGCACAATGGCAAAACATTCACCCCCAGTCACAGATCTGGGTTTAATCCATCGTTATTTTGCTCACCAAACCACCCCAGTTCAGACATGGCCATATGCAAATCAGTCTTGACCCTGTGCCTCATGGGAACAGTCCAGACCTAACTGCCAAGCCACGTCTTTCCTGGACCAGAATCAAGCATCCTAGGACCGGTTTCTGGCTATCAGCCGTCTTCAGCCAGGATAGCTTGACTCCAGTGGCTTAGTGAGCACGGGACCCACGTCTGGGCATACCCTTGGACGGAATGTTGCACAATGGGTATGCTCAGATGTGAGTCCCATGCTCTCCACACCACTAGAGTCAAGCACAAAGGCGCTGCTCGGCCGACTGCCGATATCAAAGCGGGCTCCAGCAGCGCGCCTGGCACATCAGCCCACTGTTTCCAGTTACTGTTTGCAGTGGCTCGGATTAGTTTTGATTAGCTAAAACAGCCATCAAAAAGACAAATATATGTTTTCCTGAGATGACTCCTTGTAGAGAGAGTGAAGCGGTGAAAGAGAGGAATTATGGAGAATAAAGCATAAGAAAATGAAGACATGCAATAGGAGGAAAAGCTAGAGGTTGTTACGAAAGACAGGTAGGACGATGCAGGAATGAAGGAAGGATATTAGGAAAGGAAAACAAGGGAAATGAGAACATAGAGGTGTGGCCAAGGATGGGATTGATTTACTACAGAAAAAGGTGCAAGGGAAGAGGCAGGAATTTGAGAGTAGAAGCAGGGGAAAAGGAGTGAGAGAACAGAGGCAGCAGTGAAACGGGATGCAGCAAAAAAAAAGACGAGAAGAAGAAGTAATAGAAAAGCAAACAGATAAGATGAGAGGCAAGGAATGAAGACAAGTGTGTCTACATCAAAAGAAGAGGGAGTGAAAGGAAGGATGGAAAAGCTGGTAGAAAGAAAGAACAGTGTTAGTCTGCTTTCTTGTCTCCACTGCTAATGTTACAGGCTTTTACATAGTGCATTGATACCAACTGTAGACCCCATAGCGCTTACAGAATGTGGGGAGTCTGTCTGATCACAGCTATTGTGATTTAAGTTAAGTTCAATTGTAGATCAGGTTAAGATGGGATTGTTCGATGTTTAGTTTGGTGAAGGTGTAGGACGTGCACGTACTATAGGACTTTACCAATTGTATCTCAAGTTTGTATATTTGTATTTTGCAGAACAGAACTCATAGTGTTGTTGAAAGGCGACTTATTAATTGCATATTTACAGAACTGGGCTTTGTGTGTAGTTGTTGTTCTTTATGATGAGAGCAATTAGAACAAGTGACACGTTGTATGGAGAAAGAGATAGATAGTAAACAAAAAGTAAAGAAAAGCAAGTAGAAGATTAAATTTAACAAAACACAGCAAATCAATGGAAGGATCACATTTAGCAAACAAGTAGAGACAAGCGCTATCTCTTTTCCCCTCGTTAATGGTAATCTGTTGACCTCAAAAGTCTGGCTTTTGTTGTTGTGATTGGAACTGCGGCCGAAAGACCTCTGCAGATGTCAGCCGCGAGCGTTTAACCATTTTCTGACTAGCATTATTCCGATATCATGTTACTATGTATTTTGAAGCATGCAGTTACTTGTGTTATGAATAGATTGTGTTAGCTTTGTGTGTAGCGCCATATGGCATTAGGAGGCTGCTAGTATGGAAATTAGCACGACTAATCGAATTTTACCTTTTACTGAATGGCTATGCGAAAGTTGGCAGACTTCGTATTTTGGCAAAGCAAGTATACTTTGGAGGTTTGTGAGGGTTCTCTCTACAGAGCACCTTTGAAGAAGGCGGAAATTCCTATTGGCCGGTGAGAAAACACTACATTGAAATTATTTATTTGAAACACGAAGAGATTGCCATAAAGTGGTGCGATGGTGAAGGATATCCCGGCGCGAAAACCAGACATTCGGGAGCATGAAGCCAGTCGTGGGGCAGGGACTTCCGCCTTCTGCTGGAAGCCCGCGCACACGGAGTGCGTGGCAGAGAGCAGCAGTGTTGACGCGGGACTCCCTCGCCTCAGGGAGAGCCCCGCGGTGGCGGCAGACATGGCGGCTGAGGCCGCCGATGCAAGTGCGGGGCTCCCATAAGTGAGGGAAGCCCTGCATGTGTGCCAGGTGATGCGGCGGAGATAACACCAGGGGAGTCGCGACAAAAGAGCCAGGTGAGTGGGGCTTGGAGAGAGAGAGGGGGAGGGGTGTGGCTGTGTGTGTGTGCGTGCGTGCGTGTGTGTGTGTGGCTGTGTGCCTGCGTGAGAGAGAAAGAGGAGAGGTGTGTGGCTGTGTGTGTGTGCGTGCAGGTGTGTGTGGCTGTGTGCCTGTGAGAGAGAGAGGGGGTGTCTGTGTGTGTGCGTGTGTGTGTAGCTGTGTATGTGGCTGTGTGCCTGCGTAAGAGAGAGGGAGGGGTGGCTGTGTCTGTGTGTGTGTGTGTGTGTGTGTAGATGTGTGTGTGGCTGCGCATGCCTGCGTGAGAGAGAGGGGGGTGTGTGGCTGTGTCTGTGTGTGCGTGCATGTGTGTGTGGCTGTGTGTGTGCGTGTGTGTGGCTGTGTGTTTGTGTGGCTGTGTGCATGTGTGTGCGTGCGTTTGAGTGTGTGCGTGCGATTGCGAGAGGCTGACTTGCTTTGGAAGCGGGACAGGAGATGTGCACGGCTCGGGCCTGTACGTGCGCGCACACATGCTGAAATCGCCGACGGCCCAGCGCGTGCCCATCCCCTGTCCCACAAGTCGCTAATAATAGAGGTTTCGCTGCTGCTTACACCAGCTCGCCATAAAAAGGGTCATTTTTCAATGCGAAATTGAGGTGTGACCACGTTGCGTTTTGAGCCGTTTCCTGTCGCTGGCACTAGGCTGACCCACACAAGTGAGGAACCATTTTTCTCTGAAGACTTTGGAGAATGCGGGGTGGATTTTGTGACAATTCTTTAGGTTTGCAAGGTATTCTGGCTAACGGAACCTGGTGGGAAGAAGTCAAGGCACCCCATCCTGGATTCCCCTGGGTGTCTAGTTTTCAAAAATGTGCAGGTTTGCTAGTTTTCCCTAGGTGCCAGAAGAGCTAGGGTTAAAAAACGACAGCTAGGTACTTTGCCAAAAAAGGGTCATTTTTCACTGCGAAATTGAGGTGGGACCACGTTGCGTTTTGCGCCGTTTCCTGTCGCAGGCACTAGGCCGACCCACACAAGCGAGGCACCATTTTTCTCATAAGACTTTGGGAAACATGGCGTGGGTGGAAATTTGTGGATCCACACAGATCCCAGAACTTTCCACCACAGAAATGTGGGGAAAATGTGTTTTTTTTGGCAATGTTTTAGGTGTGCAAGGGATTCTGGGTAACAGAACCTGGTGGGAGGCAGTCATGTCACCCCATCCTGGATTCCCCTGCGTGTCTAGTTTTAAAAAATGTGTAGGATTGCTAGGTTTCCCTAGCTGCCGGCAGAGCTAGGGTTCAAAAACTACAGCTAGGCACTTTGCCAAAAACGGTCATTTTTCTCTGCGAAATTGAGGTATGACCACGTTGCGTTTTGCACCATTTCCTGTTGCAGACACTAGGCCGACCCACACAAGTGAGGTACCATTTTTCTCATAAGACTTTGGGGAACGCAGGGTTGGTGGGAATTTGTGGATCCACGCATATTCCAGAACTTTCCACCACATAAATGTGGAGAAAATGTGTGTTTTTGGACAATTCTTTAGGTTTGCAAGGGATTCTGGGTAACAGAACCTGATGGGAGACAGTCAAGTCAACCCATCCTTAATTCCCCTGGGTGTCTAGTTTTCAAATATGTATAGGTTTACTAGGTTTCCCAAGGTGCCGGCAGAGGTAGGGTTCAAAAACTATAGCTAGGCACTTTGCAAAAAAAGGGTCATTTTTCAATGCGAAATTGAGGTGTGACCACGTTGCGTTTTGCGCTGTTTTCTGACGCAGGCACTAGGCCGACCCACACAAGTGAGGTACCATTTTTCTCGGAAGACTTTGGGGAACAAACACGGGGTGGGTGGAAATTTGTGGATCCATGCAGATTCCAGAACTTTCCACCAAAGAAATGTGGGGAAAATGAGTTATTTTTTAGGTTTGCAATGGATTCTGGGTAACAGAACCTTGTGGGAGGCAGTCAAATCACCCCATCCTGGATTCCCTGGGTGTCTAGTTTTAAAAAATGTGTAGGTTTGCTAGGTTTCCCTAGGTGCCGGCAGAGCTAGGGTTAAATAACAACAGCTAGGCACTTTGCCGAAAAAGGGTAATTTTTCAATGCGAAATTGAGGTGTGACCATGCCGCACTGCCCCAGCTTCAACCGCGACATGCGGTATATAGGGAGGTGCACTTTGCCAAAATGAAGCATACTGTGCTTGTGCACACAAATAATACAGATGCATGTCAGGTACCTTAAAGCCACCTCTCTCATAAGGGCGTGTCAGGACAGCTCAACTAATACGTGGCTTCTCCCCCCCATCAGATTTATCAATAACACGCGAGATATACTGCAGAAGTTGCATTTTACCTCTGTATCTGGACAGGTACAGACGACCTGCTGTTGTCATTCCTGCAATGGTTGAACCAGGCGGAAGAAAGCCTGCGGTTCACTTGGACCATCAGTAACGTGTTTGCAGTATATCTTGATGTGGATATCTCTGCGGTGGAACATAAATTGGCAACAAATGTCCACCGTAAAGTAACTGACCGAAATTCGCTCCTCCATTATCGCTCTTTCCATCCCAGGGTCCTCAGGGTTAATCTCCCAGTTGGCCAATTTTTACGCTATCGGAGGAATTGCTCAACAATTGATACATTTATGGAACAATCGGAGAAGCTGCTAACGAAATTGAGGGATAGAGAATATCCTATGAAGGTCATTAAGCAGGCGCAGAAACGGACACTAAACACCCCGCGTGAAGCCTTGCTTGAAAGTTCAAGTTCAAGTTCAAGTTCGGCATTTGTATAGCGCCTCATATACCCAGGGGGTCTCAAGGCTCTTGAGGAGGAGGGGGAGGGGGTAAAATATAATCTATTATATGTCGAATATCCAAGTTTTCAGTTGTTTTCTGAATGAGAGGTGGTTCTGAGTGAGGTGGAGATGGGTGGGGAGAGAGTTCCAGGTTTTGGCCGCTAGGTAGGAGAAGGATCTTCCTCCCATTGTTGATTTGTGGATGTGTGGGATTGCGGCGAGGGCTTGAGTGGATGATCGCAGTTGGCGGGAGGGGTTGTAAAAGGACAGACGCGTGTTGAGGCATTCGGGCCCTAGGTCGTAGAGGGCTTTGTTTGCGTGGGTAAGGAGGCGAAATGTTATTCTCTTGTTGACGGGGAGCCAGTGGAGGTCTTCGAGGTGTCCGGAGATGTGAGCTCGGCGGGGGAGGTCTAGTATGAGTCTGGCTGAGGCGTTTTGAATGCGTTGGAGTTTCTTTTGTAGTTTGGTCGTTGTTCCGGCGTAGAGGGTGTTTCCGTAGTCCAGTCGGTTGGTAACCAGTGCGTGGGTGACCGTTTTTCTTGTTTCGGTGGGGATCCAATGGAAGATTTTTTTGAGCATGCGTAGTATGTTGAAGCATGATGAGGAGACGGCGTTGACTTGTCTGGTCATTAAGAGGGAGGAGTCCAGGATGAAGCCCAGGTTGCGTGCGTGGTCCGTTGGTTTGGGTGCATTTCCCAGGGCCGGTGGCCACCACGTGTCGTCCCAGGCGGAGGGGGATGAGCCTAAGATGAGGACTTCTGTTTTGTCCGAGTTCAGTTTTAGCCGGCTGTCCTTCATCCATTCGGCTACTTCTTTCATCCCTTCGTGGAGGTTGGTTTTGGCAGTGTTTGGCTCATTGGTGAGGGAGAGGATCAGCTGGGTGTCATCTGCGTAGGAGATGATGTTGAGGTTGTGTTGGCGTGCGATGGATGCGAGGGGACTCATGTATATGTTGAAGAGGGTGGGGAAACATGAGGGAAAGACAGGCCTGTCTTCCGGTGGTAACCACATTTGACATGCTGTCAACAAAAATTAGACAGATTATACGTAAACATTGGTCCATTTTGGACACTGCTACTATCAAAATGCCAGTGCCACGCTTTGCATTTAAAAGAGCTCCTAATTTAAAAGATAAATTGGTCCACTCGTGCACACCGATAAAGACACCACCTAATTCACTGCCAGTGGGGCATTATCCCTGTGGAGGTTGCTCTGTCTGTGGTTTGACACAGATGACGAAAAGTGTCACATTACATGATGGGAGAACCTGGTTTCAAAATCGTTTTAGTAATTGTACGTGATCTATAGGTTGACTTGTAGTTGTGGTTTGCACCACATTGGATTAACCTCCAGAAAGGTTAAAATACGCATTCCGGAACTTCTGATTACAATTCGAGTGAGAAAGCTGACAACACGCTTAGCGCAACATTTCACTGACAAGGGGCATGACCCAAGGGATTTAAGATGGACTGTATTAGAGAAGGTGATTGGTGACACTCACAATTTGGAAGCTATTCTGGCAAGAAAAGAGGCCAAATGGATCTTTTCAGAATGAGCAGATCAGGATGGGCTTAACGATTCAATTGAGTGGAATAAGGTTAGCAAGCGGTGAGAATCCTGTGCCCCGATATGTACATAGTATGAAAAATTAGGAAAGACCCATTATCCGAAATTCATGATATTTTATTAAAAGTCCCTGGTTTTATTTTAGAATTTGTATTATTTTTTCATGGGTGATTTGTGACCCTATGACAATTCTCACAACATTTTCACGTGAGGTACGTGAGGTCGGCTCATGAGGGTCCTTTGATAAATAGGCACAGTATGTACCCCCTCTTGCTCCCTGTCCCCTTTGCTAATACCTGATCCGAGAGCAATTGGAGTATCTGGCATGCAAGACTTAGTGGTCACAGATTTTGAATTTTGTACCTTTATTCACTTTCTATTCAGAATTGCACCGTCACCCAAGATGGCCGCCACTGATAGCAGCAGTAACACACAGGCGCATCGCTCTGTGAAATTGCCTGCGAGGTTAGGGGCCGCATAGTAATCACAGATGTATATATATGCGGACATTAGTTGTGAAAAATTGTTTAGAAAGAACTTTTTTCCAAATTCTGGCACACAAAACACATCCTGATTGTTGATGGCCGCCACGCTTGACGACGTGAACACGCAAGCGTCACACTCGAGCTAGTAGGCGTGGTCAGCATGGGCGTTTAACCAGAGCGGCGGTGAGAGCAGATTGTCGGAGCTTAACACGCGCCGTAGGTACTCGGCACCGGTAAGCACTTCAGTGTGTTGGTTGTTTGTCCGAGAGAAGTGTGGAGCCTGCATTTAGTGCAATCGAATGATGTGGTAGGGTTGGAACCAATGGAGCCCAGAAGAGACCCTCGGGGCCCAGGGCGCCGCAGGCTGTCATACCCGAACTCGGGAACATATACCATGCAGCACGGGAATATTTAAAGTGAGACAGGGGTACACAAAGGCATTGCAGGAGTTTTTAAAGTGGGATGTGTACTACACAATCTATGAATATTGACTGGGATGTGACATGCTCTATCTCATGCTTTTTTACATTTTGTAGGGTGCTCGACATTGAGGGGCCACTCGGCGGACACGTGATCTTTTTACATGGGGTCCATAAATGAGTGATGGTTGTAGGTACTGTTGAGACGATTGAATATTAAATGATATTCCTTGAACCTTCTTGGTTCTCAGAATGACTGTGGTTCGATTTGTAACCTTTGGGTGATCTAATGTTGGTTCGTTTTTAATGTTGTCACAGGTCCTGGGAACTATCAAGAGTGAAGAATAAGAATAAGAGAATAGAACCCCCAAAGCCCTGACGAAGTTGCGTAAATTCTTGGCAACAAAACATGTTGGCAAAAATGATGGTGTATTGGTAACCATTTTTAAGTGGGAATGCTTTCAGCCAGGAATAAAATTGGATGGCCAGTTAGCATCATCCTGTTTTAATAAGTGAGAATTCTAAAAAATTTATTTTTTTTGGTTTTCACTGGGGTTCTTTGAGCACGTATGTGGTCTGTGTAGTGGGCAAATTTAACTGTGTCCACTATTTCTTCACTATATGAGTTTTGTTGTAAAGGGAGCACATTAGTTCTTTTTTATATATCCTTTCCCACACACAACAAAGAGAGAGTGGCCAATGACGAGAAGTGGGTAGACTGGCAATCATTAGTCAGTAACCCCCTCGGGTGTTACAGTGAGGTACTCTCTCTTTACACACTACATTTCTTCACGAGTTAGTATAGACCTGTGATGACGGCTTTTAAGTATTGAAAGGGCACCATGACTAAAAATAGTAGTGTAAACTAACACACTAGGAGGATAAGGAGATAATATTATTATCAGATCCTTTGTGTTAGTCAAGATAGGTGCAATTCAGGTGGGGCCCTTTATTGTTGGAACCCGCACATACAAAACCATATCGTCAGCGTACATAGACACTGCTAATGGTCTCAGGTGAAAGCGCAACGCTGCCTTGGCATGCCGCTGCCGCAATATACGGGCCACTGGCTCTAGTACGATAGGAAAAAGTATTGGCGACAGCGGACATCCCTGCCGCGTCCCTCGCCCAATTGGGGATGATTCAGACGTCCTACCATTCACCCTCACTCTTGCCACAGGTTGTTCATATAGTAGCTTAATCCAATTGGTGTAAATATAGGGGACACACATACGATGTAGTACCGCTATCATATACCGCCAGGAGATAGAATCAAAACCTTTAGCGGCGTCCAAGAGGACCGTAGCAGCCGGCATGGTGGGCTCTAGAAGATGCAGGACAGCAAAGAGCGTTCGCAAGTTGTGGGCCGTGGAGTGCGATGGAACAAAACCCAACTGATCCGGCAAGACCATGAGGAGCAGCAACAACGGCAACCTCGTGGCCAGGACCTTTGTTAGTATTTTGATATCCATACTCATTAAAGATATGACTCACATTTGTCAGACTCCTTGCCGGGCTTCAATAAAGTGACAATCAAAGCCTCCCGAAGGGTGCCCGGCAACAGTTGTTGCTCATAAGCATTTTCAAACATGGCATGCAGGTGTGACACCAGCAACTCCGCATACTCTTTATAAAACTCCGCAGGGAGTCCATCCGTGCCCGCAGCTTTCCCATTTGACAAAGCTTTAATCGCATCTTGGATTTCTCCAATCGTGATGGGATGCATTAAAAATTCCTGCTGCCCCTTGGAAAGCCACACCAAAGCTATCTCTTCGAGATAGTGAGCAATCTCCTCTTCCCCCGCGGTTTGTCTAGCTTGATTATAATATTGCACGAAGGTAGTAAGCATACCCTCAGTATCACAGAGTCTATGGCCCCCATCCACAATGGAGTGTATCATTCTGTGTTTTGCCCCAGGCCCCTTGATCTTCTCCGCTAATGCTCTGCCAGGACGTAATATATATATATAAGAGAGAATAAGCATTTGAATGAGAACTGGAGAGTGATCTGATAGTGTTCTGGGCAGGTGATGGGCTTTAGTGATCAGTGAGTTAACCTCGACTGCAACTAACCAATAGTCCAACCTAGACCATGAGTGTTGTGCATAGGAATGGCACGTACCCTCCCTCTGCCCAGGATGCCTCAGCCTCCAAACATCAATGAGAGACAGCGCTTGCATACCATCCTTAACCGCCTGCGAAGCTTTCTTAATTATCGGATCCACCCTGGATTGGTGATCCATTTTAAGATCTAGGACCACATTGAGATCCCGTCCATAAGACAATCAGAGCTAGGGGCAAATGATAGATCTTATTCCAGACCTCATAAAAACCAGGGTCATCAATATTAGGACCGTACAGATTAATCAGAGTCAGTGACATGCCACACATTTTCCCTTGGACAATGAGATACCTGCCATCATCATCATCTATATTCACATGAGTCGCCTGGAAGGGGCTGCCTTTCTTAATCAATAGCATGACGCCTCTTGCATAGGAGGAATAACTGGAGGCCCACTTAAACTCAGCCCACTTCGTGGCTACCTTCTTGGCCGTCTGTTTAGTCAGATGGATCTCTTGCAGAAACGCCACTTGTACATTATGCCTATCCAAGTAGGCAAGCACCTGTCTCGTTTCTTTGGACTATTGAGGCCCCTGACGTTCCACGTTATCCATGTAAGTTTTCCCAACTCAGCTACCATTCACATTAAGTTCAATTATCATATCCCACTGTAATGTTGCATGCTGTCTTTATAAATCATTCTGCCTGGCATATTGCATTCTGTACAGCATAACAATACATATAAACAAGCCCTCTTTCAGTCCCCCCACCCGCACAGGCATCCCAATCATGCCCGCAGCCCCATCAGAAGAAACATAACAAAACATAACCCTTGCCCCCGCCCACCAAAAGCAGAGAACCTGCTCACACCCCAGGAACAAAAGCTAAACTGCTAGGGGAGTTCCCTTTTGAGGAAAGCTAGTAGACCAAATGCCCCCACTATTGTAAGCAGGGGGGTCAGAGCCATAATCATAGCCCCCTTCAATCGAACTAGCTGTAGTATATTGTAGTAAAAACTGTAACAAATTGAAAAGACCCCACAGTAATCAATGACAGTCTGGAGTCCACAACGTTAAGGCTATCCACCGTCAATTCCCACCCTCCATAGCATGTATAGCATCTGTCATTCCTTTGCTGACTGTATCCGTGAAGGATCAGCAAGTACGCTAGACATCAAGGAGCAACGGAAAATAACCATAATACAGCACGTGTACAACTAGTAAAATAAAGAGAAAACAGCAAAGAAAACGGAATCAGGCTCATTACTGACATACAATCCGAACATTATAGGTGCATGTATCAGCCAGCTTGATGTGGCAAGATGTGAGCCCATACCTTACCATATACATATAACAGCAAACAACAGAGAATGTTCAGATATCGAAGCTGTTGGCTCTAATCATGTTCCAGCATGTAACACAGCAGAACAACTGAGGTGATCTGCAGCACCTTCACAGCCTCATCAGGACCCTGCATCTGCTTCTCCACCCTCCGTCATCGTCGAGGCTTTCGTTCATTTTGTTTGATGAAATGCAGTGCGTCCTTATGAGTCGTGAAGATCCTCGGCTTGCTGCCGTGTTGGATCTTAAGCCGGGCCGGGTAGAGCATTGCATACTGGATTGCAAGCATTTGCAACTTCTTCTTGACCTGTTGAAATTCCCGCCGGGCTTGCTGAACAGCTGTTGTGAAATCCAGATAGAGCTGTATCTCTGTTCCCTGATACCTTGTAGTGCCCATTTCCCATGCCATCCGAAGCGCAACATCCCGATCCCTATTATTAAGGAGTCTTGCTATAATCGGATGTGGAGGCGCCCCTGGGACCGGGCGCGGCACAAGGGACTTATGCGCCTGCTCTACCATCAACATGCCGGAGAAGTTTTCGGCACCAAACATTGTCATCAACAAATCCTCCACAAACAGCTCCATTTTCGCGATAGACAGAGCAGAGCAAACGATCGCCCACAGGTAAGACTTTTTCCTCCAACCTAATGGAGTACAGGATGGACTCGTAGAAGGCAGGATATATAGGATGTTGGGCCCTGACCAGCACAGCTGCACTAATATGTGGCCATCTTGCTCCGGGCTCTCTAGCGCCCCCCCAACTGGTCGATAGTTGATCTTATTTTCTGACTTTCTCACATCTTATGACACAACATCCTCTGTCCTACTATGCTCATCCAGCGTACTTATTAAAAGGTATCCGACAAAGTGCCCTCTTGTGGTGACCGCCAGGTGTTGTAGCGCCGGCCTGGTGAGGTGTATAGCTCAATGATTAAGCATGTTCACCTTCAGGTGAGTGAACGCATGCTTCCTAGGGTGACTGCGTTCAGTTACAGTTAATCCCTCTGGGACTGAACCTCCGGAACAGTATACTGTGATTTGATTGTGTTTTATTTTAACAAATGTACATAGCAGATATTGGCTCTTGCTTGTTTCACAAAAATTATCGGATACTTGCCTCAGAGCGCACTTTTTACCGACGAGTATCGGGTTATCATGTTGCTTCTACAAGCTCCTTACCTGTGTGAGTTATCGGGATAGATGCAGGGAGCAGACCCAAATCAGCCACACGTGGAGATCAATGACAAATACTGAAGAATTAACAGAGCTTCCAAGCTGGTGACCATTACTTAATTGACCTTGAAAATAAAAGACACATTTTTAGTATTATGGTGACTCATGACCATAAAAAACAAAGGTTATAAATTCAATATTGTGTCAAATACTTAAAAAATGGAACTGGATGCGCTGAATCGGATGTTGTCCCAGGTCATGCATGACACCTTCCACCACTATTGCGTATGGGACTTGTAGTTTTGTTTTTCTCATTAAAAGGATGGGCTCTAAAGTCCCAGTGTTCTAAGCGATGTTATTTAAAATCAGAGGCCTGACGGAGGATGAAGCATGACATGGCTCTGCTTAGCAGTGAGATGACTGACAGTTCCCCAGCCCTTCCATTCTTTGACCTACAGAGGCTCGTTGGCCATTCATATTTTTTTGCAACGACAAATAAACTTTTATTGCAGCTTCTGTCAACTGAAGAGATAAAACCCCTGGGCGTGTTTAATTAACTACTAACAAACATGAACAATCAAGAACATGAGTTTCTGGAAAACTATCAAGCACCCAATCAGAATCAGCCGCCCTTCACACCCAGGAATTCTTGAGTCTTTGGAGAGGGTGAATTGCACGTGGTATAAGAGGAGCACTACATCGACTCAAAGCTCTCTTCTCAGGGATGTACTGAAATGCCAGCTTCATGGCACACTTAGCCATCTCTTCACCTCCTCCTCCTCAAACTGTTGACCAGCTATCAGGGCAAATGAGCCTGCAGCAAAGCCTCGCTGGCTTGATTCCACACCGGACCAGGCTAGGTGGCCAACTCCATGCTCCTCCAAGTCAGCAAGCACTCTGGTCGAGCCAGTCCTAAACCCACATGAATGTTCCCCATCACAACTATTTTAATGGTACTAAGTTATGTTTCTGCCAAATGACTGAGTCAAAAATTCAAAGGTTTTACTAGGAAGTGCTGAAAGAGAAATCATGAAGTTTTTCAATATTTCGGAGTCTGCCACAGTACACAGGAGCATTATTTCTTTACAGCAGCAAATCATATATGTGCCCTGTAGAAAGCACGTTTGAATGAAACATGGAATGCATTGCAGCCAAAAATCCATGCAACAACATAGAGTGCAAGATAACTTGTGTTATTATTGCAGCAGAATGAAATGCCATTCCTAATGTGTACGTCATTTTAAAGACAAACCCAGAAAAATGTACGGTCAGTGTTGTTCTTCTGCCTGTTAAAAGACAACCTCCATTAATGTGTCAGGAAATAAAACACTATGAGAAATCCTACTCTATGGCAGGGTGCTGCCTGCCACTGTATTGCAGGTTTCTTCCAACATAATCGGATTTATACATACATACTGCAGGGTGCTGCCAGCTATCGGGTCTGCACCCAGCAGTCTGGAGCCACTCAGGAAGGAGGTAAGCTCTTCATTTCATCTTAAGTCCTTAGGTTACATTCACAGCCTGATGGGTCCGGAGAACTTTATCCGCGCTCTAACTGCGCTGAGCAGATAGACGTAGCCCATCATAGACTGTGTTTTGTGCTGGGTGATGCCTGGCATCTTATTATCGTTGGCGGGAGGATGAAGCTCTGATAAGAGCTATTACAAGAAGAGCAGAGAAACAGGGCCACAGATCGCCACAGAGTGGCAACTGCCCAGAAGCTGAAGAAAGAACTCTGAAACAGCAAAACTGCTCCATTCTGGAGATTCTCCAGGATAAGCAAATGATGGTAATGAAATGCAAACTGCAGCATTAAGGTCACACACTACAACAGCATTCCCTTTAAACCGAAGATAACAACCTACAATGAAAAACGAACCAAAAAGCAACAAAACTAGAAAATGCATTTCCAAATGCTGCAAAAGAGAAACTGTTAATACAAATGAACAATATTAAACTTTGTTGGTACCTTAGTAATGTGCTTACTTCCGGGCTTCTCTCCATCTGCAGCAATAACGCTCTGAAAGGAGAAATTACTGCTGTGAGTCTCAGAGTCTTCAGTATTACTGGTCTCAGTCACAAAGACTGTGGTGTCAGAAGATAACTTTCACTTATTTGGCTTTATAGATCCACCAGTCACGCCATCGCTATTAGCAGACACGCTACTGTCGGCAGCATCATAACTTCAGGCAGATCAGCAAAGCGGAAATCACCATTCACATTGGGTGAAAAGACTCGTCTCTGCTACATACATCCACTCTGTTCTCAAATTTGATTGAGGCTGTCAAAATACAAAGAGCTGCAATATAATCGCCACACTTTCCTGACTACCTTGTTTTAAAAAGTTGTGACATTCATGCGTGATTCTTGGTTCATCTCCAAGCTGAATTTTTTTAGAGGTTCAATTGCCACACAATACTATTCCCATATTCCAGTTTGTCCACAGGGTGCTTCAACCCTGATAGGTTGTCTCCTGCCTGTTTTGCAGATAATTTCAGTAAGAAACTGAATTATTATTTACGGTAGATGAGGAACAATCACAACAGTTGTCAGAATGAACTTTCAAAGCCATTCAATTAACCTAGGATCAACCCCCTGGTACCTAAGCACCGAACAGGCAGGCTTAACTTACGGTAATATGTAAAATATTTATGCAGAAACAAAAAAAGTAAAAGTCAAAATGCAAAACAATAAAAAACCCAAACCAAAATAGAAAAATAAAGTAAAATATATTGAACAAAATGACACTAAAAGACAAAATCCAATAAGGGGAATGAGATGTGAACTATAACGCTGTAAGAATCACAAGGTGCCAATGGATGAGGGGCCCGGGCATGGATTAGTCTCTCTGGAGCTGACTGCCAAGTCAGAGGAAACCGGAGGCCACGTCTTGCAAACACATAGTTCAGGAATTAGCCGCAGTGGTCCAAGAAGACATCTAGTGCTCCAGGCTCAGATAGGGCTGCTGGCCTACAGGGGGATTCACGGCAGGTTTGTGCGCAAAGTGCTTAGAGTATTGAGGACAAGCAGCAGACACCCAGCAGGGCAATAGCAGACGGTCAAAGGCAGCAAGGCCCGGACGAGACTGAAAGGGAGTGACACCTAGGGCCCTCACCATCATGCAACAGCGTAGTGGAGCTCAGCGGGAGGACAACCCGGTGACAGCCACCCACTGGGGCAGGGACCCCCACGACAATGCAGGCCGGTCTGGTGATGTGGTAATGTAATCAGTGAGAAGCAATAAGGATCAGAATCTAAAAGAGATGCTGACCAAGCTCCCGATGACCGGCAGTGGAGAAGGGATGCTCTCCCCAATGACACAAATCAGCCAAGATGCGGACACCTCTGAAGCCCCAATTACCCACGCCTTTTTAGAGTAGCTATTCGGTGCATTACGAGGCGACTTGCAGACGCTGATAAGGGAAATAGCGGGGGAGATGAAGAAGATAACCAATTGAGGCCACACGTCCCCCAACAGCATCAACGTCCCCCTTATGATAAGGCGGGACGTCGATGTCGTTGGGGAACGTGTGGCCTCCATTGAGGATCAGGAGCAAGCCTGGGAAGAGGAGGTAGAGCATCTACAGCAAGAGATACTCCGGCTCAAGGTTCAACAGATCGATCTCCAGGCACACACAGAAGACCTGGAGAATCGGTCTTGGCGAAACAACATCCGCGTTAAGAGAGTTCAACCTAAAGAAGAAGGGCAGGACATCACACACTACCTGCAGGGTCTCTTGAGGAGCATACTGGGCACCCCACCGGATATTTTGGCTTACATGCCAGACTTTCAACTAAAAGAGTATATACTACATGCTGCCAGGGACAAGCAACCACTAAGATATCAGGACCTCTCCATAGCTTTGTACAAGGACCTGACTCTAATATGCAAACAACAACCGTAGATTGGGGGTCCAAGGGAACAAGTTTAAAGACCCGCAAGGTGAAGATTCCCCAATTTAAACTATCATACATACATAAATCACCTCGAGTCTGTTCAAAAACATTGGCAAACTATGGTTTGTGTTCTCTCAAAAAAGGTAAGTCAATCAATAAGGGGAATCATCCCTTAAGGAGTAGAACCCTCACGCACCCGAAGGTGACATGCTTCATCATATGGGTCCTCCTTACCAGCGAAGAATTCCTAGTCGACACTGGGAGCTACGACTTCCTGTTGTTTTAATGAAAGAGCTCATAGATGTTTTTATTCATTTTCGGGGAAAAGGATGGATACTAATTCCCATATGAGAGATTGCTTGGTGTTGAGAGGTTGCAGCGCCGTGTGAAAAAGGTGAAAAAGGAGTGAAATTTAAAACTGTCTATGATAGATGCACTAACATCCATTTTATACTTGTGCCTGACTCTAATACCCCTTCAAAAGTGTATGGAGTTCCGAGTGGCAACCACGCTTCTTCGAAATCAAGGAATATACCGTATTTTTTGGGTCACCCTTTCCGGCTGATTTTCATATGTCAGGGCAAACTCCTCCAGCTCAGATCCGAGCAGGACACTTGCCAGGTGCTGGGAATCGAGAATCCATTCCAGGAGGAGACAGGGGCCTCCCTGACTTCTTTTAGGAAGAGCCTGAAAACATGGCTATTTCCCAAAGGTGGTCTTTAGATTGTCTTATTGACAAATGATTCCGCTTTGTGGTGTCTATCCGACAATCCAAGCGCCAGGATACCCGAAGGGTGGCAGTTGCGCTATATAGTGCTTAATTCAATTCAATTCAATTCAAGTGTCCACACACATTCCCAACTATTTCGACTTCCAAGGACGTGCACGTACGAATGGCGGGCCCTGGACAATTTGTGGTTAATGGGTTTCTAGTTGGGGTTAGGGAGGGGGGGGGTGGACAACTGGTATGCAGGTTAAAGGCGTTGAAGAGAGGATCACAGGGCAATGGAGGCCGGGTAGACGTTGGGAGCTCAGGGGAAGAGGGATCACAGGGGCCCAAATACGGGCAAAAGCTGGTGCACTCACTATGACACGCTATTTCCCAGCCCACACTGAAAATTCTCACTCTCAATGCGAGAGGTCTCAACAATCCCAATAAAAGGAGGTCCATCCTTTCCTAAAGGGATAACATGGAGGCAGCTGTGTGCTTCCTCCAGGAGACACAGCTCCCCTCCATAGATTGGCATAGAATGAGGTCACAACTCTTTCCCCAGCAGTTCTTTTCATCTACCCTGGATAAGAAGGCGGGTGGCTATTTTAGTAACCAAATATTTTAAGGGGACAGTGGGGGAAAAGGTGGCCAAAATCAAAGAGGTTGATGGGAGTAGGGCCATCGATAGCGTAGGTGTTGGTATGAGTATTTTAGATGCCGAAATTGTGTGGCAAACCGCCAGAGTTACTGCTCCCGCAATCACCCATCACCCGATATACGATCAATTCAGGGGCTGCCTCAATTTCCTATAGATAGAAACGGATCCTCCCCCCAACCCCCACCCACCTATACCAATAACCATTTCAAATACCAACCCCATCAGGGATGGTGCTAATAGGTTAAACAGGCCCAGGGGCTCGAATCAGAACAGGTTGTCTAGTACCTCGTGCATTAATGTTCCTGCCGCCCCAAGTATGAATGGCTAATCAGGATGTCCTGAGTATGACGCCCGCTGCTTGCCCTTATGTGTTGGTACTGGCAGGAGTACCTACTTTAAAGAGTGATCAGCATGAGTCACGGGACCAGCTACGCAATAAATGTGCGGACTGGATATCAAGGCATAGAAGCGTCCATGTATCCGAAATAAAGGTTATTATTATGGCACGCTGGGTTGGGTGAGTCAGTGCATCTACAAAAAATATCGAAGGGGACAGTATTCTAATTAACTTTCGCAGACCTTCTTTGGTGAGACACCTACTAAGGGCTTTCTAATTCATTACACCTAATAGCACTAACACATGCGCACTACCCCTTGTTTATTTCTACAAACCAAGTCATGCTCCTTTCACCAACAATTCCTCTTGAATTACTACCTCTAATAGGTTCCAGGCCTTGTCTGGATTAGAGACCCAAGACTAACTATCGACTTTTGGGGAAAATACTGATCCTGCTATTAGGTTACCTCATGCCCTGCCAGTAACTGAGTGTACTATTCCCACAGCCCACTTATCCCCCTATGCAAACGAAGGCCTCAGCAAGTTCAGACCTCCGTATCTTAAGCTGGAATGTTGCAAGGTTGTACTCTAAACTTCACCAGCCAGATTGGGTACAACTTATTAAAGACCAAGATATCCTTTTATTTCAGGAAACATGGGCCACACAAGAATTGCATAGTGAGGCGTTTGAAAGCCATAATATCCTAGCAACAACCCCTAAGCAGGGTCGACCATTTGGGGGTTTATCAATCTGGGTCAATATTAAGACAGGTGGATGCATAAAAGCTGTACATACAGATAACATTAATTTTCTAGGCATATTATTTAATAGGGGAATTTTCTTGTGGATAATTAATTTTTATAACAATGATTTTCATTCTGTTCCAAATATGCATTTTATAAATTTGTTTAATTTTATTGCATCTATTGGAAACTCCAAAGACTCTTTCAAGTCAGTAGGAATCTGTCTGGGAGCGATTTTAATGCTAAGCTATCTTTGTCATGGTCAAGCGAATATTCACACAGCAGCAGACAAACATGCATTAGGGGTAGAGAGCTAATGGACCATTTGAACACCCTTAACTTAATTAATGTTATGGAAATTGATGCAACTACAAAAGATAATGACCCCCCTGAACCGACATTCAGAGGGAGAGTCTGTTCAGCTGAAATTAATAATGTTTTTTATCCCCCCCGCTTTAGAAGCAAGCTTGCTTAAAGCCGAAATTATGGCCACAATCTTTGGGGACCAAAACCCAATACAAGTAACGTTACAGATGTCTTCAGTTCCAACGCCTCAGACAGAATGTGGTGCTGGAGATCTATCACCGTCCATAGATAACCGCAGACTGATATGGCGAGGCATTAATAACGCAGACCGATTCAGTTCTATGGTTAGGGGAAACATGAATCTTATTAACATCTGTTTAGAGGCCCTGTTCCACACCCAGTGGCTATCAGCGCCTTTAACGAACTCAGTGGAGCCATTAAAACCTTACTGTCTAAACCCATTTGTACAGTACTGCGCGAACCTAGATGGTTCAATCAGGAGTGCTCAATTGTCAACAGGAAGCTCCGCATCTCAAAGCCCTAGGTGTAATGATTTGGTCAAGTCCTTAAGGTTGACATATAAGCAGGCTATTGCTAATAGGAAGGAACAGTTATTAGGTGAGCACTGGTACGCGCTCATTAATTCTGCCAGCTTAAATAATGGGAATATATTTTGGACTACCATTAAAGCGTTAAGATCAATGGGACAACCGTTAACTGCCATCAGCTGCAACATAATGAGCGCTACCTGGGAAAGTCACTTTTCCACTATTTACCAAGTGCCTGCTTTTTAACCCGACCCTTTTATTAACAGGGTGCCACCTTGAGTCTCATTATCAATAAACGAGGTTCGAGGAGGCTATACGTCAGAGTGCGGGCAATAAAACTCCAGGCCTTGATGGGTTGCCCATCGATCTTATTAAATATAAACCAGATTTTTGGGCCCCACTGTTGTTAAATATTTTTAATATTCTAACCAATGCCCCACTGCCTAAGACATGGTCTACTAGCATGATCGTTCCCATTTTTAAAAAGGGCGATTGCACACAACCTTGTTGCTGTAGACCGATCTCCCTCATTGATAACACCCTTAAAATTTTAGGCAGAGTTTTATACATAAACATTTGAACCTGGACAGAGGACAATCAGATTTTAGAACAATGCCAACTAGGTTTCAGGGGTAAAGTTGGCACAAACGAGCAAAGTCCTAATCATAATTTGATCATAGGGAAGTACACTATTGCACAGCACTCGCCACTTTCGATTTTGTCAATAGGTCCCGTCTATGGTCCATCCTTTTAGAATATGGACTGGATGAGGCCCTTGTTCATTTTTTGGCCTATCTCCATACGAACCTGAAAGCGTGGGTCAGGATTGTTGGTGGGGGAGAAGTTTCCAATTACATCAGTGTAGACAGAGTGGTCACACAGGGGTGTGTTCTGGCCCCTTTTCTATTTATCATATATATAAACAATTTACATAAATCACTGATCACACTAACTAATGATATTCCCAGAATTCAAGGCAAACCTCTCCCATTGCTTTTATACACAGATGATGCGGTTTTAATTGGTCGCACACCAAATGCACTGCGCACTTTAGTTCGAGGTTTCACATATTTTATGTCCGGCTTAGATTTATGCACACATTTTAAGAAATATTTTATAATGCCTTGTGGGTCAAGGAAATGTCCTTTATTTTTTATCTCTGTGGGTGACCAAAAATTAACTTGCACTGCTACTTTACCTTATCTGGGAATGGTCTTCGCTGCGAACGGCACCTGGTGTGAACACTTGGCATATTGTAAAAGTAAGTTCTCGAGGGATTTTAACTCAATCCTCAGTCTCCTCCGCACTAAAAGATCGAGAACAATTCCAGCCTTTTTAAAGATTTTTAAGATCCAGAGTGTACCAATAGCTACCTGTGGGGCAGAGGTATGAAGTGTTGCCAAATGCTCTTGCGTCCATCAGAGGAAAATAGATTTTGTAGAAAACTCTTGGCGCTCCAATCTCCACCCCTCTGTACATATGTCATATGTCAAGGCGAACTGAAATTAGGATACATTGAAGACATCATAAAGGCCCGCCCCACATTATTTTGGCTATCCATAATAAGGAATCTCGAGGCTTCTCTCACAAGGCACATAATAGAGGATAGTCTTCGGTGTGAGGAAGGGATGGATATTCCATGGCTTCCTGGGGTAGTCAAGAGTCTGGAAAGCGTTAACCTTGGTAGACTGTTTGCCAATTCGAACACAGCTGTAACAATGGACAAAAAAGTTTTAAAGACAGCATTGTACGCACTTCATAGCGCGGAAAGACTAGAAAGGGAATAGAATAAACAAACTGTCGCAAAATGTAGATCCATTGCGTACCCCGAGCATTGCCTTCCAAGTTATATTGTACTACCCATGTCCCAATGGGAGAGAGGCCTCCTATTCCGTCTAAGAGCTGGGACAGTAAGATATTTGCTTTGTTTTTCCTATAGCTATAAAGCAAAACGTGACTCCCTGCCATGTCCATGTGATGGTCACAGCGGTCAAACACTTTTACACTTTCTATTCTTTAGTAGATACTATATGAACCTAGTAAACTCCTGAGGCACAGCCGGGAGATCTTAGCTGTTTGGGCACCGATTTTAAAATAAAATGTGTAATATCGTGTTTTTAAACTTGTTGTCACCTGGAGCACCGCTCGCTTGGGCACTCACTTTGCCTTGGCCCCCCCGTGCAGCCGAGGTCAGCGCTGACGCGGGAGAGGAAAAATCGATGCAGGACACGCCCTTGCACTAGAGGCACTCCCCTTATTTCCCCTATAAAATAATGTGTTTGCACCGGACGCGCAGCGGGCGCGCCCTCTGCGCGCCGAAGGCGCGCCTAAGGCAAGCCCGTCTGGGCCCGTCCGGGCCCAGACGGCCCTAGGCCCAGTTACTATGCCCGATTTTCCAAAGCGCCGTCTATCTTATACCCAAGACAGGCTCCTGGCACTGAACTCGAGCAAATACTCCAATTGTAAATACATCTTCACAGGAGATAACCTCTTTACTGGCTGCAACCCGCCCCGCGCTGAGGCAAAACTCCATCACCTTCAACTTGGTCTTCTCAACTGTGGGTCCCTCGTTAAACACGCTCACGAGCTAAACCTCCTTATTTGAAACTTTGCCATGGACATTCTGTTCCTTACAGAAACGTGGCTCACGCCCAATAACGATTCTGATATCGTTAATGCCGTACCTCCTGGTTACCAAATCTGCTCCCTGAACAGACCTCTTGGCAGAGGAGGTGGACTGGCCATACTATACAAGGATCACCTTACTTGCAGAATCGATAATGGCAACATCAAAGATTGCGAAAGCTGCCATTTCACTCTGCAGATCTCGCCTGCAACCTCTCTCTCTGGGTTGCTAGTATATCGGCCCCCAGGCCCACTTGTCGAGTTCCCTAGCAAGCTCATCGACTACGTTACCCTTAGAGCAACCACAGCTTCTAATTTCCTTCTCCTAGGGGATCTCAATCTCCATTTTCTGGACCCCACCGACAGCACCGCAGCCGAATTGCTGACGGACCTCTCTTCGGTTGGTCTGTGCCTAATGTACCCACAAGCCACCCATGATAAAGGCCAGCTTCTGGACCGTATCTTCACTAATATCCAAGATTTCAAAACCCGTATGCCTCTTCCTCTCCCATAGACAGACCACTTTTTGATCCCCATCGACTGGCATCTCGAGACTATACCACTCCAACCGCCTAAAGCCCGGGCCCTCATCAGACGCTGGCACAAACTTGTACCGGAAGAATGGGCATCTAAACTCAGGGAATCTACCCCTCTCCCCTCTTTGGACCCCAAAACCACGGATATTGAATTTAATGACTGGCTCACCCAGTCATTGGACAGCCTTTTACCTCGATCTAGCACCCTTAAACAAGCTAAGAGAGTTAATCCCTCCCCATGGTACACCCCTGAACTGAATGTTCTACGGAAGGAATGTAAGAAGACGGAACGCGCATGGAGGAAGGACAAGTCTGCAGACAAAAAAGACGTGTTCCGGACATCCATAAGAATATATAAACTCGCGCTCCGCAACACCAAAAGCTCATTCTATGAGGAAAGAATAAAAAACTCCTCCTGCTCCGCTAGGGAAACCTTCACTGTTCTGAAAGAACTTCTTCATGTCCCTGACCCCCCAGTGAAATCCCTTGACTTTAACGCTGCGGAAGATAAATGCAACAAATTGGCAAAAAATTTTGATGAGAAAATTCGAAAAATCCTCGCCTCTCTACCCCCTACCGAAGCTGATTTCACGGATGGTGACAGGGGCAATCCCCCCCCCCCCTTCATTAGTCCGTCCCCGGACTCCCCTGCTCCTCATCTTGACTCCTTCGGGCCGGTAACCACAGAAGAGGTAGCTGCGGTGTTTGCCACAATTAAGAGTGGCTCCCCCAGTGACCCGGTTCCCATGCGTTTCCTCAAGAAAGTTGCCCATACCATTGTCCCTCCGCTTACTGCCCTTATTAATGCCTCTCTACTCCAAGGAGAAGTCCCTTCCAGCAGGAAAGCGGCTGTTGTCAAAGGGCTCCTCAAGAAATCCTCTCTGGACCCTGAGGACATAGCCAACTACAGGCCAATTTCCCTCCTCCCAGGGAATAGTAAAATCACGGAGAAATTAGTGAATAAAAAGCTGTCGCTATTTTTAGAATCCAACAACTTGCTCAGGAGCTCTCAGACGGGTTTCCGCCCAGGTCAGGGCACGGACACCGCCCTCCTGGCGGCAGTGGAGAAGGCCAGATACATCTTAGACACAGGAGGATCAGTGGCAGTGATCCTCCTGGACCTCAGTGCGGCCTTCGACACTGTCAACCACCAGGTTTTAATTCAGCGCCTGGGAGATATCGGAGTGAAGGGCATGGCCCTGAAATGGCTCGCGTCATTTCTCAATCACCGTTCCTTTCAAGTCTGGGAGAATGACAGCCGCTCCTCTGCAATCCCCCTCTGGTGTGGAGTGCCGCAGGGCTCGTCATTAAGCCCTACGTTATTCAACGTTTACATGTCCCCGCTGGAGGAGGTGGTCACCCCGTTTGGAGTGACGATCATCAGTTACGCTAATGACACCCAGCTAGTGGTAACCCTCTCCCACCCCAATCAAGAACCGTCCAACCTCCACAGCTGCCTTACTAAAATACATGGATGGATGAACAACTCAGCACTAAAACTTAACGGGTCCAAGACCGAAATTCTGCTTCTTGGACAAAAAGGGCCCTCCCTGCCTCCTAACATCTGGCCCGCCTGTCTAGGTGAACCCCTGGTCCCCAAAACTGAGGTCAAGAGCCTGGGAATATGGCTTGAGAAAGATTTGACCTTCAGAACCCAGGCAAAAAAACGGCGAGTATCTGCTTTGGACTTCTTAGGTCATGTAGGAAAGTGCTCCCCTTGCTCCCTCCCAACTCCCGGAAGCTGCTGATCCAAGGCCTTATTCTATCCAGGCTGGACTACAGCAATGCCATCTACCTGGGAGCCCCGAAGCCACTTTTAACACCCTACAGAGAATCCAGAATGCCGCTGCCCGACTTCTCACTGACACCCTTGCCAGAACATCAGCAAAGCCGCCCTTGAAGCATCTTCACTGGCTGCCAGTCATAGAAAGAGTGGTGTTTAAGGCTCTCTGCCTGGCACATAAACTCCTTCATAATAAAGGCCCCCCCATCCTCAAAAACTGTATCACTCCCTACAAAGCTACCAGATCACTCCAGTCAGACCACGAGAACTTCATCGTAGTACACAGAGTGAAAAAAGCCCGTTCTGGTGGACGTCGCTTTTCTGTGAACACGGCGAATCACTGGAATTCTCTCCCCCGGAAATTGAGAACAGAACCAAACCTCCTACACTTCAGATAATCTTTCAAAACTCTTCTTTTTCCCTGATCCGTTAGCATTCCTTGCTTCCGCTTCCTCTTGACTTTCTAGGTTCCAGCGCTGGGATGCTTACGGGTTACTACGCGCTCTACAAAAACCTTAAATAAAATAAAATAAAATATGAAATATGCACTAAGGTTTCTAATTCCGTATTTTAAAAAATTGTCACCTATTAATTTAACAGACGCTCTTGACTGCAAATTTAAATTGGACAATGTTGAATTGATCTTGAGCATTGGCACCTTTTTGAGAGTAGCTACGGGTGCACGGAAATCTATGTGCAATCTATGAAGTCATTTGTATAGTACTATTCACAATATGCACTTTACCTAGGTTTACTGTATTTTGCTACATTATGGATTGGATATTGCTATCTATTTCATTCAAAACATCTTTATTCGATTCGTGGAATCATAAAAGAAAAAACAATGCAATATTTATAGATACATCATTTCCGTCCAATGCCATAATCTTAGAGAAAGTAAATTGCAGATTTTTGGGTATCATTACATTTGTGCAAATACGCATTTCCATGATAAGGTGCAGTTAGTAGAATCAGTGCAAATAACATGGCCATTAGGTTCTCGGTGCAATAGACAAATAAAATAGTAAAGTACAGTGCATATGTATCATAGTTGTATTCCCAAAGGTACTTGTGCCCCTTATATGTTTATCACAGTAACAATTAAAAAAAGAAATAATAAGAACTAATACAAACAAAATACATTATAAAATATGAAATACTATATACAATAAAACGTTGCGGCGATTCAATCCTGCAATACTCAATTAATGTTCTTTTATCCTCTATTGCAGAATCCTAGATAAAATGTCAAACCCTTCTTCATTCTTATATAGTTGATAGCCAATAAAAATCTAGAAACTCCAAATACAGTAAGCTGGGTGTTATCTGTTTTTAAAATGCGTAACATATCATTAAATCTCCTGACACCCATGTTCCTGCCCAACGGCACAATCCATTTTTGTCTAGCTCTCAGGTAAGTGGGGCAGAAGAACAAAACATGTGCTATATTTTCCTGCATTCCCAGCTGGCACATTTTACGCTCACTATCTTTCCCCCCATTTCGGCAATTTTCCCATTTGGTTGTAAAGGACTTAACACGGAGGGTCCCGTACCTGAATTTCAAGTACAATATTTTCGCCAATTGGGGTTCGATTTGGTCTAAAAATGCCTCAAAGCGGGGTGTTGGTTTAACCATCAGAATATTGTTTGTGAGTGAGCCAACTCCACAATTTTGTAAAACTTTGTGCACAGTGAAGTTCCAATAGACCCTTCTGAGTTCCCTTTTTGATTCTGCGGTCAACCTTTCTGGGTGGTGCCAGAACTCACTAAGCCCCAAGGTCAAAAGCCATCTACGTATATTAGCCAGCCATGGGAAAGTAACATGGGTTTCTAGTGCGATAAGTTCACTTAGTGCCTGCCTGTAGATATGGAGTTCATCAGTGGCCCATAACCTAAACCAATATGACAAAGTCATCCACACAGCCCTATGCTCGATGCGTTTTAACCCCAGATCGTACATGTAGGGGATCACCGGTGTATTTTGGGGGAGGGGGACCATCGCTCTTAGAACCCTGTTTTCTCCCACGGTTATGGTGGAGATTTGCTCTCCGCTCCACAGCTCCGAGCCATAGAGAGAAGCGGTTTAGGCCCTGGATTCATATACCTCCAATGCTGGGGTGATGGACTTGGTACCAGTTGCATGGAGCTTTTTCAAGATGGGCACTGAATTTTGCATTAAAATGGTCCCAGATTTTCTGACATGCGGGCACCATGTGAGCTTAGAATCTAGGGTCACCCCTAAGTAAACAAAAGTGTGAACCCATTCTATCGCTACGCCATTCAGCAACATCTTTTTCTTAAAACTTTTGTGTGGCCTGATGGACATGTATTTTGTTTTTGATGGGTTTATTTCCAATCCTTTTTGTTTATAGTACACCACCAAGTTATTCAGAAGATTTTGCAGTCCCATTGGGGTTTGTGAGAGGAGGATGTTATCATCCGCAAATGTCAGAGCACATACATGAGAGCCACCTAACTTTGGGGAATCGTGGTTTGTGTCCAATAGGAAATCCACCATATCATTAACATAGAGGAGAAACAGGGTAGGCGCCAGGACACAGCCCTGGCGGACCCTCTCCTCACCGGTATCTCCTCTGTCAACTCCCCGCCCATACCCCAGCGCACTTTTGCAAAATTATCTTCATGTAATTTTATGAGTTGCACCAGTACGTTTTTTGGGACCCCTTGATTTAGCAGATTTATCCACAGCAGATCTCTTGGAATTGAATCGAAAGCGGCCTTTAGGTCAATAAAGGCCATATACAAATTGCTGGATCTTAGTTTATTATACTTCCAGGAAATGGTTAGCAGCCTAAACACCTGATCTATGGTGCTGATTCTTTTTCTGAACCCTGCCTGTCATGGGGATAATATGTTGTTGTCAACTAGCCAGTTGTTTAGCCTGTCCAGTATCTGCTTTGAATAGACCTTTTGGGTAATATCTATCAAGCTGATAGGTCTATAATTAGCGGGATCGTCCCTACTGCCCTTTTTGTATATAGGGACGATCTCCGCGCCCTTCCATGATATAGGGATAGGCTGCCCTCTGCTAATTGCATTGCACAGTAAGTTGATATACGGTGCCCATACCTCTGGGTCATGTCTAAAGAGGTCTCCCGGGATGTTATCTGGGCTGGCTCTTTGGACGGCTTAATGGCGGCTACAGCCTACTTAGTATCTAAGATACTAAAATACAGTGGTTCAAACTCCTAGGACATTGTCAGCTCTTTAATTATGCATAAGTTCTCGCTTGAGGGGGAACCCGAACATGCATATAAATGTGCAAAGTGTCTGAACCATGTTTTAGGATTTAGATGGTAGTCCTGGGCTGGCTTGCTCGACTTATTGCCGTTTGCAACAATTGATCTCCTGCCCTTGCTGCGGCTAGCAAGTCTTCCCAACCAGAGTCCTCCCAATGTCTACGTTCTTGTACAGTCTGTGCTTGCTGTGCTTGAGCTTGTGTGCCTTTTGCCTGCGTTGTTTTGATTCTATGGCTGCTGTTTTTATTTGTTCCATCCTGTAACAGTTCTCTCATGTAACCTCACTGGTTCTATTGGTTCTATTGTACGGTGCTGTGACACCTTCGGGTAAGGTCCGCGCTTTATAAGAATGCATTAAATAAATGACCTCACCTGGGGTTTCATGTGGGTGCTGTGCTCTCTGTTGTGGGTCGGGTTAAAAGTGGACCTGTGGATAAACAACTGCGCATGTGACAGACACTGCTACCCACAGCGCGGGCTAAAGAGGCCTTGGATTAGGTGCGCATGCGCGGAGGACAGACACTGCCTCCCGCTGCGGAACGAAGGTTAGAGGGCCTTGGAAGAACAACTGCGCATGCGCGGAGGACAGACACTGCCTTCCGCTGCGGAGCGAGGGTTAAAGAGGGCCTGTGGGTGAACAACTGCGCATGCGCGGAGGCCAGACGCCGATGTTACTACAATCCAACTCCAGAAGTCGGTGCAAGAAAGATTTCATTTAGTTCACAGCACGGAGCGCAGTAAAGGGCGACAGCTCAGAGCCAGGACAGGTGGGACTCAAAGAAGCAGAAGAATTCCAATGTCCGCGCGGGGACACAATGAATGAGATATAACTGCCTCCCTCTGGGAGAAGTGTCTTTCCTCTGCGCATGCTGAGTGTTCTCCGTGCAGGGCAGCTCACAGTCCGTACCCCGTGCAAGGTCCTAACTGCGCGTGCCCAGCAGTGAGACGCCTTGTTTTATTTTGTTGAGCTCGCGCGTCACTCGGTGGGGAATAACACACCGGCCCCCCTCCTCACACGCAGCCGGGCCCCCGGGGCTCCAGCTGAGGTGAGTGAGGCCTCTGACCCCAGGGAGACTCACGAGCGCGGGGGCATCTTCAGGACACTGAGAGGCGACACTTAGGGCACTGGGCTCTGCAGGGCTTTCCAGACTCTGAACTGCGTCATACATGTGTGACTTAAGAAAAGAAAGTGCATTCAAAGCAATAGTTCCACCATCTTTATAAAACAATGTACATATGCGAGCATAGAACAACTGTATGTAGCGTTTTCCCGTGTGTGTGTGTCTATGTGTCTGTGTCTGTCTGTGTGTCTGTTGGTCTCTGTGTCTGTGTGTGTCTGTCTATGCGTCTGTGTCTGTCTGTGTCTGTGTGTGTGTGTGTGTGTGTGTCTGTGTCTGTTGGTCTCTGTGTGTGTGTGTGTGTGTGTGTGTCTATGTGTCTGTGTCTGTCTGTGTGTCTGTTGGTCTCTGTGTGTCTGTCTCCCATTCCCTGTAGGGAGAGTTTGTAGCTCCCCATTGTAAAAGAGTCGGTCAAGAAGGAGCACACTGCGTTGAATAATTTCTTGGTATGCACTTTTTATTAGTATTACAGGAAATCACAATGATTGATTGTCGCTTTTGTATTCTTCTTTCCCACAGGGTCTTCCTCTTCAGTCCCTTAGGTGTGCCTCGGCCGCCGTCGTCCCTCGGACAGAAGGAAAAGACACAGGTAAGTGTTGTGGGGGGCGATAGATCACACAGGAGAAGATAAGGGTGTAAAGCAATTTATTAAGATAACAGGGCCCACAGGGAGCCAGGGGACAGCTGTGCGCAAAGGGCAAAGCGATAATAGAATGATGACAGTGACAGGTGTGACGTCACTTAAATCATCTCCGAACATCATCAAGTAGAAAGGTGTATTCTTAGTTGTTTCATTTGGTGTGTTATTGTACGTGTTTATTTTTTCACGAATGTACTCTTTTACGTTCAGGTTAGAAGCTATAGCCAACTGGATCCCTTCTTTAATGAATTTGTTCATTCTCTCCACCTGGCCATTGCTCTTCGGGCTATACAGAGGTGTCTTCTCTTGTTTGATGCCTGCTGTGTTAAAAAAATCTGACATTTGAGAAGATACCAGCTGGGTGCCATTGTCAGATACAATAATCTTAGGTCGGCCTTCCAAAGCAAAAATTTTCTTTAGAAACTTAATCACCTCATTAGTTGTCACGTTGTTCACGAATTTAAAATACACCCATTTAGTGTAGTAGTCCGTCAGAACAATTATGTTTTTACATTCATCTTGCAATAAACTGAACGGCCCTGCAAAATCAATTGCTACCTTTGTCCATGGACCATTTGGTATTTCAACCATTTGCAATTCTCCTTTTCTAACTTTCCAGTGTTTGTCTGCTTTGAGGCATTTCTCGCATTTGTCAATGTTCTCCTTTACATCGTTATCTAGACCTGGCCACCAGTAATGCATTCTTACAATGTTCTTTGTGGCGGTGCTTCCAGGGTGCCCCTTGTGAGCAAGTGTCACGATTTTTCTTCTCAAACCTGCAGGGGGTATGAATAGATCTCTTCTCTTGAGTAACCCGCATTCAATGGTCAATTCTTCATCTATCTGCTGATAACTCCTTAATTCATTAGGAAGATTCCTGATAGGCGGCCATTTTGTTTTGACATATTCCATAACTTTTTTTAACACGTTGTCATCTTCTAAATTTTGCATCCATTCATCTTCACTGACTGAACCTTCACACATGACTGTAGCATCCATCCAGGCTACCACACACTCGGTATCATCCAGGGTGTCCTCTGATTGGTCACACACAGGCAACCGTGACAGACAGTCAGCTCTACAATTCTTTCCTCCTTTTATGTGTCTTATGCTGAAATTGTACTCCTGAAGCTTTGATAACAGTCTTATCAGCCTGGAACTAGCTTTTCCATTTCCGCGCCCCTCGCCTTCCATCATGTAGACCAAGGGTTTGTGGTCTGTTATTATAGTAAACCTCTTGCCCCACAGGTAATCCTTAAGTTTATGCACTGCCCAGACGCATGCAAGGGTTTCACGCTCAATCGTGCTGTAGTTTCGTTCAGTCTTCTGGATATAAATGCGATTGTATTCTCATTCCTTCCTTCCTGCTGACAAAATACTGCGCCTATCCCTCTTGCACTTGCATCCACGGTGATCACATTTTCCAGCTGTGGATCGTAAGGCTTCAGTGCTGGTGCCCTTGCAATGTTCTTTTTTACATTGTTGAATGCCTGGCTTTGTTCATGAGACCACCTGTAGCTCACGTTTTTTCTCAACAGTTTCCTTAATGGATCCACCATGTCAGCATAACCTTTAATGAATTTTGAATAGTATTCGCTGAGCCCCAGGAACGATTTTAGAGTTTCCTTGTCGTTTGGTTCTGGGGCATCTCTTATTGCTCTGACTAAATCATCCTTTGGAGTGATACCCTCAGACGTCAAGACATGTCCCAAGTATTCCAACTTGTTGACCATGAATTCACATTTTTCTTTTGAGACGGTCATCCCTCTGCTTTTCAGGATATTCAGCACTTTTTCCAAGATCTCTAGATGCTCTTTTTCTGTTCTAGAGTGAATAAGGATATCGTCCTGGAATGCCTCCACACCCCTCACCTCACTGAACAACATGTCCATCAGTTTCTGGAAGACTCCCGATGATGAAGCCAATCCAAAAGGCAACCGCACATACCTGTATGCCCCAAATGGCGTTATAAAGGTGGTTAGTTTTTTGCTGTTTTCTGTCAGAACCACCTGATGATAACCTGCCTTTAGATCTATTAAAGTGAAGTACTTTGACCCTGAGACTGATTGTAGTATCTCCTGGATCTTTGGAAGAGGGTGGCAATTCACCAGAATATTTTTATTTAAAGACCTGAGATCAACACACAGTCTTAACTCTCCAGTTTTCTTTTTTTTTGAGACAATAGCTGAAACCCATTCAGACTCATCAGTTTCCTCTATGACACCTTCTCTCTTCAGTTTTTCCAACACCTGTTTCAGTTCATTTTTTATTGACAGGGGCACTGTCCTCACCTTATGCTTCATGGGTATTGCATTCTCTTTCAATTTAATATCATGGGTAAACCCTTTCACACACCCTATTTCATTCTTGAATATATCTTTGTACTTTTCCAACACGTTACTTAGCTCTTTTTTCTCCTCATCCATTGCTATGTTGTTTATAAAATCGTCCCTTAGCATTATAGGCTCTTTAGCACCAGGTTGCAAAACTACACCTAGCTTCGCTAAACCTCTCCATCCGATCAGAATCCTTCCTTTCACTGCCACGTAAATTTTGGTATTGATTATTCTCCCCCTAAAGGTAACCGTATCCCAAAAATAACCTACCATGTCTATATCTTGTTCCCCAAAAGCCTTTGGGTTGACGTCTGTTTCTTGTAAAGTTACATCCTTCCATTTTTCCTCAAATAGTGTGTCAGATATCGTGGTAATCGGTGACCCTGAATCTGCAGTAAATTGCAATTCCACATCCCCAATTTTAACTTCGCCAATAGGTCCTTTAATTTTACCATCTATCACTTCTACATACAGCACAATGTTGGCACACATTTCATCATCAAATTCACCAATAGCATTAACTTTTACATTTCCATAAGACATTTTGGTTTTACATAACGTAGTGTAGTGACCTGTTTTTTTACATTTAGAGCAGTTTTTAGTAAGGGCTGGACACCACTTACTGTCAGCTAGGTGTTCATGCAAACCACATCTAAAACAATTTAAATTCTTGCCTCCCACCTTCTTATTGCTCCAATTTTTCTCATTTCCTTTCCTTTTATCCTGCAAATAAAATACATTGGCATTACTACTTGTACTAGAAAGCTCTCTTGTAGATATCATTGACCTCTCTATCCCTTTGGTAATATCTACAACCTCTTGCAAAGTTGGTTTCTTACATGCCAGTAGTCTCTCTTGTACTTTTTTTGAGTACCAATAGAACACCACTTGGTCCCTAATGTAGGTTTCACTCATATCCTCAAATTCACATTCTATAGCGAGTACCCTCAAACAAGCAATATACTCCTCAATTGTCTCTCCTTCTTCTTGTTTGCGTAAAGCAAATTTATGCCTTCCCACCATTATATTGGGCTCCTCGTCAAACTGTTTTTCAAGCCTTTTTACCACTTCATTGTACTCATCTAGTGGTATGAAAACACCGGGAGGGCTTTCGTATTCAGGTAAACTGTCGAATACGTCTTGATCAGCCTTCCCTAACAAGCCAAATAAAATTGAAGTTTTCCTTTCTGCATCATATTTTTTTCCATCAATGGATATAATGTAGTTTTCAAAAGTTCTTAGCCATTTCCTCCATCTCATTACAGGTTTCCCTGGCTCATCTAGAAACAAAGGTGGAACGCAAATGTTATTGCTCTGTGCCATTTTAGAGTTAGGTTTAATACTCCTTCCTTGCAGTTACTACACAACCTTTTATTTCTGTTTATCACTTTATTTCCTTTTCATAAATGGTTTACATAGGTTTAAATTACTCTCGATAGTCTCCACCATCTATTATTTTGCAGACGAAATGGAAATGTTTCTCTTAGTATTTTCTCATAAACTGTCCTTTGCTTTTACATTTCCAATATTAATCGTTATTCTTTTACTGTTTAGCTCATTCCTATTCCACATACACGAATCTGTCATTCGAATGACAATTCCCTTCTTGCTTTAGGATCGTACGAGGATTTTTGATTTTTTATATATTCAAAATGGCCGCTTTGTTAAAATTGCTGATGACGATAAGTCCTGCAGCCAATCATACGCTATGCTTCATCAGCGCACCTCCCGACATGCCTCGCGCGTACCATCTGACAGGAATTTCCAGCGCGCATACACGGAGTCTCCTCAGCATGATACAATGCTTCGCCAGGCGCGCTGCCGGTATTTTACTCACTTTTTGTGCCGCTGATCCCAGATAGCTCTTCGGTAATCTTTTAAAATATTAATACAAGTATTACTCACTCGTACATTGTATTCTTTAGTTTCCGTACCCGTGGGCCCTCTTCCTTTCGTCCTCGTCGCCAATTGTGGTATTCTGTAGGGGCTTTGTTTTATTACTTTATTTGGTGGGGTAACAATGGCATGCTCGAGTATTGTTGATTTTCCCAGGAGGTCGGAAAAGATGGAGGAGAAGGACTCTAAGAGGGTCTGAAGAGACACTTTTTGTTCCTCTGTTAGATGTTCGTTTATGGGCAATTGAGTCACTGTTGAATGAATGGGTTTTGAGTCAGACAAAACGTAATGGGTGTCTTTGGGGAGGGGTCCCAACCATTTCTTTAGTAGATTTATGTGGTATATCTGGGTTTTGGATGAGGAAAGGCGTAACCGGTAAGTAGTGAGGCCTATCCTTTCAGCACCTTCATATGGTCCCTTCCAATCTGCCCGTTTTTGGCGTATAGAGGAAGGTAGGAATAGGAGCACCCAGTCATGGACCTGTAACTGTTGTCACCTCTTTCCTTTATTGTAAGACATCTGCTGGCTTCTTTGAGCTTTTTCTAGGTTTTTGTGAGCAAAATCTCGCAATTTCTGTATGCGGTTTCTTAGGCTTGGGGTGTATTCTAGATGGTGTTGTGTCTCTTCTTGTTTCTCTTGTTCCCACGCTTCTCTTGTCATTTCTAGCATGGTTTGTGGCTGTCTCCCGTAAAGAAGTTCAAAGGGAGAACAACCCAAGCTTCTCTGAACCTGGCTTCAAATAACAAAGAGGGCGAGTGGCAACAACATGTCCCATTCTTTCCCTTCGGTGGTTAGCATTTTCTTCATGGTTAGATTGAAGGTGGCGTTATATCACTTGCACAGACCATCTGTCTGAGGGTAATAAGCCGATTTTTTTATTTGGGTAATTTTCAAGGTTTTACAGACTTGTTTCATTAAACAAGAAACAAAGGGGGTACCCTGGTCTGTCAAAATCTCTCTTGGAAATCCTACCCTCGAAAACAATTCTAGTAACTTTTCACAGATTTTTTTTTCGTGCTTGGTGTTTGTAGGGGAAATGCTTCTGGGTGTCGAGTTGCGTAATCGACAATAACCAGTATATAGATATATCATCTTTTTGATTTTGGGAGAGGACCCACTAAATCCATACTTATCCTCTTATAAGTAAAGCACTGGGTGTACAAGCGAGTCCGAACATTAGGGTGAATACTATTTTATCACGTCCGTGCACCATCCATTGATTACACCCACCAACTATTAAAACGACGAATCCATGCCAGGACTGTCCAACGTGCATGGAAATTAAGAGTGCCCTGACGATGTACGCGGTCTAAAAAAAACGCAAGTTAAATTTTCAAAGCAGACTTGATACTCTCGTCATAAGGAAAGTTAAGTTGCCAAAAAACATTAAACGAGGAAGGATTGCTTTTAATGGGACATGGCTCCATTGCGTATTATGTTGCACTGGGTAAACCGGTCAGTAGTAGGAATCACGCTGGACACCGGCATGGTGAACAATGCCCTTCCAGGCTGCTCATTCCCCTGCGTGCTCGTCGTTCAGCACAGAGTCCACGTGGCCTTCACCTCTATCACACACACTCACAGCTCTTTCTGCTCCGGGCATTCTGAATGTAGCCAAAAGTTGAGTTCACTCACCGCCATGATGAGCTCGAAGGGATGGTTGTACACCCGCACCGGGGACTAGTACTTTAAAAGAACTAGTCCCCGTGGTGGGCCACCATGAACTCTAAGGCCGTGGCAGACATAAGACATAGTTAGGTAAATAGCAGGCCCACGGGTCACCGCCCTCTGGAAGGCAAGTACAGTCCTGGAGTACTCTGTTGACAGTCTTCCTTCTCTTCTTTAAGTGTGCAGGGCAGAGACATCAGCCGCTCCCCAGGGGGTGGAGCCAGCATTGTGGAAGGCAGGTACAGCCCTATTCAGAGTTCAGGTGCACTCCTCCCTCCCATCAAGTTGCATATCTCTCTATTCACCACTGGGTGACTCAGCCTGTCTCCTGGAATTCCCCACCCTGTCACTCACAGAAACCAGACATAGGAATACACAAACTAGCAGAGGCAGGTTTGAATAGTTAGACAAGCAAATACCTAGTTTCTAAAAGTGGTATTTGCAAACACAGAATATTAAAATAAACTTTACTAAAAGATGTATTTTATTATTCTGAGTTCAGGCATACTAAACTCGAACTTCTACCATGTTCTCTGAGCCTATTAGGATTATAACATGTAACAATTCTAACAGCCCATTCTGGCCTATGGAGAACAGGTAGCCTTGCAATAGTGAAAAACGAAAATGGCTGTAATTCACTATTTGGACATGCCACACACACCAGGGCTTGTCCTACCTTATACTTACAATGCACCCTGCCCTTGGGCCTTCCATAGGGGTGACTAATATGAAGCAAAGGGAAGGTTTAGGGACTGGCAAGTGGGTGCACTTGCCCAGTCAGCATAACAGTACCAGACTGCACGCAGGCTTTGCAATGGCAGACCTCAGACACATTTTACTAGGCTGCTTCTGTGGGTGGCACAACCAGTGCTGCAGGCCCACCAACAGCCTTTGGATTACACGCCCTGGCACACTCAGTGCACTAGACTAGGGTCTGACAAGTAAACCTAATAGCCAAACATGAAACCACTGATTAGTACACCAATTTACAATAGGGAGCACTTGCACGGTGGCACTGGATAGCAGTGACACAGTGCCCAAAGCATCTAACACCAGAAAAAATACATGAGGCAACAGCAAAAATGGAAGGGAGACCCACGCCAATGGCGTTGTTCAGAGTCTAACGGCCCTAGGTCCTTTTCCATGCGGGCTAACTTACTGCACAAATCCCGCACTACACCGGCATTTTTGGATATACACACGCCCCTCATGTATGCTTTTAAACCCTCCCATAACATTGCCACAGTGTCTACTGAACCAGTGTTAATGACGAAGTAGTCCTCTATCGCTTCTCGTTATTCCTGTCTAAAAACTTCATCATCTAATGCGCGGCTGGGGAATCGCGGGACCTTCAATATTAATAATACCGGGGAGTGATCCGAATATGTGCGAGGAAGCGTCCGGATCACATGACACCAGCTGATAAGTTCTGGGGATGCCAGCCAATAGTCGAGCCTCGTCCATGTGGTATAACTGCCAGTGTAGTGAGTATAGTCAGTGCTATGCGGGTTTTGCGTACGACCTATGTCAATTAAGGAGAATTGATCGCAAAGCGAGCTCAATGCCTTTCGTGCTCACGGTTTGGAATCTAGTGCTCTCGACGTGGTGTCAAGTGACTGGTCCTGGACTATATTAAAATCACCCCCCAGTAAAAGGGGAACTGGGCCTAGCTGCGCCAGTTTAGAGAGTAGGGTATAATAAAGTCCAGGGAGTCGCTATTGGGGCCATACACACAGACCAATGCCACCCTGTGACCCATTAACGTGCCCAGGACAATGATATACCTGCCTTCACTGTCACGTATTACAGAATGCAAATGGAAGGGGAGTCATTTATGTATAAAAATGGCAGTGCCCCGTGCGAAGTTGCTGAAGTTGGCAAAATATCGATGGGTTCCCCAATTTGCGGCAAAGTGGGCCTGATCACTAGGAGGCAGATGAGTTTCCTGTAAGAAAGCTACATCTACCCTGTGACGTAGTAAATACTGTGTTATCTGCCTTTTCTTGCGAGTGTTGTTCAGGCCGCGGACGTTCCATGTCACCAACACCACCTCTGAGGGTACAGAATTACACCCTAACTGAGCCATGGTGGTGGTAAAAATGAGTGCTTAATGAAAATCAACCGTGCGTACTTGCCAGTTACATCCAAGTGTGTACCTAAGAACGTCTCAGTGTAGCTAAACAATGTCCCAGCCTCACCCCCCACCCAGCCTCCCCACCCTACCAGAGAGGCAGAAACATTACTATCCAAAAACAGTGCAGTACTAATAGTTCCTCTGCATCGCTGAAAAACAGCCATAAATAGTACTTACTAAATTCACACAACAATTATTAGGTGAACACCATTAGGGGTGGTGGCAGCGGCCCTACAGCTACGTGGCAATAAAAAATGATATTATAAAGTGATTGAATGAAATCCCAACTTATTAAAGTCTCCATGTAAAGGAAGACCATATTAACAGTTTAGCCATGCCCAGATCCCGAGAATAGTTCCATGCTGACGTCTGAACCACTCTGCGGAGGGGGAAGTCTTTTGTCCTCAGCTGGGCGTTTGTTGTTAAGTTTGTAAGTGTGACAGAACTCCTGCACCTCCGTAGGATTGCCAAAGACACGGGCTCTCCCATTGATCTCAACACGTAACCGAGCTGGATAGAGCAGTCCTAGATTTCTGAGTGTTGCCTTAACTCCAGTGTATTTCTGCCTGGCCTCCTGTACCATGATTGTAAAGTCTGGGTATAGGGACAGCTTGGAGCCCTGCCATACCATTTTGCCCGGTTCTCGTGCCAGGCGCAGGGCCGTGTCTCGATCCCTAAAGTTCATGACACGGGCAGTGATGGGTCTGGGCGGGCATCCAGGATTGGGCCTTGGACCTAGTGATCTGTTAGCGGGTCCTAATACAAAGCCCATAGTGAAGACTTCTCTACAAAACAAGTCTATCAGGATTGTTTCTACCAAGGTGTCCATGCGACCAGTGGCTGTCGATTCCGGAACACCCAAAATGTGCACGCTATTTTGGCGACTGCGCACCTCTAAGTCCTCTTTCTTGATCGCGACATCTTTGAGGTAACGTTCCATTCGGTCAAGCCTTTTCAAGGATTGCGCCGTTCCAGCTCCTAGATCTGATGTATGCGATTCCACCACGTCCAGTTTTCTGTCGTGAACATGGATCTTCTATCTCAGATCCGCCATGTGCTTATCTAGGGCATCAAAGCGCACATCTAGGGCTCTGAACCCCGCTCTCATCTCTTGTAGCAGGGAACCTAATTGGTTGGTATCACCCTCTAGTGTTGTGTCTTTCTGGCCACCTTCTGCCATGTTGTCAGGGGCTTCTTGGGCTACTTCGGTGACCTTTTCGAAGGGGAGAAGATGCTGTTTGGGGTCTTTGCGGCCCATACCGCAGTTCCACCCGTCAAGTATTAATTAAGCCCAATGCCAGAGTATTCTGGTTATGACCGCAGAGCAGGTGCAAGTAGCTGGCGAAGAGAGATTAGGCAAGCAGAACTGATCAGCAAGGAATGGGCATCCAACCCGTGTTTGTATTTTCTTGGCAACAGGGGAGGTTTTGGGTATTTCACTATTGTCTCCCACAATGGAGCTTGTGGCGCAGGAGTGGTCGAGGCACAGTACTTCCACGGAGCAGGTTGTTTGAAGACAAGGCAATGTGCAGTGGGCAGTTAATGTTTCAAGTTTGCTGCAGCATAAATTGGTGGCTGGGGCAGAGACACTGCTGAGGTTTGGATTCCGTTTTTCGCTCCGGGAGCAGCGCAGACACGCCAGGAAGCGTTACAGCAATGGAGAACTGTGGGGGGGGAGAGAGGGAGAACAGCGCAGGCCGCGGCCGAGCGAGTGCATATGCGGGGAGGAGATCCCCAAGGGCGCTTTGGAAATGCTGTACCAGGTGTCGACGGGGGAGCGATCACAGGCACCATCCCTGTGTGCCCCCGCGATGAGCGCAGACATAAGAGTGCCGCGCTTGGACCGTCAGAGGTCAAACGGACCTCCCACCAGTACCGAGCGCCGCTTTGCCCACAATGCGGCCGCTCAACGCTCCGGCCCGTGGCCCGGTGACTCACAGCACCCCAGCTGCTGGCTCAGTCCCTCCTCCGCCGCACCCGGAGTCTCCTCATATCGTCGATTCCGCCATCTTGAAAGTCGTCCGTCCGCCTGGAGTTGCCGATTTCTGCCGTTCCGGTGGTTTTCTCGCAGCACCGCAGGGAGACTTTTAATCAGGATCCCTTTTGCTGCATTTAGGCGTCTTTTCCCTGCCTGGTAGCCTCGCTGGATAGCGGGACTTCACGTTGTTGCAACGACTGCTGGCAGAGCTTCAAAGCCGAGCGACCATCTTGGTCTCTGCCTTGGCCTCGCCTCTTACCTCTTCTTCAGCCCTAGTGCCACTGTGCCTGCTGCACTAACAATAGATGTGCCTATGTTCTCTGTCCTAGGAGCATTTTGAACTTTGACTCCTAGCCTTCGGTGCCCTGAGAGTTGGTTGCACTGGGCTGTTTACATTTATGTGCCCTGATGTGACTCCATCTGCCCTCATATGAACCATACATTAGATAAGACCCTTTCAACTCTGCGATCCGGAAGGGCCTCTCTGAAACCTGATATGCAGAGAATATATATAAGAAAACAAAGCAAGAGAGAAAATGGGGATATAAAAAAGAGTGAATGTTGTAGAAAAACAGAACGAGAAACAGCAAAGGAGAAACAAAGGTTATGAAGTGCGTGTGTGATTAGGGTGACCAGGTGCCCCGGATTTACCAGGACAACCCCAGTTTTTCAAAATTCAAGAAATTTGTCTTGTGTCCCTGTTTTCATAGAGGGCTAGCTGAAAGAGGTACATTTTTATGTATTCTATTGGAGGACTGGCTAGTTTCTGTTATCAGAAAGCAATTTAATTAGCAGGTATGAAACGGTCTTTAAAATGGCATTTTATTTATTTCCTTGGCATTTCGATGTTGATAAGCACTATCATCCCATACCCCTCAGTTGATGTAAAATAGTCATCCTTCTTTTAGTTTTTGAAATGTACAGTTTTTTTTTGTTGTTTTCAAAATCTGGTAGTCTTATGTGTGACCAAAATAGCAAAAGAAACCGAAAGATAGACTAAGAGAATGTGAAAACTAAGTGAGAAATAGCATGAGAGAATGAAATAGGGTAAGAACCAGAGCAAAAGAGAAACAAACTAACATGAAAGTGACTGCAAAATCAAGGGAATTATAGAATAGAGTGAAAAAGTCAAAGGTTAGCATTTAGAATTTGTGAGTTGATGGATATCAGCCAGAGCTTGTCAGATATGGTGTCCCCCTTATTCAGAGTGCTTAAAGGTGCACACTCTGCAAGTAGGGTGGAGAGTGAGAAAGATGAGAATGGAGAGCAAAAGGAAACCCAAAGGTATCAGATAACAGATTGAAAAAGAGGAAAGAAAGAGGGTGATGCAGACAATGGTTCAGAAGAAGAGCAAATAAGGCAAAAATAAAGAGTGAGATAAAAGGAGACAAAGATGAGGATGAGAGAAGAACAGAGGGAGAAAAAGAGCAGCAGGGCTAGAAGAGAACAAGATCAAGAGAGTGAAAATACAACAGACAATGAGACATAAAAAGTAAAAGCAAGAAGAAAAGTGAGAAAAAAACAAGATTGAAAGAAAAAAAGGCTGTTGAAAAAGAGAAAGAGAGTTAAAAGAAAACAGTGAGATATTACGGGAAAAAGGAAGTGAGAAGCTAGAAAGAGAAAGTAAGAGATAAATTAAGACCATGAAGGTCCACTTGAGTGAGGGAATGAGAGGCTGAAAAGGATAGAAGAGGGACCACAACCGTGAGAGACATGTAAGGAGAGAAAGTAAAGTGGACTGAGAAGAAAGGCTGCATTGAAGGAATTTGTGATGTTAAAGGTTTTATTCTCATAAATAGACGTACTTTTCATAAATACTATAACCTGGAGCAGGTAGCAATGTCTTTTGCATGGAGAGTTACTAATGAAAATCGAAACAATTACACCACTTGTAGGTGGTGGGAATAAAGAAGAATCAGCAATATTGATCCATGAAAAAAATTCAGGATAAACAGTTTTGAAGTTAACTCACAATAGAATGGTACATAGACTTTCAGTGCCAACTAGTTCTCACAAGGAAATACGGTCCGTAGACTGCTGTTTTAGGGAAAAAGTATGCCACAGAGTAATCGCAGGCACATCTGTGAAGTATAAATAGTCCAGTAATCATGATCGATACAAGACTTTGATTGCCAACGTGCTGCACTCCAAAGAGTAGGCAGTCGAAGCAGTTACAAATGGAGGCTGCATAGATTGAGAGAGAGAGAATTTACTAACTAGCCTATGGCTTAACTGGAAGATCCTATTATAAATTGATATCTTTGAGCGTAGCGGTAAGGGCTGAGGAGCACATTGGGTGTCAGTGAGTACCCGAAAGTGGATAGGATCACTCATCAGTGGGGCAGTAAAGCCAGAGTCTCAGAAAATGCAGACCACTGCCAATGATCACATGTGAGTTTTAATTGCGACAGTGCCCTGTCCCTCAGGGCCAACTAGCCCTCCTGTTACCTCCAGAAAGCCACATACAGCTGGACTGCTGAGAGTGTTCAAAGGCCACACCACCTTTTTACACCATTCTGCAAACGCGACTCCTGGCGCACTGCTGCTCAGGGGATGAAGTTCACTTTAGTCCTGAGGGCCTCAGGGCACAACAGGAACTCATTGCTCCATCAGCAATGCGCCACAAGGCGCGTTTGCAAAGTGGTTTAAAAAAGGGCGTGGCCTCGGACAACCTCTCAGCAATCCCACTGTGTGCTGCTTGCTGGAGGTACCTGGTGGGCTAGTTGGCCCCTAAGGACCCATAAGATGCGAGGGGACTTCATCCCCCAACCCAAAACGCGCCAGAAGGCGTGTTTTCAAGTGATGCATGGAGGGGGCGGGGCCTCCAGCGAGCTCCAGCTTCGGTTTTCTTTTTCGTTTTTTAGGAGGGGGCTGTGTGGCCCGCCTTCTCTTAACATTTTTTGGGCCCTGGGGATTCCATCTCCCAGGGCCTGAGCATTTAAAAAAAACAGGAAGGGGGCCGTGTGGCCCGCTTCCCTGGGTCACTATTGGCCCTGGGGACCCCATCCCCTAGGGCCTGGCCTTGTTTTATTATTTTTTGTTTCAGGGAGGGAGTCCCCATGCCCCTGGGTCACTTCTGACCCCAGGGATGCAATACCCCAGGACCTGGCCTTGTGTTAAAAAAATGTGCCAAGAGGGGGGCAGCGTGGCCTCACTCCCCTGGGCCACCTCTAGCCCCGGGGACCACATCCCCCAGGGCTGCCCTTCCATAAAAAAAAATCAATAAACTAAAGGGGAGGGGGCTTTGTTGCCCCCCTCCCGTGCCATTTCTGGCCCCAGGGACCCCATTCCCGGGGGCCGACCCTCAATTAAGGGGGAGCCCCAATCCCACCACGGTCCCTGCCGGCTCCTCGCCTCCTGCGGGAGCCAGAATTGCTTTTGGGCAAGGGGAGCTCCTAACATGCAGCTCCCTTTGCCCAAAAGCAATTCTGCTTTGCTTCTTGGAAGCGAGAGCAGGTTTCCTGCTGCTTCCAAGAAGCAAAGCAGAGTTTGCTATGGCATGGCGGGAGACATTGCAGCTGGCCCGAGGGGGTGGTGGTCCCCAGGCCATCAAGGGCTCTAGAATGGGGGCTGCGCGGCCCCCCTCCGAACGAGTACAAAGCTATCCTATGGTCACCCCAAATTTTAGCTTTTTGCTTCACTGGTTTATGACTTAATGTGGCTGTGGGCCTGCTAATCAGACCCACAGCCTGCTGTTCTCTCTCTAAATTGTAACCCATGTACTTTAGGTGCATAACGAAATTGGAACTGGTTCACCTTATTGGCCCCTGTAACAGTGTACCCAGGTACCCAGGGCATAGGTGCTTCCAAGGCCTACCAGGGGCTGCAGCATGTATTGTGCCACCCCTGGCCTGGCCTCCATATTTGACACAACTGGCTGATCACTCAGCTGGGGTAAGTCGGTGTAACCACCCCTTACTTAGGGGTAGTATGCCTATACCTAACCTAAAATGGACACATATGTTCCTATAAGTCACTCCTATGGAAGGCCTCATCAATCCTGGAGGCAGAGTGCTTGGAAATATGTGAGATGGTGCTCTGGCATGAGCTGAGCCTGTCTGCAGCTTTCGGAACCATGTCCTTTAGCTGTTTCATGATATTGCCATACCATATACTCTTAAGTGCATTATGAACCTCGCGGTTAAATGCTATCTTAGGTTTGGCTTTATCAAAACATGTCGAGTAAGGTGTCATACGAATTGGAATACTACCCCCTCGCCAGTTCTGGCGACGGGGGTAGCATTCCACCCTTCTAGAGGGACACGACATGTACCTAACCTGAACCCCGGTTAAAGTTAAACAGAGCCTTAGCATCACAAAATGGATGCTGCCACCACAGACACAAGTCTGACCTCCTGCTGCTGGGAGTCCTTCCAGCGAGGGCAGCTTGGACAAAGGGTTTCCTGCCTTGGGAGGTGCTAGCACCACCCCAGACAGGATTTTGTGTATTGGGTAGGACAGGGCTGAATAGAATCAGACATGCCTGGGGCACACAAGGTGTCCCTGTGCATAGGTCAGTTCAAACCGGTGCTGGGGCTTTCCTGCCCCAGTCCTGGCGCGAAACTGGACAAAGGAAAGGGGGTGTAACCACCCCCCTTCCTGGTTCCACCCAGAGGAAGGACCTAGTAGGTGATCCGGCCCCCCAGATTCGAATAAGAGTGGGAGCTGTGTCCTGAGACTTCAGATCATCCTGAATCAACTTGAAATAAAGAAGAAGACTGGACTTCGACATTCTGCTGCACAGAAGACGGAAGAGAATCTCCCTTGTGGCCAAGGAGTGACCACCCTGTGAACACAGGCACCAACCAGCAACTCGACATCTGCTTTGCCGCCGCCTCCCGCCGGAGCCAGAGCCTGAAAAGACCCAGACTCCCAGACTTCTCACCGCCCGATCCACAGTCCCTGCAAAGAAGGGACCCGTGGAGGAACCGAGAGACGTGGGACCGGACATCTTGGAAGACCCCCGAAACGCTGACTGCGCAGCATCAGAGGCACCCTCGATGCTGTGCTTTGGGGTTTGAGAAGCCCCAACCTCGAGCAGCCCCTGCACCGAAGATCAGCCCCCCAGCATCTCCACGATCTGCGTGGGGCCCTTTTGCATCGTGCCACTCGACGCGCCTAACCGTCCACTTGCCACGCGGCTAGTGGCCATCTTGGCGACAAAATCTACAACTTTCACTGCAAGTCTGGTTGCTCCAGACTTGCCCTTGCTCCTGTGAAAAGGAGCACCCGCTCTGACCTTGCTGGTCCGAGTGACAAGCCTTTCTTGATTCCTGCGTGGCTTGCATTAGCCAAGGCCTGTTTGCTTCTATCAAGTCGCCGACACCGCCAACAGTGAGAAGCCTGCGTGGGACAGCTCGTGACCGACTCCTGGACGTCTTCAACCCCTCGTGTCCACGTGGCTGCAGAGAGAAGCTACACCTCGACGCCTGTTTGCACCCGACATCGCCTGGTTCCACTCTGGTTCCACGGTAGTCACTGGCTAGTGACTTTGAACATTGTCCCCTCTGCTTTCAGGTCTTCACCTCTTCAGATCCACCCTTGGATCCACCGGAACTCTTCACATCGAGCCGCCTGCAGCATCTTCAGCTCCAAGCACCATCGACCTGCGTGACGAAACCCGACACTACTTCCACCCTATGCACCTGCTTCCTGTGGGTGAGGTAACTCAGCTCCGCCGGTGTTCCCACACTGGTACACACCTCTAGGGCCTGTGTCTAAAGTTTCAGCTTTCTAGGTCACTCGGAAGGTTCCTTTTTAACTAACTTTGTACTTTTTACGCACCATTGACATTACATTGGTAAAGCGTGCACTTTCCGCACTGCTCCCGAGTCCCGCGGGCCTTTCCCGACTTCTTCACTGCTAGTCCCGAACAGCTCCAGCGATTCCCCAGGCCCTAGGCCTCTTCACTTTCCCCATAGTGGTTCTTATACCACTATTTTAGTATATGGTTTAGGTGGCCCCTAGGGCTCATCCATATTGTGCAACTTTTGTGTATTTAAACTGTGTTTTGTTTTAACGCATTTGCTTCTGTGCTCATAAAGAGTATCAGGGATATTTGTAGTAATAAATCTATATATATTTTCAATATATATCTGTGTGGTGTCCTTTCATTTGGTATTCAAGGGATTGTGTATGGTAAAACAGCTTGCTTCACATGCCTTTACAGAGTTTAGCCTAAGACTGCTTAGTCCATGCTACCCCTAGGATAGCTTGTCTATAAGGTTGACTTTACAACCTGCACCATAAGGGTTGCTTGGCATGGTACAAGGTGATCACTAGAACTAGTGAGCATCATATACCAGGCCAACTTCTCACAACGTTCTGTTAGATTTGTGTTAAAACCTGTACATTGGGTAGACAGCCATACCATTTCCCAATACATATTCTTTAACGTAACCTTTGGTGGGAAACTTTCAACGTTAGGGGAATTCCATAGATGGTCAAGTTCCAGCTTACTGAGCAATCCTCTTATTTCTTTTAACCACTTGGATGCTAAGGTATCTGCGACAATTTACTTATATGTCCATTGAAATGAATGGGCACTCCATGACGAGTTACCCTTGTCATTAGCATCCAAGTGCCACAAGATCAAATGAAAACGATCTGCCCGTATGATATCCTTTAGGGCATTTGCAAAGTGCACAAGTTCTGGCGTGGTCATTAGGCGTCTCCAATATAGCAGCGGACGAAGCCGTGCCAAATCCTTGATATTTTTCCTGCCCAGATCATAGGCCAGTGCTACGGTGAGAGTACTTTGAGGGACACCAATCAGACGGCGGAGAAAACTATTTTCCGCCTTTATTAGTTGTTTCAGGTTGGAGAAACCCCAAAGTTCCGAACCGTATAGAGAGGCACTGACTACCTTCATGTTATAAATTTCTAGTGCAGGTGTAATAGGCTTGGTCAGTGAAATTTTGTGTTTGTGAGCCACTATACCTACCAATTGATGAAACTTTAACAGAGCCATATCAATATGTTTTTTCCAGCTCAGATTACTTTGGAGACTTATTCCCAGATATGTGAAAGCTTCAACCTGTTCCAATGGGGTACCATCAAAGTTTACTGAACCCCTGAAGGTATTCCGCTGGTTTAAGCACATGAACTTGGTCTTAGATGTATTTATCTCAAGTCCATGTGCTTTACAAAACTCTCCGAAGGCATTGACTGCCTTCTGGAGCCTACTTGGTGTACGGGAAACTATGAGCGTGTCGTCCGCAAACATGAGAACAGGTACTCGAGCTCCAGCCAGTATCGGTGCATCGGTGGGGGAACGGCTTAGATGGTTTACAATCCCGTTGATGTAAATGGAGAACAATGTCGGTGCCAAGACACACCCCTGCCGTACCCCGCGCTCGACAGGGAATGTGTCGGTCACCTCGCCCTGAGCACCCCACCTAATTCTCGCATAATTGTTCTCATGCAGGCGGACTAGTAGCGTCAATAGTTCCGGGGGCAATCCAGCTTCAGCAAGTACCCCCCAAAGTTTGGAACGAGGAACTAGGTCAAAAGCTGATTTTAAGTCTACGAATACAGCGTAGAGAGTTCCATTGGTGAGCAACACATTCCTCCAATACAGAGCTATAAAGAAAAAGACCTGATCTACTGAGCTTGTGCAGGAATGAAACCCGGCTTGGTATGGAGATAAAATATCGTTTTCATCGATCCAGGTTTGTAGTTTATTTTGTATTAGATGACCTATTATTTTTTGAGCAGAGTCTATAAGACTAATAGGTCTATAGTTGCAGGGTAATGATTTGTTTTCCTTTTTAAAAACTGGAATTATTTCTGCGCCCTTCCAAGAGGTAGGTATAGGTGCACCTCTAGCCACGGAGTTTGCTAGCCACACAAAGTACTGACACCAGGATGGGCGATCACTTAAGAACACATCTGCTGGTATGGCGTCCATTCCTGGGGCGCGGCCCCTGGTCACACAATCCAACACTATACTAACATCTTTTATGGTAAATAGCTGACATTGATAAAAGATTGTGAGGGGTAAACTGTGTTCCCCTTTAATTGGCACAGAGGCATATTGAGGTCTAAAAAAATCTACCCATTGGTTTTGAGCTACATTATTTTGTGGGGGTTCGCCTGCCCCTCCTCTATCCCATTTAACAAGAGCCCAAAATTGTCTCTGATTCCTTGAGTCACAGGCAGATTTCAGATCACGCCAATGGGCCTCATCCCACTTTTTCTTAGCCTCTTTTTGTACTTTCCAGTATTTGTCCCTTGCTTTTCTCACCCCTAGGATATTCTTATTTCTAAGTTCTATGCTAAGGTTCACGCGGGCTTCTCTACAGGTCTTATCATACCATCCTTGTATGGGCTTCTTATTCTGAACATATCCTGGTTTATTCTCCTTTTTAAAAAACTCCTGGAGCTTTGTAAAGAAGGTCGAATGAGCATCAAGCATAATTTCAGGGAAATCTTGCTTATCAACGTATGTATTTATCTCAGCAACCTCTTCTAACACAACTTTTTTTAGATCCTCTAGTCTCTCCATGTTCTCAATAAGTCTACCCCATTTAATATGGCGCTGGTTGTTCGAAGATACTATATCTAGGGTAGTTTTACCTCCTCCTAGGATTGGTTTTCTTGATCCTATATTTATTTTAAGGACCATGCAGAGTGGATTGTGGTCACTCTCTGTTCGGGTTTTGACTGCCATGTCGATCAGGCTATTCCATAGTCTGACATCCACTACAATATAATCTATTCGACTGGAGAACCTACCATTATAAAATGTTTTGTTCCCCTGTCGATCTGATGGGGTTCTTCCATTTGCTGCTCTAAGTCCTCTTGCTAGACATAGAGCCTTCAATTGGATGGCCGCCGCTGACCATCTATTAACTACAGGAAGTTCTAGCTGTGGGATACCCCACTTACTATCTTCTTCATCTGTTAAGGTTTGGTCTTCTTGGCCAAGCGGTTCAAAGGTGGTATTAACATCACCCCCTACAATGAAAGTCAAATATGTTGGGAGAACTTCAAGCTCATAATCCAGAGCAGTTATCACTTCTGATGCTTTGCCACCCGCTATTCCCCTGGCGTAGATATTAAATATGACCATCCCATGACCATTAGTCCAGGTAAGAGTAATAGGCAATATGTCTGCTAATGGGGAACTCCTTTGGTGAATACTGCAGCATAAGTTTTGACGAACCCAGATTATTAATCCCCCTACAGGACGTCCCTTAGGGTTTTTTGTAGCTGGAATATAAAAATTAAGGTACCCTTGATGGAGTATTGGGGTCACAGACCATGTTTCCTGGAACAGTAGGATGTCGAACTGTTCTATAAATGAACACCATTCAGGAGATGTCAACGTGTTGGTGATTCCAGCAATGTTCCAGGAGAGAAAGGTCATCCCTGTCTCTTCTATATTAGCTACCACTGCCTCAGGTGGAATCTGTGGAAGGGAAAAGCCTTGTAGATCATCCCCCCACCCCATTTCTAGATCTAGGTGAATATTGTTGTGGCGTGGGGGTTCAAGCATGGTTACAGTTAAGTCGAAAGCTGGCTCCAGCCAGTATCGGTGCATCGGTGAGGGAACGGCTTAGATGCTTTACAATCCTGTTGATGTAAATGGAGAACAATGTCGGTGCCAAGACACAACCCTGCCGTACCCCGCGCTCGACAGGGAATGTGTCGGTCACCTCGCCCTGAGCACCCCACCTAATTCTCGCATAATTGTTCTCATGCAGGCGGACTAGTAACGTCAATAGTTCCGGGGGCAATCCAGCTTCAGCAAGTACCCCCCAAAGTTTGGAACAAGGAACTAGGTCAAAAGCTGATTTTAAGTCTACGAATACAGCGTAGAGAGTTCCATTGGTGAGCAACACATTCCTCCAATACAGAGCTATAAAGAAAAAGACCTGATCTACTGAGCTTGTGCAGGAACGAAACCCGGCTTGGTATGGAGATAAAATATCGTTTTTATCGATCCAGGTTTGTAGTTTATTTTGTATTAGACGACCTATTATTTTTTGACCAGAGTCTATAAGACTAATAGGTCTATAGTTGCAGGGTAATGATTTGTTTCCCTTTTTAAAAACTGGAATTATTTCTGCGCCCTTCCAAGAGGTAGGTATAGGTGCACCTCTAGCCACGGAGTTTGCTAGCCACACAAAGTACTGACACCAGGATGGGCGATCACTTAAGAACACATCTGCTGGTATGGCGTCCATTCCTGGGGCGCGGCCCCTGGTCACACAATCCAACACTATACTAACATCTTTTATGGTAAATAGCTGACATTGATAAAAGATTGTGGGGGGTAAACTGTGTTCCCCTTTAATTGGCACAGAGGCATATTGAGGTCTAAAAAAATCTTCCCATTGGTTTTGAGCTACATTATTTTGTGGGGGTTCGGCCGCCCCTCCTCTATCCCATTTAACCAGAGCCCAAAATTGTCTCTGATTCCTTGAGTCACAGGCAGATTTGAGATCACGCCAATGGGCCTCATCCCACTTTTTCTTAGCCTCTTTTTGTACTTTCCTGTATTTGTCCCTTGCTTTTCTCACCCCTAGGATATTCTTATTTCTAAGTTCTATGCTATGGTTCACGCGGGCTTCTCTACAGGTCTTATCATACCATCCTTGTATGGGCTTCTTATTCTGAACATATCCTGGTTTATTCTCCTTTTTAAAAAACTCCTGGAGCTTTGTAAAGAAGGTCGAATGAGCATCAAGCATAATTTCAGGGAAATCTTGCTTATCAACGTATGTATTTATCTCAGCAACCTCTTCTAACACAACTTTTTTTAGATCCTCTAGTCTCTCCATGTTCTCAATAAGGCTACCCCATTTAATATAGCGCTGGTTGTTCGAAGATACTATATCTAGGGTAGTTTTACCTCCTCCTAGGATTGGTTTTCTTGATCCTATATTTATTTTAAGGACCATGCAGAGTGGATTGTGGTCACTCTCTATTCGGGTTTTGACTGCCATGTCGATCAGGCTATTCCATAGTCTGACATCCACTAGAATATAATCTATTCAACTGGAGAACCTACCATTATTAAATGTTTTGTTCCCCTGTCGATCTGATGGGGTTCTTCCATTTGCTGCTCTAAGTCCTCTTGCTAGACATAGAGCCTTCAATTGGATGGCCGCCGCTGGCCATCTATTAACTACAGGAAGTTCTAGCTGTGGGATACCCCACTTACTATCTTCTTCATCTGTTAAGGTTTGGTCTTCTTGGCCAAGCGGTTCAAAGGTGGTATTAACATCACCCCCTACAATGAAAGTCAAATATGTTGGGAGAACTTCAAGCTCATAATCCAGAGCAGTTATCACTTCTGATGCTTTGCCACCCGCTATTCCCCTGGCGTAGATATTAAATATGACCATCCCATGACCATTAGTCCAGGTAAGAGTAATAGGCAATATGTCTGCTAATGGGGAACTCCTTTGGTGAATACTGCAGCATAAGTTTTGACGAACCCAGATTATTAATCCCCCTACAGGACGTCCCTTAGGGTTTTTTGTAGCTGGGATATAAAAATTAAGGTACCCTTGATGGAGTATTGGGGTCACAGACCATGTTTCCTGGAACAGTAGGATGTCGAACTGTTCTATAAATGAACACCATTCAGGAGATGTCAACTTGTTGGTGATTCCAGCAATGTTCCAGGAGAGAAAGGTCATCCCTGTCTCTTCTATATTAGCTACCACTGCCTCAGGTGGAATCTGTGGAAGGGAAAAGCCTTGTAGATCATCCCCCCACCCCATTTCTAGATCTAGGTGAATATTTTTGTGGCGTGGGGGTTCAAGGATGGGGACAGTTAAGTCGAAAGCTGGTTCCACTATAAAAGGATCTAACTGTGGCTTCAAAAGTCCTTTCATATTTCCACTACTTGGACTAAATGCTTTCTCTACCTTTTTCCCCATGAACGAGGGAATAGCATGTGTCGAACAGTACTCTTTCTCTGCGGGGGTATCCTTGTGAATTAACTCCGCTGGCTCGTCTGGCACTGCTCTGTCAGCCAGTTTGAGTCAATCACATTCATTCAAGTTTGATAACACCCCAAATCGATTTTCTAGATTAATTTCCCATTCACTAGGTTGAGGGACCCTTCCCCACTTGTGTGATACCAGGTTCCACTTTGTCTTTAGGATGCTCGGGTTCCCTATTTTACTACTATGATAAAAAAAATCCCGGGTTAATGGAACAATATCTGTACTCCTACGTTGTAATCCACCCTTCTTGCCATAGTGATTTCTTCTGCTAATTGCTATTTGCCCCAGGGGGATATCACCATGTTATTGGATAGCCAATGAAGAGCTTTACTAATCAAAGAAGCAGTAGGTTCTACTTGACCAGGCTTTAAGTTAGGTACATTTGCCAGAACCAGAACTAGGGGGGAAGCCTCTACTACAAGTTGGACCGGGCCTTTCTCAATACCTGTGCTCGTGGATTTGAGTGGCTGGGTTTCGATGTTGATTCCCTGGTTATTATTGGGCACACTGTGAGGGGGCATTTGGGGTTGAGGCCGTTTTTCCCCTACTTTCTATCCCAGCACCTGGTGTATTTACTATTGGATCGGCTCTACTAGAGGCTAGGGTTGTTATATTACCCACCTTTTCCACTGTCTGGTTTATGATACCCCCAAGCCTAGATACCTCTGCTGTTAGATGATCGATTTTATATATCAGCGGTTTAACAATATTTTTAATCTTAGAATCAATCATGCTCACAAGTATTTTAATTTGCTCTTCCTCCAGAAACACCTTCTCACCAAGCTCCCCTAATGTGTCTTTTACGGGCATGGTTTTAGGAGGGGAGACAGTCCTTTTCCTACTAGAGCGCAACCCACCGCGTTTGTTCTGGCCCTTTCTACATGCTCTAACTGCTCTAGTTACTGGGACAGACACAGGGGAGGGAGGGAGTGATTTTTCTTGGATCGTAATGGATTGTTCTAGAGAATCATTTACCAAATTAATAGCAGTAGAAATAGTTTGGTCGGGGTTATCTTCCTGAGTAAATACATTATCAAGGGAATCACTATGATGTACCTGTATCGGAACTTCAATCTGGTTCGGTTCTAGTAGGGAACTCTCTGCGGGAATTAAGGGAGTAGAGCTCAAACCCAGTGATATTCTTCTAGACTTGTTAATTGTACTGACTACCTGCACTAGGTAGTTGTCTAAGGTATTAGTAGTAGAAGAAGACTTCTGCTTAGACATATTACGCTTAATAGATTGGTGCCACAGTTATACGAGAAACTCAAACAACGCCAAAACAAACAATTAACAATATAGCACAACACCAGCAATGCGCAGGAGAATCAACAATAGAAAGTCTTACGGTCAAGGCACCGCGAGGAAGCAGCAAATGCAACAGATACGAATCCTAGCCCAGTCCAGTCACGGCCAGTCACGGACGGTCTCAGACTGTCCGCCCTTTGTCCGGGCTTCGTCCGGTGTCCCGCTCGCGTCCCGCTAAGCGTTGGGGGCGTGACTACATAGGAGGAGTAGGGGGCGGGAAGAGACACCAGGTGCGCTGCGTTGGTCGTGCGCGGAACCCTGGGTCTCGCAGTCCCGGCCCCTGTGTGTTAAGCGGCAGTGAATCCACAAGGTTTGTTATCCCTCTGTAGAACTGGCTCCCAAACGAAGAATGCGACAGGATCAAACTCAGCGTCCCAAAGCAACAGCTGCGAGCGGCACACGCGAGGCGGGGGCCGCGAGCTGTATGTAGCCGGTAAAGGAGTGAGGAGCAGGGGGCGGGAAGAGACACCAGGTGCGCTGCGTTGGTCGTGCGCGGAACCCTGGGTCTCGCAGTCCCGGCCCCTGTGTGTTAAGCGGCAGTGAATCCACAAGGTTTGTTATCCCTCTGTAGAACTGGCTCCCAAACGAAGAATGCGACAGGATCAAACTCAGCGTCCCAAAGCAACAGCTGCGAGCGGCACCCGCGAGGCGGGGGCCGCGAGCTGTATGTAGCCGGTGAAGGAGTGAGGAGCAGGGGGCGGGAAGAGACACCAGGTGCGCTGCGTTGGTCGTGTGCGGAACCCTGGGTCTCGCAGTCCCGGCCCCTGTGTGTTAGGCGGCAGTGAATCCACAAGGTTTGTTATCCCTCTGTAGAACTGGCTCCCAAACGAAGAATGCGACAGGATCAAACTCAGCGTCCCAAAGCAACAGCTGCGAGCGGTAGCAGTAGAAGCACTCATTAGCTGCAATGTGCAATCTGTGGTTCAGTTTATAAAAAGAAACAGCAGACAAGTAAACTGCATTTAAAAATAAGATGAACATTGTAAATCAAAGGTGCCTGCGGGTCAAAATTTACAGACTAGACACCTTTAATGCTCTCTTTTTTAGGTGCTAGATTGTTGGCTACTGTGAGGCATTTCAACAATTACTAACCAGCGAGGCTGTTGGTTGTTCCTTAACGCTGAGTCCTATAACTACTGTCAATCGACTGGGAGTTGCTTCTGGTCAACTGAATAAAGTCCAGAAGGTCTTGGGTCCTTTTTGTTGTTAAAAGGTAAGGATGTTTTATGGGATACAGCCATGGATTGTGGTATGCAGGCTGTATTTTATGTACTGCCTTGGTATGCAGAGTATAAAGCTGACAATGCTAAAACTAGTGCCCATCCTGGAATAAAATAAGACACCTAAAAGTAGCTTATCCTAAAAACCCACCTTCCAAAAACAAGATACCGAACAAAAGGAAAATCTGAGCTGCTGCAGGTGATGTTCCTAGTGTCTTATTACTGGTGGTGGTTTAGGTTTACAGGAGTCCAGAGGTTACATAGCAAACCTTGTCTATGCATGCCGTGTATTTTTCATTAATTATTGTCATGATTATGTAATCCACTCATCGCGTGCCAGAAGTTAGATGTGTGTGGCTACAGTTGTTTATATAGCGCCAGACTCGATCTGGTCTGTGTCTCCTGCTCCACAGCTTGTACCCGTAAAAGTGCATCAATGTCTCCTTCCCTTGGAAGCAAATCCACTTGTATTCCAGTTTAAGCATATTTATTCTCATAGAATCAGTTTAAAAATCCACTGTTCCTCAAGTAAATTCAAATTCAGTCTGCCCCAATTCATTTTAGGGGTTCTCCCTTCATCAGGGGGCGCACGTGAGAAATCGATGGTGTATGTTGTGTGCGGAAAATAGTGAAATAAGAATTAACTTGCAATGCAATCTAATCCTACAGATACATAAATTAATAGTTTACTGCATGTCCTGGTAGAGCCTAAACGCATGTCTGCGTTTGTGTTATACCAGGGTCTTCACCTTTTCAATAGTGAGAGCTACTTCTGATCGACTGCAGCTGTGTGTCTTGGTGCAGACAAAACTGAAGAGTCGACATGGCACTCATCCCTGTATGCGATGCCCATAGGGACTGTCTGAGATATAGGTAAGACACCCTTCAAGCAGGCCTTATAGTGCACACTGCTTGGATATCTCCTGTGAGGGCATATCTACATGAGCAGATATGCCCCAGCAATATCCTTGTCGGTTCCGGGATATTGCAAGTGACCAGGGAAGCTCTATAGTAAGTACATTGGCTGCACAATTGTCATTACGAGTTCCCCAGCCTCATGAAGGTTTCTCTGAAATATGGGATATTTGCTACCAAACATCTCAGCATATTAAACCTGCATTGATTGCAGTGTCCGATTTATTAAAAATTGCACACAGAGTGCACCTTAGAGGGGTCCCCTAAGATGTACCAATCCTTAGTATGGTCACCGACTGGCCTGAGCCAGCCTGCTACCACCAGACAGTATCCTGTCCTCAGGGAGAGTGCCTGCGCACTTTGAGGTCGATAACAATGCCTTTCCTGGGTGGAGGTGCTCACACCTCCCCTGGTCAGGCAGAGCCATCTGTGGCAGGGATTTTCAAAGGCCTTGCCGCCTTTGTAATGCGACCCCAGCCCTTCCTGTTAGAGGGAGCAAGCAATCTTCCTGTCCTCACCCCCTTTTAGGCGCAAGGACAAGTGGGAAACCTTAGATAGAGCAGGAGGTGTGCCCCCCGCACCCTCTGTCAACTCCACCCCTCAGGTGCTGAAGATGGGAAGATGATGGGTGTTAGAACCTGGGGTAGCCTGGCCTAGGGCAAGACATACATTTCAGAGGCACAGTGTTAAGGTTGCAGACCACCCAAAAGTAAATCCACGCAATGTCACACAAAAATAACGCTACACCAAAAATGTGGAAAAATAAGTACTGCTTTATAAAAATAATATACTCTTTGTTTTCAAAATATACCACTTAATACATTTCAGGTTGTCTCAGTAATAGCAAACACTTTTAACCGGCTAAGCAATTTACCAGATAGTTTTAACAATACAGTACATTTGTCATTAAGTCAATATTAACACTCTCAGACCTGTTAATGTAAATTAAACTTCAACAGTGCATTTGGTTAGACTCTAGAAGTAACTGTGTATGGGTACTATGCAGTGTACTATATTCGTCTCCCACAGCACCAATAATCACTCCTTCTTCCTAGTACATAAACTCTGAGGGCTACAAATATACCAACTTTACATAGCCAACAGCAAGCTTTCTGGGATTATTCAAGAACTCAACTCCATTAGAAGAAGGGGGGGGGGGCAAGCTGTCATTATTTATCAAGAGCCAAGGGTTATTTATTGACTTTTATTCTCCTGGCACCCCCACTGGTAATCAGGCTTCTTGAGTCAGTCAGTGTTTTAATTGTTAAGCCTTTCGTTTCCAGGCTCTCCTCCTCTTTCTCTCAATTATGGACAATGTAGGGAGGAAGCCAAACGCGTAGGAGGCCTGACCAGCTCTCCCACGCTACCCCTCACTCCTCCCTGCTTACTTGTGAAGGGGGCCGGCAGACGGATCTTCCGCTCACCCCCTGTACCTTGTAACTGCTTCTCTCCTCACACTCGGCCTCTCCGCCCCCTGTGGAACAGAACCAGAGCGCTAAACACAGCGCGACAGCCGCTTGACAGGCTGCTCCTCATCCACACGGATCTGTCCCTCGGCGCGCAGATCGGCCCCAGCCACTCGCCGAAACCGCCTCCTCACAGCGCTCCTCAGCAGTGGGCGACGACGTCGATTTCCACACCCCCGGCCTCCACTGCGCATGCGCGGGGGAAAAGCGACTCCGCTCCGGGCCTGCTCAATCCTCGGCCCCTCCTCTCACCACAGTCCCCCAATTCAGTGGGGAAGTAGCCCACTGGCGCCGGGCATGAGCACTGCGCTCACTTTCACTCCCAGATTCACCGGGCGCCCACACAGAGCGCGACAGGTGCCCCCGGGGTCCCGTTTACGGCGCTGGCCTCACAAGGCTGCCCAGGCTCAAAGGAATCTTCCTCCAGTCTTAATTAGTAAAGTGTCGGCTCCCTGCCAGTCCTGACACAGGTAAGAGATGCCCAGTGCCACCCAGGTCACAAGCTTACTTCTTGCCCTACACAGGGAAAGGGGGGATCAAAGAGGCTTCCACAGAATGAAGCCACAGGGCGCTTTTTCCACTCTAGGACCCCAGCCCTTTTTACTGGACAGTTAACAGGAGCCCTCCTTAGTTCAGTTCCTACCACTGGGCAGAGGACTGCGCTCCACAGCGCCGCAGTCTCCTTCTCCTGCCTACACCCCACTATTTTGAAGCTAGGGGTCAGTCAGGCGCCCAGGGTCTCCCTTAAACTTCCACAGCGGGGACAAGACAAGGAACCCACAGGAGAAATAGAGAAGTGGAATTATTAGGCTGCTTCCCAGTCCAGGAGTTCAACCCTTACTGTAGGAGAGTAGGGTCTGCTATCCTATGGTCACCCCAAATTTTTGCTTTTTGCTTCACTGGTTTTCGACTACTGAGGCTGTGGGCCTGATGATCAGACCCCCAGCCTGCTGTTCTCTCACTAAATTAATGACACATGTGCTATAGGCACATACCAATTGGAAATGGACTCCTTGTCAGCCCCTGTAGAATGCACTATAGGTGCACAGGGCACAGGAGCCACTAAGGCCTACCAGGGGCTGCAGCATATCTTTTGCCACCCCTGGCTGGTTCTTAAATTGACACAACTGGCTGATCACTCAGCTGGGGTAAGGTGGTGTACACACCCCTTGCTTAGATATAGTATACCTATGTCTAAACCTATATCTGGACACATGTAAACCTGTGAGCCACTCCTATAGTCAGGCCTCACCAATCCTGGAGGCTGGGTGCATGGTTTTATGTGAGATGGAGCTCTAGCATGAGCTGAGCCTGTCTGCAGCCGTCGGGAACAAATCCCTAAGCTGTTTCAGGATAATGCCATACCATATACTATTAAGTGCCTTATAATCCTCGCGGTTATTTAGCAACTCTGGTTTGGCTTTATCAAAACATGTCGTGTAAGGTGTCATACGCTTTGGAATACCATCCCCTCGCCAGTTCTGGCGACGGGGATGGCATTCCACCCCTCTAGAGGGGTAAGACATGTTACTTCACTTTAATGCGGTTGATTTCTCCAAAGGCCTTAAGATCCACAAAATGGATGCCTCTGCCACAGACAAATGTCTGGACCCCTGGAGCTGACCGAAACTCAGTCAAGGGGGTCCTGGACAAAGGGTTTCCTGTCACAGGAGGGTGTCACCGCCCTCCAGACAGGAGATAGTGTATTGTAGCAGGGAGGTTTGAAAGAAACCAGACACTGCCTGGGGCGCACAAGGCTGCCCCTTGCATAATCCGGCCAAACCGGTTCTGGGGCACTCCAGCCCTCGTGCCAGGGCGGCCTGGATCAAAGGAAGGGGGTGTATCCACCCACTTCCTGGGTCCCACCCATAGGAGGGGACCTAGCAGGTAATCACGCCCACCAGATTCGAATAAGAGTGGGAGCAGTGCCAATGCACATCAGATTTTCTGGAAGAAACATTTGAAACGATATTCTGGACCCTTCGCCCTCCATCTCAACGTGGAAGCCCGAAGAATCTCCCTTGTGGTCAAGGAGTGACCACCCTGCAGCAGCAGGCACCATCCAGCCCTCGACGTCTACTTAGTTGCAGTTCCCGCCGGAACTCGAGCGACTGAGATCGACGAGATCAAGCCTGCCCAGCTTCTAACAGCCCGATCCACAGTCCCTGCAAAGCTGAGACCCGTGGAGGCGACCGGAAGCGTGGGGCACGCCATCTTGAAGTGACCACGAGACGCTGACCGTGCAGCCCACGAGTGACCCTCGAAGCTGTGCACCGGGGTTTGAGAAGCCCCCACCCTGAGCTACTCCTGAGCCGAAGTTCAGCCCTCCACACTCGACGAGTGCTGCGTGGGGCCCTTTGGCACGATTTGGCTCAACGCGTTGGCCCGGTCACTTGCCAGCTGGCTTGTGGTCCCTGTGCCGACGAACTACCTAAAAAGACTTGTGATTCTGGTTGCTCCAGATCCACACCAGCTCCCCTGAAAAGGAGCCCCGACTCTGACCTTCCTGGTCCGAGTGAGAAGCAATCTTCCGATCCTGCGTGGATTGCTCTTACCAAGGCTTGTTTGCTCCAAACTTGAAGCCGACTGCACCGACGGTGAGAGCCTGCGTGGGACAGATCGTGACCTGCTCCTGGACGTCGCAGATGCCCCAGAGCCCACGTGACAGCGGAGAGAAGCTCCTCGACGACCACCTGATTGCGCCCGACATTGCCTGGTTCCGTCCTGGTTCCACCCTGGTCACTGCTGAGTGACCCAGACTCTGTCCCCTCTGCTTTAAGGTACTCTACAACTTGAGTCCACCCTTGGACTCCACCGGACACTTCGTCTTCACCCTGCCTGCAGCCCTTTCAGCTTCAAGCACCAAGAGCCTGCGTGTCAAAACCCGACGCCACTTCGACCCTGTGCACCCACTTCCTGTGGGTGAGGTAACTTTGCTCCGCCGGTGTTCCCACACTGGTGCACACCTCTAGGGTCTGTGTGTTAAGTTTTGTTCCTCTAGGTTCAGCGGAAGTGTCCTTAAACTTTAACTCTTTGACTTTTACGCACCATTGGTTAACATTGGTGCATGCGTGCGCTTTCCGCACATCTCCCGAATCCCGAGGGCCATTCCCGACTTCAGCATTGCTTGTCCTGACTGCTCCCAGCGATTCCCTAGGCCCTAGGCCTAACCACTGCTCGAGTGGCATCTCTTATACCACTTGTTTAGTATATGGTTTGAGTGGCCACCCGCCCTCATCCATAATTGTGCAACTTGTATGTTTAAACAGTGCTTTTGATTTAACGCTTGTGCCCCTTTATTCATAAAGAATACTGGGGATTGTTTTTAGTAATAAACACATATATTTTTATAATATATACTTGTGTGGTGTCCTTTCATTTGGTATTACAGGATTGTATGTGGTAAAACAGCTCGCTTAACACGACCTCTTAAGTTAAGCCTTTAGGCTGCTTAGTCCATGCTACCCCTAGGATAGCATGTCTAATAAGGTTGACTTACAACCAGACACCATAAGGGATTGTTTGGTCAGGTAGTAGGTGGTTCCAGAATTGGAAACATCCCCTACCAGGCCAACTTCTCACATTGGTGAGCAGCGGTGCAGATTTGAGCTTGCTGTTGTTTTACCATTGCAATCTTTATATCAAATTGAAAGATCACATCAAGTACCTCTAGGTACATATAAAATCAAAAGCTTAGCATATTAAGTTCTACTGAACTTAGTAGTTGTAGGTTGAAGGGAGTAGCACACCCCTGACTACAACTCACTAGCAAGGTCCAGTAGGAAAACACTTAGTGTAGGTAAGTGCACCACTTACACCTCACTAGTAACCATGTCTGACACAGGAAAGGCCTCAGGGTCTAGTCCTGTGACAGTTGACCCTACCCAGGCAACTTTTGGATATGACAAACTAACCCGCAGAGACTTGATTGCCTTGTGCAAAGCAAGAGGGTTAAAAAGGGGCAGAAGCCCCACCTGCCTAATCCTGGTAGAAATCCTAGAACAGGATGACTTAGAGAAGGCAAAAGCAGCTTCCCTAGATACAGGAACTGGAGGGAACCCCCCTGCAGTTGATCCCCTTGAAGAGGAGGATGATGATGACTTGGATGAGGACTCAGATGTTGAGGACTTAGGAGTACAGGATCAGGGTAGCCAGGTTCCAGTTGGTAGGCTTAGCCAGGCCAACTTGGACCTACTGGGGAATGGAGAGGGCCAGCACCTCCCCAGAACCCAACATATGATTCCCCCAGGCAACAGAAGAGTGAGATCTCCCTCAGGGGACTCTCATCTTTCTAGTGCCTCCAGAGAATCACAGAGAGGCATGAATGCTTCTCAAAAGTTAGAGCATAGGGCCAGAATGAGGGCTGTCAAACTCCAGATAGAGAGGGAGGAGGTAGCCTTGGCTCAAGCTAGACTTGCCTTGGCAAGAGAGCAGAAATTAAGTGGCTTAGATGTCACTGGTGGCAGCAATTTTCCAAGAGAAAAAGACAGGTCCTATGATAATAGAAACCTGACCAAAATTGTGCCCCCCTTTAAAGAAGGGGATGACATCCACAAATGGATGACTGCTCTTGAGAGAGCCTGCATGGTACAGCAGGTTCCTGAGAATCAGTGGGCTGCAATTTTGTGGTACTCCTTTTCTGAGAAAGGGAGGGACAGGCTCCTCACAGTTAGACCTGAGGATGCCAAAAACTACTCTGTTTTGAAGAGTGCTCTCATTGAAGGGTATGGCCTAACCACTGAGCAATACAGGTTGTTGTTCAGAGACACCCAGAAAGCACAGACTCAAGACTGGACTGATTTTGTGGAGTGTGCCACTAAGGCTTTGGAGGGTTGGTTACAGGGAAGTAAAGTTTCAGACTATACAGGATTGTACAATCTTATGATGAGAGAACAGATCCTTAATAACTGTACAAACCAGCTGTTGCATCAATACCTTATTGACTCTGATCTGACCTCTCCCCAAGAATTGGGAAAGAAGGCAGACAAATGGGTCAGAACAAGGATTAAGCAGAAACCCCAGAACCAAGGTGGTGACCAGAAGAAAACAGACCAGAAGGGTGGTAATCAGAATCAGAAAGATAAAGAAAAAGACCAGAAGTCTTCAGGCCCCCAAACTAATAGTAAGGAGGGTGGTTCCCAAACTGGTAACAAGAAGAAGAAGAACAAAGGTCCAAAGACACCTTGGTGTAATACCTGCAAATCAGTTTCACACTGGGGCAGTGAGTGCACCAAGGCAAATCCAGTTCCCACCACTACAGCTCCTAAAGCAACTGCAACCCCAAGTACAGTAAGCAGTGGTGGAACACAGTCCAAGGGTGTAGCTGGGTTGACCCTGGGTATTGAAGTAGGATCTGGCCTAGTCAGAGTCCCTACACAGGCAGTTCTCCTGTATGATGTGGACATTGAGTTGCCCACTGCAGTAAGCCCCACTAACCTGGGCAAATACAGGCAGACTCCCTTAATAAATGAGAAACTGGCTCAAGCTTACAGGGACACATGTGCTAGTGTCACCATGGTGACCCCTGGCTTTGTGGACCCTGGACAGATTGTACTAGGAGAGAGCTACCTAGTAACCAATGCAAGCAACTCCACTACCTCCCATAGTGTGGCAGTTGTGAACTTCTCCTGGGGAGGGGTTGATGGCCTAAAGAAAGTTGTGGTGAGTGCAGACCTACCAGTAGACTGTCTGTTAGGCAATGACCTTGAAAGCTCAGCATGGTCAGAAGTGGAGTACAGGACTCATGCAGAAATGCTAGGGATTTCAGAGCATGTCCTTGCCATGACAAGGGCTCAGGCTAAGAAGTGCCTTCCTGAACCAGTGGTGGATCTTGAGACAATAGACCAGCCACAACCCAAGAGAAGGAGCAAGAGAGGAAAGGCCTCGCCTTCCACCTTGTCCCAGGTTGAGGATCAGGTTTCAGAGGAAACTGATTCTGCAGTCCAAGAGGAGACTGTCTCTGAGGAGCTTGAACCTGACCAGGTTGAGTTCCTGGGGACAGGGGGACCCTCAAGGGCAGACCTGAGGCAGGCTCAATTAGATTGCCCTTCCCTTGAACCCCTCAGACAGCAGGCTGCTGCTGAGGCTGCTGGGGATGCTAAAGGTACCCATACTGTGTATTGGGATGAGGGACTCCTTTACTCAGAGGCTAGAGACCCCAAGCCTGGCATGACCAGGAGGTTGGTCATACCTCTGCAGTTTAGGGGGTTCCTTCTTACCTTGGCCCATGATATTCCCCTTGCAGGACACTTAGGCCAGAACAAGACGTGGGACAGGCTTGTTCCACAGTTTCACTGGCCTCACATGTCAGAGGATGTCAAGGAGTTTTGTCGCTCCTGTGTCACTTGCCAAGCCAGTGGTAAATCAGGTGGCACAACAAAGGCCCCCCTAATACCACTACCTGTGGTGGGGGTCCCCTTTGAGAGAGTTGGAATTGATATTGTGGGTCCAATGGACCCCCAAACAGCATCTGGGAACAGATTCATACTGGTGGTAGTGGATCATGCCACCAGGTACCCAGAGGCTATTCCCCTAAGGACCACCACAGCACCTGTGGTGGCAAAAGCCCTCATTGCAGTTTTCTCAAGAGTGGGCTTTCCTAAGGAGGTACTATCAGATAGAGGGACACATTTTATGTCCAGCTATCTAAAAGCAATGTGGAAGGAATGTGGAGTAAACTATAAGTTTACCACCCCATATCATCCACAATGCAATGGGCTTGTGGAGAGATTTAACAAGACCCTTAAAGGCATGATAAAAGGATTACCAGAGAAGCTCAGGCGGAAATGGGACATTCTTTTACCCTGCCTGCTCTTTGCTTACAGAGAGGTCCCACAGAAGGGGGTTGGCTACAGCCCTTTTGAACTTTTGTTTGGCCACCCTGTGAGAGGTCCATTGTGTTTGGTGAAGGAAGGATGGGAGTTACCTCTCAAAAAGCCAAACTAGACATAGTGGACTATGTACTTGGTCTCCGCTCCAGGATGGCTGAGTACATGGAAAGAGCATCCAAAAACCTGGAGGCCAGCCAAGAATTGCAGAAAGCTTGGCATGACCAAAAGGCTGTGCTGGTAGAGTTCCAACCAGGACAGAAGGTATGGGTACTGGAGCCAGTGGCTCCAGCAGCACTCCAAGACAAATGGAGTGGACCCTATCCTATTATTGAGAAGAAAGGGGAAGTCACCTACTTGGTAGACTTTGGAACACCCAGGAGCCCTCACAGGGTAATCCATGTGAATCGCTTGAAAGCATTTGTAGACAGGGAGGACATGAGCTTGCTCATGGCCACAGATGGGGAACAGGAGGAAGAGAGTGACCCTCTCCCAGACCTGCTTTCTCAGAACCCTGATGATGGTTCAGTTGATGGAGTAGCCTTGGCAGGCAGCCTCACTGACCAGCAACAGAGGGACTGCAGACAAGTTTTGCAGGCTCACAGGCAAATGTTTTCACTCACACCCAGCCAAACTGACTGGTGTACCCATGTTGTGGACACTGGTGACAGTCTGCCTGTCAAGAATAAGATCTACAGGCAACCTGATCATGTCAGGGATTGCATCAAGGCTGAGGTGCAAAAGATGTTGGAGCTTGGAGTGATTGAGCCATCAGAGAGCCCATGGGCCAGCCCAGTAGTCCTGGTGCCAAAACCTCATACCCAAGATGGTAAGAGAGAAATGAGGTTTTGCGTGGATTACAGGGGTCTCAATGCTGTCACTAGGACAGATGCTCACCCCATTCCAAGAGCAGATGAGCTCATTGACAGATTGGCTTCTGCCAAGTTTCTGAGCACATTTGATCTGACAGCTGGCTACTGGCAAATCAGACTAGCTGAGGAGTCAAAAGCCAAAACAGCATTCTCTACCCCTAGTGGACATTATCAGTTTGTGGTAATGCCCTTTGGTTTGAAGAATGCACCTGCCACTTTCCAAAGGTTGGTGAACCAAGTCCTTACTGGGTTGGATGACTTTTGTGCAGCTTATCTAGATGATATTGCTGTCTTTAGCTCCACCTGGGAGGATCACCTGATCCACCTGAAGAAAGTTTTGGAGGCCCTGCAAAAGGCAGGCCTAACTATCAAGGCCACAAAGTGCCAGATAGGGCAGAGTAAGGTTGTATACCTGGGCCACCTAGTAGGTGGAGGCCAGGTTCAGCCACTGGAAAGCAAAATCCAGGCCATACAGGACTGGGCTCCTCCAGTTACCCAGACACAAGTCAGAGCCTTCTTGGGCCTGACTGGGTATTACAGAAAGTTTGTGAAAAACTATGGGTCTATAGTGACACCATTAAATGACTTGACATCCAAGAAGATGCCAAAAAAGGTTCAGTGGACAGTTAGCTGTCAGAAGGCATTTGAAGACCTGAAGAAGGCCATGTGCTCTGCACCTATCCTAAAGAGTCCTGACTACTCCAAACAGTTCATTGTTCAGACAGATGCTTCTGAGTTGGGGGTGGGAGCTGTACTCTCACAACTTAATCAAGATGGTCAAGACCAGCCAATTGCTTTCATTAGCAGGAGGCTAACCCCAAGAGAAAAACGTTGGTCAGCCATTGAGAGGGAGGCCTTTGCTGTGGTTTGGGCATTAAAGAAGTTGAGGTCCTACTTGTTTGGAACTCACTTCCTGGTGCAAACAGACCATAAGCCCCTCTTATGGCTTAATCAGATGAAGGGTGAAAATCCCAAACTGCTCAGGTGGTCCATTTCCCTACAGGGGATGGACTTTACAGTGGAGCACCGCCCAGGGACTGACCATGGTAATGCAGATGGTCTCTCCAGGTACTTCCACTTAGAACATGAAGACTTATCTGGTCAAGGTTAGTTTAATGTCCCTGCGTTTGGGGGGGGGGGTTGTGTAGGAGAGTAGGGTCTGCTATCCTATGGTCACCCCAAATTTTTGCTTTTTGCTTCACTGGTTTTCGACTACTGAGGCTGTGGGCCTGCTGATCAGACCCCCAGCCTGCTGTTCTCTCACTAAATTAATGACACATGTGCTATAGGCACATACCAATTGGAAATGGACTCCTTGTCAGCCCCTGTAGAATGCACTATAGGTGCACAGGGCACAGGAGCCACTAAGGCCTACCAGGGGCTGCAGCATATCTTTTGCCACCCCTGGCTGGTTCTTAAATTGACACAACTGGCTGATCACTCAGCTGGGGTAAGGTGGTGTACACACCCCTTGCTTAGATATAGTATACCTATGTCTAAACCTATATCTGGACACATGTAAACCTGTGAGCCACTCCTATAGTCAGGCCTCACCAATCCTGGAGGCTGGGTGCATGGTTTTATGTGAGATGGAGCTCTAGCATGAGCTGAGCCTGTCTGCAGCCGTCGGGAACAAATCCCTAAGCTGTTTCAGGATAATGCCATACCATATACTATTAAGTGCCTTATAATCCTCGCGGTTATTTAGCAACTCTGGTTTGGCTTTATCAAAACATGTCGTGTAAGGTGTCATACGCTTTGGAATACCATCCCCTCGCCAGTTCTGGCGACGGGGATGGCATTCCACCCCTCTAGAGGGGTAAGACATGTTACTTCACATTAATGCGGTTGATTTCTCCAAAGGCCTTAAGATCCACAAAATGGATGCCTCTGCCACAGACAAATGTCTGGACCCCTGGAGCTGACCGAAACTCAGTCAAGGGGGTCCTGGACAAAGGGTTTCCTGTCACAGGAGGGTGTCACCGCCCTCCAGACAGGAGATAGTGTATTGTAGCAGGGAGGTTTGAAAGAAACCAGACACTGCCTGGGGCGCACAAGGCTGCCCCTTGCATAATCCGGCCAAACCGGTTCTGGGGCACTCCAGCCCTCGTGCCAGGGCGGCCTGGATCAAAGGAAGGGGGTGTATCCACCCACTTCCTGGGTCCCACCCATAGGAGGGGACCTAGCAGGTAATCACGCCCACCAGATTCGAATAAGAGTGGGAGCAGTGCCAATGCACATCAGATTTTCTGGAAGAAACATTTGAAACGATATTCTGGACCCTTCGCCCTCCATCTCAACGTGGAAGCCCGAAGAATCTCCCTTGTGGTCAAGGAGTGACCACCCTGCAGCAGCAGGCACCATCCAGCCCTCGACGTCTACTTAGTTGCAGTTCCCGCCGGAACTCGAGCGACTGAGATCGACGAGATCAAGCCTGCCCAGCTTCTAACAGCCCGATCCACAGTCCCTGCAAAGCTGAGACCCGTGGAGGCGACCGGAAGCGTGGGGCACGCCATCTTGAAGTGACCACGAGACGCTGACCGTGCAGCCCACGAGTGACCCTCGAAGCTGTGCACCGGGGTTTGAGAAGCCCCCACCCTGAGCTACTCCTGAGCCGAAGTTCAGCCCTCCACACTCGACGAGTGCTGCGTGGGGCCCTTTGGCACGATTTGGCTCAACGCGTTGGCCCGGTCACTTGCCAGCTGGCTTGTGGTCCCTGTGCCGACGAACTACCTAAAAAGACTTGTGATTCTGGTTGCTCCAGATCCACACCAGCTCCCCTGAAAAGGAGCCCCGACTCTGACCTTCCTGGTCCGAGTGAGAAGCAATCTTCCGATCCTGCGTGGATTGCTCTTACCAAGGCTTGTTTGCTCCAAACTTGAAGCCGACTGCACCGACGGTGAGAGCCTGCGTGGGACAGATCGTGACCTGCTCCTGGACGTCGCAGATGCCCCAGAGCCCACGTGACAGCGGAGAGAAGCTCCTCGACGACCACCTGATTGCGCCCGACATTGCCTGGTTCCGTCCTGGTTCCACCCTGGTCACTGCTGAGTGACCCAGACTCTGTCCCCTCTGCTTTCAGGTACTCTACAACTTGAGTCCACCCTTGGACTCCACCGGACACTTCGTCTTCACCCTGCCTGCAGCCCTTTCAGCTTCAAGCACCAAGAGCCTGCGTGTCAAAACCCGACGCCACTTCGACCCTGTGCACCCACTTCCTGTGGGTGAGGTAACTTTGCTCCGCCGGTGTTCCCACACTGGTGCACACCTCTAGGGTCTGTGTGTTAAGTTTTGTTCCTCTAGGTTCAGCGGAAGTGTCCTTAAACTTTAACTCTTTGACTTTTACGCACCATTGGTTAACATTGGTGCATGCGTGCGCTTTCCGCACATCTCCCGAATCCCGAGGGCCATTCCCGACTTCAGCATTGCTTGTCCTGACTGCTCCCAGCGATTCCCTAGGCCCTAGGCCTAACCACTGCTCGAGTGGCATCTCTTATACCACTTGTTTAGTATATGGTTTGAGTGGCCACCCGCCCTCATCCATAATTGTGCAACTTGTATGTTTAAACAGTGCTTTTGATTTAACGCTTGTGCCCCTTTATTCATAAAGAATACTGGGGATTGTTTTTAGTAATAAACACATATATTTTTATAATGTATACTTGTGTGGTGTCCTTTCATTTGGTATTACAGGATTGTATGTGGTAAAACAGCTCGCTTAACACGACCTCTTAAGTTAAGCCTTTAGGCTGCTTAGTCCATGCTACCCCTAGGATAGCTTGTCTAATAAGGTTGACTTACAACCAGACACCATAAGGGATTGTTTGGTCAGGTAGTAGGTGGTTCCAGAATTGGAAACATCCCCTACCAGGCCAACTTCTCACACTTACACTAGTCTCCTCCCACCTGCCAGGATAGCCTGTCCTCCAGCTGACTCTCACAGGTAGACAAAATGGCTGCCCCGCATTCCGCCTTTTATAGGCTGCCCTTCAATGGTCCAGCATGGACCAGAAGGTTCTGGAATGCCCTATGTTAGGCTATGGCCAAGTTCTGAGTGCGACAGTTGGGGCAGTTGGAAGCCACCATTTTGTGTGGTTCCAACTTTCCTGTCAGAACAGGCCTCTGGGCCTGAGGTAAAAGATTATGGGGGGAAGAAAGAACACCTATCCCCTTGACCAACACCTATAAAAAGTAGTAGACACAAAAAATAGTAAGGGTATGAGGGGCAAAAAGGGGCCAAAATAAAGAATAATGAGGAGGGACTACGCAAAAAATCCAGACAGGTCTAACAATGGGACTTATCCAATCAGGGCTAGGACTGTGTCCCCTTCCCACAGGAGGTGGGCATGATAGAGGGTGTAGCCACCCCAGGAAAGGGGACCATTAGCCTCTACCTGTCACTGCCTTGTAACACCCTTAAATCAAGATTTTAGATGGCATCCCCAGACCCTGAATTTCAGTTCTTGCCGACCTAAGAAGAGCCGGGCACTGCGGCCTTCTCTGCTGGTGAGGCTCTGTAGAGAACTATGGACTTGCAGCCCAGCGATCTCCAGAACCTTGGGAGGACTACCTGCCTTCGATAAAGGGCAATCTAGTTTTATGTAGTGGGATTTGGCCAGGGAGTGTCGGGACAAGCCAAGCTATGTTACTCACTCTATATTGGCAGACTTTGTGTTTTTGGTCTAATCACTCTCACTAATGTATACCGTATTTTCAGTGTCAACACCATCGATTGAGCACTAGTTCAATAAAAAGAGTTTTACAAAGTACCTGTGTCTTGGCAAGATAAGCAGTGTGCTGGTCATTTATTCAATCGAGTCTGTTGTTGAGCTCTGAGTTCATGCTGCCCTTTAATGTAAGTAGGGTAATTGATTTGGCAGTATCAGTATCTGCAGTTAAATTAGACAAAAATGAGTTCTAATTGCCATCTCTCTGACACCCTGAATGGCCTCAACACAATCGCCATCGCCAAGCTTTCCTAGATCCCTCTCCCACACAGCGCTCCGCGTCCCCAAGGCATCCAGAGAATTGTAGATCAACTTCCTATAGCTGGTTGAGATTGCTTTTTCGGTCAGGGGATCAATTAATAGCTGGTCCTCCAGTAGGGATGCATCAGGGAACTGCCCCCCTTCCCGGATGTGACTTTGCAGAGCGTGGCCACCTGCAAATGTCAGAACCGTTTTTACTCACCTAATTTATACTAATGTTGTAGGATCGTGAAGGACACAAGTGCCTGTCCCCTCCACACATCGCCCGGCCGTTCTAAGCTAATCAATCCCCATTTTTATGAAGCCCTGCAATCCTCCCACTGCACTTAAGAGATCACCATCTTACAGTGGAGTAATTTCAGTCAGCTTACCTTCTCAGCCTAAACACTTGGTAGCCTCTCTCCACACCCGTACCACTGTTTGGGTATGAGTAGGTAGGGTGCACTCATACTTTCTTCGATACAGCCTCTCTTGCCCATGGCCAATCTATCAACCCGGTGAGCAGGATCCTCACAGTCCGCAAAAACCCAGTTGTTGCCTGCCACCAGCTGCGTGGCCCAGTAATACTTGTGAATGCTCCGGACCGCCAGTCCACCTTAATAAACTCCCCTCTGCACCTTACTCAGCCTGACGTGCCGCCATCACACAACAGGAGCCGAAGTTCTCAGACTACCTTTTGAAAAAAAATGTCTGGTGGGATCTTAAAGGACATTTTTTGCACAATGTACAGGAGACCCTGGAGCGTCATCACTTCAAATAGGGCCACCCGGCCCAGTAAGGAGAGTGGGAGCGCCCGCAAGTGTGGGGCATCCCAGCGAAGACGGTCTAATTTCGGGAGTATGTTCCTGCCTGTGCTCTCTTGTAATGAACACAACCAAATATTTAAAGCCATGTAGTGCCACCCTAACTGTGCACCTAGAGTGCAGCCGCAGGGTCCCTGCCACCAGCAGGAATATTAAGGACTTCTTCCAGTTGATATTATATCCTGATCAACTGGAATATCCCATATGAGAGGTTGTGGTGAACCCAAACAAGTGTGAAGAGCATAGGAGACAAGGAACATCCCTGTCGGACGGCAAAGACTCGGTAGACTGTATTATTGACGCGCATGCGCGCTAGAGGGGCCACATACAAGAGCTTAATAGCAGCGCCACTGGTACAGCAAAGGAATCCCCTATTGCATATGGTACTCCATTAAGGTGTCGGAGGTATAAGCGCGTTCCCTGGTGTGGTATAAAGCCCGATTGATCAGGATGATCCACTGTTGCAATTACTGTCCGCAGGCAGATCTCCAGGGGCTACGCAAGTACCTTAGCCTCAAAATTAAGCAGGATGATAGGTTTATAAGACCCACACTCAGTTGCTGGTTCGTCCTTTTTTGGGCTGACCACCACCTCAGACGCTCTTTGGTCCTCTGGGAGACACCCTTCTTTTCAGGCAGTCTGAAACTTCCTCTGGAGGCACTCCCTGGTTTTATCCATCATGCTTTTATATAATTCTAAGGGTAGCTCATCAGGCCCCGTCGCTTGCCCTGTTTGCAAGGTTCTTATTGTCTTATTTATTTTGTCTACTGTCAGGTCTTGGTCTAGTGTGTCTCGGTCCTCATTCGTTAGCATTGGCAGGGTCAGGTCTTTCTGATAGATACATCTGCCGTGTGGATTCCTCACCTTGTGAATACCCCTTGCGTCAGCAACATTCGGAAGTTCTTTTTGTAGCCTCGCGCCGACGTGGACTAGGACGTCATAGAGACACGACCTCGCTCGCGACTCTGCTGACGTCACCGACGCCTACAATAGGCCCACGCCGGCGTGATGACATCAGTTCCCTTTTTTCCGCGTCGTCGACGCTAACGGTTTCGGGATACTCTGTAGCTATTTAGTATATTGTTACTTTATTTCTTCGATTCTCCATTCTCTAACCTTTTGCTTCCGTTGTCATGTCGACAAAGAAGACAGGGTTTAAACCTTGTAGAGAATGTGGGAAGATGATGTCTGTTACGGACCCCCACCAAGACTGCATCAGGTGCTTGAGTTCGGATCACGACGTTGATGGATGTTCTTTGTGCCAGAAGATGAATCCGAAGGCTCTTCGTGAAAGGGAGTCTAAGCTTCTTGTGGCCAAGCTTAAGGCGAGTAAAGTTAAAAGATCCTCGAAGCACTCGAAGAGGTCGAAGTCGAGATCCAGGTCGAGGTCTCGAGAGGCGTCGGCCTCGAAGTCTTCGTCTGATCACGCTTCCGGTTCTCGTAAGAAGCATAAGAAAAGGAGGCATGAATCCCGACATCATTCAGGTGATAAGTCTGGTTCTAGATCGAAGTCTCCCAAGAGGATGAAATTGAAGGTAATTCCTCCGCAAGTGTCGGATCAAGAAGGTGAGGCTTCGCCTTCAGAGTCGATGGTCCATTCTCCGACTCCGGTTCCGGATCCGACACCGGCTCCATCTCCGACTCCGTCTCCGGCTCCAAGTGACATCAATGGAGTTCCTGTTGAGGAAGAGGTTTCGAATCCTGTTGAGGAAGCAGATTCAAACTTACCTCGAGATCGACCTGAGCATCCACCATTTCCGACTCCAGGTCAGGACCCCTCTGCATTTTTAAACGCGATGTATGGTGTCTTCTCGAGATCGTGGTACCCCTCTGGTGCACCTTCGGGTCCCATGGGTCCAATGGCATTCAATTTGGGTGTTATGCTCATATGCTCCGGCACCCTTTATGCCATACATGCCAGCCCCGACTCCGCTGTGGCAGTACCAAGCTCCACCGAGGTCGGCGCCGGTATCGACGCCGGCTCGGCCGAAGTCGACGACTCCGGTTCCGGCGTCACCGACTCCTGTTAATTCTATGGGGCAGCCTTCCAAGCCCTCGGATTCGATTCCGAAGTCGGCTCCGACGTCGTCGAATTCGACGTTGCATTCGACTGCGCTTCGTGTCAAAATGAGATCTCGGTGAGAAGCTCAACGTCTTCTTGATGAACAGAGGGTTGATGAATCTTCTTCTGAAGTGGAGGAGGGCGAGCTGGATGGGAGTTGTTTTGAAGACCTGGCAGAGGCGAGTGGTCTCGAATTTTCTCCGGAGTGGTCTTTGCCTTCAGGGCCTGATGCACCCTCCAAGGATGTGCAGCCATATCATGTTGTCATGAAGAAGGCAGCAGGACTTTTGGGTTTGACCTTGCCCACTGTCGAATTTAAGTCGAATTTACTGACTGAGGTTCTTCATTCTCCAAGCTCGGCAGTGGAGCCTATACTTCCATTTAATGATGCTTTAAAAGATCCCATTATGGAGGTATGGAAAATACCTTTTTCTGCTCCTGCAGTTTCAAAAAGTGTGGCTAGGAGGTATAGAGTGGCTCCTGAGGATCCTGTTTTTTTGTCTTCACATCCTTCTCCTGAGAGTTTGGTTATTCAGGCTGCTTGTTCTAAAAAATCAGTGGGTGCTTTTCCACAGGTGCCTGGCGACAAAGAGGCCAAGAAACAGGACCAAATTGCAAAAAAGACTTTCTCTTCGGCTAGTATGGCGTTGAAGTCTTCTAATGCCACTTGCCTTATGGGCAGATATATTCATGCTCTTATGGACTCTATGCGTTCATTAATCCCTTAGGTCCCTGAGGATAGCAGAAAAGACTTTGAGGAAGCCTTGTCTGATTCTCAAGCGGCAGCCCGTCAGGTCATCCAAAGTGGGCTTGATACTACGGATTCTGTGGCAAGGATCATGGGCACGGCGGTTGCCACAAGGCGTTCAGCCTGGTTGAAGTCGTCTGATTTTTCAGCTGATGTGCAGTCGGCTTTGTTGGATTTGCCTTTCGATGGTGAGGGGCTCTTTGGAAAGAAAGCAGACACGGCCTTGGAGAGATTCAAGGACAGCAGGGCAAGTGCTAGATCTCTTGGCCTTCAGGTCAGAGGTTCTACAAATAGGAAGTTCAGAGGGTTTGGTCGCTCTTCCTTTTGTTCATATGGACAAGGTCGGCAGCAGCAACAGCAGCAGCAGAATACCTTGTATAGGTCATACAGGGGAAAGCAGAGAGCACGTCCTCGAGGACGTCAAGCCTCTTCCTCCTCTACTTCCTCCAACCCCCCAGCCACAGAGAAGCAGCCCTAGATCCTCCATTCAGGATCATGTAGGCCCAGTGGGGGGTCGGCTTACCCACTTTCTACGGGATTGGGAATCGGTTACATCAGATCTTTGGGTTCTCAATCTCGTAGAAACTGGGTATGCCCTTCCCTTTCGGGAATTCCCTCCCAATTACCCTCCTTGCCAGGGGTATTGCTCAAAGGAACATCTGTTACTCCTCCAGGAGGAAGTCCAAACTCTATTGAGAAAAGGTGCGATAGAGGTGGTCACAGAGCAGGAAAGGGGTCAGGGATGCTACTCCCGGTATTTCCTGATTCCCAAGAAAGATGGTCGTCTTCGTCGAATCCTGGATCTCAGGATCTTGAATTTTTATCTGAAGCAGGAGAAATTCAAGATGCTCACCCTTGCTCAGGTTCTTCAGGCTCTGCTGGAAGAAGACTGGATGGTGTCCCTCGACTTGCAGGATGCGTATTTTCATATTCCAATCCTGAAGTCGCACAGGAGGTATCTCCGTTTTACGGTGGGATCGCAGCACTACCAGTTTGCGGTCCTTCCGTTTGGTCTTACTACTGCGCCTCGAGTCTTCACCAAGGTGATGGCAGTGGTGGCGGCGCATCTCAGAAGGTCAGGGATTCCTGTATTCCCGTATCTGGACGACTGGCTGATCAAAGCAGAGTCGTCAGGGACTGTGCTACTTCATCTGCAGGAGACAACCCAGTTGTTGTACAGGTTGGGTTTTTCGATAAATGTACCCAAATCTCACCTGGTGCCCTCCCAGCGCAACCTGTTCATAGGTGCTGTACTGGACACAACTGTATGTCGTGCATTCCCTCCTCCTCAAAGGATTCGCGACATACAGGAAATGATTCCTTTGTTTTACAATGGAGCGGTCGTTCCAGTCCTGAAGGTCCTTCGCCTGCTCGGTCTGATGGCTTCTTGCATTCTGTTGGTCAACCATGCACGCTGGCACATGAGGGCAATCCAGTGGTGCCTCCGCAGGCAGTGGTATCAGCACAACGGAAAACTCAGGGAGTCAGTGAGGATCTCCAGAGAAGCTGCGGCGGATCTGTCCTGGTGGGGCGTGGAAGGCAATCTGTCTCAAGGAAAGCCTTTCCAGCTGCCTCCATCGGTGGCCACAGTGATAACGGATGCATCCACTCTAGGGTGGGGTGCTCATCTGGGGGATCTGGAGGTCAAGGGTCTTTGGTCTCCAGAGGAAAGGTTGCTTCATATCAACCTTCTAGAATTGCGGGCGATTCGTTTAGCGCTCAAGGCCTTCCTCCCTTCCCTTTGCGGTCGTTCGGTCCAAGTCCTGACAGACAATACGACCGCGATGTGGTACATCAACAAACAGGGAGGAGTGGGGTCGCAGTGTCTCTGCAGAGAGGCTCTGCGCCTCTGGTCCTGGGTTCAGGACCATCAGATTTGTATGATGGCGAATCATCTGGCCGGAGTTCTGAACGTGCGTGCAGACAGTCTCAGTCGGCAGTTCTCTGCCGACCACGAGTGGAGGCTTCACCCGGAGGTGGTTCACAACATCTTTCAGATGTGGGGAACTCCTCGGGTGGATCTGTTCGCCACTCGCGAGAATGCTCACTGCCTGTCGTTCTGCAGTCTCCAGTTTCCGATGCAAGGAGCTTTGGGGGACGCGTTTCAGTTGAGTTGGGGAAATCAGTTCCTTTACGCGTTTCCTCCCATACCCTTGATTCCTCGGGTTCTGAGGAAGATTCGCCAGGACCGGGCCCAAGTCATATTGGTCGCCCCGGACTGGCCAAGAAGGGTGTGGTATACAGATCTTCACCTCTCCTCTCACCCGCCGCTCCGTCTCCCTCTCAGGGCAGACCTCCTCTCTCAGATGGAGGGGCAGGTTCTACACCCCCACCTCCAGACATTGCACCTTCATGCCTGGAGATTGAACGGGGCAACCTGAATTCCTTTTCCCTCCCGCCTGACGTTGTGGATGTCATCTTGTCAGCCAGGCGTGACTCCACTAAGTCCATCTATTCTTATAGATGGTCCAAATTTGTCACGTGGTGTGGGGAAAAGTCTATTGACCCGGTGACAGCCCATTTGTCTGATGTTCTCCAGTTTGCCCTTTCTCTGGCGCAGCAGGGGCTTGCTGTTGCCACAGTGAAGGGTTATCTTTCTGCGCTGTCGGCTTTTCTCTGCTTGCCTGACCAGCCATCTCTTTTTAAGTCTCCTGTGGTCTTAAGATTTTTGAAGGGCCTCACAAATAGGTTCCCTCCTTCTCCTTTTATTGTGCCTCAGTGGGACTTAAATCTTGTTTTGACTTTTTTGATGGTTGCTCCCTTTGAGCCTCTTCACAAATGTCCCATGAGACTTTTAACCTTTAAAACAGTCTTCCTTGTTGCAATACCCTCGGCAAGGAGGGTAAGTGAGCTTCAAGCTCTTAGTTTCAAGCCCCCTTTCTTGACCATTCATGCTGATCGAATGGTCCTTAGGACCAGGGCTGCTTTTCTTCCAAAGGTGGTTACTCCTTTTCATCTGGGTCAGTCCATTACCCTACCTACCTTCTATCCTCCCCCTCACCCTTCTAAGAAGGAAGAGAGACTGCACCGTCTGGACCCTAAGAGGGCGGTGTCCTTTTACTTGGAGAGATCCAAGGACTTTCGTTTGGAAGACTAACTCTTCATTGGCTTTGCTGGCTGCAAGAAAGGAAGAGCGGTCCATAAAAGAACCTTGTCAAGATGGATCGTCCTCTGCATTAAGATCTGCTACTCTTTGGCCGGTAAGGAACCACCAGAGGGTATAAGGGCTCAATCTACAAGGGCTAAGTCTTCGACCTCTGCATTGGCTAGAGGTGTGCCTGTAGAGGATATTTGTAGAGCGGCAACTTGGTCTTCCCTCCACACTTTCGCGAAGCATTACTGCTTGGATACCGAAGTGAGGAGGGACGGTCATTTTGCACGCTCTGTCCTTCAGGATTTCCTGGTATAGAGGAGTGGACACCCTCCTCCGGGAGTGGGGACTGCTGTGGGACTCTATTCACAAGGTGAGGAATCCACACTGCAGATGTATCTATCAGAAAAACAAGTTACTTACCTTCGGTAACGCTTTTTCTGGTAGATACAATATCTGCCTGTGGATTCCTCACATGCCCGCCCGCCTCCCCGTTGTCCACTCTTCTATACCAGTGTTACTGTAATGTAATGTATATATATTTTGCTGTCATGGAAATGTTTCTATAGCTTTCCTGCTTTTGCTTTACACTGTGTGTTTTGCCTTTGCTATTGTGTACTGTGTATACTGTATGCATTTCTACTGTCATTGGTCCGTCCGTGTGCCTCGATGGCACGGAAAAAAGGGCGGAACTGATGTCATCACGCCGGCGTGGGCCTATTGTAGGCGTCGGTGACGTCAGCGGAGTCGCGAGCGAGGTCGTGTCTCTATGACGTCCTAGTCCACGTCGGCGCGAGGCTACAAAAAGAACTTCCGAATGTTGCTGACGCAAGGGGTATTCACAATGTGAGGAATCCACAGGCAGATATTGTATCTACCAGAAAAAGCGTTACCGAAGGTAAGTAACTTGTTCTTCAGGAAGTCTCTCCCAGTATTTCCTTCCCCTTGTTGTAAGTGTCCTCAAGGATCACTGGCTTGAATTCATCCTATAGCATGCAAGCTGATTCAACAGGCCGCCCGTTCTCCTTAAAATAGAAGTCTGCTCCATCTCTCATACGAGCTTTGAACGTCTTGTCTTATAAATATCATGGATCAACCCTTGGGGGTAGGATGAAGTCCACAACCGGACCATCGAGTTGCACCTTCCCCAGCGAATGGTCTGAGATTCCCCCTGCTATGTGTGTAGCGGCACTAAAATCAACTTTATGGACAGTCTGGGTGAAAAGATAGTGCAGGCATGCCAGATTAGCATTGTTGTAAGCATCTTACCCTTTCACAAGATGAGTCAGTCTTGTCTGGGTCTTTTTCCTGTTTCCCGGCACTTGAATGGCACGTCCGAACACTCGAGAGAGCAGTGACCCACCAGCAGGCTTTTGTGGAGTGCTTTTGCCCTGGGTGTAGGGCTGCATTCAGTAGGGCACCCACTCTGTCTTTTCTTTGCAGTTGCCCGAAGATCAGCAGTCCCAAGGTAGCAGTCACACCTGGCCTGTCGGTAAGTGCAGCCCTCTGGAGGCCCGACCGTCAGCAATTGAGCCCACACTGTGGCCAGCTGGACCACAGGCGTAAGCTCAGACAGGGTGCTCGACACTGGGGTAGTTGTAGTCCCTCATGGGCCTCTGACACAGAGTAGTCAAAAACTCAGCAGCTAAAAGCCCAACACAGGCTCTCCAGGAAGCCAGTAGATTCCGACCCTGTTGTATTAGGAATTTGGCAAATGCAACCTTGAACGGGCTTGTTGGCAGCACACAATCGTCCAACTGGGCCTCAACAATCACGTTGTCGTAGAGTTTTATTTTCTGCCTTTAACTGTTGGGAAAGTCTTGGCGGGGGGGGTCCCTCAGACTAGCTGGTCCTGCTGGATCGCTTTCCGGCCCGCCCTACAAATACCGGGGAGGTGTAAGACCTTGCTTCTTCCAGGACCGCCTTGTCCTCCTATTGGATAGTCCAACTCCCTTCCCTTTCTTACCAGACAGGCAGACTTCTAGGCAGACTTCTAGGCTCTTCAGGACAGGTACATAGCTTCTCCATTAAGTAATTCAGCCTGCAGGTGATGTCCCTTCAACTTAGATAGACTGTCAGGCTGACACCATCCCTGGTGGCACAGCAGGCACCTGAGTACTTTGTAGAGCATATTATTCCTTGGTACCAGAGGACTTTGAACTAGGGTATAAAAGAGGGATAGATGGTCCCACTTGTATACACACCTGGCAGGCAGGAGATGCATTTTAATCTGTCGCACTCTCACATTGCATTTATGCTACGCACACCAACACCCTAAACACACACTTGATGTTAGCGCAAAGTCTGGGCACAGGCATAGAAATGGAGCATTACATGGGTGTGTCAGTAGGAAGCCACTCCACTGACCATGATGCAAAGATCCCATCAGGCTATTGATCCTTACAACAGGGTGCATTGATACCACCGCTCTAGCTGTTAAACCCATGACAGTCCTCTGCCTTAAATAAGGGCACACTTGGTGTGACCCTCCAGGTCAAAGGACCGGTCCGTGACCTATCATAACCCCTTGTTAGAAGTTGCACAGTACTGGAGTGACAGGAAAATCTCATGTAAATTTCTTTTTTTTTTCTTTGTGGTAGTTTTACCCCAGTAACGTGTAGTTACTAGTTTGACGCCATGGACTGGGGAGTTGCCACGAGGAACAGATTCTTCTGCCTGTCAAACCACATACCATTCACTATTTCATAGTGTTTTTCTGCTTTTATTTACCACTTGTTTTAAGCAGGTGGTATATATATGCATGTGGTTGGTTGGGGGGCAGATTGGTGAAGTAGGGGAGGGATTGGTGAAGCAGGGGAGGGAAGGGGAAAGCATTTTCTAACAGAGGGAAGAATTGTGTGTTTTCCCCAGTTAGTAAAAAAAACAGCATAAGTCTTGGCTGCTTCTGCTGCACCCAGAGTCTTGTGCCTCTTTTCAGTCTAATTTTTCTGTCTGGAAAAAAATGGTGTCCTGTTTTTCTGCACCCAGTAAATCCAGGTGCAGAAAAACCTAACAACTGATAATCAGGTGGAATAAAATGAACACATGAAAGTACGCCTTCATTTCATTGCCCTTGATTCACACTCTGGACCATAGTTGAGGGATTGGTCTAGGCATAGTCCTCGTAATACACAATAGATTTGCGTGCGGCAGAGGCCAGAGCACTAAAGTCAGGATACCAGATACAAGTAGGTGGTAACTCAGGGCAGGGGAAAACGCCTGTTGTCCATGGGGAAATTCCCATCCCAGAAATCTACATTAAAAATTAATTAATAGTATTCTTTTTAAATAGCTGTTTGGTGCCAGGGCATATGACTTTATTTTCTGCCTTTGGGATTCTATGTTACAAGTCCATAGGGTACATGTATCCTTTGTGAGCTTCATAAAATGTTGGACATTCTGCAATTCCTCACTCCTACATCCAAGTACTCTCAGGCTACCATTCTACACTCTGCTCTGTCAGAAGAACAGCTCAACATTTTCAAAATTCTGCAATTCTGCATTGATATGGCTTGTAAATTATTTTTGGGGAAATTTACATGTATTAACTGTTTAATTTTAATACTATAGGTGATTGAAATTACGGACGAAGAAAGCAAGATTTAGCACCAGCCAACTGAATGTTAGTGCCATAAGAAGGATTATTTTGAAAAACTGAAGGACATCCATCATTCTAAGTTTAAACAATTTCCAAAATCTAGGTGTGGCGAGGAAGTGGGAGCGGAGGAAAGTACTATACCTGTAAGTGAAGTCTCTAATTTTGCATTTCATTAACCCAGAGCAAAGTCATATCTGTCCACACAGCATCAGAAATAATGCCAGAAAGACCAATCACAACATCCTCATCTGAAATATTATCAGAAAGACAAATTGCAGCAGCATGACAGAATAACGTTCATCTATAGCACAAATGATCTAAAGCATCATGTAATTCCAGAGCGGAAGCACACACTGCATAAAAGAAAGATATAACAAAAGGTTTCTCCTGCAAACCATCAAAGAAAAGACACTGAAAGAAGACTTCGAAGCGGACACGTTAACAACCAAACGATTGGAAAATCACCTTTGTTCAACAACCGTTTTTAACCAGTTACACAAGTTGGAGACTATCTGCCTCTGGATATTACACCTCGACCCACTCTGCTCACTCTGGCGAAAACCTTAAAAATTCACCACTTTATTGTGTTCATGACCATCTCAGATTGTTTCCTTTTTATTGTGTACTGTTCTGTAATTCTATGTAAATCGCCTCAACTTTATCTGTCGTGCAGGAGTGATATGTAAAAACTGATTAAATGAGCACCTTTGCGCTATAGCTAATGTAGATAAATCCTCGTCTTTAGAACTACAAACCTTAACCTTACACCAAACATAGAAAGGGTAAAACGAACTGATGTTCTGTGACTGGTGAGCCACAACAGTACTGTGCATGTTCGTATTCCCTCAGTTACTGACATTAGGCCAGTGCAAAAAGGCAATTCTCATGTTTAATCATTAAATATCAGACTAGCACCTTTTCACTGCATTGCAAAGAACCTATACAAATAGATTTGAGAAAAACTTCAGTCACAAAATAAGTTGCTGCCGGTGAGGCTATAACCAAAAGACTATTATCTGCTTAAAACATTTCGACAGATGTTACAGGGCTGCTTCTAGACATATTTTGCTCAATTCAAGTGTTAAGAAGATTACACACAATTTCTTTTAGAGATAAATGCTGAACATTATCTAAACAAGCCCGACCCTAAAATCGGGTTCACTCTTACCGTGGCATATAAGCAAGAGACAACTAAATGTAACTCTAGGAATACACTTTATAAAAACACGGGCTGTGAGAACAAACTGAGTGTTCAAACCCGCCTCAATCAAAGCAAAATAACCCAAGTTGCGCAAAAATGTTACCTGTGCCAAAAAAGATTCAGCCATAAATCTCATCTCACTGAATTTGAGAGAATGCACACTGGAAAAAACCTCTCTCAGGGCTCAGTGTGCCAAAAAAGTTTCAGCCGGAAATCTTATCTCACTAAGCATATGAGAATCCACACTGGGAAAAAACCTTATCAGTGCTCTGAATGCCACAAAAGGTTTAGTATCAAACCGAGTCTATATCGACATGCTTTAACCCACTCTGTGGAAAAACCTTATCAGTGCTCTGAATGCCAGAAATATTTCAGTGACAAAAGACGACTTACTATACATACAAGGACCCACACTGGGGAAAAACCTTATCAGTGCACGGATTGCCAGAAATGTTTCATTGACAAAAACAGTCTCACTCGGCATAGAGGAACCCACACTGGAGAGAAACCTTATCAGTGCACGGATTGCCAGAAATGTTTCATTGACAAAAACAGTCTCACTCATCATATAAGAATCCATACTGGGGAAAAACCTTATCAGTGCTCTGAATGCCCAAAAAATGTCCACGTTAAATCACTTCTAACTGCACATGTGCGATTCCACACTGGGGAAAAACCTTACCAGTGCTCTGAATGCCACAAAAGGTTTAGTATCAAACCGAGTCTATATCGACATGCATTAACCCACTCTGTGGAAAAACATTATCAGTGCTCTGAATGCCAGAAATATTTCAGTGACAAAAGACGACTTACTATACATACAAGGACCCACACTGGGGAAAAACCTTATCAGTGCACGGATTGCCAGAAATGTTTCATTGACAAAAACAGTCTCACTCGGCATAGAAGAACCCACACTGGAGAGAAACCTTATCAGTGCACGGATTGCCAGAAATGTTTCATTGACAAAAACAGTCTCACTCATCATATAAGAATCCATACTGGGGAAAAACCTTATCAGTGCTCTGAATGCCCAAAAGATTTCAGACTTAAATCACTTCTAACTGCACATATGCAATTCCATACTGGGGAAAAACCTTACCAGTGCTCTGAATGCCAGAAATGTTTCCGTGACAAAAGCAAACTCACTAAACATACAAGGACCCACACTGGGGAAAAACCTTATCAGTGAACTGAATGCGAAAAATGTTTCAGTAAAAAATTCAATCTCACTCAGCATATAAGAACCCACACTGGGGAAAAAGCTTATCAGTGCTCTGAATGCCACAAATGTTTCAGTCAAAAAATCAATCTCACTAAGCATTTAAGCACCCACACTGGGGAAAAACCTTATCCGTGCTCTGAATGCCAGAAATGTTTCATTCTAAAAAGCAGCCTCACTCAGCATGTAAGAACCCACACTGGGGAAAAACCTTATCAGTGCTCTGAATGCCAGATATGTTTCAGTGACAAAAGCAGTCTCACTAAGCATGTAAGAACCCACACTGGGGAAAAACCTTATCAGTGCTCTGAATGCCACAAATGTTTCAGTGACAAAAGCAGTCTCACTAAGCATATAAGAACCCACACTGGGGAAAAACCTTATCAGTGCTCTGAATGCCATAAATGTTTCCGTGAAAGAACGGCTCTCGCTAAGCATATAAGCATCCACAGAGAAAAACTTTATCAGTGCTCCGAATGCCAAAGGTGTTTCAGCCAAAAATATCAACTCAATTGTCATGTCAGAATCCACCCTGGAGAAAAAAAATTATCAGTGCTCTAAATGTCATAAAAGATTCAGAGGTAGAGATGGTTACAAGCGCCATAAGAGACACACAATCAAAATAATTCAGTGCTCCAAGTGCCGGAAAAGCATAAATTTTAAACGCAATCTCACTCTACATGAGCAGACGCACACAGGGGAAAAACATCACCAATGCTCTGAATGCCAGAAATTCCTGTTTGATAGGCACAGCCTCACCAACCATAAGCGACTCCCTACTGATGAAAACCTTATGAGTGCTCTGAATGCCAGAAAAGCTGCAGAGAAAAACGCTATCTCACCATGAGAAACTCCACACTGTAGAAAATTCTTATGTCATAAAAGGTTGAATCTGAAAGACAGTGTTATGCTTCATGAGAGATCCCACTCTGGGGAAAAACCTTATGAGTGCTCGAAATGCAAGCAAAGTTTTGGTTACAAATTACTTCTCACTTGTCATGAGCGAACTCACATGGGCGAAAAAAACCTTATGTGTGTTCTGAATGTCAGATAAGGTTTAGTCTTGAATTCAATGTCATTTCACATGAGAGAATTCACACTGGACTAAAGCCTTATACAGAAGGGGAAAGCCAGAAAAGTTATACTCAGAAAGGAGACCTTACTAAACATGAGAAATGCATCCACACCAGGTGAAAAGTAAGGCGTATCCTGAGTTGTAAAAAAGCTTCTAACAACCTGATTTTACATGAGAGAGCACATATTGAAGTTGCAATAGGATTCATCAAGAAACTCTTGCAGGATAGCTTAGGCTGCCCGCATGCAACCTCCAAAGAAATTTCAGGCCTTGAAGTTTTTTTAATTGCAACAAAATCCACAATTTGAGTATCTGAAAGTTACAAAACTCTCAAGGTCTTTACTTTACACAGAGAAGTGTTAGTGCTTGCAAAAATCAACTAATTGCCAAAAAAATCACAATATTAATGTCTTAAATTTTACTCCACCCAAAAGGCTTCTACTCACCCTTGTTTCTTAACATATGACTGATATCTATATTTTCATGATAAGATTAAGCATAGGTAGAGTTCCTCAATGAAGAAATCCCGCAGAGTGCCAAAAAAACTCTGGCGCTCTACTCGGAGTTCCGCGAGCAGCGGAGTGCGTTAGGGTCATGCCCTTCTTGGTGATTTTGATCCAGGGGTGTTTGTCCCGCCCTGTAAAAATAATCGCGAAAGGCACCATGTGCAGCACAAGAGGGTGCAGTTGCTTCTAATCGAGCTGCAGCTTTGCCAATGTGAAGGAAGGTTTCTCAATGCGAGTGGTTGTGACCTGCCGAGCCCACTTGCATTGAGAAATCCGACGACCAACTTTGAGAAATCTCGCCAGGAGGTTGATTTTGCTCGCTAACTAGACCTTGGCGAGCGCGAGCAAGGCAAAAATCTCATCAGGTGGTGGATTTTCCTTGCTCCAGGACATGACGTTAAAGAGTGTGAGCATTGAAAAAAACCTTGCTACGCTCCATGGAGCAGAGTTTTTAGGAACTCTACGAGCTCCGCTGAGTTCACCACCCAGAATTAGATAATATACAACAGCAGGAAAACATAACAAACCAGTTCATTGCCTTCGGTAACGCTCTTTCTGGTGGATACTCCTTTACCTGCAGATTCCTTACCGTGTGAATATTCCCCACACACCAGACTGGATCCTCAAACTTTAAAGCAGTCCTGCTGCATGCAGTAGGAGACATCATGCAGCTCAGTGTCGACATCATTCTGCTCTAGAAGTGACAAGCGTAGACGCATAGAAGCACTTCCCATGCGCACTGTGTACAACTACAGAGGCCTATGAGTTCATTATCTCACAGGTCTGTATCACATATGCAGGCCCTGGACAGATATTAATTCACAATTTTTATCATGATTAGAATTCAGATGAGGCCTTTTCATTTCCAAAAATTCTAATTGTATTCTCATCAGCAAGTGTATATATAAAGTGTTGAGTGATGACTGCGCAGTGCTCAAGATGAAAGTGATATGATGATAAAACCGTCCGATCCACATTTTGTACACAGAAATAGGGCTGTAAATACTTTTGTACAATACAAGTTAAGCAAAGGCTATTCTTAGAAGACATAATTTATATGAAATAGTCCCTGTATAGTTAATATTTTGACCGCTCCAGTTAATTACCATGGTCTCATCAGGATGGTAGATCGCCGTCTCTCCAAAATGCTTCTCAACTATATTCAATACAACCCAGTAAGTATTCTTCTGTATCTTGGGGCAGCGTACCTGGGAGGAAGTCAAATTCAACTAAGCAGTTCCAGCGCCCGTTCGTCGGACCATACAACTACAGCCGGTGAATCCTTGGCTCGCTGTCAAACAAGTTCAAGTGTGACACTTCCTAATGAGACCATCGTCATTGACTGCCTTGTCTGTGAGAAGCTGCACCAGCCCTCCTGTGATGGTGGGCCAGAAGACCTTCACCGCTAAGTAAAATGCTCGCCACTCCAACAGCTTGATGTGGAGTTGGGTCTCTGCCGCTGACGAGGGTTCCCTAATCTATGTCTCCCATATGGCCTTCCCATCCCAGAAGTGATACATCCATCGCCACTGTTACGCCTGGGTGGAATAGGGAGATGGGTCTGCCACTGGCACAATCTAATTCATTGTTGGATACTGCCCACAATAGGGCGAGTCAGTGTCTGGCAGGACACAAAGATTTTTTGCAGCTGCTCCAGTTGTATCGGCAGGTCACGCAGTGGCATGATGTCCTGGACGTTGCCTTTATGTGCCATGGCCATGAAAGAACTGGGAGACCTGCTGGGTTTGCAGCAGGGTCTGGCGCTGGTAGTGTTGAAAAACTCTACTGTAGCCAAAAGGGGACGAGATTTGTGATGAATTTGCATGGCGGAGGGAGACAAGCAGTCAGGAGGCGTACTGATTGTGTACCCCCCACCTGACAGGATCGTGACACACCCCAACCACCTGCAGGGGAAACGTGCCACCTCATCTCATAGCTGCCAGGCGCTTCACTATGTCAGCAGACTGGTGGTTTACAACTGTGCCTATGTTGGGGCACCACATGTTTTTTCCAGCATAATCTGGTGTACTCCCCCTGTGTGGGATGACAGCACCCACCGAAGACTGCACCTTTGTGTAGTCTGGGACAGTGCACCTTCCATGTAATTCTGAACTAGGTTTTTAAATATGGTACATTTTCTGTGCCTATTTAATTCAGGTATACAAAGAATGTGGTACTACTTGTATACAAGGGTAGGAGAAGGAAGAATGAAGTTCTAAGGTGGCGGAAATGTTTTTGTCAAAGTGCTTTATTCCCTAAACACCCTCCCGTACCCTGAACATAATGAGATTACGTAGATAACACCTCTGCGTGCCTAATGCTGCCATTTGTATTTCAAGACCAGTGATTAATGTGGCTTTATCAAGTTCAAAGCCATTAGGCGTTCCCGACCTGTCTGATCGAGCTGCATTTGTACATAGGCCTCCCTATATTATGAGATTTATTCCTGCTTCAGTCTTTAATTGCGATGAATACTTTAATACCCAGGCATGAAGTCATCGTCGAGCTGTTTAATTAATCCATCTGTCTTGCCACCTCTTCCCCTCTGCATCCTTAACCAGTGGCCTAGCCAGTGTGCCCTGGGTCCCAAGGTAAGAAAGGAAATGTGACCCCTGCCCTCTGTTTTGACTGTGGAAAACAGCAATAATCATTGTTCTGTGGGCCCCTCAGGCCTCTGTTTGAACTGTGACAAATAGCAGTTATCAGGGTTCAGTGGGCCTTTAAGGTATCTGGGACCTGGTGCCATCGCACCTGCTGCACCAATGGGAAGCTATGCCCCTGCCCTTATCAGCTTCTATTCTAGCCCAACTGGAGAACCGAAGCAGCCAAGTACTGATCTGGCCATATCTGCAGGCATGCAGCCGCCTCTTCCACTGAAGGGATTTAAGTCGCATGAAAGCAGCATGCGGGAAACAACCATTTTTTTTAACCTGAATCCGTTTAAAACCAGGGACGAAAAACGGTTCATCGTCATCCCTTGCTTATCAGAAGGGTAAAATAGATTCCGCTAACATTACAGTGTACAACATAAAAAATGTGATTCTGTGTACGAATTAGAACTAGCATGCATATAGAAAGGGGAGCCTTTGGCCAAAATAGCTATTTTTCCTACCCATACTTTTAACACAGCTTATACAAAAAATGCTAATTACATTGTCATCCGGAAATGGTCATTAGCGCCTACTCATAAGCAAATGCCACTTAGAAATGTCTTTCACTTCAAGCTTTCAAAAGTAAATTGATTTAAAAGCAGTATTGCCTTTTTTGACATTATGTACTTTTACCAAAAGAGCATCAATTTTATATGGCACATCATAGAAAAAAGGAGTTGTTTATATATACTAAACCTCCAGAAACGTTTGATTAACCAGTTATAAAGTCACGTCTAGCTTAGTTAGTTTATAGTCTTCTTTTTTTTAAACTTAAACAGGAAAGCAGCTAAAGCAGTCTCTGGACATAAAATAGGATGTAATCATAATCTTTAGATACATTTTCTGAGTTTCAGTAACAATGTGTGTCTTCTGGGTTTACTCCAAACCACTATAATAAACATATTCAAAGATTTTAGATTTGATCTTTTTGCACTGGTTTCTATTGCAGACAATAATCTAGATTTAGACCCAGGATCAATTCCACCCATGGCTTTTAAAATCTATTTATCAATGATCTCTATTAGTGTTATCGCAACTAAAACGGTACTAGAACTGATCTGAGAGATGGACCTTCAAGTATTATGCTCAGTCAATTTATTGAACAAACTATGGAGTTAAAATCTGAATAGATTAGATCTACAAGCATTGCCTGACCACTGTATTTTATATCAATAGATTAGTTATCAGCACATTTTCTCTAAGTACAATTCAGTCATCTTCTATTTTTCGGTGAGCTCGTGCTGGGTCTGTTAGAACTCTTTCAAAAATATGACATTTAAATGTCCAAAAAATCAAGAATTCTAGTTTCAAGCCTGGTCAAACCTTAATGAATGCTACACCAAAATATGCCCTTGTGTTCCTACATTTTATTGTGCACCATGATTCAGAAATGGCATGTTTTTGCTTTCGGAGGTAAAATTCTAAATATATTTATTGTTGTTGCCAGCCGAAACATTATCACTAATTGGGAAGATAACAACAAGTGGTCTTGTGATGCTTGCTGGAATGGGAAGTGTTTAATCAAAAAGTGGATAGAATTCAAGTTTAGGAGACAATTTTACAAAAGTGTATGGATGTTGTATATATTTCAAATTGTTGATCTCCAAAATGGCCTAAATCAATAAATTGAATTGAAGGAATTCAAGTTTATCATTTGAATCCTATTGTTGGAAAAGATGTGATTTTGAACCCCATGAGGTGGTTTCTTTCCAGAAAGCATTCAGGTTGTAATCATGAGTCAAATAATGCTTAGGAGGATACAATATTCAAATTGAATTCTAATTACATATGAAATGTTCATTGTTCAATATATTTCTCTTAGTATTTTAATGTAAGGCATTTTTATGCCTAAGCAAAATAATTAGTATTTGTTTTTCTATATGTAGGAAGCATTACATTAATGAAATCACTGTATCCTACCTTCTTTGTTTCCTTTCCTGTTCTTTATGAACGTTTCTATTGTTGAACTTTAAAGATTGCCCGAAATTAGGAAATGTGCTCTACATAACTTTGCTGTGTTACATTATGTTGATTTTTATGTACAACTATCGTCTCTTATGTGTATGGCAACTGATGTTCTGTTTTGCTTTAATAATCAGCTTATGTTTATTATGTTTTATTATTCAATAAAATGTTTCAAACACAACAAATGGTAGTTGATATGTATTTACAACTGCAGCATTTTTATTGTATGGGCACTTTCAAAGGGGCCAAAGATATGGTCTGCGGGTTGACGGAGTACCACATTGGCATCAGCAGGGAGAGGTTTGGGCAGGTGATTGGGGATACATGTAAACTTGGAAGTAGGGGGAACAACGCATATACATTGTGTGGACTGTGACTCCTGAAGTTATTGTGAGGGATACCATGCTACCGTGTAAATGAATTATTGATTATTAGCAACAAACTTTATTCGGTTTTATAAAAGAAAACCATACATAAAATGATAAAACATTTTCCAAGTTACAGATTGACAAATATAATATGTACAAGTTAATCAAAACACAAGATAAAAATTCATGAATTACAGTACAGAAGTTAATCGCAGCTTGACCTGAGTCTAACAGCGACCCGTAAAAAGTTAAGCGTATTCAAAACAGTGTCATTAGAGCAGTTATTAAAAGATAAGAGCTGGTCTCACCCTCCTAAAACCCGCTTTTTTGAGAATGGGAATAATAAATAACTTTCTAGGGACAGCATAAAAACTACAAAACCTTAAAAAGTGCATCATGTCCTGAGGAGACTCACCGTTGCAGCCACAGGGCATGAGGCACTGGCCTCTGTGAGAGCCACGAGGGTGTGCCAAGAGGTAATGGAAGAGGTTGAGCCGAAACAGGGTCAATAGATCATGGATGCTTTTAAGCCCTAGAAGATAAGGTTCGCTGGTTGGTCCGGTTTTTAACCGCATGCGTGCGGGCGGAATTCCGCTGGCACGCTGAGAATCTGTAAAGCCCTTTATTCATGACGAGCTGGGCTCGTCATGAGCGTGCGAGGAGGCTACCTCATGACGAGCCCAGCTCGTCATGAGCGTCGAAGGGGTTAACACGATGTACATACGCACACTAGGCTTACACAGCTCATTTCCCTCTCTTTCACAGCAGCTCATTCTTAAAAAACACTCTTTGACCAGAGAAAGGTCCCTCTTACATATGCACTCAGGTTTAGCAAATAGTTTCTACCTACCCTGGAGAGACCAACTCTTATATACTGGAGCCATCGGATGCTTGAGACATGGTCAAGTGAAAGTCATTCCCGTAGGACATCTTTGCAAGTGTATTTTCTTAACCCCTTGGCTGCGGAGCATATTCCCCTGCTGTGCTGGTGGAGTGGAGGGGCGCGCACAGTGCCCCGGTGCTCATGACGAGCTCAGCTCGTCATAAGCCACGGTTCTTGTGTGCTCATGACGAGCTGAGCTTGTCACGGCCATGCCCGTTTCAATAGAACGCTCAGCACAGCAGGGGAATAATTCCCGCGTGTGAGCATTCTAACGGCCGTGACGAGCTCAGCTCGTCATGAGCACATGGGAACCGAGGCTCATGACGAGCTGCGCTTGTCATGAGCATGGGAGGGGTTAATAAGACCAAATATTAAGCCACAAAGACAGGGGACGGAAAGCCAGTACATCTGAGAGGAAAGAAATCCCCAACTCTTCGTGCACAACATAAAATGGGTTGCTTTGTGGGACAGAAAGGGCACGTCGCAGGAAAGAGTTTTCAGCACTTTGCACTGCCCCTACCGCAATGTGACCGCATATCTCACTCCCATAACTAACCTTTGAGATATATTTGGCTTCATATATCTTCAAAAGAGCCCCTATTGGCTTCCCTTCCACTCTGCTGGCAAAGTTAAGAACAGCTGCTAAAGCTTTCACTATATCCCCTTTCTTGCAAGTCAGCAAAGGGGCACCAACTCAAGGAATGAATCGTTACATAACTCCTAAATAGGAGAAAACATTGGTCTTCGGTATTGACGAAAGGTGAACTGCTTAGCTTTACGAGGTCCCACCTGCAAAAATGAATGAATTGGAATGATTAAACAAAAGGTTCAAGTCCTTCATAAAAAGGGCAAAAGAATTAAGAAGAAGTTGTAGGCCCCTAGTTGTCCTCGCCCAAGGACTGCGTCGTCCGCGTAAAGGAGGACTGGCAGGCTACGCTTGCCTACCTGGGGACAATCAGCATTTGTGCTTTGCAACATCTACATGAAGTCATTACCGGTACTGATCATTAAATTTCACCTCACGTGCTATAACTATGCCGACGACACACAAATACTCCAACTGGAACACGCCAAAGACATTGGAAAATCCCCAATTTTCAGTTGTCTCAGAGCTGTGGATCAGTGGATGACTTGGAGCCATCTCAAATTGAATGCTTTCAAAATGGAAATACGCAAATGTGGCGATTGGAAACATTATGACCCGCTTGCCGCCTGGCCTGATGAACTGGGATCACCGCCTAAAGTATCGAAGAAAGTTAGAAACCTCGGAATGACCATGGACTCCAAGCTATCAAAGAATGCCCAAGTGGACAAACTAGCAAGATCAAGCTTTCTCACTATAACAACACTGCAACAAATTTTCCCTCATTTGGGATTTTCACACAAGGTCCAAGCTACGATCTCCCTTGTTCTGTCCAAACTCGATTACTCCAATAGCCTCTACCACGGATCACATTTAACGACCATGAAAAGACTACAACGGATTCAGAGCTCGGCTGCCAAACTACTCTTGCATATCAAACCGGGAGACCACATCTCACCTGCCTTGAAAGCCCTGCATTGGTTACCGGTTGCCAGAAGATCCACATTCAAGCTACTTTTTATCACCCACAAAGCACTACATGGAATGGGACCGCTCTTCAACAGGAATAAAATCACCAAACACATTCAACAAAGGAACCTCTGCTCTAAAGGGGCATCTTGCCTCAAAATCTTAAGATACCAGAAAACATATGGGTGGCTCATCCTTCTCTGTTCAAGCAGCCAAACTATGGAACTCTTTACCCCCCAACATAAGATCCACTGACAACCACCGTATCTTCAGAAAACTACTCAAGAATTGGCTCTTCCCCACAAGAGCACCATACACAAACAGACATTTACAGCATATCTCACTGTAAATAAGCATTTATTTCACCATAGATATGTACCTATCTTTGTGTATTGCTTTGTATGGACATGTACAATAATTATGTTGTTAATAATGAAATGTAAATATGATCTTTGGTCTACATGTACTTGCTTCCATTGTGCATCTATGTACCTTCCATGTTCTTGGATCTGTGTGTTATTTACTTTTCTCCTGAAAAAGCATATCCAATGCACTACCCTATTTCTCATCCTGTCCCTCTATCAATATCTTTAATTTACACATACTTACCTCCTTTATGCATCTATATACTTTTAATGTACTTATGGATCTATACATTTATCACTTTCTTCTAATTTAGTATTTCCAATGTACTACCCTATTTCTCAGCATATACCTCTCTCAATATATCTTCTAGCCCAACTATCTGTCTCATCTCGACTACTATTTCCAATGCGCTACCCTATCTCTCACCCTATACTGCTATCAATATATTCTCTACATCCATTCTCTCGTTTATACCAAACCCCATACCACTACTATGAGCCCCAAAATAACCCTTTCTAGAATCTCTCCTACTCTACCCCTCCCTGCATCATCTGACATCTTTTACTATACCGATCCCCAAAGCAAACCTTTCTAAACTCTTTCCTCTGACTCTTCCCCTCCAAAACCCTTTTACTCATCCAAAAGCCCCCTCCTATTGCTATGACTTAAAAAAGAAATCCTTGACTATCCCACCACTGTCCTTTTCAATCAAAATAACAGACTAACATGTTCACTTCTCAAATTCCATATTCCACTGTACTAATTCACCACTAATCCTTTATGGGTTCCTGAGTAGCGTGCTACTTGCCAATGAAGCGTTTCAACACCCCATCAGGGTTAAAAACGCTATATAAATGCAAACCTTTTTTTCCTTTTATACTCCTCCCCAACCCTTCTCAATCCAAATAGCTGACTAACATATCCACCACTCAAATTAATTTCCTGTTTCACCATACTAATTCAACACTAATCCTTATGGGTTCCGGAGTAGCATCCTACTCCCCAAAAAAGCACTTCAAAATCCCATCAGGGGTAGCAAGCGCTATATAAATACAAACCTCTTTCCCTCTTCTATCCCGCTGCCTACCCTTCTCTATCCAAATAAATGACTGACATATCCACCACTCAAATTAATTTCATGTTTCACCATACTAATTCAATGCTAATCCTTATGGGTACCAGAGTAGTGTGCTACTCGCCAAAAAAGCGCTTTAAATCCCCATTAGGGGTAGCAAGCGCTATATAAATTCAAACCTCTTTCCCTCTTCTATCCCCCCACCTACCCTCCTCTATCCAAATAACTGAATAATGAATGCACCACTCAAATTACTTCATATTTCACTATACTAATGTTCAACACTAATCCTTTATGGGTTCCAGAATAGCGTGCTAGTCGCCAGAAAAGCGCTTCAACACCCATCAGGGGTAACAGGCGCTAAATGAATGCAAACCTTTCTTCCCCTTCTATCCCTCCACTATCCTTCTCACTCCTGTTGCAGGGATTCTGCTCAGACACAGCACTGTGCACAGAGACCGAGAACATCAGTGAATTGTGGTGTACCAAAAAACTCACCTCATTACCTAGAACCCCTAACCGACTAGCATCAGTGTCACATTAGCTCTTCGTCCTACAGCAAAGTAACCAATGATTAGACAACCCAGAACAGGCGACTTAGGTTACTCTCAGGAATGGTGCGAATCAAGAACACTCTTTTGTTTGTTATTCTCATACCAGACCACAACATGGGTAAAAAAGAGACACTGTAAAGTTTAAAATGTTTATTTTAACAACGTGCTCGAAGATGCAGTATTTTTGCGAGCATAATCAGGGATATGATTAAAAGTAATACAAGCAGCATTGTTACAATTCCATAAAACACAAAAGGGGAAATCATATTATAATGATGGTGGGAACAGGTCCTATAGTGCCTTGTATGCCACACCCCCTAGTGAGGAACTATGTTTTATAAAATAAAGAAGGTCTCTTAGGCTTGTGTGTGGGACCCCATACCTCCAAGTATTTCAAATCACGTATGCAGTGTTCACGTTTTTATTTTCACTCACCGACCTTGCCGTGATTGCATGCCCCACTTCCCAGCAGCCTACCACTTCCTTTCGGACTTTTTCAAGCAGACAAGGGACCTGCTGACCCTAAACCCAGTACCCCTGCACACAGACATACACACTGCTCAAACAACCACACACTCACACACGAAAGCATAGCATGTATCCCAAACAAACCACTTCTGCACAGACAGAGCACGCGCAAGCACACAGTACATCCTTTTTCTATTCTCGCACAGAACACAGGTTTAGACACTCAGAGATGACGTACAGCTCTTTCTCTCTTAGACACACAAAGCACAAAGGCACTTTGGCTCAACCCCTCAAGTACGCTATATGCGCACACTTATCTTCCCTCTCCCAGCACTCTGCATCGTATCTGCTCCCATAAGATAGAGGACAAAAGCCCCCCTGCTTCTACTCCTCGCAAGGCACAGATGTAGGAAACAGTGCTTCTGCTATTCTTTGGCACACGCAGCAGAGGGAAAAATAAGCTCAGGATCACACGTTTTTATTTTCACTTTCCGACCTTGCCATGATTGCATGCCCTATTTCCCAGCAGCCTACCACTTCCTTTTGGACTTTTTCAGGCAGACAAGGGACCTGATGTTGATGGTTATCTCGAGGTTTTTTTCTATACTAGCCAGAATGGTAAAATACTTGTCGGGAAGCAACCCTAACTGATGGATACCCAGGAGCCAAGCAGCTTTGACCTGCTGAAATCTATACTGGAAGGGGTTGGGGCTATAGGAGGGGTAGTGTGGTCTTTAAACCAACTGGTAATTACAGGGTTTATTGAAATCTGACCCACTTGTAAATGCAAACCCCGTACGGCCTAAACAGAGTTTTAAGATTTCGAAGATTTGGCTTACCAAGCGCCTGGGGAGCGGAGGGGGCTCCGTGGTCTCTGCGTCGGAAAGAGAACAAGACCGCACGCTCAGCGTCTCCTTCCTCTGCGTACGTCGCTGTACTGTACTGTGTCACTGAATGCAAGCATTTGCCTTAATATGCCAGTGACGACACATCATCATCGCGCGACACACTCACACATGGGAGGCGACACAGTACTGTGTCACGACACACACTTTGGAAAGCTCTGCCCTAACAGATCGTCAAAAAAAGAATAAAGAAGCAGAATTAAGGTTACATCATCCCTCCTAAGCGGTCCTATTGGATTTCTATACCTTACAAAACATTCTCACCTCAGAACCCATCCTTTGCAGTCACGATTTTACAAAATCTTTAATTCCCAAAACAGAAGCTTTGGAAGTTGGCTTGGGTACGGCTCTGTCCCAAAAAGATGAAAGAGGAGAAGAAAAACCCGTCCCATATATGGCTGCATGCTTTTTCCCCAAGAAAAGAACGATGCTGCAGTTGAGAAAGAAGCCTTAGCTATTAAATGCACTTCGATACTATTTGGAAGGACAGGAAATTGCCCTATATATATATATATATATATATACCATGCTCCTCTTGAATGGATGGCTCATAACAAGGGTAGAAACCCTTGCATACTAAGATGGTTCCTGGCACTTCAGCCTTTTGAACACTGTAAGAGAAGGGGGCGAACAAGAGAAAGACGCCAGGAGGAGGAGAGACTCTTTTTACTGCAATGACAAAAACATAACAAACCAGAACTTAAACTAATGAGAGAGTTTAAGGGTGAAAACCTTTAAAGGAGTTTAAGGGTGAAAACCCTTAATAGTCACTCTGATCACAGGCCCAGGGAAAACTCTTCAACCAAATAGGATGCAGAGGGACATGTTTGTCGGTGAAGCAGAAGAGTGCAAACAGCTCCTTATTGCTCATCCTGCCTGGGATGTGCTGTGGGCGAGAAGGTGCTACCTCCCTGACCACTGGTTTATTTTGGTAAGACACGCGCATCTCTAGTGCACGCAGGACCTGTGGTTGGATGACTCACTGCCAATATCTGATCATGGAAGAGCTTTAACACCCTTTCGAGATGGCTAAGGACCCGGCTTGTGATAGGAGGTAAGGAGAAGATGATTGGTAGCAGTCCTAAACATCTGTGTGCCCCAGAAAAGTTATCAAGATGTCGTGGGAGAAGGACAAATAAAATGTGGGAAGTAAACCACCAAAGAACACCGTTGCAACAAAGAGAAATACTAAGTTTCCTCTATTTCCATTAAATAGTGAAATGTGTACCCTTAATAAAACAATGCTACCACTGTACGAAAATCCCATATTATGCCTTTTCCTTAATTTCCATTCTGGGGATAATTGTTCTTGAGTGCTTTGCAGCTCTTACACCCTGCATTTGTGCTTAAAGATCTGTTCTAATAATATTGTTTCACCTAAAACATGGATTACAAATCTATCTAAATGCCCTATTATAAGTTCAGTCTTCATGAATAGCAATAACAATATATTTACGTTGATAATCGTTTCCTTTTCACAGATGCCAACTCCAAACAAGCATTGCTTAGGAACTGGAACTAAAACGTGGAAAACTTAAAAATGGCAGGGAAAAAAGGGACATATTAGCCCAATTGTAAGAATATGGACAACATGCTTCTCCCGGCCGCCTTCACTTAAGCGGAAGAAAGAGGGTGCTGGGTTTCAGAGCTCATAGGAGCCATCTCTCCTCTTACTTTGCCAGCTTGATGCAACCTTGTTCATGGGAATCTTAGTCCCTCAGAGTCGAGATGGCTTTTGTTTATAAACATTATCATATCAAACAAAAAGGCTCAGGGGAAGAAGAGAAATTAAAAATGAAAAATTGGAAAGATATCCAATATGTTATATAGAGAAGCCCTTCACAACAGCCTCATGGCTTTTTCATTTTTAATTTCTCTTCTTCCCCTGAGCCTTTTTGTTTGATATAATAATTATTCGTCCCGGGTTCGGGGTTTGTGGACAGCCCCTGTGGTTGTTAATCATTTTGTTTATAAACAGACACAACATTCAATCAATCAATCAAGACATTTATAGAGCGCACTACTCACCCGTAGGGTCTCAAGGCGCTGGGAGGGGGGGGGGTGCCGTTACTGCTCGAACAGCCAGGTCTTGAGCTTCTTCCTGAAGGAGAGGTGGTCTTGGGTCATGCGCAGGTCGGACGGGAGTGAGTTCCAGGTCTTGGCAGCCAGGTAGGAGAAGGACCTTCCTCCTGTTGTCGCTCTTCGGATGCGGGGGACGGCGGCGAGGGCGTGGCTGGTTGATCTGAGGAGGCGCGTGGGAGTGTAGAAGTTGATCCGGTTGTTGAGGTAGCTCGGGCCTTGGTCGTGTAGGGCTTTGTGCGCGTGGGTGAGGAGGCGGAAGGTGATTCTCTTGTTGACCGGGAGCCAGTGCAGGTCTCTCAAGTGTCCGGAGATGTGGCTGTGTCGGGGGATGTCGAGGATGAGTCTTGCTGAGGCGTTCTGGATCCGCTGGAGTCTTTTCTGGAGCTTGGCGGTGGTTCCGGCGTAGAGGGCGTTGCCGTAGTCCAGTCGGCTGGTGACGAGGGCCTGGGTGACCGTCTTCCTCGTCTCGGTGGGGATCCACCGGAAGATCTTCCGTAGCATGCGCAGGATGTTGAAGCATGACGAGGAGACGGCGTTGACTTGTCTGGTCATGGAGAGGGAGGAGTCCAGGATGAAGCCCAGGTTGCGCGCGTGGTCCGTCGGCTTGGGTGCGGTGCCCAGGGCGGGGGGCCACCAACATTGGTGGGCAACTTGCAAGATCGAAAGATGCCTTAAAGATAAGCAGCAAAATTTGATTTATGCACCGTTTCAGTACAATTCGGTGATTGAGTTCAGCACCTATCAGTATAAACATGTATATTGTAGAGGTATCATTGTAAGCCGCCAAAAACAAAAGCACTGGATGTAACCACTTGGATGTGGCACAGATAGCAGGGCTCGGAGAACAGAGTAGCACAGCCCTGCCAGTGCTGCTTTGTCTAAAAATAAAAAAGAAATTCTTTACCTCTCAGAGAAAGTAAGCAACCAATTGATCTTCAATAGCCTGATACATCAATACAGATACTCTGCCTAGAATACGCATGTCATTCTAATCTTACTGGCACCAGTCCTTTGATGTAAGCAGTAAGACCATTGTGCGTGATAAGCAAACATCCAATTCATACATATGCCGACAGTCAGTTTGTGCTCCCACAGGGACTGAACAACCATACATCTGCAGTGGGGCACTCGACCTTTGAGTGAAAGACGGGAAGGGGGCCAGAAATGCTGCCCAATTTCCCATTCAGGAATACCCACCCTACACCATTCACATCCACAAACAGTGCACACTCACACCAAATGTACACCACACACAACCCTATGCACATACAAATGTTACCAGAATACACTACAAAACAAACCAAAAAACATCTATACACCCTCCTATCCCAACTACCACACCGTCACCTATAAACAGTATATAACTCTATCGGGTACCACTAACCAATCCATTCATCACTAGCACAACACCATACATAACTACTTCCCATTCAGACACTCACTCCCTGCTCTAAACACCCTTATCAGACCACTGTATCTCACCAACAAACATATAATCAGCCTTCCATCATTTGTCCAACCAACACCCTCCTCTTCCTTCTACCTTAGCACTAAAGCACAACACATACAGTGCACAGCACCACACTTTTTAACTCTTGCAACAAACCAGTCTAAGACAAAGACAAATACTCTTACCTCTACTTCATCACCTCCTAGAAACAACATACACTCTACTTATACACACATCACCACCGCTCTACCTTACAACATCCACTCATAAACAATACTATACAAACAAATCCATCACATGAAACAAATACACCAGAACCTCTTTTCAATATTCCTCAAAAACAAAATATCACACACACCAGCACAACAAAATCTTCAAAGCGCAATACCTCTTAATACCTACCATCACAAAATACAAACATACACCGACTTTTCACACACCATCAAGGAACAAGACAAATGCCAAGCTACCACACCTAACAAAGATACAGCAACACAGCAACACTCCTCCAAACGCCTCTCATCCGATGGCAATTTAGAACATTACTTCATGACCCACATGCTGCACCACCACCCCTGACTCCTTCACCTGCCGCCCTAAACAAGCAAACAATATAAGCATGTGCCACACCTCACAACTTCGCTTCCCCATGTCTACTGCACAACAATGTTACACCACAAAAACAACACAGCCAACCAACTCACTCTCAAACACCATCTTCACCACATTCACATGCAGACCCATCAAAATGCCTTCTTAGCATTCTGGATGAGGAAAATGATAGAGAACAGCTACACAATTGCTATCCTCAGACAGCTAATACCAGCACTAAAAACACACCTGCTATAAACCCACACAATACTGATCACTCTTCTACAAAATAAACTCTCACTGTAACCAAAGCCCATTCTCTAAACTGTCCACTAATAAATGCTTGGTGCCTCTCTAAAAACAAACTTCATATCTACGACCTTCTCACCGATGCAAAACCAGACATACTATTCATAACTGAATCATGGTTGGGAGATGATATGGCTCCAGTCCTGTATGAAGCTGTTCCTCTAGGCTATCAAACAATCACCCAAAATCGTATAGGCAAAAAATGAGGTGGTCGAGCTGTTGTGTTCAGACAAACATTACATATCACTAAAGTTGACGACATCACCATAAAGAATTGTGAGGCTCTTTTCACCAGATGCAATCATACACCGTCTTCCTCCTGTAACTTCCTGCTCCTTTACATACCTCCACCTAGCAAGGCGACATTCCCAGACACACTTCTAGACACAATTTCAATACACTCCAACCTATATGTTCTGGGTGACCTCAACATGTGGGTCCCGTGCTCACTACGCCACTGGAGTCAAGCTATCCTGGCTGAAGATGGCTGATAGCCAGAAACCGGTCCTAGGATTTTTGATTCCTGTGCAGGGAAGACATGGCATGGCAGTTCGGGCTGCACTGTTCCCATGAGGCACAGGGTCAAGACTGATTTGCATATGGCCATGTCAGAACTGGGGTGGCTTGGTGAGCAAAATAACGATGGATTAAAACCAGATCGGTGACTGGGGGTGAATGTTTTGCCATTGTGCAACATTCCGTCCATCATATTGTGTGTTTTGCTGTTCACCCTATGTGGGAAGGGTATGCCCAGACGTGCATCCCGTGCTCACTACGCCACTGGAGTCAAGCTATCCTGGCTGAAGACGGCTGATAGCCAGAAACCGGTCCGAGGATGCTTGATTCGGGTCCAGGGAAGACATGGCTTGGCAGTTCGGGCTGGACTGTTCCCATGAGGCACAGGGTCAAGACTGATTTGCATATGGCCATGTCTGAACTGGGGTGGCTTGGTGAGAAAAATAACGATGGATTAAACCCAGATCTGTGACTGGGGGTGAATGTTTTGCCATTGTGCAACATTCCGTCCATCATCTTGTGTGTTTTGCTGTTCACCCTATGTGGGAAGGGTATGCTCAGACGTGGGTCCTGTGCTCACTACGCCACTGGAGTCAAGCTATCCTGGCTGAAGACGGCTGATAGCCAGAAACCGGTCCTAGGATGTTTGATTCCTGTTCAGGGAAGACATGGCTTGGCAGTTCGGGCTGGACTGTTCCCATGAGGCACAGGGTCAAGACTGATTTGCATATGGCCATGTCTGAACTGGGGTGGCTTGGTGAGAATAATAACGATGGGTTAAACCCAGATCCGTGACTGGGGTGAATGTTTTGCCATTGTGCAACATTCCATCCATCATCTTGTGGGTTTTGCTCAACATTTGGTTTGTCAAACCCAATATGACCCATCCGAAAACAATAATTACTTGCCTAGACGCACTGAATCTGCATCAGATTGTCCACAAACCACACACATCGCCAGACATATCCTAGATGTCATTTTTGCTAATACTGAACTAGTTACCTTTCAAACTATAACTCCAGTCACATGGTCAGACCACCACTTGCTTGCTTTCCAACATAAAACAACACTAAGCGAATCACCTAAAACTACCTTACATCCATCCACTATTCATTTAGAAACACAACTAACATTCAGTACAAATCTGGAAACAATATATTCTGTTCAAAAACTATATAAGTGGCTACAGGAAGCTTTTGACATCCTGATACAACTAAAAACCACTCAACAGAACAAAAGAAAAAAAGCTCCTTGGAGGAACATAGAGATAAAAGACATAAAATAATAAATTAGAAAGCTGCAACATACCTGGCTCAAAACAAATGCCAAACAAGACAAACTTCACCTACAGAAAATTAACAAATTATACAAGTCAGCTATCAAAAAAGTAAAAAAAATATACTATTCAGACAGAATTCAAATTGCTAAATGTGCAAATAAAGAATTCTATCAAATACTTAATTTCGCAAATCAAATTGCCTTGAAGAAATTCATCCTGTTACTCAAGATTTCACAGACAAACTGGCAAATCATTACACAGACAAAGCAGACACACTGGACTCGTACTTAAAACAGAGACAAAGCACCAGCACTAACCCTTGTACAAAACAACAACCCATGAGTACTATAACCCAGGCTCTCCGTTCCTTCCAACACATCTCACACAATGAATTTATGGACCTGATCAAAGCAAGCAGGCCTGCCGGCAGCCCTTCTGACGCGTGTCCACCACAAACTTTCAAGACAACTCGTTTATCAACCTCTTCTTCCACTCCAGTAAAAAGAATCATCAATGATTCCTTAACTACCGGACTATTTCCAGAAGAGCTCAAAAAGTCACACATACACCCTTTACTGAAAATAAACACTTGGATCAGCTGAACCCTGACAACTACAGACCCACTACAAATTAACCTTTCCTGGGCAAACTGATAGAAAGAGAAGCGTTTGCCCAGATGTCACAATTCATTGAAGAAAATGCTATACTTTCAGACTTCAAAACGGGATTCCGTCCGGGCAGAGGCACAGAATCTGCCCTCCTTGCCATCGGGGATGACCTAAAGAATACAGTAGACCTCAACGGGGTTGCTGCACTACTCCTCTTGGAGCTTTCGGTTGCCTTTGACACGGTTGACCATGACACTCTGAAACAAAGACTCTATGAAGCCGGCATAGAGGGGACTGCTCTAGACTGGATCGCGTCCTACCTTCGTAACAGAACTAATGCCACCCACACCCCCCTTTTTCATCCAAACCGTACTCCACAAAAGCTGGGGTCCCTCAAAGCTCTATCATCTCAATTAATTTCACCTCACGTGCTATAACTATGCAGATGACACACAAATACTCCTTCAACTGAAGTTCCCCAAAGACACTGGAAAATCCCCAATGTTCAGTTGTCTCAGAGCTGTGGATCAGTGGATGACTTGGAGCCATCTCAAATTGAATGCTTCCAAAAACGGAAATACTCACATGTGGCGATTCGAAACATTATGACCCGCTTTCCTCATGGCCTGATGAACTGGGATCACCGCCTAACGTATCGAAGGAATTTAGAAACCTCGGAATTACCATGAACTCCAAGCTATCAATGAATACCCAAGTGGACAAACTAGCAAGATCAAGCTTTGTCACTATAAAAACACTGCACCGAATTTTCCCTCATTTGGGATTTCCACACAAGATCCAAGCTACCATCTCCCTTGTTTTGTCCAAACTCGATTACGCCAATAGCCTCTACCACTTATCACCTTTAACAACCATCAAAAGACTACAACAGATACAGAACTCGGCTGCCAGACTACTCTTGCATATCAAACCGGGAGACCACATCTCACCTGTCTTGAAAGCCCTGCATTGGTTACCGGTTGCCAGAAGATCCACGTTCAAGCTACTTTGTATCACCCACAAAGCACTACATGGAATGGGACCGCTCTTCATCAGGAATAAAATCACCAAACACATTCAACAAAGGAACATCTGCTCTAAAGGGGCATTGTGCCTCAAAATACCAAGATACCAGCCAAAAACGTGGGTGGCACATCCTTCTCTGTTCAAGCAGCCAAACGATGGAACTCTTTACCCTCCAACATAAGATCCACTAACAACCACCTTATCTTGAGAAAACTACTCAAGAATTTGCTCTTCCCCACCGAAGCACTATACGCAAAGAGAAACTTACAGCATATCCCTCTGTATATAAGCATTTATCTCACTATAGATGTGTACCTATCTTTGTGTATTGCGTTGTATAAACATGTAGAATAATTATGTTGTTAATAAAAAATTGTATAAAAAATTAAAAATTATCTTTGGTCTACATGTACTTTCTTCCATTGTGCATCTATGTACCTTCCATGTACTTGTATCTGTGTGTCAATTACTTTTCTCCTGAAAAATCATATCCATAATTAGTCACGAAATACATGTGCTATATACAATGTGAAACTGTTAACTTTGCATCGTGCTTTTAATAGTGCATCCATTTGAGTACTCATGATCGCATTTTATAAGTATTTTTCTTGTATTCTCCAAACATGTTTTTCCCTCATATACTGAATGTTAAAACATGTTGAATTCTTCCCGCTTTCACATTGTATATAGCACATGTATTTCGGGACTAATTAGCTTTCAATGTTTTTTATGTGTTTCATCACAATATATATACTTCTCAGAAATAATGATGTCTCAGGTTTATTATGCCAGTGTTAATGCACTATCATAACTCAGGCATCTGTCACACGTGACGGGAGCTTTCGTCTCCTTCTCCGGTAATCGGCGCATGGCCTTGCGTGTCTTTCAACTCTGGCCATTAGCGCACGTCCTCAGTAACCTTTTCCCGCGGCCTCCGGTATTTAATTATCCTCCTGGCGGGGCCACGCTTGCAATTCATTTGTTGCTGAGACACCGAACTGTGAGGACCCCCGTCTTCAGGTAATTAACCACACAACTCGCAGCGTAATTGTAATGATTTTAGAGCCGGCTGCGTTTCCTTGCCAGCATGACTAAGCTTTTGCAAATTTACTTCACAGACCGCTGATCGCCTTGAACCGTGATTAATACACAGACCACGACGGAGCCCCCACCTTTACAACTATGCCCAGGCTTCATTCCTGAATAACACTGAGGTATGTCTGATCAGCACTGTAACCGACGTATACGCTATCCTCGATGCCGGTCAAGTACTTAAGGCATTTTCTCCCCATTTTTCCTCCTTAGTTTATTAATCTCCTGGATTGTTATCCCAAATGGAATTTACTAGTGAATACGACATGGCTTGATGAACTCATCCCTTGGCTTCTCACCACATGCGAAGGGTAAGCCTTACCTTTTTCAACCACACGCACTGCTTCTCGATGCGCACCTTTACATACACAACGGACCGGACCCAAGCTTTTATTCCCATTAGGCGACTTATCCACCTTCATCCAGGTTGCCCCACACCACCCCAGTCCTGAAGAAGATCCGCACGGCTGAGGTTGTGAAATTCCCTTGTGCCCTAAGTCGGATCAAAACGTCGACGCTCTTGGATAGGCCTAGACTTACCCTTTTGTGTCCTCTATCATGCAAATTTTGAATTTTATTCCGCAATTTTACATTTGAGTTAAATTGTGTACAAATACATTTGGAGCTAGGCTGCTTATGACGGTGAATGACAACCGATCACATGTTTTTGAAAATAATATGCATCTCTTGTTTTCTCCTATGTCACTGATTTCTTTCCTTCTTAACACTGAGCACTCCTCATCCTATTAGCACGTTCCCCCTTTTGGAGCAACCTTTACTTAACCGGTAATTCTTGAATATTACCTGTCTCTTGAATATTAGTGACCGTCCTGGCTTGCTCTGAAGCGGTCGCTCCTCACGCTCCCTGATCATCCTGACTTCGTAGCGCTATACTCCTCATTGCTGCCCGGTATCGTAGCGCTTACTGCTCACCGCACATTGCTGCTAATTATTAATTGAGCACTGCTCGCATTGCCTGTAACATTATTTGTGCTTGGTATCATAGCGCCATACTGCTTACTGCTCACTGCTGTTAATTAGTAACTGTTGCACTGCACGCATTACCTGCAAAATTATTTGTGCCTGATTGTGCCGGTACCACTGCCCAGATCATAGCGGTATTCCGGTTGTGCCCCAATCTCGTCCTGTTTTGCTTTTTGTTTGTACTGCCATTTTGTTGTTGTGACTCCTAGCCCGTCTCTCCACCCCGCTCCCGCCTCCCAGCTGCTCCTCCCTCCCACTGATAGACAAGGATTGACCCATCTGGTCTAGCGCTGTGACCGTCCTGGCTTGCTCTGAAGCGGTCGCTCCTCGCGCTCCCTGATCATCCTGACTTCGTAGCGCTATACTCCTCATTGCTGCCCGGTATCGTAGCGCTCACTGCTCACCGCTCATTGCTGCTAATTATTAATTGAGCACTGCTCGCATTGCCTGTAACATTATTTGTGCTTGGTATCGTAGCGCCATACTGCTTACTGCTCACTGCTGTTAATTAGTAATTGTTGCACTGCTCGCATTACCTGCAAAATATTTGTGCCTGATTGTGCCGGTACCACTGCCCAGATCATAGCGTTATTCCGGTTGTGCCCCAATCTCGTCCTGTTTCGCTTTTTGTTTGTGCTGCCATTTTGTTGTTGTGACCCCTAGCCCGTCTCTCCACCCCGCTCCCGCCTCCCAGCTGCTCCTACCTCGCTCCGCCCCCCTCCACTACCTACATATGTCAGAGCAACAGACGCGCAGCGTCCAGGCGCAGCGGATGCGCCCCATGCGCGCCGAAGGTGTGCCAAAGGTAAGCCCGTCTACGCCCGTCCGCGCCTGGACCGCGCCCAGCGCCAGACCCCCTGGTCCCCGCAAAATCCACTCCACCCGCATAACGTACGACACCGCTACCCTCTCAGCACTTAACCCCGGCCAACTCACAAACTGCTATGAAGCCGCCCCAGGACACACCCATGGACCCTTCACCTGCCACTCCTTCAAGTTCGACTGCATCAGAACCCACACCAAATCCACTGACTCCAAACAGAGCTCCGACACTAACCACCTGAAGTGCATCCTGCTCAACACCCGCTCGGTCCACAGACACGCCATTGAACTTTGGAACCTACTCGACACCACATCGCCGGACGTCGCCTTTCTTACAGAAACCTGGATGAACGCCTCATCTATGCCCGACATCGCCTTAGCCATCCCGGACGGCTACAAGATCATCCGAAAGGACCGCATCAACCAAACAGGAGGAGGCATCGCCATCGTCCATAAGAACACCATCCGCATCACAACCAGCTCCGATGACAACCTCACAACCGCCGAACACCTTCACTTCCAGATTCACACGACCCTAAGACCACACTCAGAGGCACCCTCATCTATAGACCACCCGGACCCCGCACACAATTCATCGAAGACATCACTGACTTCATCAGCCCACAAGCCCTCCCATCCGAGGACTACATTCTACTGGGAGACCTCAACTTCCACCTGGAAAAGAACAACGACAGCAACACCACCACCCTTCTGGACAACCTCGCCAATCTGACACTCAAACAACTTGTTGACACCCCCACCCACTATGCCGGCCACACGCTCGACCCAATCTTCACCTCCAGCAAGCACATCTCCTTGAATTATACCACAGCTCTCCATTGGACGGACCACAGTTGCGTTCACTTCAACTACAAAAAGACTACGACCCACAACCACCTACAACCAATTCCCCGGAGAAACTGGAACAAAATTACAACCGACCAGCTCTTCACATCGCTTCACCAAAACCCTCCTGCTAAATCATCTGACCCAAACAAAGCAGCCACCAACCTCACACAATAGATCACCCACAGCGCTGATGAATTAGCACCCTTGAAAAACCTTCAAATCAAGCAAGGCAGCAAAAAAGCCCCCTGGTTTAATGATGGCCTTAAGAAATCCAAGAAGATCTGTCGCACCCTCGAGAAAGCCTGCCGAAAAAACCCAACCACTGACAACCTGGCCACCTTCAAGAACGCCACCCGAAAACACCACCAACTGATCCGATCCACCAAGAAATCAGCATTCAAGGATCGACTCGACAACAACGCCCACAACAGCAAGGAACTATTCAACATCGTTAAAGAGTTTACCAACCCCACCGCCGGCACCAATGACATCACTACCTCCCAAGACCTCTGCGACTCTCTAGCCTCGTTCTTCCACAACAAAATCGCTGACATACATAACAGCTTTGGAGACCAGTCCACCCCACCCACCTCCTAACTAAAACCCCCCTCCAACAACCTTTGCGCCTGGAACCCAATCACCACTGAAGACACCATCCGCCTGATGAACACCATCCACTCAGGATCACCAACCGACCCATGTCCCCACCACATTTTCAACAAAGCAGACTCCATTATCGCACCCCATCTCCGAGACGTCATCAACTGCTCCCTCAACTCCGCTACCTTCCCGGAAAGCTGGAAACATGCCGAACTCAGCGCACTCTTGAAGAAACCCACAGCAGACCCCACTGAACTTAAGAACTACCGCCCCATTTCGCTCCTCCCATTCCCTGCCAAAGTCATTGAGAAAGCCGTCAACAGTCAACTCGCCGCCTTCCTCGAATCCAACAAATCCCTCGACCCTTCACAGTCCCGCTTCCGAGCCAAACACAGCACCGAGACCGCCCTCATCGCAGCAACAGACGACATTCGCACTCTACTGGACAACGGAGAAACAGCTGCCCTCATCCTACTTGACCTCTCCGCAGCCTTTGACACAGTCTGTCATAGCACCCTTATACAACGCCTCAGCAACGTCGGAATACAAGGAAAAGCACTGGACTGGATCATCTCGTTCCTCGCCGGAAGAACCCAGAGAGTCTGCCTCCCCCCTTTTAAATCAGAGGCCACCGAAATCATCTGCGGCGTACCACAAGGATCTTCACTCAGTCCCACCCTCTTCAACGTATACATGAGTCCCCACGCATCCATCGCGTGCCAACACAACCTCAACATTATCTCCTATGCAGACAAAACCCAGCTGATCCTCTCCCTCACCAAAGACCCAAACACCGCCAAAACCAACCTACACGAAGGAATGAAAGAAGTAGCCGAGTGGATGAAGAACAGCCGTTTAAAACTGAACTCGGACAAAACGGAAGTCCTCATCTTAGGATCATCCCCTCCGCCTGGGACAACTCATGGCGGCCACCGGCCCTAGGAACCGCACCCATACCAATGGACCACGCACGTAACCTGGGCTTCATCCTGGACTCCTCCCTCTCGATGACCAAACAAGTCAACGCCATCTCATCATCATGCTTCAACATCCTACGTATGCTCAAAAAAATCTTCCGTTGGATCCCCACCGAAACAAGAAAGACGGTCACCCATGCAAAAGTCAAAGTCAATACAAGCTTTATTCGATTGTTAAAATCATAAAAGCAGAATCAATAAAATAACAACTACACATTTCATCAGTTTAAAAAAACATTAAACATTAGTGATAATAATGAGTACATACAAAGATTATTAAAAGTAGGCGTGGTAAAAAACGGTTAAAAGCAGTAAAAAGAGAACACAGTATATTCAATCACCCCACCTGCTTATTCGGGGATAGCTTCCTGGTTTTAATACGCATGGCAGCTACCAGAAAGCTAGCAACCCCGAAAATTACTTTTGTGGTACCTAATAGTTGTAAGTAAAACAAAGCTGGGCGTACTTGTAGAAAACCCGCTTCTCTCAGAATTGGGGTTAGGAACCGCCTTCTGCCCTCCTTAAAGTGATCACAGAACATAACGAAATGCATGAGAGACTGCTCTGAGAAGTTGTCACAGCTACATGGGCTCAATGTGTCAGGTACCCCCCACACTGGGAAATCACCCAAGGAGTATTGGATACTGTTAAACCTGAATCTAATAAGGAGGTGGCGATGGAATGGTTTGCTAACGATTTTTAAATAGGGTTCTAGAGAGGGAGTGGTTAAGAGCAAGAAGTTTGCTCTAACTTTTGGCTTAATTAGTTCCTCCTCCTCCCTAGCCTGATACGCCCTAGACAGGAAGTTTTCCTTGATCCATTTTACGTCACCTTTAACTATGTTGTTCGGGTATTTGTAAAGATCTGGCCTGCCCAATTTATTCACCGTATTCTTGATGTATGCTAGCCAAGGCATTTTAGACACCTTGTCTAACACCATGCAATCCTTGAGGATGCAATGGTTCAAAGGGATATCAATATTTAACCAGGTTTTTGCCCAATAGACTAAAGGGGCCAATTGTAGCTCATCAGTAACATAGCCTATGCCTAGCTCAGTATGCAGGGAGAAAACTGGTGTTGATTGTGGGACTCCGAGCAATGTTCTGAGGAAAGTATTTTCTGCAATTTGTATTTTACCTTGTGGCGAAAAGCCCCACAAGGGAGCGCCATACATGGCTATGGACAAGCATTTTGTCTTGTACACTTTCAAGAGAGCGTCCATTGGACGAGAGCCCAATCTCTTTGCAAAGCTCATTAGAGCTGAGGTTGATCTCTTAACTGCAAGGCTTTTAGCATTTAGTTGGGCGGTCCAAGAGCCCCCCTCTTCACCATGCACTGGTCACAAGCCGACTGGACTACGGAAACACCCTTTACGCCGGAACCACAGCCAAACTACAGAAAAAACTCCAACGCATCCAAAACGCCTCAGCCAGACTCATCCTAGACATCCCCCGCCAAGCTCACATTTCCGGTCACCTGAAAGACCTCCACTGGCTCCCCGTCAACAAGAGAATAACGTTCCGTCTCCTCACCCACGCACACAAAGCCCTCTACGACCTAGGACCAGAATACCTCAACACGCGCCTGTCCTTTTACACCCCCACCCGCCAACTACGATAGTCCAATCAAGCCCTCGCCGCAATTCCACGCATTCAAAAATCCACCATGGGGGGAAGATCCTTCTCCTACTTAGCGGCCAAGACCTGGAATTCTCTCCCCACCCACCTCCGCCTTACACAGAACCACCTCTCCTTCAGAAAACAACTAAAAACTTGGTTATTCGACAAGTAAAGTGCACTATACAAATTTAAACTTGACTTGACCTGACTTGAGTATTCCCCAGAAAAACTAGTACATTAAATTACTTGGTGAACATATATTTTTTGGTCTGTTTTGTCTGTTTATCCTTATGTATAACTGAGTTTTTGAAATGTACAAGCAGATATAAACCAGGCTTTCCTGTAGTACCAGACGTCTGTATACCAGGCTGTGTTGGGAGTGCAAGCGCCCCAATTAGATGAGTATTTGAATAGACTGTCGATCCCCAGACTTAACCCCCTTTAGGGACATACACCAGATGAAACCCTGACCACTGCAACAAAACTCCTGGGATGGACGGGTTCCCGGTGGACTTTTACTTCACCTATATAGCAACCCTCACTCCAAACCTACTCCAAATGTACCAACAGGCCCGGCAGGAGGGCAAATTGCCGGGATCCCTATGGGAGGCTATGATATTTGTACTGCCTAAGCCCAACAGGGACCCCCTGGAGCTACGCTCCAACTGGCCACTGTGCACCGACCACAAGAATCGCAGGAAGGTCCTTGCAAACAGGTTGCTCCCCTGCCTCTCTGCATTGGCACCAAGGCCAGAATGGGTTCGTACCTGGGAGAAAAATGAGTCTAAACCTATGGCGCACCTGCAGCTGATGGAAAAGAATCTTTAAGAATTTGCCTCCATAAACAACACTCTCACTAGATATAGAGAAGGCCTTCAACACCCTGGAGTAGTTTTATTTAATGAAAGTGCTGATGTGCATGAAAATAGGTGCAGAAATACTGCACTTGATAAATCACTGACCCGCATCCGGACAGGCAGTGATCTCAGTTTCTTTTGAAGCATGTGGCAAAGATACCTTACTTTCGCCCTAGTCATGGACCTGTTCGCTGGCCAGTCTCGTTTGCAGGACCCAGCAGTCAGTATACCAAGTGGGCCAAATTGGGAGGTCATTTCTCTGTATGCTGATGACACATATGTGTACCTCAGGAATGTGCAGGCGTATCCATCACAGGTGATAGAGGTTGTAGATGATTTTGGTAGGGATTCTGGACTGAGGCTAAATTGGACCAAATCCAGCTTATATCCCATGTGCAAACTCACAACTTAGAACAGGAAGTGCTGCCCCAATTAGCACTGGGGTGGCACCCTTATATCTTCAGGTATTTAGGGGTGAATTTACTACACCGAAGAAGAACTTATACAGGGCAACTTAGGTGATGTCCAATGTTTGCAGCTCCCTGTCACTTTGGGGCTCCCTGCCACTATCGACCCATGGGTAGAGTGGAAGTTGCAAAAATGCTGTTAATACATTTATACTGCTTCTAGACCCCCCCCAGTTTACCCGCCCCGGCGCTTCTTCAGGAAATTGGACTCTGTTTCTGTTTTTATGAACTTAATCTGGGTAGTGGGCCACAAGAGAGTTGCACTTCACAAACTATACTCTACCTTGGAACGGGCTGGGTGGATGTACATTTAAAAGACTAATAAAGAACTACAAACTACTGTGTGACTTGAAGACGATTATTTCTCAATACAGCCCTTGTTTGTGATCTAGTTACCGTTCTCACATTATCATCCGCAGTAGATGAAATGGTAGCCAGGGGTGTTTGATCACAGAAACTCATTTGCATACAAAGGGGGGTGAAAGCATGCTCACAAAGCACAGCACAACTTGTTTATGTAAAAGTTTGTACATTGCACAGGGATTGTGATTCACGTAACAGTGTGGGTATTGTATGCAGGAGCAAGCAGTCTTAGTTGCTGAGATATGAATCTCTGACAGGTGGATCTTTAGCTCTTTGAACTGTTTGAGAGAGGGAGGCAGACTCAAATTCTGGGGGCATAGATACCAACAGCTTGCCTCATAATCCTTGATTTTTGCATCTACAGTTGGTGCAGATTCCACCTAAGAGAGTAACCTTTCCAGCTAGGTAGTGTGCTTTCTGGAGTAAGCCTGCTTTGCTTTTCCCTAAACTTTGGTCAGCAAGGGTAAATGTGTCTTCTACTCAAGTGTTCTTAGCTCGCTTTTGGTAACGTGGCTTGAGCAGTATGGCCTAAGGGGCGCTCGAAGGTAAAGCAAAACAGTGGAAGTCACAAATTTCAATACAGTTTATTAAAAATAGACAAGGAACTGTAAGATTTAAACCAAGTTTAGAGCAAAAAGAATATTTAATAATTATTCAGAAGCAAAATCTAAAGGTGGGCTGTGATTTAAGGATTATTAATTAGCAAAATCAACTGTCAAAACCAAACAAAAAGGTAAATAAATGAAAAAAGCAGATCCACTGAATCAATCAGCAAGTCACCTACAAAATTGTAGCTGACTTCGGTAGCTATGCTCGAGAGGACAAAGATAAGTTTAGTCTCTGGTGATGATTAACACTGGAATTTGAAGCAAGGTTTTTGGCTGAATCAGTCTCAGATGGTGGCGAGCTGCACAGAAGTGGCTTGAAGTGCAAAATTCCCACAGAGTACAGTCGGGTCATCAAGTTGAACCTGAATCCACGGCCATCAACATGCGGGAAACTTCAAGCAGTTACAACAGCTGCGAGGTCTTCGGAGCTCCAAGTTATGGAGATTGTTCAAGGTTGATGATAAGAGCCAAAGCATGGAACGTGGCAGGCCTGAGGCATGGTTAAGAGGATAGCAGGTTCCATTTGAAACAAAAAGAAGATGGAAAGAGGCCACTCATGTGGATCTTTGTAATACGAAGCCATGTCCCATTGAAACAGAAGTCATTAGGACTATTTAGGGTAGAGCCAAGAATGGTTTGCATATGGCTGGCCTCGTCTGTAGTTACACAGAGACTAGAGAATGATGTGGTGGGATGTTGTCAAGATTAACTACCAGTCCATCCATCACCTTTAGTTTTTCTCAAAGATCAGCCCTACGTGGTACAGACATGAACAGATGTTGGTCCCATAGAGACCTACGACAAAGGGACTCCTGCTGCAGCTTCCTGGGGAGGCTCGTTAAGGTTGGAAACAATTTGAGGTTATATGCATTCCAGATGCTTGGGGGTGTGGCCTCAAAGTTCAGGATCAAATGGACTTTGTGGGTTAGTCATTGCTTATAAACACTCAGGGAACAAAACACGCTGAATGGAACAAGGCCACAAATAGTTACAAAAGAATTAGGTTAATTCAATCATTTCCATCCCACGCTGTGTGCTTTTCTGAGTAGACAGTTTGTTGGACAATCAATGGATTGATATATTTGTGGGTGCTTCATGTAAAGGTTTTGTGATGCTGAAAGCTCCTCCTCAGGGTTTACAATGAGCACCTTTTATTCTCTCACATTGTCTCTTATGTAGAAAGGTTACATTTACAACTGAAGTTTTTGTCACATTGAGAGCACTGATCATTTTCTTTCACGTTGTGGGTTCTCTCTTGTTGAATGAAACTGAATCTCCAGTAGACGCTTCCGTGGCATTTAGAACAATGACAACGTTTTTTCCAGGTAAGTACTCGCAGGTTGAGAGAGACCAGATTTCCGGCTGAAACTTTTTCAGCATTCAGAGAGCTAATAACGTTTTTCCCTAGTATGAGTTCTCTCATGTGTAGTGAGAGTTGTTTTATGACTGAAGCTCTTCTGGCATTTAGAGCACTGATACGATTTATGTCCAGTGTGGCTTATTCATGTACAGTAAGGCTGGATTTCCAACTGAAGCTTTTTGAGCATTGAGAGCACTGATAAGATCTTTCCCCAGTGTGAGTTCTCTCATGGTGAGTGATAGTCTTTTTCAGACTGAAGCTTTTCTGACATTCAGAACACTGATACGGTTTGAGCCCAGTATGGATTCTCTGATGAAGAGTTAAATTGAATTCCTGATAGAAACTTTTTTGACATTCAGAACACTGATAAGGTTTGAGCCCAGTATGGATTCTCTGATGTAGTGTTAAATTGAATTTCTGAGAGAAACTTTTTTGACATTAAGAACACTGATACGGTTTGAGCCCAGTATGGATTCTCTGATGTAGAGTTAAACCGGATTTCTGATAGAAACTTTTTTGGCATTCAGAACACTGATACAGTTTCTGCCCAGTGTGGGTCCTTTCATGTACAGTAAGGCTGCCTTTATGACTGAAACTTTTCCAGCATTCAGAGCACTGATACGGTTTTTGTCCAGTATGAACTCTCTCGTGTTGAGAGAGAGCTGATTTCCTACTGAAGCTTTTACAGGATTCAGAGCACTGATAAGGTTTTTGTCCAGCGTGAGTTACCTGATGTCGAATCAGACTGCCACTAAAACTGAAGCTTTTTTGGCACATGGAGCACTGCTACGGTTTATACCCAGTGTGGGTTCTTTTATGTACAGTAAGGTCGGATTTCTGACTGAAGCTTTTCCAGAATTCAGAGCACTGATAAGGTTTTTGTCCAGTGTGAGTTCTTTCATGTAAAGTGAGATGGGATTTCTGACTGAAGCTTTTCCAGCATTCAGAGCACTGATGAGGTTTTCGTCCAGTGTGAGTTCTTTCATGTAAAGTGAGATTGCATTTGCTACTGAAGCTTTTACAGCATTCAGAGCACTGATACGGTTTATGCCCAGTGTGGGTTCTTTCATGTAAAGTGAGACTGGATTTCTGACTGAAGCTTTTCCAGCATTCAGAGCACTGATACGGTTTATGCCCAGTGTGGGTTCTTTCATGTAAAGTGAGACAGAATTTCCGACTGAAGCTTTTCCAGCATTCAGGGCACTGATACGGTTTAAGCCCAGTGTGGGTTCCTTCATGTACAGTAAGGCTGGATTTCTGACTGAAGCCTTTCTGGCATTCAGAGCACTGATAGGGTTTTCGTCCAGCGCTAGTTTTCTCATGTTTAGTGAGGTGGGATTGATAACTAAAGCTGTTCTCACAGTCATTGCTCTTATTCGAGTTGTTTGTTTCTCCAAGTTGGGTTTGTTCCTGGATACATGTCATCTTAAGACTGAATCTGATTTCTGATTGTGTACTTGTTTATGTTACAACTCAGCATTAAATTTAAAAAAACATTTCAGATGCTCTTCTTAACATATGTATTTAACTAATGGTAGTTTTTACCTGGAGATCATTTCCCTACCTTTAAAGGCACCTATCTCTCTTGTCTTATAAACTTTCACTGAGGAGGCCCTTGTATTGATTAAGAGGCCTCTCATGGATTAATTTTCTCCAAGTTAATCCCGGGTGAATTCTCTCAAGTTTAATTAGTCTCATGTAGTGATTCCAGTTTATCACATTTGAATTAGGAGTTTGAAAAGCACTGATAAGTTCTTTGTGCTTTAGTGTTTGCCTGGTAGGTATGGTTGTTCATACAAGTAATGACAGATGATTAGGGCATGACAGGGTGGTTTATGAATTATCAATAGCGTAACACTGGCCCCTTTTATACTTTCTGTCAGTATATGCTTATTTGCTCAGTGGCTAAGACAGGTACATGATCAACTTTGGAGTTACAGGACCCTTTGAAATTACTCAGATCAAACTCAAGAGCCAGAGTTGGTGGGGGAAAGGAAATTATAATCCAGCATCTTTGCAGTAATGACATCTGAGAAAGCATATTTACAATGACTTGCTTTTAAATAATCTTTTCTTTCCTCTTGTCTCCAGAAGACGGAGATAAAAGACGGAGGATATTAGTCTTTTTGGCGGTTCTATCACATCACAACACGTCCACGGATGCTGATCTGTTGGGGAGGGTTTGGGTCTCCAAAGTATTTCTCATAAACCTTCTAACAAAATTTACAGAACTGAGTTTTCTCAAGTGCACTGCGTGGGGATCAATTGTGGCCAATGTTCTCCTTAATCTCAGTTACTGACACTTGGTAAACATTGATGGTCCTTTTACTTTAGGGATTTGACAACTTTCACATTCACCAGTTTCTTCCGCTACAACATCACCACCATTCCTGGCACATAGAATGTGTTTCTTCTCTAGTGCTCGAGAATGTTTTAACTTTCCTTGAAATAATCCTTTTTGTTGTGTTTCTCTAAATTTAAACCTTCTTTTTTCTGTTAATGCTTCAGTCACCTGTAGAAATGAAGTCAGAGATTGTAAATGAACACAAAGAAAAAATATTTATGACCTTATACTTTGCACAAAGAAAGTATTGACAAAAACAAGATAGGAAATCAGTTGAGTTGTATTTCTGATAGTGGTGAAACAGCTCTGGGACACTGTGTAGATCGGGAGCTTCGGATCACTGGAACTCAAGGATGTGAGAGTAAACGTATTTTAATATTTAAGAAAGAAACACAAGTTGCACATATACTGTGACACATATTCTCAGAAGCAGCCAACACAATCAATTTACAATTTCTGTGGCAAAGGCTGGAATCACAATGAGATATTTGTAATACTTTTAATGAATTATCACAATTTATTTACTCCCCTGCCCTCCTAGACTGTTAATCTATTCCTTTTTCCAGTGATCTAGGAAGGGATATTTTATTGAAGGAAGGAATTGGCCTTGTTGCACTCACTGCTTTAAATGCCACTATAGACTGACGCTGTGTCCAGTTAGCTCAGCGGAATTCACCCTTTCAAATTGTGCGGATGATAAGGACTTACTTGGTGGCCCAGAGCTCATCATGCTCCTCCGACAGGACCCAGGCACTGCAACACCTGAAAAAAAGAAAAAAACAGCACAACAGTAAAGAAAAACAGAAAGGGTCTAGAAAAGAAAATCACAAAACAGAAAAAATGGACAAAAGGCTATCTTCCACTCTCACCACATGTTCCAGCACAGGAAACCATAAGTTACTTCTAAAGACAGTGCCCCCAAGGTTAGCACCAGGTGCGGCTCCACCGGTTGTAACACACTAAAGCAAGCCCTGTGTGCATGTGTGTCCACGCACATGTACTGTTTCTTTTGCTTGTAGTAGACAAGATAGAAAAGGGCAGTTTAGCGGGATGTAAAGAGATGTAAGTCAGATCCAGAGATGAAAGATGCTGAAAGAATAGACAGAGGGAGGATAGTATCACATGGTGTAGAGGAGGAGACAAATGTGAGCATAGTTAAAGAACTGCTGGGCAAAACTGACCTAAAAAGGAACTGGACCTGCACTACACCCCCCAACATGTTCCAGGAGGAATGTGGCTCCATTATATTATTATCAGAAGTTTGATAACAACAAGAATAGTGCACAGAGGGAGTCAAATGTTGAAGTTGAAGAGACAAAAAAACAGAGATCAAGAAAGGGAATAGAGAAAGAAGAAACAGGGGAAAAGGAAACTTAAGAGTTATAGGAATTCTTACCTGACAGTTATATTATATTTTGTTCCTCCGAGGGTGGCAGCCACGCTGCACTACCTGGGAATCACAGAATACCTTGAAAGGAAGTAAAGAAATAATTTTGCGTCAGACGACAATCACACTTCATCCCATTTTACAAATAACCGTCCTGAAATTCCAAAACAAAAGAATCTCTTGTTCTCTGGAGGCCATTGTGAAGCAACTCTGGTTATGAATAAATACTTTTTTTGGGTTCAAGATCCATGACCCCTGCTGTAAAAGGTCTCTGTGAATATGGAGTGCACCCACAGTCTCAGATAACAGACCCTAACAACACAGTCCACATCTTCATAACCTCCATCTTTCCATTTACAGACCATGAAACTTGCAAATCAAAACAATCTGGTTCACAAAAGGCACGTTAAAGTCCTTGGACATAATTCTGCCCCGTTAATAAATCAGTTAACCAGACTCTTATTTTATAAAAACCATGCTCTCAGAGGAACAGCAATTCAAGCTCAAGCTGATGCAGAGTTCGAATGCTGAGCAATGGAAGCAACAAAGCATCAATGTGTTGGTGCTTTTTATTGATAAATTATCTGAAGGGATGATGCGGAGGGTCAGTGGCTGATGAGTCCTACAAGACGGAGACTCAAGGGCTTGAGTTTGGAATAAATCCTTTGCAAGACAAAGCTTAGAACATTGAACTGTTGAGGTAGAACCAGGGGCTGACTTCAGCCTCCTTTCACGGCTATTGCTGTGAATGTTCAACAATTAACCACTGTGGTCCTGCATGCAGCTGTTAACTGTTGAACATTCACAGCAACAGCTGTGAAACAAAGGTTTCGGAGTACCAGAGGTGTTTCAACCCCCCTCGGTCTCCGGGACACTGTTGCTTTATTAATTAACACATTCTGCCCTCATGGGGCAAACAGTGTAATGATCTTATAGTCAGCCGTAGCAGGCAATACTGCCCATTAAAGGACCGTTCCCTTGGTAAAGGCCCTTGCCTTTGGCTTTGGAGTTACAGCAAGCTGTAAGGCCATATTAAAGATTTAAAATAATTACTGAAGGCATAAACATGGTTACTCAGTCACAGAAATAATTATCATAATATTTGCAGGAGAATCACATAAAGGTAACCTCTAAAGTATATCAAAAGACAGACTCAGATATAACTCTAGCTGTAAAGTCAATAGACAGACCACCACAACAATTGTGTGCCAAGAAATAAGAAAATCTTTTTCTATAATATAAAATAGCACACTGACATAGAACCTGCTTAGTTCCAAATCCACGAAAAGTTCTTAAGTACAAAATCAGTAAGAGGAGTGACATGTAGTCTTTTGGCATTGAACCTTGTATGTTCTACCATACAATACATCAACATGGGACAACAATAGAATTACTTTAGCTCAGGTCCTCTACTATCCACTTGTTTTTTAATTCCCAGGATTGGAGAGTTACATGAGCTCCAGATCTCTTCTTTTAGAATGCGCTGCTCAATCACTTTATCAAGGACGGGTAAAAGTCCCTCCTCTGATTCACGTGTACGGTTGTACAGAGGAGTGTGTGGACACACTACATTCGGTTCACCGTGATTTAAGCTGGCTCTGCACTTTCAATCAATCCAGATTTCTTTCTTGTAAAATTCCAAGCCTCATGATTTTTCGTGCAATTTAAATCTGGAGTTAAATACTCTTTTGTAAAGCCTGGGAACAAACTAACTTACGAGCTACCGAATGTAATATAGAGTCTTCACATTGTGTTTGAATACCAACACCATCCAGTGTACAGTAATTTACACAAGTCATTTTACAAGGTTATTCCCTAACATAATCACAGTTTATGTTTCTGGCCATTCATTTATGGCCCAATTTGTACAGGAACATTTGCTGGCAGCTTATTAGTTGTTTATTAGAAATGCCTACAACTTGGACTCCTTTCCCAAGAGGGGTGGGTTGGGAGCTCCTGTCACTCTGACTGTGGAACGGGAGGCACTTTTATTGATTAAAAGAGATGCTGAATTCCCATTTACTTCTTCTACAAAAGGGCCACTCTGGGTGACCTCTAGGACTGCACCAAACATGCAATTCTTCTCCCGCCTCAGGCACCGTCATTGTGTCTGATTCACTTCAGTAGAAACTCCTAGTGTAGGTGCAAGTTGTGGAAAATCATTATTAATCACTGAAGGATTTTGTTGAAATCCTGAATTTGTTGAGAATTTGGCATTCTATTCTGTATTGGGCTGTGGGGCCATCGGCACTGAAGGTATGTTCCAATTTGACTGCCTATGATTCTGCATGCTCGTCACAGAGGCCAGTTGGGCTGGGACCATTGGCTGTGACATCCCATTCTGTGCCATTTGAATCATATTACCGTTTCCCAGTTTGCTGCTAGCATGGCAAGGAGTGTGTCTTATTCTGCACATTATTAATATTTTAGGTATTTATATTGCCACGGTTAGTAAAACTGATACCTTGAGAAATCAAAATTCTGGATGCAACGCTAAAAGAAAGGTAGACACGAAACCAAAAGCGTCCTTTTCTGCCCGGTCTCTGACTTTGCTATATTGTGTAAATCTGCACTAATTTGTGTCGCTCTCATTATTTTTGATCAATAGACTTGCTTAAACCTTTGTCTTTAAATTAAATGATTAACTCTTTATACTTTTGCATAACAATCTTGGGTCATTTTGGGGCGCTTTACTCTGTGGCTCTTCAACTGGCCACTTTACAACCAACTTTAACTCATTCCAGAAATCTCTTCAGACAATAATTTCAAAGACCAGATTCAAACCCATCCACAGCACTTTCAAAACAGTTACAATCTTCTCCCCCTCCGAGCACCACTTTTCTGGTTGTTTATAAGCGTGTGGAAATTTGTTGTGAATGTATAAATATCAGCTCTCGACCATGGCACATCCACATACGCTCCTTCATGCACTTCTCAATGGAAACTCTTTTACATCAACTGTTTCCGACTCTAAACCACATTCGTCAGCATTCCCTATTTCTATACTTTCCTTTGTGTTTTTCTCCCCTTCATTGTCCATTTGTTTGTATTATTTCTTCTCATCATCCCAATCTCTTATTGTACTTATTAGTTCTCTCAGATGTGTTCTTAATGGTACAATTGTCACACTTCATATTGCTGAATTCACATTATGCTCTTTTGATAAATCCTCAAGTTTCTCGTAAGCGTCGCATGCACACTTTGACGTTTCCAAATTCAAATATTTCAATTCTTCTTCATTATACAACATTGTCATCTCTGAGCCAATCATACCATTTATAATTTCTTCAAATATGTTGTCTTAAAATATCAGTTTTTTTGTTTGCTCTACTGAGGCAACTGGGTAACTGAGCTAGATCCTGCTTCATCTATCCGTACACTTCGCTCTCCTGCACCTTTCTCTACCATTTGCATTTCCATACGAGCCTCATTTTATAGTGGCGGTCTCTCTCAACCAACAAATCATTTAGAAATTCTTCTTCTTCATAACCCCTCTCCTTCTCTCCCATCTCTTTCTTTTTGTCATCCTTTTTGTTGTTCTTTCTTATCAGCATTTATTTTCCTTTAGTCTATGTCATCAGTAAGAAAGTAAAATCACACATGGCTTCTGTAACCTCCTCCCTCCATGTTTTTTTCCGTAAACTCACCCTTGCATCAAATCAATGGTTTATGGTCGTTTTAACCTGACCTTTCAACATTTTGTTATGTTGCTTCTCATTCGCTACAACATCCCACAGTTAGAAATTGGGGTTTTGGTTGACTGGGGTGTAAGCCCTGTTCAAGCAGCAACCGCAATCCCAGTCAGAGTAAGGGGCGCTTTCCCTCACCAGTAATGTTGCAAGTGCATTCACTCTGTAGAGATTTGGAGAATGTAATGTCCTCCTCTTGTTGTCACCATTATGTGCACCAATAGAGTGTAGTGAACCCGATTTCAAAACATCACATTGAGTAAAGTCTATGAAGGATACATCACCGTTTGTGTGCACCTTAGAGCCTCAATAAATGCGGCAGCAAGACTCATCAATGGCTCGAAAAGAAGCTCCCACATTTTCCCAGACCTAAAATCTCTAAATTGGCTACCATTTGAAGCCAGAATTCACCTAAAAATAGCACGCATGACCCATAAGGCTATACATCACAAGACTCCCAGCTACCTAGCACAGAAGCTGACGATATCTGGTGGGACAAGATCCTCAAGAAGTGCGGAAAACCTGCTGTTGAAACCACATAGATTCAACAAAAAGAAAACATACAAACAAACCTTCTCTGGGATGGCGCCCAGGATGTGGAATAGTCTCCCCCCAGAAACCAGACTGAATGCCTCTACCGCATCGTTCAAAAAGGAAGTAAAAGCGATTAGTATGGCAAAATTCACCGGATCTTAGACCAAAGAAACCCAGAGTTTATTCGTACCCTTACTGGTAATCCTCACTGCCACAAGGGTCCATTCAGTCACTCTAGTCACTTTATCTGACCGCGACTTGATTCATTGGACTTTCTGTTTCTGTTTGTACCCTACTGCCTCCCTTCGCACGAGTTTTTTGTATATGTTACTTACATGCATCTATCCGTTTGTATAATTACCCTGATGGAATGTAAAGCGCTCTGATATCCGCAAGGATCTTGTTCGCACTCTATAAAACTTTCAAAAATAAATAAATAAATAAAAATAAAAATAAGGCACAGTGTACAGTGAGGACTCGAGGAAACTGCTTGGATGACTCGTGCAGTTCTGTAGTGCGGGGTACGGAATCTCTCATAATACTGGTTTTTACACGTGTTGTGCCCAGGATCAATGAGCCTTGAGCCTTAGAAGCACGCAGTCGCTTTTATTGTAATTGTAGGTGGCGGTACACGTTAATGGCTGTTATCCAGATCTAACTTGTATCTGGGCCAGGAAGCCTCAGGGGGTTTGTGGAGGAAGGCGGGTCTGTTGTGATATAATGACCAGTGGCTGATATTAGGTCCTCAATATCCCTGGGAATGGCATCACATCCCTTTAATCCTAATGATGTCCATGGCATTATAGGAAATGACATCACATTACAATGGACCCAGTGTGGCTACAGATGAAGATGCCATCAGGAAAACTACAAGAGAAGACATAGATAAAATACTTGTGAGGACTGCCTCAATGATGCTTCCGTTCACCAAGGTGTGTGTGTAGTGAAGTGTTGGGAGCTCCAGTAGCTGTGGTGAGGCATGTAAGGTATGATATGGCTTTTCACCCTCCATTACAGAGCCAGGCAAGGACCAGGCAACACAGCCGCTCTCCCTTCAGTGACATGGCAGAGATGGCAGTAAAGCTGTGTCTATATCTCTTCCGCTCCCGCCAGCATGGGGAGGACCAGAAAGTGAGCTGGGACCTAGGAAGGACCAGGGCTTGAGCCGGGGCCTGGTGAAGACCGGGGACATGAGCAGTGGCCTGGAGGGGACCAGTATATGAGTCGGGACCTGGTGAGGACCAGGATGTGAGTCGGGACCTGGTGAGGACCAGGATGTGAGCCGGGGCCTGGTGGGGACCAGGATGTAAGCCCTGACTGTGGGAGGATCAGGATGTGAGCTGCGGCCTGGTGGGGAACCAGGGTGTGAGCCGGGGCCTGGTGGGGACCAGGATGTGAGCCGGGGCCTGGTGGGGACCAGGATGTGAGCCGGGGCCTGGTGGGGACCAGGATGTGAGCCGGGGCCTGGTGGGGACCAGGATGTGAGCCGGGGCCTGGTGGGGACCAGGATGTAAGCCCTGACTGTGGGAGGATCAGGATGTGAGCTGCGGCCTGGTGGGGAACCAGGGTGTGAGCCGGGGCATGGTGAAGACTGGGGCATGAGCCAGGGCCTCCTGAAGACCAGCGTATGAGCCTGATGAGGAGTAGAACATGACCCGTGGCCTGGTGGGGACCAGGATGTGACCCGTGGCCTGCTGAGGACATGGATACGGAGCCCGCTTTCGCTCACCCGGGGTGAAGAGCCATTCTGGGACGAGAGGGTTCTGCTGCATAGGAGTGCCAGAGCAAGGGGGAGGGCTCCCAAACCATGATCTTCAAAGGAAGGAGGGGACAGGCAGAAGAAGCCAGTTTCATTTACACCCCTACCCTCTGGACCCAGCCAGATGGCAGGCATAAGGAAGGAATGTGCGGATGCCGGGGGGAGGGAGAATATGGAGATGAGCCATCCTGGAGGGTGGTTTAGTCAGCTCATGTCTCTCTTCAGCCACATTGAATTTTGGAGAAATAGTGCTTTCAGGGAGGCCATTGCCCCACACTTTGGAGGAAATGGTCATGCACTGGGGTGCTGCCCTGCTCTTCATTGGACAGGAGTGCCTTCCTGTGCGACCCCAGAGAACACCGAATAAGGACTGCCAAGCAGGACACTTGATTTGCACCATCAGGCCCGGCATCCTGACTGACTGCGCCCGTTGCATTATCTGAACTACAGCCCTTTAAATGTACCTTGTTTCAAGAGGAATAAAGAGTGGGCTCCGTGCAAGCTACAGGTTAACAGAGCTCCCCTGCATCAAGTCCACCAAGAGCCCCCTGAGTGGAGTGAATCCAGTGGACTTGTAAGGGTGTTGTCCAGGTGCATTGTGGGAATTGTGTTCCTAACCTTTCAAGGACCATTTTGGCAATTTCAGACCCATGGATTGTGTTTTCGGCACTTTGGACCATCAAGAGTAACTTCATGAAGAAGTTCCAGATGTTTGGGAAAGTTTGGTGAACTTTGTGAGAAAACTCCATAGGGAGACCGGACTCTCACAGAAAGGCAATCCGGCGAACCCTCACTGAATCTGGCCTGCTGGAGGAGGTTGCACGACGTCTGGCGAGAATTCCTCCAGAAAAGGTTCCTAGTGTAAAGGTAAAATCTTGGCCGGGGCGTCCCACTTAGTGTATCCAACCAGGGATCGATCTCGTCAGCCTCAATCTTTGACCTTGTCCCGGTCAGAGGCGACCAAATGTACAGAAGTGGCTCTATTGGTTTCTGAGCAGTAGAAAGTATTTCATCTTTAAAAAATCACATCTCTGGTAACCTACATTAGATTTTTTTGTTTTAATGTCATTTAAAAGAGAAACATATTACCAATTTTTATAAATGGGTGTTGGATTTTTAATGTGGGTTGTGTCTTAATTATTTACTGGATTGGTGTTTTTAAATGCTTAACATACCTGTCTCTGAAGCTAAGCCTGCCTGCTCACAGCCAAGCTACCAAGGGTTGAGCATGGGAATACTTTTATGAGACCTATTCTGAGCCCTCTATCGTGTCCGTGGTATTATTGCCAGTGGTAGATATATATTTACCACAACTATTAAGCCACTTTCCAACAATGGGCCTTACCTCCCACTGGACAGGCCTCGTGTTCTCTGCATCCCTCCTAGACAAGCCCCACCTCCTCTGAACCCCCCCCCCCAGCTCAGGACAGACCTCCCTTCCTCTTCATCTCTCGGACAGACCTCACCACCTCTTCACCCCCTGGACAGGACCGGTCTCACCTCCCCAGCACCCACCCCTGCCTCCACCCAGGACAGGCCTCAATTGCTCTTCACCCCTTTGGGCAGGATTGGCCTCACCTACTCTGCACCTCTGGACAGGCCTCTCCTCCTCTACACCCCTGGACAGGCCTCACCTCCTCTTCACCCCTGGACAGGCCTCACCTCCTCTGCACCCCTGGACAGGCCTCTCCTCCTCTGCAGCCCCCGGACAGGCCTCTCCTCCTCTGCACGCACCGGGACAGGCCTCACATACTCTGCACCCCTGGACAGGCCTCTCCTCCTCTGCACCCCTGGACAGTCCTCACCATCTTTTCACCTCTTCAGGACAGGCTCCACCTCCTCTGAACTCCCAGCACAAGACACACATCCCTTCCTCCCCACCCACTGAACAGGCCTCACCTCCTCTCCACCCTCGTGGACAGCCTCACCTACTCTGACCCCTGGACAGGCCTCTCCTCCTCTGCACCCCTCACCTCCTCTCCATCCCTGGATAGGCCTCACCTCCTCTCCATCCCTGGACAGGCCTCACCTCCTCTGCACCCCTGGACAGGCCTCACCTCCTCTGCACCCCTGACCTCATCTGCACCCCCTGGACAGGCCTCACCTCATCTGCACCCCCTGGACAGGCCTCACATCCTCTGACCCCCTGGACAGGCCTCACCTCCTCTGCACCCCTGGACAGGCTTCACCTCCTCCGCTACCCTGGACAGGCCTCTCCTCCTCTGCACCCCTGGACAGGCCTCCCCTCCCCTGCACCCCTGGACAGGCCTCTCCTCCTCTGCACCCCTGGACAGGCCTCACCTCCTTTATACCCCTGGATAGGCCTCTCTTCCTCTGCACCTCTGGACAGACCTCTCCTCCTCTGCACCCCTGGACAGACCTCTCCTCCTCTGCACCCCTAGACAGGCCTCTCCTCCTCTGCACCCCTGGACAAGCCTCTCCTCATGCACCCCCGGACAGGCCTCACCTCCTCTGCTCCCCTGGACAGGCCTCTCCTCCTCTGCACCCCTGGACAGACCTCTCCTCCTCCGCACCCCTGGACAGGCTGCACCTCCTCTGAACCCCTGGACAAGCTTCACATACTCTGCACCCCTGGACAGGCATCTCCTCCTCTGCACCCCTGGACAGACCTCTCCTCATCTACACCCCTGGACAGGCCTCACCTCCTCTTCCCCCCTGGACAGGCCTCACCTCCTCTGCACCCCTGGACAGGCCTCTCCTCCTCTGCACCCCTCTGGACAGGCCTCACCTCCTCTGCACCCCTGGACAGGCCTCTCCTCCTCTGCACCCCTGGACAGGCCTCTCCTCCTCTGCACCCCCCTGGACAGGACTCACCTCCTCTGAACCCCTGGACAAGCCTCACATACTCTGCACCCCTGGACAGGCATCTCCTCCTCTGCACCCCTGGACAGACCTCTCCTCCTCTGTTCCTGGATAGGACTCACCTCCTCTTCCCCCCTGGACAGACCTCTCCTCCTCTACACCCCTGGACAGGCCTCTCCTCCTCTGCTCCCCTGGACAGGCCTCTCCTCCTCTGCACCCCTGGACAGGCCTCTCCTCCTCTGCACCCCTGGACAGGCCTCCCCTCCCCTGTTCTCCGTGATGTCATTGGAGCGCCTTCAAGAGCAGGAATCCAGGAAAGAAGGTGACCCCCTTCAAGGGGGAGGAGGGGGTGCCAAGCCCCCCCCCCCTGCCCCCCCCGGCAAGTGACAGCTGCAGAAACAGGACCCAAGTCTCGTCTGGAGGCATGTAGAATGGTTGTAACAGAGTTTGTACAATACGGTACCTCTGATAGGGTCTCCGTACTCCACCGCTCCTCCCCATGGATTACTGGAAGCCTGTTACAACCATTCTACACGCCGGTTATCATCCCGAGCGCGCTGACCCCCCTCCGCCTTGCAGTTCCCTTAAGGGGTCCAGGATCAATAGACACCTCGACTTTCTCAAATCTTACATCTCAGCTAATTCGGGGGACTCGAACCACCATTCCAATTGGATTTGAGTGCCAAGTTTACTCAGGAATACATTGTGGTCTATTGTGATCATTCATTTACATCAGCTTCCTAGGAGCAACCTCATCTAGGACTATCGTACCCACCTGACTATACAGTATATGCCCTGATGAAATTCCCTAGGCACGAATGGGAATGAAACGCGTTGGCTGTGCCATTGTATGCAAAAGGAAAATAAAGAATATATTTAAGAAAAGAACAGAAGATTTACACATTTAATGAACTTTTTGTGCTTTTGACTTTATTGAGTGCGTCTCTCTACTCTCTTGTACAATAACGGCTCCATTAGACATCCAAAAGAAACTGTATTGACGAAACCAGACTCAATGAAGAACTGGTACAGGTGGAAAAAAGATTTATGGCCAGGGGATATGGCAAATATGTAATTGACATGGCTCAGTCAAAGATCAACAAGAAGGACAGAAACACTCTTCTCAAACAAAGATGCGGTAAAACGGTGTCGGATTCTAAAAAAATCAGATTTATCACACCATATACTTCGATCAGTGCAGGTTTGTATAGAATCTGAAACAAACACTGGCATCTGTTATTAGAGGATGGAAGTCTACGTGAGAAGATAGGCACCAAACCCTCAATTACTTTTAGGAAGGGAAAAACACTTAGACAAGAACTATGTCTGAGTTATCTTCAACCTAAGAGAACGAGTACATGGTTACCTACTGCCCCCAAGGGATTTTACAAATGTGGAATGTGCAGTGTGTGCTATTTTGCCATGAATAAAACTACCAAATTCAAATATAATAGTGCGATAACACACAGTTAATCACTTCATTAACTGCAATACTACACATGTAGTTTATTGCATGAAATGCATTTGTAATAAAATCTATATTGACAGCACTGTACGGCCCTTGAAAGACAGAATACAAGAACACATAAAAGCAATCTGCAATAACAACACACAATACCCTTTTGCAGTACATTTTAACACCATACATGCAAACAAAGAGATCATAAATATAGGGTTTCGTGGTTTAGATGTGGCACAGCTGGGCCAAAGAGGTGGTAACAGGATTTCCAAACTGCGACAGATTGAAAGTAATGGATCATTTCCCTACGAGCAGTAGAACAGGGAATAAACACAGACAAATAACTTTTTGAATTACTGGCATGAATGCCACAGCACCGGACCACCCCCTCCTCCCAGGCCTTCAAAACGGACCTCAAAGTTCTCCTCCTTCAAAGACACTTCCAAAAGTAATTCACGTCCTCTCTATTATCTGAAGGAAGACCTCCCATTATTGTAAATTCTATTGTCCTTGACTATTGAAGTGCCCTCCCAGTGTGTTCTGCCATTTATTGCAGTATTATCCTTCTACCTGTGTTTGTTTCTCTTTTGTAACATGCACAGGTCACTTTTCTCTTGTAAGACGCTGTTTGCTACCTCGTACATTTTGTTTGCTTTAGATACTTGCACAAGTGCCACCATTGTCTACGTAACGTTTGTTCTTGTGTTTGAGTGTCTGGTATTAATTGCAGTATTTTACCTCTACTTGTACTTTGTACGCCTTTGTAACCTGCACACGTCACTTTTCTCTTGTAACACTGTTTGCTACCTCTTATATTTTGTTTGCTTTAGATACTTACACAAGTGCCACCATTGCCTACGTAACGTTTGTTCTTGTGTTTGAGTGTCTGCCATGTATTGCAGTATTTTACCTCTACTTGTACTTTGTGGGCTGTTGTAACCTGCACAGACGTCACTTTTTCCTCCTGTAATGCACCGTTTGCTCCTCTTGTATTTTGTTTGCTCACGATTGTCACTTTTGCCTCATGTAATGTAACGTTTGCTTTTGTAATTTGCTCACTTGTAATGTTCTCATGTATCAGCTCTGTTCCTATGGTGAAGCGCTCTGACGCCTTCGGGTGAAGTCCGCGCTATATCAAAACGCAGAAAATAAATAAATAAAGTGTGTGTGGCTGTGCTCAGTGTGTGGTTGTGTGTAGTGCATGAGTGTGTGTGGCTGTGCTCAGTGTGTGGTTGTGTGTAGTGCATGAGTGTGTGTGGCTGTGCTCAGTCTGCTGTGAACGGGGAGAGGCGGGGCCGTCTCTCTGGGGGGGGGGGGGGTATACACTCCCCCTCTCTGTGATTGGCCGTTACAGTGTCCGCACCTGTCCAGGTCCCTCAAGGGTTGACAGCAGAGCCCCTCCTCCCCCAGCCCTCCTGGGTGAGCAGCCTTGAGACCCCCCCCTCTCCGACCTCCGCCGCCCTGGTGTCCAGAGGCCCTGAACTCTAGCGCCTTGAAGCAGCTTCTATTCGCTGACCGGCATCTACTGAGAGGACCCCCCAGGAGAGGGGGCACTGACCGTCCGGCACTGGTGAGTGACCCCCCCCCCCCACTCCAGCCCGGGCGCTCTGCACTCTAGTGCCTTGAAGCTGATGCTGACCTGCCACTAGTGAGGGGCCCAGAGGGCGCCCCCGGGAGAGGGGGCACGGACCGAGCAGGGCTCAGGTGACTGAGAACCCCCCCACCTCCTTCACTCTGGTCTCACCGCCGTGTGTCCAGGCGCTCCGCAATCTAGCGCCTTGAAGCTGACGCTGACCTGGCACAGAGGGCGTCCCGAGCCCCCGGAGAGGGGGGTCACGGACCGGGGAGGGCTCAGGGCTCGGGTGAGTGGCTGACCCCCCTCTTGTGCTGCGCTCTCTGCCGAGCCTCAGTCTCGAGGCGCTAGGATCCTCTTCTAGGGCGCCCACGTGTCTCACTGATGGACTCAGACGGGAGGGGGGGCGCATAGCGCCATGACAGACAGCAACAGCCGCAGCGCCTGCTGATGAGGGGGGGGGGGGGGGATGTGTTTGGTGCGTTGAGTCGGTGGTTGCAGTGTGGGGGTGGCGGGGGTGGGGTGGACTGTAGTTGTTTCGGTCGCACATGCACTCTCTTTTCGGGGCATCCCTGCATTGCCGCGTGGGGTCTGTTTTGGGGTCGGCAGCGGGGTCGGTGGTTTGGGGCCCACCTTCCTCTAACAGATGGTCCGTGGGTTGGGTGTCCAGGGGGGTGCCAGGCTCATTAAGACTGTCTGCGGTTTCACGTGGACATTAGATTCGCAGTGCCCGGGGGTCGGTTGCCTGGTATGTGGAGTGTGCGGTGGAGGCTGGAGCACCTCGGGGCACTCAGTCTTAGGGGCCTCCACCCACCCCTCACACCCCTCACACCCCCACACCCCCCACAGTCCCGCGCCCTGGGGAGGTGGTAGTCAGCCTCCCGCGCTGTCCATCCTGCTCTGAAGCCCGCTCGCCCGGCGAGGGCCCTCCTGGGCCTAATATGACGAGGGTCGGGAGCTGAGGATAAACCACTGTGGGACCCCTGACACCAGGACGCTGCTGCCAGCCCTCACACCCCTCACACCCCACACACCCCTCACACCCCTCACACCCCCACACCCCCCACAGTCCCGCGCCCTGGGGAGGTGGTAGTCAGCCTCCCGCGCTGTCCATCCTGCTCTGAAGCCCGCTCGCCCGGCGAGGGCCCTCCTGGGCCTAATATGACGAGGGTCGGGAGCTGAGGATAAACCACTGTGGGACCCCTGACACCAGGACGCTGCTGCCAGCCCTCACACCCCTCACACCCCACACACCCCTCACACCCCTCACACCCCCACACCCCCCACAGTCCCGCGCCCTGGGGAGGTGGTAGTCAGCCTCCCGCGCTGTCCATCCTGCTCTGAAGCCCGCTCGCCCGGCGAGGGCCCTCCTGGGCCTAATATGACGAGGGTCGGGAGCTGAGTGTTGGACAGGCCACATGAAGGGCCGCTCTCCCCCGGCCCAACCAGGCCCGAACCAGCCACGCAAGTACCACACACCATCATTGCACGTCCACCGTCCCCGCAGGGACCCCTACACTCGAACCTGTTGACCGCGTAGGCCGACCCACTACCGGCCTGCGCGCCCATCCTGGGCGCCATCTTGGACACTCCACCACGAGGCCGCCTGGCCCCCGATCGACCTCAACCCTGGGCCTGGCCAGGCCTCAGACATTCCGGCACCAACATCCACCCAGGAGGTGAGCGGGCTACTTGGTCAGTCAATGGGAGCAGGAGGTGTCGATGGCTCTCCCCCGCCAAGTGCCGCTCGCCCATCGCCTCCCCGGGCGCTGGCTCCACCCCCCTGCTGGGTGTCTGAACCCCCTCATCCCGGACCTCCCGACCTCCAAGTGCGAGGGTCCGGACATCAAAGCACACCAGCCCTATAACTGGGGCAGCTCCAGAGCAGGAGGGCAGTTGTATCTTGGAGTCGAGAGACGCAAAGAAGAACTCATCCTTGACGGACTACTGGCGCTGCCGTAGCTCTGCCTTGTGCACCCTCGTCTTGCCTGCTGGCGCTGCCGCGGCTTTGGGAACCACCCTATCCTTCATCATCGTCGGGACCTGCTGGCGTGGCCGCGGACCGTTGTAACCACCACCTTCATCGGGACCGGCTGGCTCTGCCGCGGACCGTCGTCTTCCTTCATCCATCTCGGGACCTGCTGGCTCCGCCGCGGCCCGTTCATCTACACCACCGAGCTCGAGGATTGAGAGCTATTTTCCATCTTTTGGTAACAAGACTGTCCCGCTACCCTTTTCCCAAACAGAGACCAGAATAGAGGGGACCCCTGAGTCCAGACCTCCTTGTACCATTCTACCGTACGTGAAGAATTGTCTATAAAGTATCGTTGAACTTTATCATTGTGTGGTGTCCGTCTGTGGGGGGGAAGTTACTTGTCTGTACGATTCACTGGAGACGGCTCTCCCCGGAGACCTCTCCCCGTATCCTCGGCCGACCCTCCCGGTCCGTCTAACATTGGTGGCCAGCGACGGGATCCGAATCACCGCATAAACCGTACAGAGAGTAGCTCACCCCACGGCGAATCACGATGTCAACTAAAGACAGCGGATCAACGGAGAAATTCCAGATGGAGAAATTGGGCGAGTACAGCCATCGTGAACTTAAACAGTTCTGTATCGAATTAGGTATCGCTACCACCGGACTAAATACCAAAGATGACTTTAAGCAGGCCCTGGAATCTTGGGCAGAAACCGGGGCTGCCGGAACCCCCAATCAAGACATCGCAGCACAAACCCCCATGGCCCCTGAAGAACGAAGAACGGGTCTCTCGCCAGACGAGATCCAGGAACGAGAAAGAACCCGACTACACGAGCTGGAAATGGCCCGGCTCAAAATGGACGTTGAACTAAAGTTGGCCGAACAGAAAATCAACTTAGAGCACCTGCGTCTCCGAGAAGAAAGAGAGGAGAAACAGAGACAAAGGGAGCTCGAGGAAAAGAAACTGGCATATGAACATGAGCGGAAATTAGCTGAAATCGACCTACGCAAACAGAATAAAGAAACAGGGGTGCCCGAGCAACCCCACACTCCAGGGGCAACAGAGAAGAAGGTACACATCCCCAAGGATGTCGTTCGAGAATACTTCCGAGAGGACGACATCCAGCAATGGTTTAAGGCCTATGAAATCGCTATGACTGCACACCGGATCGATAGAAGCGATTGGGGGGCCGGTCTGTGGGGGAGATTCCTCAATGAGGGCCGCGACGCCCTGCTGCAACTCCCGGACCAGCAGATGACCTCCTATGACCATATGAAAGCTGCACTCCTCACCCGCTATGGCCTCACACCCGAGATGTACCGTCAGAGGTTCCGAGACTGCACCCGCATCCCAGGTACAACTTGGGTGGACTATGTCAATTACTTTAGCCGAGCCTTCGAGGGCTGGATCAAAGGAAGCAAGGTCACAACCTACGAACAACTGTTCAATCTTATGGTATGGGAGCATCTGTCGAACAATTGCTTCATTGAACTTCGCCAGCACCTCCTCGACAGCAAGTTAACGGATCCCCGGCAGCTCGCAGCCGAAGCAGACCGGTGGGAGATCACCAGAGTGAGTCGAAATGGGTCCTCCGAACAGAACCGGAACAACAATGGTCAGCACCGTCCCCGAGGAGGTGGAGGCCAAGGACGCGGAAGAAGCAACGCTCCGGTCACCCCCACTACCAGCCCCACCCCCCCGGCCAGCCGGGGCAGCACCCCAGCGCGACCGGGACATCGAGCCAATGTTACCTGCCATCGTTGTCAACGAGTCGGACACTATGCAAACGACCCAAACTGCCCCCAGTACCAGAGCCCAAGACCCCGCCAAGTAGCCGCTGCTGCTCTGGGGGAGGAACGGATCTCAGAGGAACAAGAAGAATATGAACAGGAACACCAAGAATGGGAGCCGGCCGCCATGGCTCTCGCCTGCCTAGGGGGGAGAGACATGGTCCCGCGGGTCCCCCTACCCGCTAATACCCAGAAGTACAGCCAATGGGTGGGCATCAATGGACGCCGGGCTGAAGCCCTTCGTGACACTGGGGCCAGTGTAACAGCCGTCCGCTGTCACCTGGTGACCCCCGAACAATACTTACCAAACATTCTCTGCCCTGTACGTTCAGCCGATAACTCAGAAAGTCTGTGCCGGATGGCCTGCGTCCCCTTCGAATGGGGAGGGGTCTCCGGCATGTTGAAGGTGACGGTCCGAGATGATGCCCCCGTAGACTGCCTCCTGGGTAATGACCTGGAAAGCTCTCCATGGGCAGCAGTCGAACGAAAAGAGCACCTGGGGATGCTGGGCGTCCCGGACTGGGCGTGCGTCACCACCCGGTCCATGACCGCCCGTGCCAACACCCGCCCAGAGGAACTCGAATGGCCGGCGCCACCGCCTCCGGTCGCCCCCGCCGAAACCACCGACCGTGACGTCCCCCCCGAACCAGCTCAACCTCCAGACCTCGCTAACCTCGACCAGTGGCCTCAAGAGGGGGGGCCCACGCAAGAGCAATTTCGCCAAGAACAAAAGACCTGTCCCTCCCTCGAGGGACTCCGCCAGCAAGCGCTAGCCCAAAGCGCAGGGGATACCTCCGGAACTCACTGGGTCTACTGGGACAATGATCTGCTGTACAGTGAGCAAAGAATCGCGGAGCTGGGGGCCAGCCGAGTCCTAGTGGTACCCCTCCGTTTTAGAGACTTTCTGCTAAACCTGGCCCACGATGTCCCCCTGGCAGGACACTTGGGTCAAGACAAAACCTATAGCCGCCTGGTGACCCACTTCTTCTGGCCCAAAATGAGGGACAATGTACACCAGCATTGCCGATCTTGCCCCACGTGCCAAGCCAGTGGGAAGAGCGGCCGCAAACTGAAAGCCCCCCTGCAACCTTTTCCCGTGGTCACCACCCCGTTCGAGAGGGTCGGAATCGATATCGTGGGGCCCCTGGACCCGCGCACAAAACAAGGCCATCGATTCATCCTGGTGCTAGTGGACCACGCCACCCGCTACCCGGAGGCTGTCCCCCTGCGGACTGTGACAGCCCCGGTAGTCGGCCGGGCTCTGATGGGGATCTTCTCCCGGGTGGGCTTCCCCCGGGAGGTCGTCAGTGACAGAGGCACGAACTTTATTTCGAAATATATGAAATCTCTCTGGCAACAGTGCGGGGTTACCTACCGGTTCACGACCCCCTATCACCCTCAAGGAAACGGACTCGTTGAGCGGTTCAACCGCACGCTCAAAGGGATGATCGGGGGGTTGGAAGAGCCCCTCCGTCGCCAGTGGGATGTACTGTTGCCGTGCCTTCTCTTCGCATATCGAGAGGTTCCCCAGAAGTCCCTGGGCTTCAGCCCATTTGAACTGCTATATGGACACCCCGTGCGCGGGCCGCTCAGCCTAGTTAAGGAAGGCTGGGAGATGCCCCCTCTAAAGAACCCACCAGATGTTTTCCGCTACCTCCTAACACTCCGCAACCAGACCCGGCGATTCCGAGAACTAGCAAAAGCCAACCTAGAGGCCAGTCAGGAGGACATGAAAAGGTGGTATGACCGAAATGCCTCCTCCGTCGAATTTGAACCTGGGCAACAGGTATGGGTGATGTCCCCCACTGAACCCTGCGCCCTACAAGACAAGTGGACAGGGCCCTTCAAAGTGGTCGAGCGCAAGGGTCCGGCTACCTATCTCATCGACTTGGAATCTTCCCGGAACCCCCTCCGGGTCCTCCACGCTAACAGACTGAAACCGCACTTTGTACGGACAGAACTCAGCCTCCTGATGGCCACAGACAATGGGGCTGAAGAGGACTCCGAGCCCCTCCCGGACCTCCTACGAACGCGGGAGAAAGACGGTTCCGTAGATGGGGTCCGACTCTCAGAGGCCCTCACCCGAGAGCAACACCAGGAGTGCCAAGTTCTCCTGTCACAATTCGCCAGCCTGTTCTCCCTCACCCCAGGTGTCACTTCCTGGTGTACGCACGATGTGGACACGGGGGACAGCCCCCCTATCCGCCACCGGGCCTACCGCGTGCCAGATCGGGTACGGGCCTGCATCCAGGAGGAAGTAGCCAAAATGCTCACGCTCGGGGTCATCGAGCCCTCAGACAGCCCCTGGGCCAGCCCTGTAGTACTGGTCCCCAAAGCAGCTGCCCCCGGCACCACACCAGAACTCCGGTTCTGCGTCGACTACCGGGGCTTGAATGCGGTCACCAGGACAGACGCACATCCCATCCCCCGGGCAGATGAACTAATCGACCGCATGGGAGCTGCCCGCTACCTCAGTATCTTCGACCTGACGGCGGGCTACTGGCAAATCGGCCTCACACCCCGGGCACAAGAACGTTCTGCCTTTTCCACGCCCGATGGCCATTACCATTTCACAGTCATGCCCTTCGGCATGAAGAATGCCCCAGCAACGTTCCAACGGCTCGTCAATCAGGTCCTGGCGGGGCTCGAAGGATTCAGCGCCGCCTACTTAGACGACATCGCTGTATACAGCAACCAGTGGTCCGAGCACCTCCACCACCTCCGAGCAGTACTGCACGCCCTTCAGCAAGCTGGCCTCACGATCAAGGCCAGCAAATGTCAAATTGGGCAAGGGTCTGTAACCTACCTCGGGCACCAGGTGGGAAGCGGCCTGGTGGCCCCTCTGCAGCTAAAAATTGCCGCCATCCAGTCCTGGCAGCCCCCCACTACCCAGACCGAGGTACGAGCCTTCCTGGGCCTCACGGGCTATTACCGAAGGTTCGTGAAAGACTATGGTACTATCGTGAGGCCCCTCACAGAGCTCACGTCAAAAAATCAGCCCCAGAAAGTCAACTGGACCCCAGAGTGTCAAGCTGCATTTGAACAATTGAAAGCCGCCATGTGCTCCACCCCTGTGCTCCAGGCCCCCGACTACAGCCGGGAGTTCATCGTCCAGACGGATGCCTCCGACCATGGCATTGGGGCAGTCCTGTCCCAAGTGAACACCGAAGGCCATGACCAGCCGGTGGCCTTCATCAGCCGGCGACTCCTACCACGGGAACAACGCTGGAGCACCATAGAGAGGGAGGCCTTCGCGGTGGTATGGGCCCTCAAGAAGCTCCGGCCCTACCTTTTTGGCACACCCTTTCGGGTACAGACCGACCACCGACCCCTGCAGTGGCTGATGCAGATGCGGGGGGAAAACCCGAAGTTGCTACGCTGGTCCATCTCCCTACAAGGGATGGACTTCACAGTTGAACATCGGCCTGGGCCCGATCACGCCAACGCAGATGGCCTGTCCCGGTTCTTCCGCCTCGACGAGAAGAGTCCCCAAGAGAATGGGTAACTCTCCCCGCCTTCAGCTGGGGGGGACGCATGTTGGACAGGCCACATGAAGGGCCGCTCTCCCCCGGCCCAACCAGGCCCGAACCAGCCACGCAAGTACCACACACCATCATTGCACGTCCACCGTCCCCGCAGGGACCCCTACACTCGAACCTGTTGACCGCGTAGGCCGACCCACTACCGGCCTGCGCGCCCATCCTGGGCGCCATCTTGGACACTCCACCACGAGGCCGCCTGGCCCCCGATCGACCTCAACCCTGGGCCTGGCCAGGCCTCAGACATTCCGGCACCAACATCCACCCAGGAGGTGAGCGGGCTACTTGGTCAGTCAATGGGAGCAGGAGGTGTCGATGGCTCTCCCCCGCCAAGTGCCGCTCGCCCATCGCCTCCCCGGGCGCTGGCTCCACCCCCCTGCTGGGTGTCTGAACCCCCTCATCCCGGACCTCCCGACCTCCAAGTGCGAGGGTCCGGACATCAAAGCACACCAGCCCTATAACTGGGGCAGCTCCAGAGCAGGAGGGCAGTTGTATCTTGGAGTCGAGAGACGCAAAGAAGAACTCATCCTTGACGGACTACTGGCGCTGCCGTAGCTCTGCCTTGTGCACCCTCGTCTTGCCTGCTGGCGCTGCCGCGGCTTTGGGAACCACCCTATCCTTCATCATCGTCGGGACCTGCTGGCGTGGCCGCGGACCGTTGTAACCACCACCTTCATCGGGACCTGCTGGCTCTGCCGCGGACCGTCGTCTTCCTTCATCCATCTCGGGACCTGCTGGCTCCGCCGCGGCCCGTTCATCTACACCACCGAGCTCGAGGATTGAGAGCTATTTTCCATCTTTTGGTAACAAGACTGTCCCGCTACCCTTTTCCCAAACAGAGACCAGAATAGAGGGGACCCCTGAGTCCAGACCTCCTTGTACCATTCTACCGTACGTGAAGAATTGTCTATAAAGTATCGTTGAACTTTATCATTGTGTGGTGTCCGTCTGTGGGGGGGAAGTTACTTGTCTGTACGATTCACTGGAGACGGCTCTCCCCGGAGACCTCTCCCCGTATCCTCGGCCGACCCTCCCGGTCCGTCTAACACTGAGGATAAACCACTGTGGGACCCCTGACACCAGGACGCTGCTGCCAGCCCTCACACCCCTCACACCCCACACACCCCTCACACCCCTCACACCCCCACACCCCCCACAGTCCCGCGCCCTGGGGAGGTGGTAGTCAGCCTCCCGCGCTGTCCATCCTGCTCTGAAGCCCGCTCGCCCGGCGAGGGCCCTCCTGGGCCTAATATGACGAGGGTCGGGAGCTGAGGATAAACCACTGTGGGACCCCTGACACCAGGACGCTGCTGCCAGCCCTCACACCCCTCACACCCCACACACCCCTCACACCCCTCACACCCCCACACCCCCCACAGTCCCGCGCCCTGGGGAGGTGGTAGTCAGCCTCCCGCGCTGTCCATACTGCTCTGAAGCCCGCTCGCCCGGCGAGGGCCCTCCTGGGCCTAATATGACGAGGGTCGGGAGCTGAGGATAAACCACTGTGGGACCCCTGACACCAGGACGCTGCTGCCAGCCCTCACACCCCTCACACCCCACACACCCCTCACACCCCTCACACCCCCACACCCCCCACAGTCCCGCGCCCTGGGGAGGTGGTAGTCAGCCTCCCGCGCTGTCCATACTGCTCTGAAGCCCGCTCGCCCGGCGAGGGCCCTCCTGGGCCTAATATGACGAGGGTCGGGAGCTGAGGATAAACCACTGTGGGACCCCTGACACCAGGACGCTGCTGCCAGCCCTCACACCCCTCACACCCCACACACCCCTCACACCCCTCACACCCCCACACCCCCCACAGTCCCGCGCCCTGGGGAGGTGGTCGTCAGCCTCCCGCGCTGTCCATACTGCTCTGAAGCCCGCTCGCCCGGCGAGGGCCCTCCTGGGCCTAATATGACGAGGGTCGGGAGCTGAGGATAAACCACTGTGGGACCCCTGACACCAGGACGCTGCTGCCAGCCCTCGGGTGCGCTTCTCTTCGGGTGCCAGTCTGATCCCACCTCCATGAGTTCACAGCTCTCGCCCCTTCCGTGATTGTGAGGGGAGAGTGCACCTGCGGGAGGGGGGGGGGGGGGCAGCTCCAGTGGGACGGAGACCCCGCGATGGCGACTTGAAGGGAGCGATTCACAAGGGCAGGATCGTGGCCACTGAGCTCTAACAAAGGGGGAACTTTCCTTATTAAACACTTTACCGTGCATTGGGAGGGGGCGTTGGATGTGTGGTGTCGGCGTGAGGCCGTGCCCTCGGCCCCTGGTGGCTGCAGGCAGCCTTGGCACCGATTCTCCAGCCTGTTGATGCCAGCTTGCTCCAGCGGTGAGAAGGGGTGGAGCGATGAGTCCTTCTGTGGGCGCAGCTAAAGCCTCGGTGAGTCCTTCGGTGGGCGCAGCTGGTGCTTTTGGGCCTCGGTGAGTCCTTCGGTGGGTGCAGCTGCTGCTTTTGGGCCTCGATGAGTCCTTAGGTGGGTGCAGCTGGTGCTTTTGGGCCTCGGTGAGTCCTTCGGTGGGTGCAGCTGCTGCTTTTGGGCCTCGATGAGTCCTTAGGTGGGTGCAGCTGGTGCTTTTGGGCCTCGGTGAGTCCTTCGGTGGGTGCAGCTGCTGCTTTTGGGCCTCGATGAGTCCTTAGGTGGGTGCAGCTGGTGCTTTTGGGCCTCGGTGAGTCCTCTGGTGGGTGCAGCAGGTGCTTTTGGGCCTCGGTGAGTCCTTCGTTGGGTGCAGCTGGTGCTTTTGGGCCTCGGTGAGTCCTTCGGTGGGCGCAGCTGGTGCTTTTGGGCCTCGGTGAGTCCTTCTGTGGGCGCAGCAGGTGCTTTTGGGCCTCAGTGAGTCCTTCGGTGGGCGCAGCTGGTGCTTTTAGGCCTCGGTGAGTCCTTCGGTGGGCGCAGCTGGTGCTTTTAGGCCTCGGTGAGTCCTTCTGTGGGCGCAGCAGGTGCTTTTGGGCCTCAGTGAGTCCTTCGGTGGGCGCAGCTGGTGCTTTTGGGCCTCACTGAGTCCTTCGGTGGGTGCAGCTGCTGCTTTTTGGCCTCGGTGAGTCCTTCTGTGGGCGCAGCTGCTGCTTTTTGGCCTCGGTAAGTCCTTCGGTGGGCGCAGCTGGTGCTTTTGGGCCTCGGTGAGTCCTTCTGTGGGCGCAGCTGGTGCTTTTAGGCCTTGGTGAGTCCTCCTGTGGGCGCAGCTGGTGCTTTTGGGCCTCGATGACTCCTTCGGTGGGCGCAGCTGGTGCTTTTAGGCCTCGGTGAGTCCTTCTGTGGGCGCAGCTGGTGCTTTTGGGCCTCGGTGAGTCCTTCGGTGGGCGCAGCTGGTGCTTTTGGGCCTCGATGAGTCCTTCGGTGGTTGCAGCTGGTGCTTTTGGGCCTCGGTGAGTCCTTCGGTGGGCGCAGCTGGTGCTTTTGTGCCTCGATGAGTCCTTCGGTAGGTGCAGTAGTGCTTGTGGGCCTCAATGAGTTCTTCGGTGGGCGCAGCTGCTGCTTTTGGGCCTCGATGAGTCCTTCGGTGGGCGCAGCTGGTGCTTTTGGGCCTCGGTGAGTCCTTCGGTGGGCGCAGCTGGTGCTTTTGGGCCTCGGTGAGTCCTTCGGTGGGTGCAGCTGCTGCTTTTGGGCCTCGGTGAGTCCTTCGGTGGGCGCAGCTGGTGCTTTTGGGCCTCGGTGAGTCCTTCGGTGGGTGCAGCTGGTGCTTTTGGGCCTCGATGGGTCCTTCGATGGGCCCAGCTGCTGCTTTTTGGCATCGGTGAGTCCTTCGGTGGGTGCAGCTGGTGCTTTTGGGCCTCGATGAGTACTTCGGTGGGCGCAGCTGGTGCTTTTTGGCATCGGTGAGTCCTTCGGTGGGCCCAGCTGCTGCTTTTGGGCCTCGATGAGTCCTTTGGTGGGTGCAGCTTCTGCTTTTGGGCCTCGATGAGTCCTTCGGTGGGCCCAGCTGCTGCTTTTTGGCATCGGTGAGTCCTTCGGTGGGTGCAGCTGGTGCTTTTGGGCCTCGATGAGTCCTTCGGTGGGCGCAGCTGGTGCTTTTGGGCCTCGGTGAGTCCTTCGGTGGGTGCAGCTGGTGCTTTTGGGCCTCGATGAGTCCTTCGGTGGGCGCAGCTGGTGCTTTTGGGCCTCGGTGAGTCCTTAGGTGGGTGCAGCTGGTGCTTTTGGGCCTCGGTGAGTCCTTCGGTGGGTGCAGCTGCTGCTTTTGGACCTTAATGAGTCCTTCGGTGGGCGCAGCTGGTGCTTTTGGGCCTCGGTGAGTCCTTCGGTGGGCGCAGCTGGTGCTTTTGGGCCTCGGTGAGTCCTTCGGTGGGTGCAGCTGCTGCTTTTGGGCCTCGATGAGTCCTTCGGTGGGCCCAGCTGCTGCTTTTTGGCATCGGTGAGTCCTTCAGTGGGCGCAGCTGGTGCTTTTGGGCCTCGGTGAGTCCTTCGGTGGGTGCAGCTGCTGCTTTTGGGCCTCGATGAGTCCTTCGGTGGGCCCAGCTGCTGCTTTTTGGCATCGGTTAGTCCTTCGGTGGGCGCAGCTGCTGCTTTTGGGCCTCGATGAGTCCTTCTGTGGGCGCAGCTGGTGCTTTTGGGCCTCAATGAGTCCTTTGGGGGGCGCAGCTGGTGCTGGTGCTTTTGGGCCTCGGTGAGTCCTTCGGTGGGCGCAGCTGGTGCTTTTGGGCCTCAATGAGTCCTTTGGGGGGCCCAGCTGGTGCTGGTGCTTTTGGGCCTCGGTGAGTCCTTCGGTGGGTGCAGCTTGTGCTTTTGGGCCTCGGTGAGTCCTTCTGTGGGCGCAGCTGCTGCTTTTGGGCCTCGGTGAGTCCTTCGGTGGGCGCAGCTGCTGCTTTTGGGCCTCGGTGAGTCCTTCGGTGGGTGCAACTGGTGCTTTTGGACCTCGATGAGTCCTTCGGTGGACGCAGCTGGTGCTTTTGGGCCTCGGTAAGTCCTTCGGTGGGTGCAGCTGGTGCTTTTGGGCCTCGGTAAGTCCTTCGGTGGGCGCAACTGGTGCTTTTGGACCTCGATGAGTCTTCAGAGGGCGCAGCTGGTGCTTTTGGGCCTTGATGAGTCCTTCAGTGGGTACAGTGGTGCTTTTGGGCCTCAATGAGTCCTTCGGTGGGTGCAGATGCTGCTTTTGGGCCTCGGTGAGTCCTTCGGTGGGCGCAGCTGGTGCTTTTGGGCCTCAATGAGTCCTTCGGTGGGCGCAACTGGTGCTTTTGGGCCTCGATGGGTCCTTCGATGGGCGCAACTGGTGCTTTTGGACCTCGATGAGTCCTTTGATGGGCGCAGCTGCTGCTTTTGGGCCTCGATGAGTCCTTCGGTGGGCGCAGCTGCTGCTTTTGGGCCTCGATGAGTCGTTCGGTGGGCGCAGCTGCTGCTTTTGGGCCTCAATGAGTCCTTCTGTGGGCGCAGCTGGTGCTTTTGGGCCTCGATGAGTCCTTCTGTGGGCGCAGCTGACGCTTTTGGGCCTCACTGAGTCCTTCGGTGGGTGCAGCTGGTGCTTTTGGGCCTCGGTGAGTCCTTCGTTGGGTGCAGCTGGTGCTTTTGGGCCTTTGTAAGTCCTTCGGTGGGCGCAGCTGCTGCTTTTGGGCCTCGATGTGTCCTTCAGTGGGCGCAGCTGGTGCTTTTGGGCCTCGATGAGTCCTTCTGTGGGCGCAGCTGGTTCTTTTGGGCCTCGGTGAGTCCTTCGGTGGGTGCAGCTGGTGCTGGAGCTTTTGGGCCGCGGTGAGCCCTTCGGTGGGCGCAGCTGCTGCTTTTGGGCCTCAATGAGTCCTTCTGTGGGCGCAGCTGGTGCTTTTGGGCCTCTGTGAGTCCTTCAGTGGGTGCAGCTGCTGCTTATGGGCCTTGGTGAGTCCTTTGTGTGCGCAGCTGCTGCTTCTGGGCCTCGGTGAGTCCTTCGGTGGGTGCAGCTGCTGCTTTTGGGCCTTGGTGAGTCCTTCGGTGGGTGCAGCTGCTGCTTTTGGGCCTCGATGAGTCCTTAGGTGGGTGCAGCTGGTGCTTTTGGGGCTCGGTGAGTCCTTCTGTGGGCGCAGCTGGTGCTTTTGGGCCTCGGTGAGTCCTTTGTGTGCGCAGCTGCTGCTTCTGGGCCTCGGTGAGTCCTTCGGTGGGTGCAGCTGCTGCTTTTGGGCCTTGGTGAGTCCTTCGGTGGGTGCAGCTGCTGCTTTTGGGCCTCGATGAGTCCTTAGGTGGGTGCAGCTGGTGCTTTTGGGGCTCGGTGAGTCCTTCTGTGGGCGCAGCTGGTGCTTTTGGGCCTCGATGAGTCCTTCTGTGGGCTCAGCTGGTGCTGGTGCTTTTGGGCCTCGGTGAGCCCTTCGGTGGGCGCAGCTGGTGCTTTTGGGCCTCAATGAGTCCTTCTGTGGGCGCAGCTAGTGCTTTTGGGCCTCGATGAGTCCTTCTGTGGGCGCAGCTGGTGCTTTTGGGCCTCAATGAGTCCTTCGGTGGGCGCAGCTAGTGCTTTTGGGCCTCGATGAGTCCTTCTGCAGGCGCAGCTGGTGCTTTTGGGCCTCAATGAGTCCTTCGGTGGGCGCAGCTGGTGCTTTTGGGCCTCGATGAGTCCTTCTGTGGGCGCAACTGGTGCTTCTGGACCTCGATGAGTCCTTCTGTGGGCGCAGCTGGTGCTTTTGGGCCTCGGTGAGTCCTTCGGTGGGCGCAGCTGGTGCTTTTGGGCCTCGATGAGTTCTTCGGTGGACGCAACTGGTGCTTTTGGACCTTAATGAGTCCTTCGGTGGGCGCAACTGGTGCTTCTGGACCTCGATGAGTCCTTCGGTGGGCGCAGCTGGTGCTTTTGGGCCTCGGTGAGTCCTTCGGTGGGCGCAGCTGGTGCTTTTGGACCTCGATGAGTCCTTCGGTGGGCGCAGCTGGTGCTTCTGGACCTCGATGAGTCCTTCGGTGGGCGCAGCTGGTGCTTCTGGACCTCGATGAGTCCTTCGGTGGGCGCAGCTGGTGCTTTTGGGCCTCGGTGAGTCCTTCGGTGGGCGCAGCTGGTGCTTTTGGGCCTCGATGAGTTCTTCGGTGGACGCAACTGGTGCTTTTGGACCTTAATGAGTCCTTCGGTGGGCGCAGCTGTTGCTTTTGGGTCTCGGTGAGTCCTTTGGGGGGCGCAGCTGGTGCTTTTGGGCCTCGATGAGTCCTTTGGGGGGCGCAACTGCTTCTTTTGGACCTCGATGAGTCCTTTGGTGGGCGCAGCTGGTGCTTTTAGGCCTCGATGAGTCCTCCTGTGGGCGCAGCTGGTGCTGGTGCTTTTGGGCATCGGTGAGTCCTTATGTGGGCGCAACTGCTGCTTTTGGACCTCGATGAGTTCTTCGGTGGACGCAACTGGTGCTTTTGGACCTGAATGAGTCCTTTGGTGGGCGCAGCTGCTGCTTTTGGGCCTCGGTGAGTCCTTTGGTGGACGCAACTGGTGCTTTTGGACCTCGATGAGTCCTTCGGTGGGCGCAGCTGGTGCTTTTGGGCCTCGGTGAGTCCTTCGGTGGGCGCAACTGCTGCTTTTGGACCTCGATGAGTCCTTTGGTGGGCAAAGCTGGTGCTTTTAGGCCTCGGTGAGTCCTTCGGTGGGCCCAACTGCTGCTTTTGGACCTCGATGAGTCCTTCGGTGGGTGCTGCTGGTGCTGGTGCTTTTGGGCCTCGATGAGTCCTTTGGGGGCGCAGCTGGTGCTTTTGGGCCTCGATGAGTCCTTCGGTGGGCGCAGCTGCTGCTTTTGGGCCTCGATGTGTCTTTCGGTGGGAGCAGCTAGTGCTTTTGGGCCTCAATGAGTCCTTCTGCAGGCGCAGCTGCTGCTTTTGGGCCTCGATGAGTCCTTCTGTGGGCGCAGCTGCTGCTTTTGGGCCTCGGTGAGTCCTTCGGTGGGCGCAGCTGCTGCTTTTGTGCCTCGGTGAGTTTTTCGGTGGGTGCAGCTGGTGCTTTTGGGCCTCGATGATTCCTTAGGTGGGTGCAGCTGGTGCTTTTGGGCCTCGGTGAGTCCTTCAGTGGGTGCACCTATTGCTTTTGGGCCTCGATGAGTCCTTCGGTGGGTGCAGCTAAAGCCTCGATGAGTCCTTCGGTGAGTGTAGCTAAAGCCTAGATGAGTCCTTCGGTGGGTGCAGCTGCTGCTTTTGGGCCTCGGTGACTCCTTCGGTGGGTGCAGTAGTGCTTTTGGGCCTCGGTGAGTCCTTCAGTGGGTACAGCTGCTGCTTTTGGGCCTCGAGTCCTTCGGTGGGTGCAGCTGGTGCTTTTGGGCCTCGGTGAGTCCTTCGGTGGGCGCAGCTGCTGCTTTTGGGCCTCGAGTCCTTCGGTGGGTGCAGCTGGTGCTTTTGGGCCTCAATGAGTCCTTCGGTGGGTGCAGCTGGTGCTTTTGGGCCTCGATGAGTACTCTGGTGGGTGCAGCAGGTGCTTTTGGGCCTCGATGAGTCCTTCGTTTGGTGCAGCTGTTGCTTTTGGGCCTCGATGAATCCTTCGGTGGGTGCAGCAGGAGCTTTTGGGCCTCGATGAGTCCTTCGGTGGGTGCAGTACTGCTTTTGGGCCTCGATGAGTCCTTCTGTGGGCGCAACTGGTGCTTCTGGACCTTGATGAGTCCTTCGGTGGGCGCAGCTTGTGCTTTTGGGCCTTGGTGAGTACTTCGGTGGGCGCAGCTGGTGCTTTTGGGCCTCGATGAGTCCTTCGGTGGACGCAACTGGTGCTTTTGGACCTTAATGAGTCCTTTGGTGCGCGCAGCTGCTGCTTTTGGGCCTCGGTGAGTCCTTCGGTGGACGCAACTGGTGCTTTTGGACCTCGATGAGTCCTTCGGTGGGCGCAGCTGGTGCTTTTGGGCCTCGGTGAGTCCTTCGGTGGGCGCAACTGCTGCTTTTGGACCTCGATGAGACCTTTGGTGGGCGATGCTGGTGCTTTTAGGCCTCGGTGAGTCCTTCGGTGGGCGCAACTGCTGCTTTTGGACCTCGATGAGTCCTTCGGTGGGTGCTGCTGGTGCTGGTGCTTTTGGGCCTCGATGAGTCCTTTGGGGGCGCAGCTGGTGCTTTTGGGCCTCGATGTGTCTTTCGGTGGGAGCAGCTGGTGCTTTTGGGCCTCAATGAGTCCTTCTGCAGGCGCAGCTGCTGCTTTTGGGCCTCGATGAGTCCTTCTGTGGGCGCAGCTGCTGCTTTTGGGCCTCGGTGAGTCCTTCGGTGGGTGCTGCTGGTGCTGGTGCTTTTGGGCCTTGATGAGTCCTTTGGGGGCGCAGCTGGTGCTTTTGGGCCTCGATGAGTCCTTCGGTGGGCGCAGCTGCTGCTTTTGGGCCTCGATGTGTCTTTCGGTGGGAGCAGCTGGTGCTTTTGGGCCTCAATGAGTCCTTCTGCAGGCGCAGCTGCTTCTTTTGGGCCTCGATGAGTCCTTCTGTGGGCGCAGCTGCTGCTTTTGGGCCTCGGTGAGTCCTTCGGTGGGCGCAGCTGCTGCTTTTGTGCCTCGGTGAGTTTTTCGGTGGGTGCAGCTGGTGCTTTTGGGCCTCGATGATTCCTTAGGTGGGTGCAGCTGGTGCTTTTGGGCCTCGGTGAGTCCTTCAGTGGGTGCACCTATTGCTTTTGGGCCTCGATGAGTCCTTCGGTGGGTGCAGCTAAAGCCTCGATGAGTCCTTCGGTGAGTGTAGCTAAAGCCTAGATGAGTCCTTCGGTGGGTGCAGCTGCTGCTTTTGGGCCTCGGTGACTCCTTCGGTGGGTGCAGTAGTGCTTTTGGGCCTCGGTGAGTCCTTCAGTGGGTACAGCTGCTGCTTTTGGGCCTCGAGTCCTTCGGTGGGTGCAGCTGGTGCTTTTGGGCCTCGGTGAGTCCTTCGGTGGGCGCAGCTGCTGCTTTTGGGCCTCGAGTCCTTCGGTGGGTGCAGCTGGTGCTTTTGGGCCTCAATGATTCCTTCGGTGGGTGCAGCTGGTGCTTTTGGGCCTCGATGAGTCCTCTGGTGGGTGCAGCAGGTGCTTTTGGGCCTCGATGAGTCCTTCGTTCGGTGCAGCTGTTGCTTTTGGGCCTCGATGAGTCCTTCGGTGGGTGCAGCAGGAGCTTTTGGGCCTCGATGAGTCCTTCGGTGGGTGCAGTACTGCTTTTGGGCCTCAATGAGTCCTTCGGTGGGTGCAGCTGCTGCTTTTGGGCCTCGGTGAGTCCTTCCATGGGCGCAGCTGCTGCTTTTGGGCCTCGGTGAGTCCTTCGGTGGGTGCAGCTGCTGCTTTTGGGCCATGGTGAGTCCTTCGGTGGGTGCAGCTAAAACCTCGATGAGTCCTTCGGTGAGTGCAGCTAAAGTCTCGATGAGTCCTTCGGTGGGTGCAGCTGCTGCATTTGGGCCTCGGTGAGTCCTTCGGTGGGTGCAGTAGTGCTTTAGGGCCTCGGTGAGTCCTTCAGTGGACACAGCTGCTGCTTTTGGGCCTCGATGAGGCCTTCGGTGGGTGCAGCTGGTGCTTTTGGGCCTCAATGAGTCCTTCGGTGGGTGCAGCTGGTGCTTTTGGGCTTCGATGAGTCCTCTGGTGGGTGCAGCACGTGCTTTTGGGCCTCGATGAGTCCTTCGGTCGGTGCAGCTGCTGCTTTTGGGCCTCGGTGAATCCTTCGGTGGGTGCAGCTGGTGCTTTTGGGCCTTGATGAGTCCTTCGGTGGTTGCAGCAGGTGCTTTTGTGCCTCGATGAGTCCTTCGGTAGGTGCAGTAGTGCTTGTGGGCCTCAATGAGTTCTTCGGTGGGTGCAGCTGGTGCTTTTGGGCCTCGGTGAGTCCTTCGGTGGGTGCAGCTGGTGCTTTTGGGCCTCAGTGGGTCCTTCGGTGGGTGCAGCTGGTGCTTTTGGGCCTCGATAAGTCCTTCCGTGGGTGCAGTGGTGCTTTTGAGCCTCGGTGGGTCCTTCGGTGGGTGCAGCTGGTGCTTTTGGGCCTCGACGAGTCCTTAGGTGGGTGAAGCTGGTGCTTTTGGACCTCGATGAGTCTTTCTGTGGGTGCAGTGGTGCTTTTGGGCCTCGATGAGTCCTTCTGTGGGCGCAACTGGTGCTTCTGGACCTCGATGAGTCCTTCGGTGGGCGCAGCTGGTGCTTTTGGGCCTTGGTGAGTCCTTCGGTGGGCGCAGCTGGTGCTTTTGGGCCTCGATGAGTTCTTCGGTGGACGCAACTGGTGCTTTTGGACCTTAATGAGTCCTTTGGTGGGCGCAGCTGCTGCTTTTGGGCCTCGGTGAGTCCTTTGGTGGACGCAACTGGTGCTTTTGGACCTCGATGAGTCCTTCGGTGGGCGCAGCTGGTGCTTTTGGGCCTCGGTGAGTCCTTCGGTGGGCGCAACTGCTGCTTTTGGACCTCGATGAGTCCTTTGGTGGGCAAAGCTGGTGCTTTTAGGCCTCGGTGAGTCCTTCGGTGGGCCCAACTGCTGCTTTTGGACCTCGATGAGTCCTTCGGTGGGTGCTGCTGGTGCTGCTGCTTTTGGGCCTCGAGTCCTTCGGTGGGTGCAGCTGGTGCTTTTGGGCCTCGGTGAGTCCTTCGGTGGGCGCAGCTGGTGCTTTTGGGCCTCGAGTCCTTCGGTGGGTGCAGCTGGTGCTTTTGGGCCTCAATGAGTCCTTCGGTGGGTGCAGCTGGTGCTTTTGGGCCTCGATGAGTACTCTGGTGGGTGCAGCAGGTGCTTTTGGGCCTCGATGAGTCCTTCGTTTGGTGCAGCTGTTGCTTTTGGGCCTCGATGAATCCTTCGGTGGGTGCAGCAGGAGCTTTTGGGCCTCGATGAGTCCTTCGGTGGGTGCAGTACTGCTTTTGGGCCTCGATGAGTCCTTCTGTGGGCGCAACTGGTGCTTTTGGGCCTCGATGAGTCCTTCTGTGGGCGCAACTGGTGCTTCTGGACCTCGATGAGTCCTTCGGTGGGCGCAGCTTGTGCTTTTGGGCCTTGGTGAGTCCTTCGGTGGGCGCAGCTGGTGCTTTTGGGCCTCGATGAGTCCTTCGGTGGACGCAACTGGTGCTTTTGGACCTTAATGAGTCCTTTGGTGGGCGCAGCTGCTGCTTTTGGGCCTCGGTGAGTCCTTCGGTGGACGCAACTGGTGCTTTTGGACCTCGATGAGTCCTTCGGTGGGCGCAGCTGGTGCTTTTGGGCCTCGGTGAGTCCTTCGGTGGGCGCAACTGCTGCTTTTGGACCTCGATGAGTCCTTTGGTGGGCGAAGCTGGTGCTTTTAGGCCTCGGTGAGTCCTTCGGTGGGCGCAACTGCTGCTTTTGGACCTCGATGAGTCCTTCGGTGGGTGCTGCTGGTGCTGGTGCTTTTGGGCCTTGATGAGTCCTTTGGGGGCGCAGCTGGTGCTTTTGGGCCTCGATGAGTCCTTCGGTGGGCGCAGCTGCTGCTTTTGGGCCTCGATGTGTCTTTCGGTGGGAGCAGCTGGTGCTTTTGGGCCTCAATGAGTCCTTCTGCAGGCGCAGCTGCTGCTTTTGGGCCTCGATGAGTCCTTCTGTGGGCGCAGCTGCTGCTTTTGGGCCTCGGTGAGTCCTTCGGTGGGCGCAGCTGCTGCTTTTGTGCCTCGGTGAGTTTTTCGGTGGGTGCAGCTGGTGCTTTTGGGCCTCGATGAGTCCTTAGGTGGGTGCAGCTGGTGCTTTTGGGCCTCGGTGAGTCCTTCAGTGGGTGCACCTATTGCTTTTGGGCCTCGATGAGTCCTTCGGTGGGTGCAGCTAAAGCCTCGATGAGTCCTTCGGTGTGTGTAGCTAGAGCCTAGATGAGTCCTTCGGTGGGTGCAGCTGCTGCTTTTGGGCCTTGGTGACTCCTTCGGTGGGTGCAGTAGTGCTTTTGGGCCTCGGTGAGTCCTTCAGTGGGTACAGCTTCTGCTTTTGGGCCTCGAGTCCTTCGGTGGGTGCAGCTGGTGCTTTTGGGCCTCGGTGAGTCCTTCGGTGGGCGCAGCTGCTGCTTTTGGGCCTCGAGTCCTTCGGTGGGTGCAGCTGGTGCTTTTGGGCCTCAATGATTCCTTCGGTGGGTGCAGCTGGTGCTTTTGGGCCTCGATGAGTCCTCTGGTGGGTGCAGCAGGTGCTTTTGGGCCTCGATGAGTCCTTCGTTCGGTGCAGCTGTTGCTTTTGGGCCTCGATGAGTCCTTCGGTGGGTGCAGCAGGAGCTTTTGGGCCTCGATGAGTCCTTCGGTGGGTGCAGTACTGCTTTTGGGCCTCAATGAGTCCTTCGGTGGGTGCAGCTGCTGCTTTTGGGCCTCGGTGAGTCCTTCCATGGGCGCAGCTGCTGCTTTTGGGCCTCGGTGAGTCCTTCGGTGGGTGCAGCTTCTGCTTTTGGGCCATGGTGAGTCCTTCGGTGGGTGCAGCTAAAGCCTCGATGAGTCCTTCGGTGAGTGCAGCTAAAGTCTCTATGAGTCCTTCGGTGGGTGCAGCTGGTGCTTTTGGGCCTCAATGAGTCCTTCGGTGGGTGCAGCTGGTGCTTTTGGGCTTCGATGAGTCCTCTGGTGGGTGCAGCACGTGCTTTTGGGCCTCGATGAGTCCTTCGGTCGGTGCAGCTGCTGCTTTTGGGCCTCGGTGAATCCTTCGGTGGGTGCAGCTGGTGCTTTTGGGCCTTGATGAGTCCTTCGGTGGTTGCAGCAGGTGCTTTTGTGCCTCGATGAGTCCTTCGGTAGGTGCAGTAGTGCTTGTGGGCCTCAATGAGTTCTTCGGTGGGTGCAGCTGGTGCTTTTGGGCCTCGGTGAGTCCTTCGGTGGGTGCAGCTGGTGCTTTTGGGCCTCAGTGGGTCCTTCGGTGGGTGCAGCTGGTGCTTTTGGGCCTCGATAAGTCCTTCCGTGGGTGCAGTGGTGCTTTTGGGCCTCGGTGGGTCCTTCGGTGGGTGCAGCTGGTGCTTTTGGGCCTCGATGAGTCCTTCGGTGGGCGCAGCTGCTGCTTTTGGGCCTCAGTAAGTCCTTCGGTGGATGCGGCTGCTGTTGGGGCAGTGGTGTCCAGGTTTGCCTCGTGTGTTTACCTTCCTGGTTTAAATGGAGGAAGCACGGTTCATTTGGTCTTGCCACGATCCTTGTGGCGGGCAGATCATGCTGGCCGCTTTGACCCCTCTTCCCCCTCATGGGGCAGGTTGTGCTTGTGGGTGGGATGGTGTACTTGTGCCATGGCCTTTATTGTGCTCCTCCCCGGCAGTCGTGGTGTGTTGATTGCATGTTCGCGTGTGCCTGCCTGTATCTGGTTTCGGCGTTTCCCAACAGCCTGTTATGACACCCCAGCCCCCAATCCCCGTCACCAGGGCGAGGAGGGTGACATGTGCCAGGGAGCTTCGGTGTTTTGAGCCGGTGATTTACCCTCCTGGTGCTCGTCACTGGTTTGCTGCTCGAAATCTGCGTCTTGGGAGCGCTTTCAATATTCTCACAAGGAAGCCATTGTTGTTCTTATTCAACAACCATTGACAGTGAGAATATTCCTGGCTTGCTGTTGGTGTAATGTCACGTGTGAGTATATCGTGACAATCACAATGTTCGGCCGGGCCAGGCCGTTGCGTCGGGTGGCGGGGCTATTGCTTGAACGTTTTTGCGTCAGTAAGTCATCGACGCCTGGTGCACAGACGTTGCTAAAAAGCAATTGAATGAGGTACCCTGTGCCAGGTCAGAGGCCGCAATTCGCCTGTTGACAGCACAGGGAGCTCTGCACATTTTTCAGCCCCAGGGGGCACAGTTGGCATGATTGACTGAGCAATGATCGCCATTATGGCTGATTTGCAGGTGTGGGTTTCTTGTAGGGAGCTCGAGGCAATGTCTGCAGAGGGGAATCCTGCAAGGATGTGGACACGCTAAGAACACGGAGTACACGCCACTCTAGGCCCCTCCACACAGTGTCACATAGTGTAAGACAGCAGGACGCGTCTCTGCGCCTCTTGGACAGTGTGGTACGCGTCCGGGGGCCCTACGGTGTGGGCCGTTTTCGAGCAGCTCTGTAGTTGGGCGTCAGGTGGAGAACTCTCACGTGGCATTACCGTACTGGGCAGGTAATCCAACCATCGGTCAGTATTGCGACCCCATTTAACGCAAACCTCACCGGTGGGTGTCGGGCGCGGTGATATATGACCATATATGGGCCGCCAGGGTTTGCCCCTAGAGTGAGATGGTTTAGGGCTATGGAAGTGATATTGAGGGCTTGCAACCAAGCCACTGCAACATGGGTTAGGTTCAGAGACAAATAAATTCACTGATTATCAGAAAGTGGACCTTTTGAAACTCGAGGGCTGCTTGGGGCGTCCGATGTCTTGGGCATGTTGCCTCTCCAGGGTCATCCAATGGCTTCACCTCAGACATTTATGTAGGTCTATGGTTTTTTGCGGGGCGTGTGATGTTTTCATGACCATAGACATCCTTTATTCCTGGCCACTAGCGTTGATCCTAGCGGGGACGGTCACTATGTATATATGGTCTTTTGTTTTTCCAGAGGCACATACGCACTCTGTATACTAACTGGAGCATTAGCAGAGTTGTGGAATAACGGGGTTCTTTAAGTTGGTGAGTGGAGGTAGGTTAGCAGGCCTCCTCTTGTCAGGGTCTGAGGTGTCGGTTGGGTCTCTTAGAGCGAGGATGAATAGACTATCCTGCCAGCTAGGGTGTGAGTTTGCCATTCCCAATAGGGTGCGGGTACCCTAATATTGTTGGAATAGAGTATTAATTATATAGAATGGTGTGCAGTGCTCAACAAAGGGGTTTTTGCAACCTAGCATTTCTTCAAGTTGCCAGGATCCAACGATCTGGAGGGGAGGGCCTTCCGGGCTTCCTGTGGGTAGGGGTCTCAGGCATGCGCTGGAACAGCCGGCTGGAAAGGCTGCGACACAGCTCGGGGGGTTGTTTCCCCTCCCAACAACTTGGGTAACACACGTGGGAGGCATTGATTTGACTTTCCTGGATAGGAGGGCAATCAGGGGAAGCCATGGATACCTCGCGCAGGAGGGTGAACAGCGCCATGCGTAAATTCATAGAGCAAAGGGGTTTTGGCTTCATCCGGCATTGTTTACTGCACGACAAGTCCACAGGTGTTCTGATGAAGAAGGGGCACACCCGACACCTGTCCAGAGAGGGAAGGGACCTTTTCTTGCTTGATCTGAGGGAGGCCTCGGAATCAGCAGGGTATAGGTAACTAGGTCTATGTTGGTGGGGGGCCCTGGGGTGAAGGTGGCCACACCCAGTGCTGTGGCGGAGTTACAGAGCGATCCGGAGGCTGTAATGTACAGAAGGGTACCCTCTGCAGGAGCACAGCAAGGGTGCTAAAGCCAATTATCCCCAGGGAGGGCCTTGCGTTGGACCCCGGTGGAGCGACAGCGCCCCGTTAGATGGTTGAGGACCTGAGCAACCGGGGGTTGCCTGCAACGCTCCGCCCCCCTTAGCTGGGGGGGCGTGAGTAAGAGGGTGGACTGGTGGTCCACCGGTGGGAGGGGCTATCACCTGGTGTTGGTGCAGGTGGTGATCCCTTCATTAAAGTTCTTGATGTCTTCCGTTAGGTTGCTGCTGTGCGTGACGGGGTCCAGGGTGTTGTTGCAGGTGGTGATCCATTCAATGAAGTTATTGGTGTCTTCCGTTAGGCTGCTGGTATGCTTGGGGCGGTGTGTGTAGGGGACAGAAGCCCAGTCCTACTCTGAAAAGCGGCAGGACTTCCCAAGGTGGTGAGTCACCTGTGGTCCAGGATGGTGACCTTGAAGCTCATGAGGGCGTACTAAGTTCAGGTGATAGGCGTTGGTTTATTGACCGTGATGTTGCTACTGTAAAGGTGCTAGGGTCCAGGACGTGTCCGCGGTGTGGGTGGGTCTGGTGATGTACTGAGTAAGGTCGAGGTTCCCAGGGCTTTTGAGGAGGGCATTTGAGTTGGAGTCATTACGGTCCTTGAGGTGAAAGTCCATGTCTCCACGGAGGATGAAAGTGCTGGAGTTGATGATAATCCCAGATCTAGATGAATTCCGATTTCCAGTCTTTGTGTTACACAGACCTATATCTCTATAGTGCCAACGTCAAGAGAAGCCTTTTCCCATCTTTCTTCTGCATTTTACTTTGGGACTGCTGGCTTCTGGTAATTCACCTTGCCTTTCACCTACAACGACATAATAAAAAACCTTAATCCGTTATCAAAGTGCTGTTATAGGCTAGATATGGTTGCTTTAAGTACTCAGGCTCTGTTCCTGAGTGATGCAGGTGAAACATAGCAAATAGATTCTGGATAGGCAAACAAGCTACAATATATTCATATTTAATACCTAACCACCCAATAGACAATTGCTGTGACTTATAACGCAAAGAAAAATAAAAGAAAAATAAAATAACTTTTGAAACCACAACCTCAATTCTATCTCTGTGTGCCTGGATTATTCTTGTTGATTCCTGGACCTCTCCAGCCGAGGAAGAACGGATGGCTCTTCCTTCTGTTAGGCACCAGAAAATACTTGGACACTGAATGAATAGGACTTTTTCCCAGTGTGTATTGTAATTTCCCCAGTTTCCCTTAGAGAAACCCTTGTACATGCCACCATGTTTGGTGGGTGATCCATTTCCTTTCCCGCCCTAGTAGGAGAGCTACCCTGGCATCCTGCTGAAGAGAAATCTAACCTTCTCCAAGTTCTGAAAGCTTCAAATGGAGTTTGTACACATACAAAGTGACAAAGCAAACCCTGTCTTTGTAATTCTACGCAGATGTGCCGAAAATTATACAGAGTCAAAACATTCACACCTGGCAGGTATTCTTTTGTGGGTCAATGCCAGACATCAGAAAACCGTCAACGACTTTCTGACTGGACACTGAGAGGCTTCGTGCCATGAAACCCACTCAGATCACTTGAATGTTTATAACTTGAAACACAGTAGCTGGGACTCAGACTCCATGAGTAGTCCAGCTTATATTTGGCTCCACTTTCCAATTGTCTAGTTTTGTTTACAAACGTTGGAAGAGCTGCTGTGTCCTAAACACTTCTGAGAACACCCAAGCACTGTCCCTGAGGTTAACATTGGACATGGGACTCTGTTAGAGAGAAAATATTCTCATTGTTGGGTTACCACCACCGTCCTTTCATTCATTCATAAAATCTTTATTTCGATTTGCGTATCATAAAAGACAAACATATTATATATTTTTAAAAAAAGAAGGGAAACATGAATATTCGAGATTTCATGTCAATGACAATGTTGCTCAGGAGGAAATTTGGTCAATAAGCCAGTCCATCCATTACAAAATAATTTAGTTTAAAAGCCCAATTAAAAACATAACTATAAAAAGCCTAAGACAGAAAATCCAGGGCAACAATAGATTTAGCATCACAGAATGAATTATTTACTATAATAGATATATAAAAATTGTTAAAAAGGAAAACAGATTCTTATTTTAGGCTTAATTTACTCGCATGAATTACCCACATCCAATGTAAAAATTTGGCGACCGCAATAGCTACAGGTTCTGAGCAGTTAGTTTTCAAGATCCTTAGTGCCCCGGAGCCTGTGGTGATGCCCAACTGCAGACACAAAGGCTTCAACCACATATGCCTAGGGTACTTATACTCTGGGCAAACAAACAAGATGCGTGCTATGCTTTCCGGCTGAGAAGGACAAAATGGACTGCTTGGGTTAATATTGGCATGCCATTTAGCTGTAAAGAAATTTACAGGAAGCGTACCCACCCTAAATTGGTGGTACCTTTTCCTGTCCCCGGAAACTGTAATACAATCCCTGTAATCCTCGTAGGCAGCCTCGTGTTTTAGCTCCAAGTAGTCCCCAGAGACTGAAGGACTAGTGTAAATCCTAAACCTTCTCAATGATACCATTGACCAATATAACTCTCTAAAAACGATCCTAGGCGGAAAAGGATTAGCAATAGGATTTTCCCACAAAGAGCTCAAACCCATGGCTCAAACCCGTGCTTGCCTCACTCATCCAAGAGATTCTGCGGGCGCTGTCAAAATCTCTAACTTTGAGGAAATCCCGAGCATACTGGGAGAGCTCTGGGATTACCCACAATCTCCGCCAATATGCCACTGGTCTAAAACGGGCCACATCTTCTAATCATTGGCAACCCAAATCATAAAAGAGGGGCAATAACGGGGTTGATGATGGAAGACCGGTTATACTCCTCAAGAACTTATTTTGGGAGCTCGTTAGAGATGCTAAATTGCTGAATCCCCACAACTCTGCCCCGTAAAGAACGGATGCGCTGATCTTAGTACCATACATTTCCAGCGCTGGGCAATAGGTTTTGTGGATGAGGAGTGAAGCTCCTTAATCAGGGCGCCTGCTAGTTGTGTGTCAGGATGCCAAGTTCTTTGCAGGAGCAGAATCAATGCTGTTCCCAATGCCCGCCCACCGGTGCCGCAGTTATGAAAGCTACGTTACCAATAGGGGGGAAAGGGGATTTGGAGAGAGAGAGAAGAGACACTCCGCCCACAGCTACCACCAGGCAGTATTGAGGTTTGTTCTACATCAGGTCTTCTGCGGTCTTCTGCTGCTTAATGAATGCCTAATGCAAAGATGAACAGGAACAAAGGCAAACTACCAACAACTCACTATACTTCTATTCTCTTTATCAGCAATTATCCTACCAGCTGTGTTCGAAGTATTTGCCCCTCTTCTATGTGTGTGTATGTAGTAGTTTCTTGAAGAGAAATCAGCTTTCTATAATAAAGAGAAATAGAGTTTAACAAAGAATCGCTCAGGTGTCTTATACTCTTATTAGATAACCCTCACGGTGAATACCTTGATGTCTCCTCTGCTCTGCCTTAGTAAGTTGGTTGTTCTCTCAAGAAGGTGCACAAATATTTAAAATTGCGTAATCTCTTGCCAGTACTTATCCTTGAAGAAGTCGCGCAAAAAAGGAACAAGGTAGGAATGACAGGGGAAGGGAAGAAACAGGTGAAGCGCAGTGCAGGTAAGGATACGACTGGGTAGACTAGTCAAAGTAGAAAGCTCGCTGTAGTTTTACAGTACCAGTTTCGCCTCAAGGGCTTTCTGCTGTGCGAAGTTACAACTGTACCAGCTTCGTGGATTCAGCCGCTCGTTACGAGTCTACAGTCTGCTTCTTAACTTCTGCTGCTTGCAATAATACTGTCGCTGACTTCGCAGTTCCTTGGCTCAGAAGGGAAGACTCTGCTCAGCAATGTTGCGCCTTGACTTTGAAGCCGGAATACTGATATGCTAATGCTCGTGAAGTCGGGATTTCAAATGACGCTTGAATCCTAAATAACTCTGACTGCGTTTCTCTACAAACTAACTATAAACTGCAAAGTTACTATTCTGTGAATATAACAACTCCCGTTCAGGTAAATAAACGCGGAGCTTCAAACTAACGATGTCTCCTCAGACGAACTTCAGTTGAAGTGCGCAGATAGAATCTCGCGCACTTCTGAGATCCACTAGATTGTGTAATGCGCTCTCCAACCATCGTGGCCACGGCGGCGCCCATCTTAGGTGTGTGTGCGAAATCTACCTTACATCATACCAGAGGTTGACTAACTGGGGTTTTACGATCACTCGTGTCCTTAATGATTTATGTAAGTCAGTGTGCTGGACTGATGCAATGGTGTGGTTCCTGACATTGTGCATGTTTAGTAACCAGCTGGTAGGTGTGGGGTTTCCAATCAAGTTTCGAAGCCAGAGTTATGGCAAGGTAGGAAAAAACTTGGGCCTGCTCTAACAAAGCACCATTCATGACCACCCTCCCTCTTACATGCCTGTGCTTATGAAGCACCATAAACTTAGTCTTACTTACATTATTAGTAAGACCATAATCTTTGCAGAATACCTCAAAGCGCACTATGGCCTTCTGAAGGCCTTGCTGAGTCTTGGAAATTAACAAGGTATCATCTGCAAACATTAGCAGAGGGATCGGTTTGCCATCCAGCTTGGGGGCATCGGTTGGATGATTATCAAAATACTGGCTCACCTTGTTAATGTACAGAGAGAAGAGAGTTGGTGCCAGTGAACACCCTTGGCGTACCCCCCTAGAAATAGGAAACCTGTTTGTTACTTTTCCTTGCTTGCCCCAACGGACTTGGGCAAAATTTGCCTTGTGCAGTTTGATTAAGAGAGCCAATACAGCATGCGGCATACCCTGTCCTGCAAAGATACTCCACATCTTAGCGCGCAGGACTAAATCAAAAGCCGACTTAAGGTCAACAAATGCCGCAAAAAGAGTGCCTCCGCTAAGTATAACCACCCGCCAATAAATAAAAACAAATCTAAAAACTTGGTCTACCTCCACCGTCTAATACAGGAACTCAAAAAACAGATAAGACTCTACCACAGAGCGAGGAATTATAACCGCATTTATTGTAAACACACTCGAGTGGAGAGAACGCCCAGCATGGCTTCGCTCAGAGTTCTCTGCCTGGCACAGGTCACACAGATATTTATACATCTATTAGCAGGTACAAAAGGCAAGAGACCTTTGCAAAGTTCCATGTAAGCATGGAACGTTCCTAAGAGCATACCGTTAGTCACATTCATCTGTTATCACAAGGCACATATTGGATACTACAGGATGAGAGCTGAGTACATAATCATACGTTAATTACTATTTGTCTGGTTTACTTACAGACTCGCACAAGGCTATTTGTAGCTGGAAAAACATCATGTTTGGTTGAACTTCTTCAGCACAGACTCGTGTGTCTTGTGACCAGCAAAGGAAAGGGGATGTGAGCAAACAGCACGTAGGAGCAAGAAATGACAGAATGGCTATACAATGTGGGACATAGGTCAAATGTTTAGCTGACCATCACAATGTAGGTTACAGGTTAACAACTCAATGTTATTTGAGACCTCAACTCGTGCAGCTAAACATAATAAATGTTTTTGGCTTTGTATCTCTCCCCAGCAGGGTATCAGCATCTTCTGTATATTTTAGCTGCTCATTTTGTATCTCTAGGTGAAAGTCCAATTCCTATTTAACATTGTAGCTCTGGTTGGACATGTTAAACTATGTTGTGCTGTGTCTGATTTCTAACCTGTTCCAGCTCATGCCTTGACTGCTTGGCCTTCCTACTTCAAGAGTCATTTACTCCAAGGAAGCAGCCTGGTCATTCAGTTAAAGTGCTGTATCATTGGTGTCCCTTCTGAACACTGTGCCTGCCAGTAATACTGCCCCATCACCACTGACTGATCACAGGACCCCAAGAAAGGCCTCTCAGACCCCTGCACCTGACCTCCCCTGTCTGAGAGTACCTAGAGGGAGCGTCCAGGAGAGTGTTTTCAGCTCTTCTGGTCAGCTCTTCCTCCAGCTCCTGCACCTGACAGTTCTCCCTGAGAGTATCCAGATTATTTAAGTGCGGTGCCGCTCCTTCCCTCCAATGGAGGAGCTGCCCGCTGAGAAACTAGTAAGGCAGGCAATAATAAACAATAATAACCATTGCAACAACAATATCAAGGGAGCTAGAGCAAGAATGTGTTCACCAGTAGCACTTTCAAGTATCTTTTGAAAGATGCAGGTGAAGAGTTAACTCGGATGTCAGACGGTGGAGAATTCCAGATTCTTGGGGCAATGCCTGAGAAGGCTCGATTGGTGTTGCTTGAGTCATTTGAAGATTTTCTTCAGCATTTTCAGGGTGTGAAAGCAGTGATGACGTTGACCTGGGCGGACATGTCCAGGCTTTTGTCGATAATGATCCCTAGGTTACTGGTGTGCAAGCTGGGGTTGGGAGTAGATCCTAGGGTGGATGGCCATAAGGTGGAGTCCTGTGGGCAGGTGTTGTTTCCAAAGATCAGCACATCTGTCTTGTCAGTGTTGAGTTTAAAACAGTTGGATTTCATACATGTCATGCAGGCGGTAAGCGTTTTCCTTGTGTTGTGGGTTTTATTCAGAAAGGGGCAGTATTAGTTGCATGTCTCTCGGTGTAGAAGAGGATGGTGATGTATTAGGTATGGATGACATTGGCCAGTGGGGTTATGCAAGTTTTGAAGAGGGTCCGGCTGAGAGATGAAACTTGAGGTGCTCCACAGATGGGATTTCCGGTTTCCAAGGACTATGACGTCAGGTTGACTGTCAGATTTATTTTTGTCAGGAAGGAGCAGATCTATCATAGGCAGGCCCTTGAATGCCGATCTCGTGAAGGTATCCGATGAGGATGAGGTGTAATACCAAGTGCCGCCAAGAGGTCCAATAGGATTTGTGGAAAAGATCTGTACCACCCAAAATCATAACTCCGTCACAACCACCTGAGTAAAATAAAGAGAATGTAATCAACATGCACGGGAGCCTCAGATGGGGGCTCGAATAGCAGAAGTAAAACACCAGCCTTTATAGACACAGACCACAACATTTCATTATAATTTGTCTGCCTACCAGGTCATGTCTAGGCCCTCATGTCCCGGCAGGAGGTGAAGAACCATTTTATGCTCGAATCTTACAGTACATCGATACACAAAAATACGTTGGAAATCACCCTATATGCACGTGACAAGTCCCCTGTATCTAAAGCCAGACAGTTAACTATTACATTTACCCCCAAATGCAGTCACAATGGTCTTCATTAGCTGATGTGGCTGAATACACTTTTGAGGCCTACAGGGCCTGTTGCTAATGCAAGCGGGCAGAAATGTAATAACATGGAAATGTACTCTTTGTGCCAGCCTTGCAATGTGTTGCGTTACAGGCGGCTTACTAAAAGCAAAGTTCTAACTCTTATTTAAGGCTATCACATGATATCAAGCAATTATTATATATGTATATAATTCTCATCATTGAATTATCACAATGTCAAAAAATACAAAATGGATGCCACAATTGTTATATAAAGTTAGCTTCCACATTCCCGCCCTTTTGATAAACAATAATGATGGCATATTCAGGCATATCCATACATTTTAAAAGTTCTATTTTTCTCCGTCTTGCTCACCAATAGATGTTGGGGATATGTGCAGACCTAACAATGCATCACATTAAATTCATATATCAGAAATTTGCCTTTTGAAATATTTGTTCTCTGCGTTATTGCTCTCTTATTTCTTTCTTGCCCTGCCAACTGTCCCCCTGCCCCATATTTATCAATGGCTATTTATTCATTTTGGTACAATATCTCTGTGTCAGACTGGTCCTCTACCTGCCAAGACACCACCACATCTCCCAGCACCTGCGCACACTCCATTGGCTCCCCATCGAGGCTAGAATCACCTTCAAGATTCTCACCCATGCAGACAAGGCCCTCCACGGCACCGGACCAGCATACCTGAACAGCCGACTCAAATTCCACGCACCCCAAAGGACCCTACGATCAGCCCAGTTCTCCTACGCCGTGGTCCCCGCACCAGAAAGACCTGATCGGGAGGCCTCTCCTTCTCCTTCCTCGCGGACAGAGCCTGGAACGCCCTTCCGCTCCACCACAGACAGACATTATCGCTCCCCATCTTCGCGAGAAACCTCAAAACCTGCCTCTTTGACAGACCCCCTCCTTGATGGACTGGAACCTGAACCCCCGGGTCTTGAGACCCTCATGGGTGAGTAGTCGCACTTAACAAACGCCTGATTGATTGATTTAAGCAGTATCTCAGGGCCAGTGCTATGTACAGCACTGTGAGCACAATACACTATAAAGAGCGTAGCCATTATAACGGCAGCAATGGGGGATAATGTTGCTAGTAGCACTCATGGCCATATTCTCTCATTTATTTATTTATTTTATTTTTATTTGAAAAGTTTTATATAGCTCTGGCTAGACCCGGAGGTATAAGAGCTCTTTACATGAGGACAAGCATTGTTTCATAGCATAGTTACAAGTTACAACGTTGCAAGATATTGCTACTGTAGAAACGCCACACAGTTATCTCCTCAAAGACCTTTAAACTCCAATACAAGGGTGTGAAGTAGCGTTCTAATCATAAACCTACACACAACTCGATACAAAGAGGACAGTTTTAGGGGACAGAGGAGGGTGACTTAAAAGAAAACAGGTCTCAACTGAAAATAGATGAAACACCTGTCAGATAATTAATATATCAGAATTTGAGGCGAACAATCATTAATTAGAAATTGGGCTGTACATGTTTTTCCTAGGGAACTTAGAAGGAAAGAAGGTAGGGGGATGGTGCTGGAAATGTTATCCAGCTTTCCACAGAAATTGGAGCCCCAAGTTACTGGTATGTGAAGCAGCACTAATCGCTGACAGATAAGGGATTGTTTAGAAGCAGGGAGAAGAGAAGCATTCCGTTTTGAAAATGTGACTATCGCATCTAAACCGAAAACAATCTTTAAAAAAGCCCTTGTTCAAGAGTAAACCTCACAGTTCGGTGGTTCATAGGCAAGGCATACAAGTTCTGAAAGTTGGGAGGCATTGTTCCAGTCATTGGTACATGTGGGGGAACAGCATTTACAACGCAACTTTTACAACACAGTACCTTTACGACACAACTATGACAACGCAAGTCATTACAACGACTTGCGCTGGGGGGCGCTCTAGGATAAGGAATAGTTTTAATTTACTATCCAACACCTTCCCTACTATCCACGGGGACTGGAGTTGGAATAGTAAATGAAACTATTCACTATCCAGCGCCCCCCCAACGCACGCCGTTGTAACGACTTGCGTTGTAAAAGTTGCATCGTAAAGGCATGCGTTGTAAAAGCATGCGTTGTAACGACATACATCCGTACATGTGGCTAGTGTGCCTTTTTGGAAGAATGTCTTATCTTCTGTTGCACTTTCACTCCTTTCAAAAGTCTGCTGAGGAATAATGCAGAACCTCAGTTATGATACCTGTAAACAGAAAAGTAACCGTTGGTGCCTGTCTTCGAGTAATTCGAGAGGTTAGCAAGCACTTCTATTACTTAGGCACTTTCAATATGAAGAAAACAAAGTGATGAGGAAGGTAAAGATGTCTCGTTGTCACAGCTTGTAGACTGAGGGGTTGGGACGTTGATGTTCCAGATGTATTTTGTTGATGTATCGTTGGGGCCCGCTTACACACTTTTACTTTCTCTGCTGTGTGCAGCACGTGCAACCCTTCAGGATGAGCTCGGATACCTTTATCACTTGGTGCCTTTCATGGGACACGTGTTGTAATGATGTTGTACTTGATGTGATGCAGGGGAAGGCACTGGAGGCTCCTGTGGTGGCAGCGGACTCACTGCTTTATTGGTATGAGAGCCATTGATCCAGGAAGCCAGGCCCTCATACTTGACTGCTGTTGCTGTTGTCAAAGGCCCTTTACCCGATGTTGGAGACAGTGCCGTCTGGTGTGGGCTTTTATCCAAACCCAATGCCCCGGCTGGAGGCCATGGGCTGCTGGTGTCTCTGCTTCAGGAAGGGCGGCCCACAGCACCTGACGATCTTAGTCTTTTGCAGTATTGAAGAAGCAGATCATTAGGTAAGGACAGAGGGACGATAGACTGTTACAAGGCACTCACCTGCGCTCCAGATTGTTTCACCTTGAGGATGACAACTCCCCGGTCCCTCTAAAAATGGCAGGGTGACAACAAGATATATAACTTGTCGTCACTCTGAAAGTCTCCGGGGGGAAAGGGGTTGGGATGACAAGCGAGACAAGAGAAGACGAAGAATCCAGAGGTCTTCGTTATGGGCAGGGATTCGACAGGTTTACCGAATACTGGATATTGGATTCTGGTATATCTCAGGACTTTCAAGGACTTTTGAACCTTCCACTAGATTCCTAATATCAGAATATATAAAAACAACAGAATATGTATAAATCTCTTATCTTTTGTCACTAGTATTTGTCCTGACAATAACTAATATTCAAATCTTACCTAATTACTTCTTAGGCTGTGCACGGGACTACTGAATGCTTTAGACCCTAGATACCAGATCAGCAATCTGCAAATAACAATACATTCATTACCACTCAATTACTGGTTCATTCATTATTATACACAATACTTTACTAGTAGTAATACCTGGGTTCCTCTGTTGAAGTGCCTAGGTACAAGATAGTGAGTCTTCTTGCTTTAGGTAAACAGCATTAATTGTCACCAAATAACAAGACAAAATATTACTTTGACATTAATGCGCCAGTTACATTATTTTGTTAGAGATTGATAATCTTTGCTTACTCCTCAAAATAAAACATTGAGGGCCATATGTATCAAGGAAATTGACTTTGCAAACGCCGAAATTCGCCGAATTTCGGTGTTTGCGAATGCAATTTGGCCTAATGGTATGTATCAAGGAAATCTGCTTGCAAAATAAGGAATCACTACATTTGCGATTCCTTATTTTGCGATTGCATTTAAGGAATCGCAAATTTTGCGATTCCTTAAATGCAATGTAAGAAGCCAAAAAAAGTAGCAAATTGGCCTTAAGGATTCGCAAATTACCACCAACTTCTAGTTGGTGGTAAGTTGCGAATTCCTTGAAAAATGCATATTTATGCATTTTTCAAAGTGCCATGTGACACACATACATGCCCTTAGGGCATGTATGTGCGCCGCATGTGCACCCATGCATATTTCAGGGGTGCAACAGGGTGTCCTTTGGACACCCCTGCACCCTTGAAAATATTCTCAATTTGAGATTAGCAAATTGCGAATCGCAAATTTCCCATTCATTCCTATGGGCCTCCTGGCCCATAGAAATGAATGTGAAAGTATTCCTTAATTGCGAAATCTCAATTAAGGAATATCAAGAAATCGCAAAAAAATTGCAATTTTCTTGATACATAGCAATTAGCGAATCTGAAATAGCGATTTCTTAAAAATCGCTATTACAAAATCGCTAATTGGTACCTTCATACATATGGCCCTGAATCCTTAATTCTCATATGGTTCGACAAAATCTGCTGCCAAGTGGTAAATAATAAATGTTTCTGTCTTTGAGTTCAAATGTCCATCAACACCAAGAAATACGGTAATTCTATCCGTAATGCATCTGAACTCGATCCGTCGCAAATTCTAATAAGTCACTGGTTAAGAGTTCTTCACTCCTTGTAAGGCTGAAGGAATGCTTGCTTTTCATTAGAAGATTATTTAGACTCACTGGTGTCTTTTTAGTCTTTTGAATACCTTGTTTAATTTTGCACTGCCCGTCTTTTTCAGGATTTGCCATAGCTGCCGGGGAACTGGAGGAAGAGGAAACCCGAGCTGAGACATCCGACGAGTCCCAGGAGCCAGGGAGTCCCTGAGGCCAGTCCAGAGAGAGGAGCTGGAGCCAGGTCAGTGTCAGAGCAACGAGGCCAAGCACTCGAGCGTGAATGGGAGCAGTTTAACTCGTTCCACGCTAGTGACGGAACCGCTCCGTCACGCCCCTCGGGTGGGCTGTGCTGGTGACAGAGAGGTTCCGTCACGGCCTGCGCGCCTCTGATTTCGTGCCTGCGCGGCGCGTTCCATTGAGCGGGCGGGCCGTGACGGAGCGGTTCCGTCACAAGCGCAGCCCACCCGAGGGCCGTGACGGAGCGGTTCCGTCACAAGCGTGGGACCGCCGCGCGCCCCCCCCCGCACTCTAGCGCTGCGGCGGAATAGCCGTCGCGGCGAAAGGGTTAAATACCCTCTCATTCATGATGACAGGTTGTTTGCATACACGCGTCTGCTGCTTGACGGTTGACGCATGTAGGCAGCTCATGCATTTGCATTTTCTACCAAGTGTTCAGAAGTCCAATGCTAAACGTGTATCCTGCTACTGAATATTCATGAGGCACATGTCTATTCAGTATTTGAATACACGTTATTTGCACAGTTGGGGCTTTGTACCATGTCCTGAAAACTTTTGTCAAGCACCTTTTTTAAAACATGATGAATTTACAGTTTTTATGTATGCACATCGATATCTGGGCACATTATATTCAAGAAATGCTATACAACAATAACCAGGCACATTAAAAAGGATTGGTGAAACATACACTGTGCCACATTAGCATGGGAAATGCGGCGCAAGGCTGACATGAGAGAGCATACTCACAACATAGACATGTGGCCTGGAATGTTCTTTGGCCATGCAAACACTATTTCATGAGGGCTGAGCTTTGTCACTCTGTCTGAGGTGCTCCTCATTGGCAACCGAGCAAGTGGTAGTGCATCAATCCAAGTCAGTTCAGTGGATGCACAAATCTTCCCTATCTTATTTTGCAACACTCCGTTCTTTCTCTCATGACCCGCCCTTTGTGTAATATACTTTGGGTCATAGTACATGTCATCATCCTTTATCTTGATCTCATGACCCGCCCTTTGTGTAATATACTTTGGGTCACAGTACATGTCATCATCCTTTATCTTGATCTCATGACCCGCCCTTTGTGTAATATACTTTGGGTCATAGTGCATATCATCATCCTTTATCTTGATCTCATGAGCCGCCCTTTGTGTAATATACTTTGGGTCATAGTGCATATCGTCATCCTTTATCTTGAGCTCATGAGCCGCCCTTTGTGTAATATACTTTGGGTCATAGTACATATCGTCATCATCCTTTATCTTGATCTCATGACCCGCCCTTTGTGTAATATACTTTGGGTCACAGTACATGTCATCATCCTTTATCTTGATCTCATGACCCGCCCTTTGTGTAATATACTTTGGGTCATAGTGCATATCATCATCCTTTATCTTGATCTCATGAGCCACCCTCTGTGTAATATACTTTGGGTCATAGTACATACCATCATCCTTTATCTTGATCTCATGACCCGCCCTTTGTGTAATATACTTTGGGTCATAGTACATACCATCATCCTTTATCTTGAGCTCATGACCCGCCCTTTGTGTAATATACTTTGGGTCATAGTACATATCATCATCATCCTTTATCTTGATCTCATGAGCCGCCCTTTGTGTAATATACTTTGGGTCATAGTACATACCATCATCCTTTATCTTGATCTCATGACCCGCCCTTTGTGTAATATACTTTGGGTCATAGTACATATCATCATCCTTTATCTTGATCTCATGACCCGCCCTTTGTGTAATATACTTTGGGTCATAGTGCATATCATCATCATTCTTTATCTTGAGCTCATGACCCGCCATTTGTGTAATATACTTTGGGTCATAGTACATGTCATCATCCTTTATCTTGATCTCATGAGACGCCCTTTGTGTAATATACTTTGGGTCATAGTGCATATCATCATCCTTTATCTTGATCTCATGAGACGCCCTTTGTGTAATATACTTTGGGTCATAGTACATACCATCATCCTTTATCTTGATCTCATGACCCGCCCTTTGTGTAATATACTTTGGGTCATAGTACATATCATCATCCTTTATCTTGATCTCATGACCCGCCCTTTGTGTAATATACTTTGGGTCATAGTACATACCGTCATCCTTTATCTTGATCTCATGAGCCGCCCTTTGTGTAATATACTTTGGGTCATAGTACATACCGTCATCCTTTATCTTGATCTCATGAGCCGCCCTTTGTGTAATATACTTTGGGTCATAGTACATATCGTCATCCTTTATCTTGATCTCATGAGCCGCCCTTTGTGTAATATACTTTGGGTCATAGTACATATCGTCATCCTTTATCTTGATCTCATGAGCCGCCCTTTGTGTAATATACTTTGGGTCATAGTATATATCGTCATCCTTTATCTTGATCTCATGAGCCGCCCTTTGTGTAATATACTTTGGGTCATAGTACATATCGTCATCCTTTATCTTGATCTCATGAGCCGCCCTTTGTGTAATACACTTTGGGTCATAGTATATATCGTCATCCTTTATCTTGATCTCATGACCCGCCCTTTGTGTAATATACTTGGGTCATAGTACATATCATCATCATCCTTTATCTTGATCTCTTGAGCCGCCCTTTGTGTAATATACTTTGGGTCATAGTACATATCATCATCCTTTATGGATGTGGGGATCAAAGATAATGCCTGGGCTTGGTTTAAATCTTTTTTGGAGAATAGATCCTTCAGGGTCTTTGATGGCGATTCCATGTCCTCCAGCAGACCCCTAAAGTGTGGTGTTCCTCAGGGCTCCTCCCTAAGCCCTGCGCTTTTTAATCTGTACATGAGACCCCTGGCCGATGTCGTCCGCCCATTTGGAGTTAAGATCATCTCCTATGCGGACGACACGCAGCTGGTGGTCTCACTGGCACAGGAGGCAAATCGAACTTCGCCAGGCGGGCTTAGAGAATGCCTTGAGGAGGTGAGGAACTGGATGTCGTCATCATCCCTGAAGCTGAACGGGGACAAAACAGAGCTGATGCTCCTAGGCCCATCAGATCTGTCCCTTTCTCCCTCTCTGTGGCCCCCATGTCTAGGCCCTCCCCCAACCCCTAAAAACAATATCAAAAGCCTCGGAGTGTGGCTGGACAATTCGCTATCTTTCAATGTCCAAGCCACAAAACTTTCAGCCACCTGTTTTGGCATCATGAGGGTGCTAAATAAAATATTTCCCCTCCTTCCCATGGAAGCCAAACAGGTAGCTATTCAAGGTCTTATTCAATCACGCCTTGATTTTAATAATGCACTCTATCTCGGCGCACCAGAATACACCCTACGCAGGTTGCAGATTGTACAGAACTGCACAGCACGCCTGTTGCTCAAAATTCCCCGCAGACACTCAGTGAGGGCCGGACTGATTAGCCTGCATTGGCTCCCGATCCGGCAGAGAGTTCTGTTCAAGACACTATGTATAGCCCACCAAGCCTTCTGGGACACAGGACCCAGCATCATTCGCGACCTGGTTACCCATTGCACCCCAAACCGAAGTCTTCGCTCTAGCCAGACCTTCTCGGCAGTGGTGCCAAGAATAAAAAGATCCAGATCTGGCGGAAGGACATTTACATACAATGCGTCCAAGACCTGGAACACCCTGCCACTCCATCTTAGAGCGAACCCTAACCTCACTGAATTCCGCAAGCAATTAAAGACCTTTTTGTTTGCATCTGTTTACTAACTGCCTGCCTTCCCCCCCATGCCTTCAGTAGGCTCTGGTTATCTTAGCGCTTGGACGCCTCCGGGCAACAATTCGCGCTCTACAAATCGGCAAGTTTACAAGTTTACAAGTTTATCTTGATCTCATGACCTGCCCTTTGTGTAATATACTTTGGGTCTTAGTACATATCATCATCATCCTTTATCTTGAGCTCATGAGCCGCCCTTTGTGTAATATACTTTGGGTCATAGTACATACCATCATCCTTTATCTTGATCTCATGACCCGCCCTTTGTGTAATATACTTTGTGTCATAGTACATATCATCCTTTATCTTGATCTCATGACCCGCCCTTTGTGTAATATACTTTGTGTCATAGTACATATCATCCTTTATCTTGAGCTCATGAGCCGCCCTTTGTGTAATATACTTTGTGTCATAGTACATATCATCCTTTATCTTGATCTCATGACCCGCCCTTTGTGTAATATACTTTGGGTCATAGTACATACCGCCATCCTTTATCTTGATCTCATGAGCCGCCCTTTGTGTAATATACTTTGGGTCATAGTACATATCATCATCATCCTTTATCTTGATCTCATGCCCCGCCCTTTGTGTAATATACTTTGGGTCATAGTACATATCGTCATCCTTTATCTTGATCTCATGACCCGCCCTTTGTGTAATATACTTTGGGTCATAGTATATATCGTCATCCTTTATCTTGATCTCATGACCCGCCCTTTGTGTAATAGACTTTGGGTCATAGTACATTTCATCATCCTTTATCTTGAGCTCATGAGCCGCCCTTTGTGTAATATACTTTGGGTCATAGTACATGTCATCATCCTTTATCTTGATCTCATGAGCCGCCCTTTGTGTAATATACTTTGGGTCATAGTGCATATCGTCATCCTTTATCTTGAGCTCATGACCCGCCCTTTGTGTAATATACTTTGGGTCATAGTATATATCGTCATCCTTTATCTTGATCTCATGAGCCGCCCTTTGTGTAATATACTTTGGGTCATAGTGCATATCATCATCATCCTTTATCTTGAGCTCATGACCCGCCATTTGTGTAATATACTTTGGGTCATAGTACATATCATCATCCTTTATCTTGATCTCATGACCCGCCCTTTGTGTAATATACTTTGGGTCATAGTACATATCGTCATCCTTTATCTTGATCTCATGAGCCGCCCTTTGTGTAATATACTTTGGGTCATAGTACATTTCATCATCCTTTATCTTGAGCTCATGAGCCGCCCTTTGTGTAATATACTTTGGGTCATAGTACATGTCATCATCCTTTATCTTGAGCTCATGAGCCGCCCTTTGTGTAATATACTTTGGGTCACAGTACATACCGTCATCCTTTATCTTGAGCTCATGACCCGCCCTTTGTGTAATATACTTTGGGTCATAGTACATATCGTCATCCTTTATCTTGAGCTCATGACCCGCCCTTTGTGTAATATACTTTGGGTCATAGTACATATCATCATCATCCTTTATCTTGATCTCATGACCCGCCCTTTGTGTAATATACTTTGGGTCATAGTACATGTCATCATCCTTTATCTTGATCTCATGACCCGCCCTTTGTGTAATATACTTTGGGTCATAGTACATATCATCATCATCCTTTATCTTGATCTCATGACCCGCCCTTTGTGTAATATACTTTGGGTCATAGTACATGTCATCATCCTTTATCTTGATCTCATGACCCGCCCTTTGTGTAATATACTTTGGGTCATAGTACATATCATCATCCTTTATCTTGATCTCATGACCCGCCCTTTGTGTAATATACTTTGGGTCATAGTACATTTCATCATCCTTTATCTTGAGCTCATGAGCCGCCCTTTGTATAATATACTTTGGGTCATAGTACATGTCATCATCCTTTATCTTGATCTCATGAGCCGCCCTTTGTGTAATATACTTTGTGTCATAGTGCATATCATCATCATCCTTTATCTTGATCTCATGACCCGCCCTGTGTGTAATATACTTTGGGTCATAGTACATATCATCATCATCCTTTATCTTGATCTCATGACCCACCCTTTGTGTAATATACTTTGGGTCATAGTACATATCATCATCATCCTTTATCTTGATCTCATGAGCCACCCTTTGTGTAATATACTTTGGGTCATAGTACATGTCATCATCCTTTATCTTGATCTCATGACCCGCCCTTTGTGTAATATACTTTGGGTCATAGTACATATCATCATCCTTTATCTTGATCTCATGACCCGCCCTTTGTGTAATATACTTTGGGTCATAGTACATTTCATCATCCTTTATCTTGAGCTCATGAGCCGCCCTTTGTGTAATATACTTTGGGTCATAGTACATGTCATCATCCTTTATCTTGATCTCATGAGCCGCCCTTTGTGTAATATACTTTGTGTCATAGTACATATCATCCTTTATCTTGAGCTCATGAGCCGCCCTTTGTGTAATATACTTTGGGTCATAGTACATATCGTCATCCTTTATCTTGATCTCATGAGCCGCCCTTTGTGTAATATACTTTGGGTCATAGTACATATCATCATCATCCTTTATCTTGATCTCATGACCCGCCCTTTGTGTAATATACTTTGGGTCATATTACATTTCATCATCCTTTATCTTGAGCTCATGAGCCGCCCTTTGTATAATATACTTTGGGTCATAGTACATGTCATCATCCTTTATCTTGATCTCATGAGCCGCCCTTTGTGTAATATACTTTGTGTCATAGTGCATATCATCATCATCCTTTATCTTGATCTCATGACCCGCCCTTTGTGTAATATACTTTGGGTCATAGTACATATCAACATCATCCTTTATCTTGATCTCATGACCCGCCCTTTGTGTAATATACTTTGGGTCATAGTACATATCATCATCATCCTTTATCTTGATCTCATGAGCCGCCCTTTGTGTAATATACTTTGGGTCATAGTACATGTCATCATCCTTTATCTTGATCTCATGACCCGCCCTTTGTGTAATATACTTTGGGTCATAGTACATATCATCATCCTTTATCTTGATCTCATGACCCGCCCTTTGTGTAATATACTTTGGGTCATAGTACATTTCATCATCCTTTATCTTGAGCTCATGAGCCGCCCTTTGTGTAATATACTTTGGGTCATAGTACATGTCATCATCGTTTATCTTGATCTCATGAGCCGCCCTTTGTGTAATATACTTTGTGTCATAGTGCATATCATCATCATCCTTTATCTTGATCTCATGACCCGCCCTTTGTGTAATATACTTTGGGTCATAGTACATATCATCATCATCCTTTATCTTGAGCTCATGACCCGCCATTTGTGTAATATACTTTGGGTCATAGTACATATCATCATCCTTTATCTTGATCTCATGACCCGCCCTTTGTATAATATACTTTGGGTCATAGTACATATCGTCATCCTTTATCTTGATCTCATGAGCCGCCCTTTGTGTAATATACTTTGGGTCATAGTACATTTCATCATCCTTTATCTTGAGCTCATGAGCCGCCCTTTGTATAATATACTTTGGGTCATAGTACATGTCATAATCCTTTATCTTGATCTCATGACCCGCCCGTTGTGTAATATACTTTGGGTCATAGTACATATCATCATCATCCTTTATCTTGATCTCATGACCCGCCCTTTGTGTAATATACTTTGGGTCATAGTACATATCATCATCCTTTATCTTGATCTCATGAGACGCCCTTTGTGTAATATACTTTAGGTCATAGTACATATCATCATCATCCTTTATCTTGATCTCATGAGCCGCCTTTTGTGTAATATACTTTGGGTCATAGTGCATATCATCATCATCCTTTATCTTCATCTCATGACCCGCCCTTTGTGTAATATACTTTGGGTCATAGTACATATCGTCATCCTTTATTTTGATCTCATGAGCCGCCCTTTGTGTAATATACTTTGGGTCATAGTACATTTCATCATCCTTTATCTTGATCTCATGAGCCGCCCTTTGTGTAATATACTTTGGGTCATAGTGCATATCATCATCCTTTATCTTGAGCTCATGACCCGCCCTTTGTGTAATATACTTTGGGTCATAGTGCATATCATCATCATCCTTTATCTTGATCTCATGACCCGCCCTTTGTGTAATATATTTTGTGTCATAGTACATTTCGTCATCCTTTATCTTGATCTCATGACCCGCCCTTTGTGTAATATACTTTGTGTCATAGTACATATCATCCTTTATCTTGATATCATGACCCGCCCTTTGTGTAATATACTTTGGGTCATAGTACATATCGTCATCCTTTATCTTGATCTCATGACCCGCCCTTTGTGTAATATACTTTGTGTCACAGTACATATCATCATCCTTTATCTTGATCTCATGACATCCTGTTGAGTAGAAGCAATTTGAACCATCGTGTTCTCACAATCAGTTAATGCTATTCCTTTTTTACTTCTGCATCAATCAAGGCTTTACCTCGTGATACCTAGTCCTTGGAGGAGGTGTGTGCAGCACATACTACAATTGCAACTCTCTTTGGTAGCAACAGGGCTTGCAATAGCTGTGCTATTAATGCTGCATGCTGTATTTGTTGTCCGGCTGAGGTAAGGAATCCCCTCATAGCCCACAGTGGGCCAAGATCAGGGGCCACTCCAAAAACATATTGGCTGTCCGTGTAAATGTCCACTATTCATCCTTCATGTTGTTAATCTCGTCCCCTTCCAGTACGTTTGTAGCCGTGCCCACTGTGTAATTATTTTGCAGTGAGCCTGTGTCATTGCTGATGCATGAACCAAGAACAACTAGATCTCCATTGGGGACAGGTGTCTCTTAAATCATGTCGAACATTTGCATACTTATCTTTGGCTAGCACACATGAACTATTCTTTACCAAACACTCCCTGTCTATGACCCATTGCTAGGTGGGAAATCAGTAGTGGTGCAATGTGTGGGCAAATTGCCAGAATTATGGAACACATTTGCACCAGCGGAGCTTTCCAACCAGATATGAGAGGGTGAAAAGGTTTATCATTAAGCACATGCATGCAAACATTTCAAAAACAGGAAGCACTTTCACTATCGGGGTGGTGCTTTTTAATTAAGTAGCTATTTGCGCAATATAATGCAATCTTTTGTTCTTTAAAACAGCAAATGTCTCCTGTTGTAAATCACGCTGGGAGATTGGGGTGGGGAACCTGTGGAAGCCATCAATCTGGCCCTTACAATGTCCATTGACAAGAGACGTACCATGAAACAAGACCAGACATAAATCAGACACGTACCAGGAACAAACATCTTTTCACCGACGTTCTTGCATCTGAAAATGAAAATGTTAGGAAACAAACCGTTGCACCAAAACTTATTAAAATGTATATACACAAAACAACACCTCTTCGTTAAGTATTTGCACTCCTTTCCATTCTGCGCTGCGAAGAATAATTTTTTTTTTAACTAGTTCAGGTCATACTCACAGAAAACTGTTGTAGTGTATGGTTTGGTCTTGGCGCAATTCCCAGAGCCTGTGGCCAGCCAGGATTGTTATTTCAAAGCCAGTCCAAAAGACTTTTCTTTAACCCTTCAATATATCATAATATCAAAGGCCTTGCTGGGCAGAACATTTCTCAGTAAATATTGTTTTTCACCCTTTTTACTCTACAAAATTATCAGGGGTGCGAAGTGTCTCAGGAGAGGTCAGGTCTCCTCAAGCGGTTTGAAACACACTTCCCAGTGTATTTTCGTGCCTTTCATGCTTGAAATGAGATGTGGCCAGCTCCAAGCGCGTTAATTGAGAGACTATAACTGCTGTTTTTAAATCTAGTGGTCCTGGAACAATGGGCGCAGTTAGTGTGCATTCCACTCCACCTATTTGTCTCCCTTCCTGTCTCATTAGTTCTTTGTACCCTCTTCTTTGTTCTTCTCGTAATTTCGGAAAGTCTTTGGTAAAGGACATGAGATCTGCTCTGAACCATGGGACGTGAACATATGCCACTTTATTTTCTTTCTCCCCATGTGGAGGGGGCACATTTCACAGGGGCATTGTCAACGCGGGTGTTGTTGGCACTTGGAAAGGAATCTGTGAAAGTAAATTTAGCTACATCCCAACTATTATCTGGCGAGAGGGGGGGCTGTTCTTGTATTCCGGCTTTTCTTAGGGCCGTGGCTTGCAGCTCATACGCACCGTGGGCCTCAGTACCGTTGCCCATTAATTCTGCACGTGCTAGCGAGAGCACGGTATCCTGGTATGATCTGGAGTTAGTGGCTCTTTTTCTGTGCATAATTTTAACTGCAAATCTATGTCAATGTCACATCGGGTATATAGCGGATCTAAATAGGGACCAGAAAAACGCGTAAGAAAGAAATGGCACAAATTCAAGCGAGCCGAAGTCTCTCATACGTTGTGAAAAGAACACTAAACAAAATCAAGAGACAAGTAAAAAAAATACCTATATATGAGATAAACAAAGGCATATAGATCGGATCTTAAATACAGGCTATTAAGGATAAATATGAGTAAAGATGGAACCGGGTAGTCCCAATTGGATCTGAGGGGGAAACGCCTCGAAGATAAACTACAATAGAAGCATACCCAAAAAGAGGGGAAGAACAAGGATAAAGCATGATGGAAAATTCTGTGCTGGTGTACAGAAAACAAAAATGTCCCATAACTGTATAGCCCATATAAGTTATTGAGATGAAATAAAAGGAAATGGAACATGTCTTACCATGGATCGTCGGCAGACAAAGTTAGGCGAATCCTGAAAATGCATCCTAAGACATGAATGAGTGTCAGTGTAGGTATCCGTCTCCCTTTCAGGCTTTCACCAGCAGGTTACTTACATTTCTATTGCGTCTTAAGGCAAACGTAGGTCGTGTCAATTTGGTATCTTCACTGCTGATGCTGAGAAGGTGCCATTGGGAGATGATAGTTTGCCTGATCTTATGGTCAAATTTGGAGTGTCGGGTGACACATACCAGTTTGTCTTCCGTCTGTCTCTGTTCGGCTCAAACACGCTTTCTCTATCAAAGTGTCTGGCCCTTTTAAAGGCATCTCAGACTATATTCTTAGGATAACCTCTCTCAAGACGTTTAGCACTAAGGTTTATCGCGTTCACCCACAAACTTTTCAATATAACCATTAAGGGTGTTGGTCTTTCTCCTGGCTGCTTTGGCCATCAAGCTCCCCACTTTCGAATCAAGCTTCTATTTGGACATCATCCTTTAGAATGTGGCACCCCTCATGGAAATACTATAATGACTCACTCCATTTTAGTCTATATTGGGCTGCTTAAAATACGGTAGAAACTGAGTTTTAAATATACCAAAGGAAGAAAAATAAACTAACAGAAGAATGCTTACCCCCCCAGGCCCACCCCCGAGTGGTCAGTATTAGAGGGGTGGGCAAGCCTCACTTGGCCGCAGATGGGGCAGCCCGTGCTGCAACAGTCTCCTTGCGCTTTAGCAGGTCGGGAGGCAAACCCCTCCTCCTCCTCCCATTGTAACATGAGAGCGGGGGGGGCGAGTCCCCCCCAAACAGGCACCAACAACAGACCTAGCATGTCCTTTTAGAAGACCCCTCACTCACCAACCTAGTTGGTGACATGCTTCATCATTGGGGTCCCACCCCGCAGGCCGAGTGCCAGCAGGGTGTGCTTCGACACCTGACTACAGTGGAGCGGGTAATTTTTTTTTTTATATGTGCAGTGTTATATAAGGTGAAAAATGATTTAAAAAGGGGCCAATGCTACTCACTTCAAGACTTTATTCCTGAGTGATTGGGCACCCTACAGGCAAACTGTGACACCTATGTGTAATTAGGTAGACTCCAGTGTTCAAGACGTGTAGTGTTTTAAAATAGCGACGTGTGCTATGTGTTTTAAAATAAAGGTCTACATGTTTCAACCATCTTGTAAATGTGGGTTTTCGTCAGGACCAATGTGTGTGACCTGGGTGGTACACACACGCTAAGGTGCGCCCTGTTCAAGATCACGAAAACTGGAACCACAAACTTGTGTCCCTTTACAAAAAACGAGCTGTCTTCTCCCCGTTCTGGAAGAAAAAAACCTGTGTAAAAAATGTGGGAAAAGGGGTTGGGATCACATAGACAGTAGACAAACCTTATTTGTACATAAAACATATATAAAGTGCTCCCACTGGCAGTGTCCGGGAAACTAAATCTGTGTCATAAGTGCCAGTCGTCATTATGGTGGCGTGACAAGACTCAATAGCGTTATTCTTGGAGCCGTCTAGGTGGTGCTCAGAAAGAACCATGCACCTGTAGTAGGCCCCCTGAGGGTTCGTTGACCCCTCGTCTGGTGTTAAAAACAGGGTTTTAGAATAAGCGGGAGATCGCCTCAGCGGGTGCTCTTTGAAGTCGTGGTGACAACGAATGCCCGTGATGACTGTAATGATATAAAAAGCACACGTGTCTCACAAACACACAGGACTCGCCACATCATTCAATCCTAAGGATCGGATTACACATTGTTAATGTCAAATGTAGCGTTCGGTACCTAGGTACCTTTAAAACTAGCAATGCCTTACTCAGAAAGCAGCGATTATCCGCTTCATGTGCGTCCGTGTTCCAAGAGCTGTGTGCTCACGTAACCTGTTAGGTAAAAAAAGGGTATGAACACGGAAAAAGTCCTGGAGCGTATCAGCAAATTTCGAAATATGGGACTTACTTGTGGCTTCTGCTCTGTACTCAGGTAACCTACTTGGTTCCTATCTTGGTATGCCCCGTTGTAGTAACCAGCCGCCCTTGCCCGCGCCGGTAATATACTGAAGCTCCTCGCTTCCTGGAGTGGGCGTGGTTAGGCTTTAGAATTGGGAGAATCGGACTGTTACAAACATTAAATGGAACTTCAACCACCCCCGCTTCAATGAGATCTTGTACAATTCGTGTAAGTGCTTCCTCACCTTCCTGTGAAATTCTATACTGAGGCAAACGTGGCAACACGGCTCCCTCCTTTACACTAATATGCACCGGAGGAATAACCATCTGACCCACATCAGTATCTGAAGTAGCCCACAAAGTTGTAGGTAGGGAGGCTAATGCAGTATCCTCTTTAATAATGCAAACTCTGTCTGTCACTGAATGATTATCGTTTAATATCACGCGTACTCCTCCAAAGTCAAAAGTCAAAAAAGTTTATTTTTGTTACGGTACTCTTTTGAGGACCACAAAATAAAATATATACTTTATACATTTTCATTTAATACATTTTCAATGAAATTTTCAAAAACTTAAAAATTCTATAACAGACATATTCATTTGGGGGGTTTTTGCATATTGATAAAAAGTCCTTTGAGTTTACAATCCTACAGGACCGATAAATGGGCGTAAGACATGTTAACCTTGCGTTTACTATTTCTGCGTTTGGACATATAAAAAGAAGATGTTCCAAATTCTGATTGCCCCCTTGACAAAGAGTGCAAAGAGCTGAACTGTCTGATCTCCAGGAAGAAGTAAAAGTTAATACAGGAAGTATTCCCAGGCGCAGCGTCATAATTGCACGCCTTACACCGTGTATAAGAGTATAATCTAGATAAGACTGATTTTGCTTATATTCCTGGGAGTCTGCATAGTTCTTATACGAGGATAGTCTATCACAATGTAAGTGGTCAATCTCGTAACTCAGTTTGGGGGTGAAGTTTTTTAGAAAAAGTTTGAGTTGTGCTGGAGACCACATAGACAAATTTTCCACACTAACTTTTGCGAGCTGAAAGGCCTCTCGCATATTTTTGGAAAAAGTGAGAAGGGTAGAACCGATGTTGAATGTCTCGACTTTTAGTAAACTTCGTAGAGTGCCTTCTTTTGAATGGAGAAGGTTATAGGCCCACCTTATGATACTAGCTACGGCTGTGGCATAGGCACTCGTGATGGTACATTCCAGTCTCAACGCCTGTACTGGAGTAGATGTAGAGATTTTCAGTAAACTTTTTAATATTTTACCTTCAATTGAGTCCATATAGGACCATTGTTTAAAAGGAATGTATTCCGAAGCATAAGACAGGACCGGTGGAATCTTGGCTCGGTAGACTTGTATTAGTGCAGAGAAATGCCTATGTCCAGTGGCAGAATATAGGCGAGACAAAGCCCCAGCATGTAGGTCACTTTTCCTTTTTAGGTGATTAATTTGACTGTTCTTACTCATATTTTGTGAGAAGATTCTGCCCAGATATGTATATTACTTTACCTGCTCTAGCTTCTCACCTCCCAACTTCCATTCGTATCTCACCCTTTTCTTCTGTTTTGCAAAGGCAACCACTTTGGTTTTATTTATATTTGGAATTAGAAATTTTTTCCTAGAATACTGGTGTAAAATGTCTAGAAGATTTTGAAGTCCAAAGGGAGTTAAGTCAAACATGACTATGTCGTCCGCGTACAGCAGGGAGTGAATATACTCAGTGGCTATCTTTGGCGGAGTACTTAGCCCTTGTTGTAGTTGGGATGGTAAGTCACTTAAATACAAAGAAAATAAAATTGGAGCCAAGAGGCACCCTTGTTTTAGGCCATTTGATGTTCGTATTATCTTCGATAGACCCTTATCACTCCCCATTTGGACACGGCACCAGGTGTCACTATGTAGATTCACTATTAAAAGCAATAGCTGTTCCGAAATGCCCATTCTTCTTAATTTTGACCACAGGATCGGTCTCTCCACTCGATCAAAGGCTGTCGAGTAGTCAATGAACGCTGCATAGATGGATTGCTTTTTCCCTGATACATACTTATCTAAAATAGTTTGGAAGATTGCTACATTGTCGGTCACTGCGTGATTTGGACGAAATCCAGACTGAAACTTAGGAATTAAACCCAATGAAAATGCCCAAGTTTTCAGCCTATCCAGAATTTCGGCTGCAAAAATCTTCCCGGCAGCGTCCATGAGGGCAATTTGCCTATAATTTCCCGGTATACTTCTTTTTCCTTTTTTGTAAATCGGGATAATTATACTTCCCTTCCAGGAGTTTGGCATTTTGCCGCTGTCGAATATATAATTAAATAGTGGCGAGAGCAACCGTCCCCACTCTTTATGGTCGATTTGATAGACCTTGATAGGTATCTGATCGGGGCCCGATGCACCCGTACTTCTTGCCTTTCTGATATTCATAGAGACAGACGCTACCGACGTTTTGTTGATTTTTGTATCATTCGTTTCCAAGATTTGTACTTCAGCCTCACCATTATTAATAGACTTGTTCAGTCTATATAGCTCACGAAGGTAAATTTCCCAGTCTTCTTCTGAAACGGGAGTTGCTTCCAGCTTTTTTTTGGATCCTGTCATTATTGCAATCAGGGCCCAATATTTGCGCTGGTTGTTTTGTTTAGCTGCCTGTTGGATTTCAGTCCACTTGGAGTCCTGCTTCAGTTTTTTCTGTTTAGTTTTTTCTCGTCGTATTTGGTTCTTTAATCTATTGATTTCCTTTTTGTTTGTAGACGAGAAATTCAGATACTGGGCTCGTATCAACCTATTAAGTTGTTTTACGACTGGTTGATTTGAATTTTTATGCTTACTTCTCCATTTGCTTTTTACTGATATGGTGTGTTCTAACTTACTTTGTAAAGCATGTTTGAGCTTATTTGTTATGTAATCAAAGTTCTTTATAGGATCGACTGAGTATATGGTAGTCAACAGATTGGTATGGGAGATTAATAACCTCAGATGGTCCAGATTTTCTGTCCCCCAATAAATTCGACGCCTCATTGCGTTTACTTCCATTTTGGTTTTATGAAATATTGGCTGGTTCTGGAAAGTAGACTGTGCAGTCCATTGAGTTGATAGATATAAAAGAGCATGATCACTTTCCTCATTGAATATAATCGAAAGTTGAATCATTTGTTCTTTTTCTTCGATCCCACATATAAAATAGTCAAGGATAGAGGGAGATCCGTTTCCCTGCCTTGTGTACGATGCTGGTTTATCACCATGGATATTACCATTTAATATTGTCCCATTAATACTGGGGAGAAATGATAGTAGTGCGCGACCTCTCTTGTCTGATTTCGTTCCTTTTGGGAGTACAGGGAGTGATGTTTCCAAAGATTCCTCTTTAAAGAGAAGAGCCCATTTCTTTATTTCGCAGTTTGAAATTTTTGCGTTCAAGTCTCCCATTATAATATATGACAAATAAAAATGATCTTCGATGATGTGAGTGATGATCTCCATTAGGCGATCAAACAGCAAATCACAGTTGTTACTGGGAGGTGCATAGATGTTAAAAAGCAATATTTTTTCAAATGTGGCTGACGTTTGAGTTTTAAGTGATACCTTTAGACATTGTAGATTATCTGTGTTTGTATTGATTATTTCCTGTGACCAAGATTGATCTTCTTTTAGTAAAATTGCTAAACCACCCTTGGCGTGCCCCCTTCTAGATCTTTTTGCCAGAGTTTCATATACGTAGTATCCTTTTTGTTTAAAGGGATTAATTAACCATGTTTCCTGTAAACCAATAATATCTGGGAAGTTTTTAGTTGCATGCTTCATTTTTTTGTCAGTTTTCCCAGCCAAATTCCAAGACAGTAACGTCAGACCTTTGCTAAACTTGATATTGTTGGGGATTAACCGTTTTTTTGCTATTTAAAGTTTCTGATAGCCATGCCCAAGATTTTATTGAGTTCTCAGTATTACTAGAGCTTGAGTCCCGGGACCATACTGACCTCTCACCTTGCATTACTTGTATTTTAAGTGAGTCTTTTCTCGTAATATTTGATACTGATTCTCCCCAATATGAACTGATATTTTCATTTCTTCTGTTAGTTTGTCCTAGTATACCTTTGTTCTGATTGTTGGTTTTAAGATCTACTACAGAGATTACGTCATAGCCATTCTTGTGTAGAATTTCCTTCTCTCTGATTATTATTCCGGGCAAAACTGGAGAAAAAAAGGATACCTGTACTAGTTTATCACTTTCTTTTTTTGGAAAGAGTACTAGGTCGATTTCTTTGCTTGTCAGAGAGTTCAGGGATGGTATTTCTTGTAAAAGATTGAGTATTCTACCACGGTTCAACGGCATCTTATCTGTGGGAAATAATTCTTCAATAATTATGTGCTTAGATAGAATTCCTTCCCATGGTTGAGATTTCTTGTCATGAGGTTCTTTAGTATCCATGGTATTTCGTGCTGTTGTTCTATTTTCTGTCAGTGGACAAAATTCTTCTGCTTTTGGATTCAAAAGTTTTGCCAACGGTGTTTTTTGAATTTCTGGAGAGTTCACCAAGTTTATGGGAGTGAATTTTTGAAATTTAAGATTATTCCCTTTTTTCCTCTGTATTCTTCTTAGTGGTTTTCTCTTCTTCTTCCCCCTTGCATTTTCCCTGTCATTACTTTTTTCAGACCTTTCTCGTTGGCTGCGTTTCTGTTCAGCAGTAACTCCCGATGACTCTGCTTTATTGTCCCCAATAATCTGATCTCGGTTGTTGTCGGATACTTTGTTCGAAAAGATAGGAAAATGCTTATTATTATTTTCGGTGATGTCTTCCGATTCTTCTTTAAACAGTTTTTTAAGAGAATATGTAATGAGAGGTTTTTTCTTCTTTCTTAATTCCTTGGTTTTGGTCTCGATTATTACTATGTTGTTCGTTTGCGAGCTTGCTTCCTGTTGTTTTGGAGTCGTATTTCCATTTTTTTGAAAATCTTCAGTTTGTAATGTTTCGACTAGTTCAAGTTTTTTTGATGTAACTTTATTTTGTTCTTTTTTCTTTTTTTCTTCAACCAGGAATTTAAGTATTCCTATTTGTACGTCTAAAGTATCGTCAGAGTTAGCTAGAATTTGACCAAGGTGAGTGAGTACTGACTCCAAGATTTCTTGCAACGTAAAAAGTGCTTTTAACAGGGGAGAGGTAGTGTTTCCAAAATTTAAATGTAAAAAATTTGGGTCAGTAAGATTGGTCTGATTAGAGTAAAGGTTAGGGGATTTTTCTGGTGAACTGGTTAGTGGGTGTTTTTGGTTTAGTAATATTTCTGATTTTTCTTGTTCTGTCTTCGTATGATCACTTATAGACACGTCGAAAGGTAATTCATTATCCTGTTTTTTTGTTGGTGTTATAGGTATTATTTGAGACGTATCTAGGAACGATTTTTGACGTTCTCCAGTGAGAGAGATATTTGCCAAATTACTTTCAATTGATGTCTGTCCTTGTTTATAGAATTTCTGATCGAAGAAGAGTAACGAATCATGTTCAACCTTATTTATTGAAGGATCCAGCTTATTTTGATCTTCAGTTGTAAATGAAGATAGAGATTTTTTCTTGGAGAGGGTAGAGAAATATTTGTTTATAGCTGGAGTACTTGATATTTGACCAGGTTTCAATGATTTATCTGCAGACTTTCTGACAGCTGCGTCTGTCCCCATGCGCCTCATATAGATTGTTCGTGAGCGAAGTTTTTTTAAAGCCCTCATATTTGGGGCCGGAGATCTACTTTTTTGTTATAGTAGTCGCAGTTGGTTTTGTGTGAATGTAATGACTTTGTTTCAGGGTCTGCGATAAGGATTGGTCAGTAAAGATTGAAATATATTTTCAAATCAGTTTCAGAGTGTGGCTATGAGAGTTCCTCATTGGCTAGACGTAAGTGGGGTGGCCCGTCCCGTCCTCAGTCGTCCCCGGACGGCCACAGACGGCCCACCCTTTGCCCGGGCTTCGCCCCGCGCTTGGTCCCGCGCGCGTCCCGCTGCGCGTTGACCCGGATGTTATTTGTAATTGTATCGCCGATGGGCGTGTCGCCTGGGGGAAGAGGAACCAGCTAGTCCCAGCAAGGGTTTCTGGTCCTCGCAGTCCCCCGGGCTGAAAGCGCTGCTCCGCCCGGCCTCTACCCTGTGGACTCTAGCTGGGAGCGGGTGACAGAGCGTGCCGAATGCAGCTCTCGCTCACACCAGCGAGTCCCCGGGGAGGCAGCAACACGGAGTGCAGGACGATGTTAATTTGCACAATTCCAGCAGTTCTGAAGACACTGAAGCAGGGATTCAATCTTTCTCACAGTCGAGGGAAACAACAGCAAGTCCTGGTGAGTGGCGCCCGCGAAGCGGGGGTCACGAAGCTTTATGCAAATTAGGCCCGCTTCCTCATTCGCCGGTGGGCGTGTCCGTGGGCGTGTCGCCTGGGGGAAGAGGAACCAGCTAGTCCCAGCAAGGGTTTCTGGTCCTCGCAGTCCCCCGGGCTGAAAGCGCTGCTCCGCCCGGCCTCTACCCTGTGGACTCTAGCTGGGAGCGGGTGACAGAGCGTGCCGAATGCAGCTCTCGCTCACACCAGCGAGTCCCCGGGGAGGCAGCAACACGGAGTGCAGGACGATGTTAATTTGCGCAATTCCAGCAGTTCTGAAGACACTGAAGCAGGGATTCAATCTTTCTCACAGTCGAGGGAAACAACAGCAAGTCCTGGTGAGCGTACTCCTCCAGGGGAACATCTTATTGTGGCTCTGAGATACTTGAGTATATCAAGACCCACAATATTGTCTGGTGTGTTTGGGGAAAGCAATAATGGACAAGGTGAAGTAAACTTATCGACATGGAATGCAAGTGGTTGTGACAATGGGCTAAGGGAAGATGCTCCATCGAACCCTATCGATGTGATCGTTAAGCCAGACAGGGGAGCCCTCGAAACCAATTTTTTAGACAGGGTGCTACGAGTAGCTCCTGTATCAACCAGAAACTGATCAGTAGAACCCAAAACATGTGCTGTAACATAAGGACCCCTCTGATCTACCGGAACTTCAACTGATTCCTTACCCCATCCTATGCAATCCTATGCATAAGCAGAATCATGTAAATCAGGCAGCACATAATCAGACATTTGATATTGATTACGCCGATCAAAAGTGTTGAACCATTAGAATCAAACCTAGCACGATCGTTCGTATTACCCCTGGGACCTGAAAATCCCGCTCGATTTCTCATTAGTCCTCGACCACGAACATAACATTGTGCGCGCAACAATGGACACTCATCAGCCCAATGGCCAAATTTTCTACAGTACGCACATTAATCAACAGTCAAATTCGAAAGGGTATATGAAGAACCATAGAATCCTCGTCCGCCTCTATCATTACCTCTAGGAGGCGGACCATAAACCTGGGATAACATAACCTTTGTTTTCAATTCTTTAGACTTTTTATCCTCACTACCCTTCGATTCTAATTCCTGACGCTCGTAATATTGAGCCATCGTCAGGAGGGATGCCGGAGACGATGTAGTCCAAGAGGTTTCACTAGCTTTTAAACAGCTAGCCACTCCTGGCAATAAATTCATAACATATTCATCTACAAAAAGATGTCGGCCCGTATCATCCGTTAGCGACTAGCCACTAAAATCATGAAAGGCTTCCTCAGACCGCGTAAATAAATCGGAAACTGATTCATCTACCTTTTGCTTACAGGATGCTAAAATAGTCCAGTCAATCTTTCTAGGGGGAATGATTGTTTTTAACTTAGTTAGTATTGCAGCAGGGAGATCTAAAATCAACTGACATGGCTTTTTCGCTGGTTTCCTTTCCTTGTCTTCTGTCTCAATATCTTCCCATTTCGCCCCATAAGCTGCATGATCATCAACTTTACCTATGGATCTCCACATATCGGGAGGTAATATTAGCCCGAAAAATAAATCAGTATCAGCTAACGTCATGGTGCAAGAATTTATGGCTCCCTAACTTCCTCATAAAAGGCAGCAGGATTTTTCCGCGGATCAGGCAATGCAGCTTTTAATGCCATAACATCTGCCCTATTCCATGGAGTATACACGCAATTATAAATAAAATATCCCTTAGCAACAGTGGAAAACTTATCGTCACTGGTACCCGCTCCTTTAGGAGGAACATATAAAGGCGCTTCCTCTTGCATAGGTTTTGCATGCACTATTGTGGTCTTATCTGTTCCATTTTTTTTTTTTTTTTTTTTTTGAGAGTACGTGTATACATAACACAAAACAATATACATTTGTTTCCAGATTTGAACATACAATATACCAAAAAGTAGCAAGCCTAGACAAATTGTGAACATGTATAAATAAACATGGAATCCACGGGGAGAAGAACTTTCATAGTTAAGTCATTTTAAATCTTAACCGATTCTTATATTCAGTATCACTGGTGGCGTCACACTAGAATGAAAAAGATTATAGAGAAAAAAAAAAAAAAAAAAAGACTAAAGAGAAGAAGAAAAAACACCATTAACTCTTGTTCCCCTGACCTCTCATCCTTATAGTTCTCCATCTGGCCACTGGTGCCCACAACCGTAACCCCATCTGTCTTGTTTTTAAACCCTTATGCTCATATAGAGCACCCTCGATGTTGTGGATGCCCAACAGCCTACATATCCACATTTGAAATGTTGGGGCCTCTAAATCTTTCCAGGCAGCTGTTATTAATATCCGGAATACTGATACTGCTTTCAAGATTAAAGCTTCCTCCTCAATCCTTAATTTTAAATTGATATCGCATCCAAAAATAAATAGGGTTGGGGATAGAGTTATTTTGACTTCCAGGAGCCCCTCCAAGAAAGCCATTATCTCAGTTTTAATAGGGTTTAGTTTCTCGCAGCCATAGAACATATGAACAATATCTGCAGGACCTTTGCCACATCTGGGGCAGTCACTATCAGCCCTCATCCCCCACTCAAACAGCTTGGATGGGGTATAATACAAATTAAATAGGGTTTTAAAATGTTGAGCTCTAAGGTTGGAGGAGCGCAGAAATCTCTTATCAAAAGTAAGAGCTCTATCCAAATCAATCTCTGGATCCTCCAATTTTTCAGCCCAGGCTGCCTCGGTCTTAAGCATGTCCTCTGGAGAGCTTTCCATAAGGATTTTATAGAATCCATTAATTTTTCGCCCACCTCCCTTCAGATAATCCAGTAAATTACTCCTTTTCCCCAAAGTAATTTGTGGTCTTACTGATCTAATTGTATTTACCACCTGAAGATATTTATATTCTTGCCCTTCCTGTAATGTATATCGCAGCCTTAAATCGGACAATGATCTGCATGCATCCTTCACCATTATTTGCCCAAGTGTTACAATGCCTTGCTGCTCCCAATGTCTTCAGGATCCATCCATGCACAGGTTTGGGAAGAGACCAGAGTTGCATAAAGGAGTTTGGTGGTTATACCTTGGAATACCCATTACTTTCTGCACAGATGCCCAGACCCCGGCTATACCTTCAAGTATTTTGTACCGTGATTTCTTATAATACCTTCTTTCCGTTTTTCTCAAAAGTATCCCAAATGCTTGATCACCCAATGTCAGTTGAAATATCGATGGAATATCATCAGGGCCCCCTCCCTGAGTCGCCCTCTCCTGATCGAAGAGGATTGCCATTTCTGTAAGGAGGCAGGACCAGTGGTAATTCCTGATATTAGGCATACCTAAACCTCCCCTTTCCTGAGGTAAAGACATATACTTGTTTGATCTTCTAATCTTGCCATATTGCCACAGGAATTTCACAAAGATTGCTTCAATTTCCTTTATTAATTTATCTTCCAATTTAAATGGGATAGATCTAAGTTTATACAGAATCTTGGGAAACATAGTCATTTTAATGACGTTAGCCCTGCCTATTATTGATAAATGAAGTGTATTCAATCTCCTTAGCTCTTGTTCCATTGATTTCAAGAGGGGTGTAAAATTATCTCCAATTATGTTCCCTGGTTGTGAATTAAGTGTTATACCAAGATACACCACCGAATTGACATACCTAGCATCTTTTTTAGTTATATTCTTAGAACACAGAATTTGGGTCTTAGCTTCGTTCAGTCGATATCCTGAGAATTTCCCAAACAAATTTGTCATGCTCACGATTTCCCTCATAGCAGATTCCGGATCGTTTGTAATAACGGCTAGGTCATCTGCATATGCAAGCAATTTTGTTTGAAATCCTTTTATAATTACTGGTTGTATCGCCATGTTGGATAATATCTGTATAATTAATGGGTCTATATACAGGGCAAATAGGATAGGAGAGCAGGGGCAACCCTGCCGAGTGCCTCTCGTTATATTAATTTTCCCAGAACTCCCACCCATCAACTGAATCTTGGCTGAGGGAGTAGAATACATTGCCTGCAAGGCCTGTCGGAACCTTGGTCCAAACCTCCTCTCCTCTAACACCTTCCATAAGAAAGACCACCTCACCCGGTCAAATGCTTTTTCTGCGTTTAGGAGGACCATCGCGGCCCCCTCCCCCCCGGCAGCGCAGATGTCAAATATGGTAATCGCTCTTTTAATATGATTCGTCGTGCCTCTTCCTGGGATGAACCCATGCTCCAGGGTGAGACCAGGGTCGCGATGATCCTCCCAAGACGAGTAGCCAATATCTTGGCAAACAGCTTATTATCAGCATTGACCAGGGAGATAGGCCTGTAAGACCCTGGATTTTCTTTGGGCTTACCCTTTTTGTGGAACACCACAATATTGGTGCTCTTCCATGACTCGGGTATCTTGCCAGTGATCATAATCCCGTTAAATAAGTCTAAGAGAAGAGGGGATATTTCCTCCCGCAAGCATTTATATATTTCAAGTGGTAACCCATCCGGGCCCACTGCCTTTCCTGCTGCCAGACCTTGCAGTCCTCCTATTACCTCCTCGATGGTAATAACCTGTTCCAACTCCTCCCTCTCCTGCTGACCCAATTTTTGACCTATACTTTCCCAGCTGTTAATTGGGGTATCTGTCACCACCTCCTCCTGGTATAGATCTTGATAGAACCTTCTGAAAACCTCCAAAATTTCGGCAGGCTCCTCATATACTCTCCCTTGTTCCTCTATTTTTGTAATTATATTTTTTGACGTAACTTGTTTGATACGCAACGCTAATGCCCTTCCAGCCTGTTCCCCTGTCTCATACAGCCTGGTTCTGTTTGTATGATATTCCGGGCGGATTTTTTGGCCAGTTGAGTCTGTAATCCCGCTTTTATAGCATTAATCCTCTCAAGAGTTTCCAGTCCTTGCCGCCCCTGACATATATCCCTTTGGTGCTGCCTTTCAGCATTACTCAAACTTTCCAGTAATAGCTCCCTTTCCAACTTGGTTCTTTTCCATTGTCTAGTAGTGTAGCTAATAGTTTCCCCTCTTAACCCAGCCTTATAAGTGTCCCAGACTACCCCCCGGTAAGCACTATATCTGTTGGCATCAAAAAAAGCCTTTGACCAGTTTCTAATATGTTCAATATAGACGCTATCAGTTAATAATTTCCTATCGAAAGTCCATGGTCTTGGTCCTTTTGTAGGTCGATTAACATCCATATCATTGGGAGTTTATTGATTTTGACCTTATTTATTTCTGTGGCTGAAACAAAGAAGTAGTCTAATTTACAATATTTGTTAAAAGGATGTGAAAAGTAAGTAAACCCAGTGTCCAATGGTTCCTTATTGCCCCAAACATCTCTTAGCCCATGAGATAGCAGCAACGCGGATATGGCTCTATATATACCTGGGTTTACGTCCGGTATATGGGACATCGTTAATAAAGTCTGCCGAAATATTGCAGTCTCCACAGACTATTAATGGAGCTGGCCAGTCTATCAGTTCTTTCTCGATAGAATCAAAAATGCCAGGATCATCCGAGTTGGCTCCATAAATTGAACAGATAGTACAACCCAGGTTCAGTTCACATATAGCCCACCTACCGAGGGCATCTGCCTTACAGCGCTTAGCTCCACCGAGGCCCACCTTCCCAATAATAGCCACACCCCTTGTGGTAGACGTTTGAGAGGAACAAGACAGGATCTCAAACCCTTTTAACTTAAGCCAGTGCTTATTCTTCCATGGCAGATGAGTCTCTTGTATTGCCAAAATATCTATATCTATTACTTTAAGGTATTCCTCAAATCTGAGCCTCTTTTTCCAGTCGTTCAAACCGTTAATGTTTATGGAGCCAATCTTGAGTTTAGGCATTTTCCTGCACCATCCCTTCCCAGCTTCTCAAACAACAAAATAACTTTTTTGAAATAAAATTACAACATTTCTTCATTTGTCCTTTTCGAATTGAATTTATATGTATATTAGTAACACGTGCTCTCTTTTCTTTTTTGTTTACTCCCACACCCCCCAAGGCTCCCCCCACCCACTCTGCCCATGCACCCCGCCCCCCTCCCTTACTGGCCCCCTGGCCACACACCCACCTCTGTGAGGTGCTCAGACTAAGTCTGTGCATACGATGGGAGCAGCGTTGCAGCGAGGACTCCATTCATACCGCTTAGTAGCCTAAATGGGCTTGACCACAGAGCTCATATTTCCTAAATCCAGATACAAATCAGCTTAGTATAAAGAGATACCTCGGTTGACAATTCACTTCATTGCCTAAACCTTGAGGGCATCCTTACGATACCTACATCCTTTAGTATGCGTTCACAAATACCAACTCATTTCGTTTCTAGGTTCCTACTAATACATACTAATAGCTGTCAGTCTACCCCCCCCAACACCATACTGCAGAGGAAATGAATCTGCAGGCTGAAATCTATATAGAGTTTAAAAATTCTTTAGCCTTAATTTCTGATGGGAAATATAAGGTCTTTCCATGATGAATTATCTTGAGTTGGGCTGGGTTAATAAGATAGACTTGAACTTTTTTGTCCTGAAAAGGTTTGATCAATTGTCGTAGCCTCCAGCGCCTTTCCACCGTCACATGGCAGAAGTCGGGTCTGACAAAAAATGAAAACCCCTCAAATGTTCTCTTGGCGTCTGGTCTAGCCTTCTCTGCTATAGACTGGCGCAAAAGGAAATTCCCCAGGAAAATCAAAATTGCCGTAGGTTTATCTCCTTCCCTGAAATTTCGATTCCTCTTAAACGGGGTTCTGTGTGCTCGCTGAACCTCTGAATCCCAGCACCAGCTCTCCAATTCGGGAAATACTTTAGCAAATACTTTCACAATGAAGGCTCTCGCGTCCCCCCCCTCCAAACCTTCCGGAACTCCCAGGACCATAAGATTATTTCTCCTAAGCCTATTCTCAAGGTCCTCAAGCTTCCACTGTATGTCCTCAGCTTGTGCCTCATATGATTCCACCTTACTGGTGGCAGCAGCAGATTCAGCCTCAGTGGAAACTACTCTTTCTTCAAGATTTGAGACTCTGTCGTCCACTGTCACGCATGCCTTTGAAAGTTTCCTCACGACAGTCTTAATCTTCCTCATGGCCGCTTGGGATTTACGGTTGTCCTGCCTGGTCTCTTCCCGATGCGCAATTATTTCCTGGTGGATTGCCTCCAACATGGAGCGTTGGGTGGATTCGAAATCCTGAGTTTGGTTCGGTGACCCCTGAAGCAAAGTAGTGGGTGAGTGATCCCAAGTTAACCCCCTTTGTTCGTTTTTTTTGGAGGAGACTCCTGGTTTCACTGTAGTTGTAGGGGTAACCTCCTCTGGATCAGTGTCTGACTCTAAATTACTGCCGTCTATATCTGAGCTGTTTCCCCCCTCATCTTCTGACCAATCTGCCTCTTCGGCCACCGAATGGAAACACTCACTAGAAGTCTTCTCACTTTCAGTGTTACTCGTTGCCTCCAACCGCTCAGTAGGAGTGTTGGCATCGAGCGCGGTGTTAGCTATAGGAGGAATAACCTCAATTCCCTCTTGCCTTTTGCTGATGCTGCTTTCCATGGCCTTTTGTTGTTCCATCACTATTACCTGATCTGAGCCAGGAATAACCATAGGAATGACTACTTGCGTGTTACTTTTATCTGGAGTAAGTTCTGTGGGCAGGTCAAACGGGCCTCCCGCTAAAGCCTTTATTGCATCTATGACAATAGCATCCGTGATGATGTCAGCCTGAGTGCTAGCTTTGTTAGAATGGACATCAGGAGGCGTCTCAGATGCGCCCGCGACCTCAGTCATTGTTGCCTTTGTTGTTTTTAAGCCAGGGGGACCCGTTGCACCAGACCCATTAATACATTCCTGATTTATTGCTCTGGCTTCCTTGCCCTCATGAACGTCTTGGGTGCTCTGCATTATATTCCCCCCAGGTGCCTCAGATACATCAGCTGCAGCTATTGCTGTGTCTCTTGGTCTTACTTCCTTGCCCTCGGGGTTGTCTTGAGTGCCCTGCAATGTCTTGCCCCCAGGCACTCCCCCCGGTACTTCAAGTGCATCAGTCACTGCTATATCCAAGTCAGCAGACAGTTTCCCCCCTTTCTCCTTACCGCCTCGGAGCATCTCTACTATGCTGATGTTTGCGGTAATGGCGGTGTTCTGGCGAGTCCTGGCTGTCGCGGACTTGGTCTCCTTCTCCTTCACTGGGGGTTGAGCTCGCCCTGGTGTTGAGCCTTTTGATATCACTACCGGCTCTTGAGCCCGTCCAGCGCTGCCGTCAATAATTTCCGTGGTTCCGCCTGTATTTTCACCCGCATTCTTCTTCCTGGAGGTCTTCCCGGCGGTATTAGCTTTGGGAGCCATTTCACTGCAACGGTATACCGCCCTGAAGCAGAGCGCCTTCACCCTTCTGTTTCTTGCAGACCGGCACGGCGTCCCTCTTCCACCGAGGACGACCGTGCATACACTGGATTCGCTCCGCCCACTGCCTCCGTACACTCCGCAGGCAACTCCGCAGACAGCCAACTCCGGCTCTGACTCCAGGCAGAGCACAGCACCCGTCGCCGCAAGCCGTCGGAGCACAGCGGGAGTCAGCAACAGCCGGTAAGCCAGCATCTATTCTCCGTCAGTGCAGGGGATTAATTACGCGGTAAATCCGATCTCTAGAGGAGCTCCATCAAAAGACCCGTGTCCTCGCTCCCACTCCGCTGCTGCTCAGCCACACAGTGTGGTCTTATCTGTTCCAAAGATAGATGATTGTTTCCCGTCGACCGAGCCCGTCCGTCCATCTGCTTTCTCTTTCCGTTTCTTTTTCCGTAGACTGAGCGCCTCAGTTCGTAGTGCAAACAGCCGTCTGATCGCATCAGGCACCTGGGGGGGGGGAGTAAAGAGACCTTTACGCAATTGCTTACAATCGGCTGCTACATCATCAGGTTCGAGAATATCGGAGACTTTACGGAACATGTCAACAACTTCATCTGCAAAATGCTCAGTAAAATATATTTGCTCTCTGTCCTGCCACCCTTGCAAACTTTCTAAAATACTAGAAAGAGTAACAGTATCATGAAGTGCCAGACGGGCGATCTTCCTAAGCTCAGCCATACGCTCCATTGGCATCATGTAGCGAGTCTCTGGTGGTCTCGTTTTATCCGACCCGGAATCCTCATCTTCGCCAGATGGAGCAGACGGAACGGCATACGGAGGCGGAGGACGATCTAATAACAAAAAATCATCTTGCGGTTTATTAAGGACAGGATAAAGAGGTTGCCGAACAGCATATTGGCCAGATATCTGTAATCTGCGTTCCTTCTCCTGTCTCTCCTCCTATTCTTTCACTTCTTTCTTTCTCAACTCTTGCGCTTTTTCATGCACACTCTTCCATTGTTCTTTCTCAATCAGCGCTTGCTCACGTCTCTCACGCTCACGTACTTCTTTCACCCACATATGCATGCATTCAAACATATCTTGTCTGGATCTCCGCTCAAACATATACTGCTCCTCATACTCAATCTTACGCATATCAAATGACCCATACATTGGCCAGCGTAACTCAGGATCCTTTTTCGTGTATTTCCTCCATAATGTGCTGTACGTTATAGAAGAAAGACCATGTTTTATACACATTTCTCTATTAGGCGTCCCCTCTGGGGGAGCCGGCTGCGATTTCTCAAGTCTTAACCGGTTATTTCCACAACAGCAGCACAACCTACGAAGTGCGCTAAAAGCAGGCCTGCCAAAATAGTGCAAAATATGCAGTATTATAATCAAAGTAGCACTTAAAATGTTGTGCCGTTCAAATCAAAATCACAATTTTAGAGAAAAATCTCCTCATTACCTGTCGCAACGCATATATTTCACTTACACATACACATTATGACTAGTCATTTCATATCAAATTGCCACAGCAAGCGTATTCTAAAACTGCCCTGCCAATCCCAGGCTTCCAAAACTCACAGCAAGTACCGTACAACGGTTCTTACCAATCACAGAGCGTCCAGATTCCAACTGCCAAGTTCTAAATTCGACCAAATGGCCACTGCAAGGCAAACCAACAGAAGAGATCTCAGTCGAGGACCGGCACCACCCAGACGGTCAGTTCGGAAAGAAAGGAAAAAAACGCCTTGGATGCCCAAACTCGGGTATCTATTGGCATTCGATGGCGTGCGCAGCGAGATTCCAATCCTTCGTCATGACCACTCCTTCGGGCATCTGAGTCGCCAATGAGCCCCACGTGTCGGGCGCCAATTGAAGTGTGCAAGCCTCAGCAAGGCCTACCAGTGAAAGGGTTTCGCCCTTCTCTGCACAAAGTCCTCAGACCATAGGAAGAAGTTGGCACAGAAACTGGAAAATACAAAAGCATAGTTTATTAAACCTTTAAAGGTGGTACCACAGTCCACACAACACCCTTCAGTATTGTACAGAGTATCACACCGAACTTAGGCACATGGCCCCTTTTATACACAAAGAAGGGGTTCAAAAGAAGGCGGTACAGACTTGAAGCATGATTCATGACCATATAAGGACATTTCAGAACACAATCGATACATGGGTGGAGTTAACGGTTCTTGAGATCCCCAAAGGCACATTCCTATCTGATACTAATTAAGAACAGATGTGTCTTCTACTGGGCATGTGCTAACATACAAAGAGCACTAATAATAGCCTGTTGCTGGGCAGATTTCAAGCGTAACTGGCAAGGAGGTAGGACAAGACTCGTGGCGAGCAATGTATGGCATACAAAATGGCTGTGATGAATACAAAATGGAGTCCGGTCAGTTGTTACGATAATGGCTAAATGTAGCATGTCTTCGGCTAATGCTTAACCTAATCGCCGTTGATTTACAACATGAGAACCTAGGTATCCCTGTCTCTATTTTGGGATGGCCTGCTCCTAAAATACAAAGCATTAATTATATTGTTTATAATCAGTTATTGAAAGTTTCACAGCAGGAAGCAGCTGAAAGAATTAGGCAGATTGATAAAGAACACGTGGTTGACAGCAGTATTAATACTTTATTTAGACGCCAATATTCCCTGAATAAAATGTCATCTGTATATGATTTAATACTAAAGGAGTTGGGTATGTCACAACCCGGCAGAGTTCAGGTAAGAGCTATAATCGGGTTAGACACTACAAATACAGTGTGCTGGACGCGTTCCTTGGCAATATGTGAGTATTTTAGACACTTTTCATCCATTCAGTCTAACTCTAACAAAGATAACGATGGCAAAAAGAGTCGGGATACACTTTATTGAAGATTGAGCATCCATACCATGGCTGTTGCAATCCCTGTGTCCTTGAGTGTCAGAAGTGCCAGTCCTTGCGATGGTGAAAATATGAATGCTCAATTCCTGCCCCAGAAATGGAACCTTCTTGTTGAATACAGGTGTCCCAATGTAGACATGAGGTGTTTATAGATGTGAATAGCTGCAAAAATCCACTTGGACAATCGCTGTTGTGTGATTCTTTATCATCACTTCACAGTTTGTGTAATAACTCCCTGTCGGCTTTGCATAATTTCTATCACAAACTCTTACATGGACCATTCAAACACAACATGCGTTGTTAGAGCTGAGGTACTTTTGATTGCTAGTTGCACGTGTTCTCTGTATTTTTTCCGTGTGTAGATTTCCACATATGACCCGATTTACTCCAGTGTCTTATTGCGCCTACTTCTGTTTGTGCTCTGTTAGTGCTGAGGTGGTTTTGGTAGCTGGTTGTGCCCATGCTCTGGTTTGCTTTGTGAGTACTTTTGTACATATGGTATTTCTGGCCATCAGACATTATTGTGGATTCTTTCAAAGTTTCCTGGATGTTCCAGCTCTGCAGATATCTTTCTTTAATGATTTTCTAGTTTCGGTTACTTTTGAAGTCTGTCCCCCTGATTCAGAGTTTGCGGATAGGCCTCCATATGCCAGTGGACCAGAGGTAATAACCACCCACCATGATTACAGATCTCGTTAACCCGGCAATAGCTCTGCCTTCAGATGAGCCACAGCAGCTGCTCTGAAAGTACTGCCACTGATATCTACTCCCAGATGTCACAAAGCTCCCTGGGTTGGCTGGAGTTTCAGAGAAGCAGCCATTAAACTCTGGAACAGTCTCCCCATAGCCATTAGAACACTTCCCTCTCTGTCTGCCTTTAGGAAGGCCCTGAAAACCTGGTTGTTCAATAAACATAGGTCCTTGCTCACTGTGGACTACCAGCGCCAAGACACCTTTTGGTATTCATGCGCATAACAAATTAATTAACATTAACATTGAAGGTTACTAAGTGGCTGCCTTGTTTCACACGGCCAAAATGTTTGTGTTTTGGTAAAACAAAATCAATAGTGTCCTTCACACCCTGGAAGTTCTTTACCATGGAGTGGGGGGGGTGGGAGGGCGAGGGTCGTTTTTCTTTTATATTTTTTGTTGAGTCTACTTGGCCCACCAAGCTTTTCCTTGTGGTTCCAAATAGAGGCAGGTGGATGTTTATAATCGTTGATTTGACAAATTGCTGAGGTTTTTTAAGTTGACTTTCCTAGATAATAATGAACAGTGCTTGAAGCTTCAAAAAAGTTGTGAATGCATCACCATGTTATGATTTGTTCCTCAATGGGTCCCTGAATAGAACTGACCACATAGTGTTTCTTTGATCGGATCGATCATCGCCTTCATGTGTGTCTTCACATCAGGCTCATTTTGTTATTAATTTATTGTTCTTGCACTGAAACAAGTAGAGATATTGAAGGTCGGTTGGTGTTTGAGGCCAATGGGAACCGTACCTGATGTTTCTGAGGTGTGGCGCCACGGCCGGGGTGACTGATGCTGGGCCCTGGTACTCATGGTTCGATCCCCGGCTCCAGCAGCAGGTCAGCCCAGAACCATGCAACTCTGGGCAATAGCTTGCTTAATCTTCCCGACGGCCCCCAGCACCGGGATGCCTTCGGGTAGCTGTGCGCTTTATAAATATTGGATTTATATAACTACGTAAGTCTGTCAGTAGCCAACCAAATGATAAAAAGTATCAGCTGCCTGTATTTACTTGGGAACGGTGGAACTGATTCTGCTACTGAAGAATCCTGCCATCTTATTGGCCTGTGAAGGAAGAAGCCTGTTACAATTTATTTATTTTGAAAGTTTTCTATAGTGCAAACATGACCAACTCGGGTATCAGAGCGCTTTACAGTTTATATAACAAGAGGGGAACAAGCAATCGGAAACAGAACCAACAAAGCAAAAAATACACAATAATGAAGAGCCGAGGGATTCTCGCCACCATAGAAGCTGGGCCACAGATCAGCAACTGTGACCTCAGTGTCCACTTGTATAGCCAGTCCGAAGCAGAGATTTCTTCGACAAGAGCCCTTTGACTTCCTTTATGAAGAGGACAAAGGAAGGATTCACCCCGACTTCAGGGGGGAGGGAGTTCCAAATCCTCAGTGCTATACCTGAGAAGGCTCAAATGTAGGTTTTTTGTTCTTGAATTTTGTTTGTTTGAGCAATAGTGTGCTGGAGCTTCTGGAGGCTCTTGCACCGCATGTGAGCTCCAGTTTCTGAGTGAATTACAGAGGGGTGTTGAAGTGAAGGCTTTGTCTGCCATACATGCAATTTTTAATTGTATCCGAGCTTCATATGGCAGCCTGTTCAAGGACAAAAGGTCAGGGGTCGGCTGAGTTTTATGAACTACTCTTTATGGGCAGTTCTGTTGCTCTAATTTGGTTTTGAAGCTTTATGCTTTTTTGATTTCACACTCTAATCTTATTCTGTTCTGTGGTGGGCAGACTCTCACAACCAACCTGCACCGCAAGACATGGGCAGTGCAAAAGTTTTAGCTATCTCATGATGAGGCTTGGCATTTAATCTTCGTTCTACCTAAATATGCTGGTTGTAACATCTATACTTAGCCTGGACAGTTTCCACAGCACAGTGGCATATCTCTTGGTGAGAGGAGTTCCTGAGTCCAACCATCAGAACAACTCACCACGCCATTGTGTAGTGACCCAGATGGAAACTTATTCAAACTAAACACTGGTAGTAAGTATGTGATCATAAAACTGCACTGTAAAACAAGGATCATTTCATTTGACCCTTGGGGAGAGAACACCCAGTTTCATAATACACTAACTAAAATATGGTGTAGTGAGAAAGTTATGAATCTTTAAACAAGGAGTTCTGCTCCTTGGTGTTGCTACTCCTGCTTCATCAATTTTCTTGTAGATAGTCAAATAACATCCTTACTATGTCTTTGTGCCCTTAATTTCCATTATTTTATAGAGGTGGGCGAGCCAGTGAAAGGTGCCTGGCTTTAGCTCAGCCCGGAGTTTACTCGGATCCTCGGGTCAAAGCAAGCCAAGCCATTTGTCTGCCTCAGGAGGCCTTCTTTAGGGGTGACTGACATATATTAAAAATCGTGTTTGACTTTGCCACTCGTGGTGAAAGCAGAGTTGGGATCAAGCAGTTTACACTCTTCTGCAGTCTGCATTGGCCGTCCTCTTGTTAGTAGTTTACTTGGGCTACTCAGGGTGGCACGAATAGAGCTTCAGGCCCTGGTGACCCCTTTAACACCCATGCCCTGGGTACCATTGATACCATGTACCAGGGACTTATAAGGGGGTTAAAGTCATTGCCAATTGGGGATGCCAATTCATATATAGCAATTTCAGCCTGTTAAAGTGCACTTTCAGAGTCCTACCCAACAGCATCTGGAGCAAAAACTTTGGGGGTGACCATCCAATAAGGGTACTTTCCTCCAGATGATGATGTTGCAGCGATCCTCCAGAAAATATTTCTATATCCGCATAACGGGTTTCCCTGAAGTGTTCAATCGCACATTCATTCATCAGTGGGGCCCATCTCACTGCACATTCATTTTAACCACTCTAACTCCACTTCAGGGATCAGTGAAACTCAGAGGAGTAACGCTGTAACATTGGCGGAGTGTCTAAAGTAACAAAGTCTATATTATTTACACCTGCAGTTTAAATGTAATTTACCATGGTTTATCAACAATATCATTTATTCAGACACACCACCATAGTGGCAATGGATCTGCTTACTGTAAAATAGGCATAGGAAAATACAAGACCAGCTTTCAATTTCCCATTAATCTATTTTATTAAAGCAAACTTTTGGCATGTCTGACATTCTCGCATTTATTTAATTCTTTATTCTGAATACATTTTATTTAAAACTTTATTTCAAAATTGAACATTTTATTTAAAAGCTCGGAAGATAGACATTTATTTCAAAGTCAGTGGGAAGTTTTAATAAAGAACAGATAGTCCAAAGTGCATTCTCTTCTAACATCCCTATACTAACACCCTCATCTTATCCTTTCAGTCCTGCAAATAAACAAGGAAAATGTTAAAGTTCTTACATCCAGGAATCGATCTTCAGTCGGACAGCACTTCGAGATGAAATCGAAAGGAGCGATAATTTGGGACAAAATCCGGGGTTTTTATACACTAATTCTCTAACCTAATCTATCTAAAAAGTATCTAATACCATTAACTCAAGTTTCTGATTGGTCAATTTCGGGGTGGGTGAGCATCTCCTCACCATTACAGCATCCATCTCATGATGACCAGGCGTTTTACTAAAGGTCCTATTGTTCAAAACAGTCTTTGGCCTAGCATTCTATTAACTGGACACTTATGGGAAAACTCTCACGTTCAATAACGCATAATGTTCATAATGTTTGGCGCACATCCTGGTTTTCAGGGCACTAAAGCCTTGAACACCCCATCCGAACACAGTCAGCTCACTCTCGCTTGCAGGCTTTGGAACACATGCGCAGTCCAGCGTTCATTCGCAGTTTACCAGAGCGGCCATTTTTTATTAGGCCTCAGAGGTCTCTTTTGGAACTATCATAGAAACAAACACAAATTCATGTTAAATATAGAACTAAAACCCTTCTGTTCACCTCCCACCGTACTAAGGTCTCCCCATTAGTTGTTACTTAGCAGGTAAGCCACATAAATGCGTTTTATACTTACATATCCAACAACTTTTTAGCACAAAAACACATACAATAAGCACATTTATACTACATTCGTTTAATTTTAAGCTGCACATTGATTCACAGTACACTAACAATACAGATTATTTAGTTATATTGCTTCATGCAGGCAAAATTAGTGTTCCCACGTGTAAATGTATGTGCACTTTATACTATTCGTTGGTTAATTCACAAGAACACACTATTAATAAAGATTAATGTTATGGGACATTAATTTTACGAGGGGTCCACAAATTTTGCTTTGCCACCTCGCTCCATCAATTCCCTCATCTGAGTTTTGTCACTCCTGTGTCACCTGCCAAGCCAGTGGCAAATCAGGTGGCACCACAAAGGCCCCCCTTATACCACTACCTGTGGTGGGGGTACCCTTTGAAACAGTGGGGATAGACAGTGTTGGACCAATGGACCCCCAAACAGCATCTGGGCACAGATTTATACTGGTGGTAGTGGATCATGCCACCAGGTATCCAGAGGCTATTCCCTTGAGGACCACAACAACACCTGTTGTGGCAAGGGCCCTACTTGGAGTTTTCTCCAGAGTGGGGTTTCCAAAGGAGGTTGTTTCTGACAGAGGTGCAAACTTCATGTCAGGATATTTGACTGCAATGTGGAAGGAGTGTGGTGTCAACTATAAGTTCACCACCCGCTATCACCCACAGTGCAATGGGCTTGTGGAGAGATTCAACAAGACCCTCAAAGGGATGATAAAAGGGTTACCAGAAAAGCTTAGGCGAAGATGGGACATCCTTTTACAATGCCTTCTGTTCGCCTACAGAGAGGTCCCACAAAAGGGGGCTGGCTACAGCCCTTTTGAGCTTTTGTTTGGGCATCCTGTTAGGGGACCCCTATGTCTTGTGAGGGAAGGATGCGAGTTAGCTCTCAAAAAGCCTAAACTTGACATAGTGGATTATGTACTTGGCCTCTGCTCCAGGATGGCTGAGTATATGAAGAAGGCTTCTAAAAACCTGGAGGCAAGCCAAGAACTCCAAAAAGCTTGGCATGACCAAAAGGCTGTACTGACTGAATATCAGCCAGGACAGAAAGTGTGGGTGCTGGAGCCAGTGACCCCAGCAGCACTCCAAGACAAATGGTCTGGACCCCACACAATTGTTGAGAAAAAGGGAGAAGTCACCTACTTGGTGGACCTTGGGACTCCCAGAAGCCCTCACAGGTTGCTTCATGTCAGCAGACTAAAGGCATATGTTGACATGGTAGACATGGGCTTGCTCATGGCTACAGATGAGGGGCAGGAGGAAGAGAGTGACCCTCTCCCAGACCTGCTGACTCAGAACCCTGATGATGGTTCAGTAGATGGTGTGGTGTTTGCTGACAGCCTCACTGATCATCAACAACAGGACTGCCGAAAAGTTCTCCAGTCCTTTAGACATATGTTCTCTCTGACCCCAAGTCAGACAAGCTGGTGCACCCATGAGGTGGACACTGGTGACAGTCTGCCTGTGAAGAGTAAAATCTACAGGCAACCTGACCACGTCAGTGACTGTATAAAGACAGAAGTATAAAAGATGTTGGATTTGGGAGTCATTGAGCCCTCAGAAAGCCCTTGGGCCAGCCCAGTAGTCCTTGTGCCAAAGCTTCACACAAAAGATGGTAAGAGAGAGATGAGGTTTTGCGTGGACTACAGGGGTCTCAATGCTGTTACTAGGACAGATGCCCACCCAATACCTAGGGCAGATGAGCTCATTGATAGACTGGCTTCTAACAAGTTCTTGAGCACATTTGACCTGACTGCAGGTTACTGGCAGATCAGACTAGCTGAAGATGCAAAAGCCAAAACTGCATTTTCAACCCCAGGAGGACATTATCAATTTGTGGTAATGCCCTTTGGTTTGAAGAATGCACCTGCCACTTTCCAAAGGTTGGTGAATCAAGTCCTCACAGGTCTGGATGATTATTGTGCAGCATATCTAGATGATATTGCTGTCTTTAGCTCCACCTGGGAAGATCACCTGGTCCACCCGAGGAATGTTTTAGAGGCCCTGCAAAAGGCAAGACTCACTATCAAGGCTACTAAGTGCCAGATAGGGCAGAGCAAGGTTGTATACCTGGGCCACCTTGTAGGTGGGGGTCAGGTTCAACCACTGGAGAGCAAGATCCAGACCATCAAAGATTAGACTCCTCCAATCACCCAGACACAGGTCAGAGCTTTCTTGGGCCTGTCTGGGTACTACAGAAAGTTTGTTAAGCATTATGAGTCCATTGTGACACCACTTAATGACTTGACCTCCAAGAAGATGCCAAAGAAAGTTCAGTGGACAGTTAGCTGTCAAAAGGTATTTGATGACCTGAAGCAGGCCATGTGCACTGCACCTATTCTGAAAAGTCCAGATTACTCCAAAGAGTTCATAGTCCAAACAGATGCTTCTGAGTTGGGTGTGGGAACTGTACTTTCACAACTGAATATAGATGGTCAAGAGCAGCCCCTTGCTTTCATAAGCAGAAGGCTGACCCCTAGAGAGAAACGTTGGTCAGCTATAGAGAGGGAGGCCTTTGCTGTGGTTTGGGCCCTGAAGAAGCTGAGGCCATACTTGTTTGGCACTCACTTCAAGATTCAGACCGACCATAAGCCCCTCCTATGGCTAAATCAGATGAAGGGTGAAAATCCCAAACTGCTTAGGTGGTCCATTTCCCTACAGGGGATAGACTTTACAGTGGAACATAGACCTGGGACTGACCATGCCAATGCAGATGGACTCTCCAGATATTTCCACTTAGAACATGAAGACTTAACTGGTCAAGGTTAGTCTAATGTCCCTACGTTTGGGGACGGGGTTGTGTAGGAGGGTCTGCTTCCTATGGTCACCCCCACTTTTTGCTTTGCTTTACTGGTTTTCGACTTAGATGTGGCTGTGGGCCTGCTAATCAGACCCACAGCCCAGATGCACTCTCTCTAAATTTGCACCATGTACTATAGGTACATACACAATTGGGAATTGGTTCACCTTATCAGCCCCTGTAGAAGTGTACCCTAGGTACTCAGGGCATAGGTGCCTCCAAGGCCTACCAGGGGCTGCAGCATGTATTATGCCACCCCTGTCTGGCCACTCAAATAGACATAACTGGCTGATCACTCAGCTGGGGCAAGGTTGTGTAATCACCCCTTGCTTAGGTATAGTATCCCTATACCTACCTTATATATAGACACCTGGTAACCTATAAGTCACTCCTATGGCAGGCCTTAACAATCCTGGAGGCAGAGTGCTTGGTTATGTGTGAGATGGTGCTCTAGCATGAGCTGAGCCTGTCTGCAGCTTTCAGAACCATGTCCTTACAGCTGTTCTATGATATCGCCATACCATATACTCTTAAGTGCATTATAATCCACGCGGTTAATGCTAACTTTGGTTTGGCTTTATTGAAACATGTCGTGTAAGGTGTCATACGCTTTGGAATACTACCCCCTCACCAATTCTGGTGACGGGGGTAGCATTCCACCCTTCTAGAGGGAGAAGAAATGTTAAAGTTACTGTACCCGGTTAAAGTTAACCAGAGCCTCAGCGTTACAAGATGGACGCTGCTGCCACAGACACAAGTCTAACTTCCTGCTGCCGGGAGTCCTTCCCGCGAGGGAGGCTTGGACAATAGGTTTCCTGCCTGGAGATGTGCGAGCACCACCCCAGACAGGACTTTGTGTATTAGGACAGGGAGGGCTGAATAGAATGAGACACTGCCTGGAGCACACAAGGTGCTCCACGCATACCCCAGTTCAAACCGGTTGCTGGGGCACTCCAGCCCCAGCTCTGGCGCAAAACTGGACAAAGGAAAGGGTGTGTAACCACCCCCCTTCCTGGTCCCACCCACAGGAGGGACCTAGTAGGTAATCCAGCTCCTTTTAGTAGTATAAAGGTAGGAGCTAAGCCAGGAGACTTTAGATTGTATCCTGAACTGAAACTTGAAAGAAACTCTGGACCTTCGACATTCTGCTGAAGCTGAAGACTGAAGAATCTCCCTTGTGGCCAAGGAGTAACCACCCTGGGCAACCAGGCACCATCCAGCAAATCAACGGCTTGCTTTGTCGACGTTCCCGCCGGAACCCGAGCACAGAGCCTGACAAGACCCAGACTTCCAGACCTCTCTGACCCTCTCTTCATGTCTGCAGCAAAGCTGAGATCCTTGGAGGCAACGAGACACGTGGGACCGGACATCTTGAAAAGCCTGCAACTTGCTACCTGCGCAGCTTCTGAGGCACCCTCGAAGTTGTGCACTGGGGTTTGAGAAGCACCCATCCCGAGCATCACCTGCACTGAAGATCAGCCCTCCACAGACCACGAGTTCTGCGTGGGGCCCTTCTGCTTGTGTTCTGATCGACGCATTGTCCGGTTGCTGGCCCGCTGGCTAGTAGCCTCTGTGACGACAATCCTTTTGATTTTCATTGCTGGTCTGGTTGCTCCAGACTGGCCCCTGCTTCCCTGCAAAGGTGAAGCCCCTCAGACCTTGCTGGTCTGCAACAGAAGACATCTGTGAATCCTGCGTGGGTTGACTTTGCCAAGGTTTGTTGACTCCAATCAGGAAGTCGACTCCTCCATCAGCGAGATCCTTCATGGGACTGTCCGTATCCAGCTCCTGGTCATCTTCGACGCCTCCTGGTCCCCGTGGCTGCAGAGACAAGCTTCACAACAGCACCTGATTGCTCCTCGACGTCGTCTGGTTCCCTCCTTGTTCCACCCGGTCACTGGCTAGGGACCCAGACTTTGCACCCTCTGCTTTCAGGTCCTCTTCATCCTCTCCACCCTTCGATCCACCCGGACATCTTCCTCCTGGTCGCCTGCAGCATCTTTCTCCAGGTCTCCATAGGATTCAAAGACGAAACCAGACACATCTTCACACCTATGCACCCGCCGTCCATGGGTGAGGTAACGAAATGAAATGAAATTAAAAATTATATTTATATAGCGCCAACTACCCGGAGGCCTCGCAGCGCTTACACTAATTGCTAAAACGAGCTACCGGGAGAATTAACATGTTTTTGCGTACAAGTGTGTTTTCAGCGCTTTCCTGAAAGCCATACTATTTGGGTTCCCCCTCAGGGCGAAGGGAAGGGAGTTCCAGAGCCTTGCAGCCGTATGGGTGAAAGAGCGACCACCCCACCGTGCTTTGTTGATTTTTTTTTGTGGTCGCTAGATGCAATGATTTGGAGCGAAGGGCTCTGGAGGGGACATAGGGCGCAACTAAGGGGAACAAGATGGCAGGGCCTGTTCGATGGAAAGATTTGTGCACAATGCACATGGCCTTAAACTGTGCTCTTGCCGCAACTGGAAGCCAGTGAAGATCTTTTAAGGCATACTTGACTGACTGCCAACGAGGGATGTTGTACAGTAATCGAGCGGCACAGTTTTCTGTGACCTGAAGCCTATGGGTCACTGCTGCCAGGGCTCCTAGATATAAAGCATTTCCATAGTCCAGGCGAGAGAGGATCAGGGCCTGAACCATGACCCTCCTCGCCTGGAGAGGAAGCAAAGGGAGCACTTTGCGGAGCATCTTCATAAGCCCTACACACGTAGCAGCTGTTTTGGTGGCTTGGACCGAGAAGTCGAGCGCTTTATCGAGCCAGATGCCAAGGCTCTTTATCTGAGGTTTAGGGGGGGGGAGCACTGACGCAGGTGGGCCAAATGGAGGCCAAAGGGGTCAGCGGGGAGTTGCCCAGAAGCATAATCTCCGTCTTCTCTCCGTTAAGTTTGAGACAGGAGAGTTGCATCCACTTAGCAACAGCCTCCAGACAGGGACCTAAGGTGTTGGACGATCCTTCCGTGTGGTCAAGAGAGACCACCAGTTGGGTATCGTCCACGTAGGTGACAATACACACACCAAAGGGTTGGACTATCCCTGCTAGAGGTTGCATGTAAACGTTAAAGAGCATGGGGCTCAGGGAGGAGCCCTGAGGCACCCCACAGCTAAGAGGATGTTTGGGGGAGACTGCCTCATCCTCAAACACCTGGAAGAAACGCTCATCCAGGAAGGAGGACAGCCACTCCAGTGTCGCGCCCGACACACCCAAACCCATTAGACGATGTAATAAAGTGGTATGGTTAACTGTGTCGAACGCGGTGCTGAGATCGAGTAAGATGATGGCTGCCTTTCCTCCCCGGTCCAGCACGGCTCGGGTTTCCTCCTTCACCGCTATAAGGGCAGTTTCGGTTCCGTGCTGGGGGCGGAACCCTGTCTGAGAGGCACATAGCAGACCACTTAATTCCAAGTAGTCTACTAAGATGGTGTTAACGTGCCTCTCAAGCAGTTTGCTCATCCAGGGGAGTAAGGAGATTGGGCGGAAGTTGGCCAAGTTATTCTGGTCCAGAGAGGGCATTTTTAATAGGGCCTTGACCATCGCACACTTCCAAGGGGCAGGGACAGAGTTAGTAGTGATGGAAGCATTGAGCACATCCAGGATGACCGGACGGATAACATCCAGGGCCTTGATAAGAATCCGCGGAGGTGCTGGGTCATTAGGGGATCCCGAAGTAACTTTGGAGATCATTTTATCTAGTGTAATAGAGTCTAAGAAAGGAAATTTGTCCAACGTGCAAAGTGCAGTAGGGACAGGCTCAGTGATGTTGGTAGATGCCCCAACGTCATTACCACAAGTGAATGAGGAATAAATAGTCTTGATCTTCTGAAAGAAGTAGGTGGCCAGGTTATTGCAACGGGATTGAGCGCCCACTGATGACAAACGCTCAGGGGCAGGAGAAATTAAAGATTTTGCTATTTTAAAAATTTCTTTGGGCGAGTTAGCGGCTATATTTTATATATATCCTGTGTGGCGTTGTTTCATTTGGTATTCAAGGGGTTACATATGGTAAAACAGCTGGCTTTACACGCCCTCAAGAGTATTTTAGCCTAATACTGCTCTGTCCATGCTACCAATAGGATAGCAGGTCTATTTTTTTTTTTGAGTATGTTTATTGCAGTTTTGTCATCGCACAACATTACACATATGTAAACGTAAATGATACACTATGCTGTAGTGCAAATTATTCGTCACAGATCATTGCGGTCATCCTTATACATATAAGAGCCTAGTAGCAAGGATCAAGATAAAGGCAACATAAGTGAAACAGCGTGGCAGGTTCATTAAAGACAGACATATACGTGAAAGAGTAATAATCAATAGTGACAGTGCTCTGTGTCGGAGAAAGCAAGATCTGTTTCCTGATTGCACATCAGAGACTTGTCTAATTGGAGCGCAGGTTATGCTAAAGCAGCAATACTAGAGGAAGTGGACTCATCAACAGTGCAACACATATCCAAAGCTACATTTCAAATCAATCAAATATAGAGAACAATCTAAAAGGTACAGTGAACGGAAGAGTGGGTGGTGTCTAACAACAAATGTGTGTGTATGTGTGATGTGCTCGAGGTGGGCAGGGAGCAGGTCCACACTGCCCCACGGCAGATGGAAGTGTCAAGGTGCAAGAGCCGTCGCGCATGTGCCAAGGGGGGGGGTAAGGGGGGAAAGGGGGGGGGAGACCTCTCCGAGAGGGGGGCGTTAGGGAGGGGGGGAGGGGGAAAGGGGGGAGGAGAGACTTAGCACTGAGTATGGAAAGAGAGGTACAAGTGTTCACACAATGCCATTCTGCAGGCACACCTGGTGGTAAGTCGCCAAGGTGTTGTCCCAGTCCAGAGCTATGGGGTACATACGGAGCCCCGCCGTCTCCTCTCTATGTAGCGCCACACTCTCCGCCCTCGCCCAGTTGTCCAATGAGTTACGCCAGTGTATTGCTTGGGGGGGTACACTATGTTTCCAGCGCCTAGTAATGAGACGCTTTGCTGTGATCAGCCCTAGATCCCAGAATCTCGCCTGGACTTTCGTCTGTTTCGTCCTTTTAAACAAGCCCAATAGGCAAGCTTCCCATGTAAAAGGTAAGCTGCCCCCCGTTGCTTTTGCCAAGGCATCTGACACTGCAGTCCAGTAGTTGTGCAGCGAAGGGCATGCCCAGAGGACATGTAGGAACTGCGCATCCACAAGCCCACATCTGGGACACGCTGATGTAGTAAGCCCAAAGTATCGATTAATCTTATCTGGGGACAGGTACGCCCGGTGCACAATATAATAGTGTATGATCTTGAAGCGTGCATTGCTCGGTATATTCAGTGTCCCAGCTAGTATCTGTACCCACTCTCTGTCAGTCCAATCCCGGCCTCTGTCAGCTGTCCATTTATCTCGCAGGCGCTGAGGGGAGAACTGTGTGTGCGTGTGCAGTGCTTGAGCGAGCCAGTGTATTATGTGAGAGCCATTTCCCATCACATGTAAAAATGTAATGAGCAGGTGTGTCGGTGGCTCCTCTGCTAGTGGTCCCCAGGCCTGCATCAGTGTATGTAGGAGTTTTGCATGAGTCAGGAACTGGGCGGCTGGTAGTCCCATGTTGTCCGCTAGTGTCGCGAAAGAGAGCAGCGCACCATCCGCAAACAGGTCGCCTAGACCTTCCAAACCGACTGCCTCCCCGCTGTCCAATACTGTTGACGTGAGCGCACCACCCTCCCAAGGCGTACCTAGTAGCGGTAGATTGGGCGCATATGGTTTAATTGCTGCTGTAAGCTTTAAGCTCCTCATGTCGTACTTTCTCGCCACCGCGAGATGTGATTGGGCCGGAGAGTGGATCTTAGTCAAGGGATGAAATAGTGCATGTATCTGTGGGACCGTCATGACTGCTTCTTCCGAGGCCGTATCCCCCAAAATCTTCCCACTCAGCCTGTAGGTAACCCATTGTAACTGCGCTGCCAGGTAGTAAAGCTCGTGGTTAGGTACCGACAGCCCACCACTCTCCGTCGCAGCATATAGGGTTTGAACGCAACTCTGGGACTTCCCGTGTTCCAGATCAGTCGCCTGGTTAGAGTTTCCAGTTCGCGGAAGATGCGGGCCGGGACATACACCGGCAAATTCACGTAAAAATACAGTAGCCTAGGCAGAGCGACCGCCTTCGCCAGTGCGATGCGGCTGGGTACATTCAGCGGAAGAGACTTCCAAAACGATACTTGAGCTGTAAGTGACGATATTGTTCTAGTGAGATTGCCTTCTAACAGGTCGACGGGTTCACGATAAATTTGGATTCCCAGGTACCGAAAAACCATTGGATACCAAAGGAGCCGTTCACCCATCACCGTAATCTCGCACTCTGGGGTGTTTGCAGCGAAAGAGTATACACCTGATTTCGCCCGATTAACACGAAGTCCCGACACATCACCAAAGGTGCTGAATATGTCAGTGAGTGCGCATGGAAAGCGGGTTAGATCTTTAACATAAATCACTAGATCATCAGCATATAGTGATACTGAGTGTATCCCATCAGCTAAGGGGATGCCCCAGTTCTCTCCAGAAGCACGCAGTTGCGCCGCCAACGGTTCCATCATGAGTGCAAAAATTAAGGGGGAGAGGGGACACCCTCGTCTGGTGCCCCTGCGAACACGGACCGGGTCAGAGAAAAGCCTTCCCGTTCGCACACGCACCACGGGATCAGAGTAAAGGAGTTCCACCATACGGAGGTAGGCTGCACCTAGACCAAATTTTTCCAACACTAGCACGAGGTAGGGCCATTCTACCGAATCAAACGCTTTCTCGAGATCAAGAATCACGCACCCTGAGCGGGGCCACCGGGATACGGCTAGGCTTTGCACAAGAAACAGTCGCCTGATATTGTAAGGTGTGCTGCGGGTGGGGACAAATCCGTTTTGGTCTGCGTGCACTAGTGTAGGGACCAGAGGCGCCAATCTCTGGGCCAGTGCAGATGCTAGAATCTTATAGTCTGTGTTAAGAAGGGCAAGTGGCCTGTAGGACCCCATGTTCAGTGCGTCTCTGCCTGGCTTCAAAAGCAATATCACATTCGCTTCATTCAGAGATAGAGGGAGGGCAGCATCCTGTATCGCTGCCGCGTACACCCGTAAGAGTTCAGGGATGAGGATGGTAGAGTATGCCTTATAAAACTCCGCCGGCAGTCCATCGGGGCCTGGGGATTTACCGTTGGAGAGAGAGAATATAACAGTTTGAAGTTCCTCCGCTGTGAGTGGTGCACCCAGCTCCTCACACTGTGCATTGGTGATCGTCGGAATTGGGAGGTCTGACAAGTACCCAGCGATATCATCGCTAGTGGCTCGCAAACGGGAACGGTACAAACTTTCATAGTGACCCGTAAAGGCCTCATGTATAGCCCTCTGTGTGTGAACCACAGCACCATGTGTGGTCCGGATCGATAATACCGGTAGTGTCTGGGAGTCTTTCCTTATCAACCAAGTCAATAGCATGCCAGGTTTATCCCCAGCGTGGTGCGTACGTGCCGAATGTGCAGCGTAGTTTAAGTTCTTTAATCTATCTAGAAGTTTCGCATGCTTCCCACGGGTTTCCACTAATCACATATCATCTCCCTCCACTGCTTCGCGCTCATCTGCCAGTAGCTCAGATTCTACCCGTGTCAAATCTCTGTCTATCTGGCGCCTCAGTCCCGCCTGCGCGCCCAGACAGTGTCCTCTTGTGACCACTTTAAATGCATCCCACTCAACTTGTGGGGTGGATGCAGTGTCAGTGTTATCCTCAAAATATCGTAATATGCAAGACGAAAGCAATTCCCGGAAAGGGGCATCTAATAAGACATCCGGCTGGAGTCGCCACGTGGGGATCGGTGGGTGTGGGCGTTCCCAGGCAAAGTCAAGAGTGTGAGGTTTGTGATCGGAGTGGGTGCGGCCCAAATAGCAGGAGTCGGTGACAAGGGGTAGTAGGTCACTGGTCAACATGAATCTGTCAAGTCTGACATGTAACGCATGGGCACCCGAGTAATACGAATAAGTCCTCGTGTTGGGATTGCGACTGCGCCAGGCGTCAAAGAGATCCCATTGCGTCGCCCAATCAGCGAACGCTCTCGATGTACCATGCATCGTCGCGTTCGCCAGAGGGGGGAATGACCTGTCTAGTGTAACATCAAGGACACAATTATAGTCCCCGCCAAGCAAAAGTGGCACGCTATCGCTGTCGATAATTGTGTAAGGAAACGCCCTTGGTCAATGTTGGGAGCGTAAACAGAGGCTATGACTATGTGTTGCCCATCTAGTCTCCCCTGAAGCAACACATATCTGCCCTCACCATCTATGCTGCTGTGTGCGAGTGCAAAGGGGACTCCCGGACGAATCCATATCAGAGCCCCGCACGCGTATGCTGAGAAACCTGTGGCATATAATTGCCCCCTCCACCGGCGGCGTAGAGTATGTGCCTCTGTGTCTGTCAAGTGTGTCTCTTGTAACAGTGCTACCTGCACCTGGTGTCGCTTGAGATATGAGTATACCTGGTAACGGCGCGAGGGGGTATGCATACCACGGACGTTCCAGGTGCACAATTTAATTGCAGACATTTCGACATCTCTTCCCTACCTCCCAGGCCCACCCCCCACCCGTAGCACCACGACCAGTAGCACAACAGATCAGATTGACATAAATTGAATAGCGCTTGAACCATACAATCCCACCACCTCGCCAGCACACATCAGAAGGAAGAGAAAGAAGCACCAGACCCATAACTATGGAAAACAGAACTACAACGCCAAAAGGTCGACTGCGGAACATGCCGTCATTCAAATGCTCTAGTGAGCACTAACTGTTCTTAAGTTCAAGGGGTTCACTGAGTGTTTGTATTGATTGTACAAAGGGTTCATGCAGTTAGGGTGTGGGTGTACTCCCCCCAACACAGGCAGTTATTGTCCTATAGCCCATCATCAGCAAGAGTTCCCGTTGGCTGGGGCAGAGTGTTCAAGGAGGCTGAGAGATAGACGACCGGCAACCATGCTGGGTGGGTCATGGGCAAGCACTTACCATTGGGAGGGCACGTCCGCCCCCCCGCCGAAACTCTGGACTCATCAGTAGTAGGACTGCTCATAGCAGGGCACCAATGGTAGGTTCGGCGCCCAGATCCACAGTTCTCAAGCTCATTCCTCGCACCAGTACCTGCAAAGCACCACCAGCAGCTCCCCTGCCAACCAGTAGTGCAGGTGCGTAGAGGCCGCAGGTGGATATTTTCGTTGCTCTTACCGGTGGTCAGTGATACTGTGGTAAAGTCAGTGGAGCAAATCAGCCATCTGTGGCATAATATCTGGAAGATTCGTTGACACTTGGGAATCTGGCAATCCGTATATGTATTCGTCATCACTCACCTGACCCTCAGGGCTAGCTCCCGGGGCAGGGATTTCCATCAACGAACCACTGATCTCTGCCACTCTGCGGATAGCCTCCTGTTGCTCTTAATGACGGTGTTCAGGGGTAGGGCCCACATTCGTTTCCTGACGCACTGAGCTCGTCGTTGAGGGTCTCCTGCGTCTGCGTCGTCGGGCTCCCCCGCCGCGGCGCATCCTCGGGGTCATTCCACCAGGCTCCGGGTCAATACCCGAGTCAAGCCAAGTCTCGACGGCCTCCGGGGTATTGAAAAAGTGTGTCTTGTCTTGAGACACGACTCGTAAGCGTGCAGGGAATAGCAATGAATATTTGAGAGCTAGGCGGCGGAGTCGTTGTTTCACTCCCAGAAAGGAGTGTCGTTGACGCTGCACCTGTATTGTGTAGTCTGGAAAGAAGATGATGGTTGCATTGTCGATCCAGACATCTGGTAATTTTCTAATCTCACGCAGAATAGTGTCACGATCGCGATAGTTCAACACGTGGATGAGCATGGGCCTTGGGTTTGAGCCCTCAGGGGGAGGTCGGGTTGGCACAAGGTGGGCGCGCTCCACAACAAAGTGCTGCGAGAGGGTACCTTCCGGAAGAATATCTCTAAGCCAACGCTCCATATGCTCCGGTGCTTCTCTCGGTTCCCATCTCTCCGGCAGGCCCACTATGCGAATGTTGTTCCATCTCGCGCGACCTTCCGCATCCTCCGCACGATCATCCAGAAATTCCACCCTGTTAAGGAGGTCTTGAACGTGTTTGTCCATCTGGGTGATTTTGGGAGACAGCTCTGTCACTGCAGTCTCCAGTGTCGTCGTTCGCTCAGAGAGTTTTTTGTGGTCAGCTCGGAGGTGCATCATATCTATGGCCACGCTATCAATTTTAGTCCCTAAAGAGGTGCGGGTCAGCTGCATTGATTCCTCCGGTCTCTCCATAGCCGCCAACATGGTGTCCAGCTTAGAGGTGGTTTGGTCCATTTCAGTCTGTTTCGCCATTTTCCCCTTCACCTGTGCGCCGCCTGTCACAGCTCTCGTTTTAAGTCCCACAGACATGGGAGGCTTCAGAGTGTTTGGTTAAGGGTGTGTTCCAGGGGATCTCCCTATGCCGCCTTCAAAGAGAGGCCCACTAGTGGGGCACCGCAGGCCAACCTCAAGGAACCCAGGGCCACGGCGTTCCGCCGAACGCCGCTGGTACGCTTAGTGTGGGGACGGTCAGCGCAGATGGGAGTAACGATCACAATTCGACGCGGCAGGTCTCAGGTGTAAGAAGTCAATGATGCAGCCGGTCTGCAAGCAAATGTCTTATGCAGAGATGTAGCGCAGCAAGGGGTGTAGTCCAAGCAGAGTGGTCGTATCCATCAGTTGCACCTCTCTGCGCCGTTACAGGAAGCACCTGTGGTGCATTAACGAGATCTGCCAGCAAGTCACACCTGTTAACCTCCCCTGTCGTGGTCCATAGATTAGTCCCTCCATGTATCTCGCAGCCTCTCTCGCATATGGATGTGTGTGCACTTCAACTGTGCGGGGGATCACAGTGTGTATGGGCCAGGAGCACAGCAGCACCACAGCTGCATTGGGGTCCGTCTCCGTCACTCCGACTCCCCAGCATAGCGGGTGTGACCCGGAGGCCGCGTCCACTTCCCCCCGACCGGGCGATCCTCCAATGTTTACCTGGGTCCAAGGCCGAGTACGTAGGATGCAGTGTCTCACAAGTGCATCAGCAGCGGGGATGGGTAGGTGACAGGGCAAGGCTCATAGAGGATCACAGCTTCTCCCCCTCAATCAAGTCGTAATTTATGCCACCGGAGCACACGGAGGCCCAGGACCAATTCCTCTCATTCAGTAGATAGAGGGGGGAGTCAGGCATGGCATCTCCCTCGTCGCACCGCTCCCAGCTTGAGGCACAGGCGGCTCGGGTCCGTGCCACGGCAGGGGGGACAGCACAGACACCCACCGCTGGGTGTCGGATTCAGCAGGGCCCTGGTCGTGTCACCCCAGGGAGCAGCAACCCCCTCCGCGCCTCACCGCCACAGGGCCCAGCAGGTAGGCAGCGTCCCCGGCTGCAGTTATCCGCCAACACCCACCGGAAGCAGCCCTAGTCGAGGGTGGCGCGGTCACAGCTCAGCGGGGCCGTCCAAGGTAAGCGGTCGAACGCTGCTCCCGACAGACAAGGGCAGCGCGCCTCAGTACCCTCCGCAGCGCACGGCAGGCAAGGTCTAATGGCCACTACGCCACAGCAAGCTGTAGCCGAGGATCTCCAGCCGTTTTCTTTCCCACGCGGCAGTCAGCAGGGGGGGGCCAATGCCACCCTGCTCCCCATAGCTTCACCAACGCTCCCTAATGCCAGTAGAGGGGGCGGTCAGTGCCCGACGACGTTCCTGGGTCACCGTTTGTCTCCGCAGGGCCCAGTAGGTCAGCAAAGTCCCCGGCCTCAGGTGTCTCCGCGCGCCGGCAGGAAGCGGTCGTCGGCGGGCCGCCCAGGGCCACACACCGCCGGGGCAGTTCGCATGGGGCAAATGTCCTCAAATTACAACAGCCGAGAGTCGGGTGTTTCGGACTCTCCCGCTGACGATTCCAAGCCAAATCGGATAAATGTCGCGGAGAAATAGCCTGCGGTAGGGGAGCTTCTTACGGAGCTCTACCCTGGCACGTCCGCCATCGTTGTGTGCTCAGCCACGCCCCCACTAGGATAGCAGGTCTATAAGGTTGACTTACAACCAATCACCTTAAGGGTTGTTCGGACTGATACAAGGTGCCCACTAGAATAGTGGACAGCATATATCAGGCCAACTTCTCACAATAGGTACCCCAGAGGCCTACCAGGGGCTGAAGCATGTATTATGTCACCCCTGGGAAGGCTTCTAAAATGGCACCACAGGTCTGCTACTGCAGCCTGGGGAAGGTGGTGCATGTACCCTTTACTAAGATATAGGTTACCTATATCTACCTTTAAACACTGACACATATAAACCTATAAGTCACTCCTATGGCAGGCCTTATCAATTCTGAAGGCAGAGTTCTTGGTTTTGTGTGAGAGGGTGCCCATGCATGAGCAGGACCCCTCTGCAGCTTTAGGAATCTATACTCTGAAGCTGTTCTGTGATGCAGCCAGACCATATACTCTTAAGTGCATTATAACCTTGCGGTAAATGCTAACTTTGGAATGGCTCCATGGAAACATGTCGTGTTTGGTGTCAAACACTTAGGAATCCTACCCCCCGCCAGTCCTGGCGACAGGGGTAGAATTTCACCCTTCTAGAGGGAGAGACATGTACACACTAACCTAACCGGTAATAGTGTAAAAGAGCCCCAGCATCGCAAAATGGATGCTGCAGCCACAGACACGGGTCTGACCTCCTGCTGCTGGATGAAACTTGGGCAGGGGAGGCCTAGACAATAGGTGTCCTGTCGCAGGGAGGTGTAACCACCTCCCAGGCAGGCTTTAGTGTATTGGGGCTGGGTGGGTTCATTCATAGAATGCTTTTCAGACAGTGCTGGGGGCACACTTGGTTTCCCTGTGCATATCCCAGTTCAAACCGGTTGCAGGGGCACTCAGCCCCTGCTCTGGCGCGAAACTGGACAAAGGGAAAGGGGTGTAGCCACCCCCCTCCCTGCATCCTCCCATAGGTGGGGCCCCAGAGTATGTCCAACCCCCTAACTTAGTATAAGTATGGGACTCCAGTCCTTAGGACTTTCAGATTACACCTGGACGAAACTCTGCAACATATATCCTGGAACTGCAACATGCTCTAGACCTTGTATCTATGTCAGTCGTGGTTCTTATACCACTTTCTTAATATATGGTTTGGTACGCCACTAGGGCTCAACGTATATTGTGCTAATTTACTGTGTGCTAAATAAGTTTACTGAATGTCCTTTTGCCTCTAGCCTCATAAAGAGACTAGAGAGAAGTGTTTAGAATAAATATATATATGTTATATATATACCTGCTGTGGTTCTCCTTTCATTTGGTCATTCATGAGATTATAGACTGGTAAAACAAGCTGCTTTACATTCCTTCAAGACTTAGCCTGAAGACTGCTCTCCACAGCTACCACTAGGATAGCTTTCTATATAGGTTGTCTTTAAATCTACCATCAATAAGGGTCATTTGGACTGGTGCAAGGTGCCCACTAGAATAGTGGACAGCATATGGCAGGCCAACTTCTCGCAACAAGTGTCATGGTTTGGTCCAGAAAGGGTGTTACAGATGCATCAGTGCTGAGAGCGGGGGCATGTTCAGAGGTCAGGGGCAGAGATGAGGTGATGGTGTTAGTATCGAGTCAGTGTATTTCAATGGTCGCTGCTCTAGGGGTGTGATGAGGGCTCAGGCTATTATGACGAAAAATGTTGGTTGAAACAAGCTGCAAGGGTAATGGTAAATGAATGCTGCTGGGTAATCTGATGAAGGTGGATAGGGAGGAAGGGAACGGGGTGGAGCAATACAAGTAGTGGGGTTAGGAGAGGGTAGAGAACGAGGTACCCGTGGGATGACTAAAGGGCTAGGATGAGCCTGGGTCAGGGAGGAAACCTACTTCATCACAGAGAGTTTGAGCAATCAGCAAATCCTGAAGAGAGTGCCCAGCTGAGAATATAAAGAAGGGAAGTTGAAATACATTAGGTCAAACTAGATTTTGCAAATAGGAAGATAGAATCCTGATTAGAGGGATAGGGGGATGAGTTGAACAGTGGCCTAGGATGAACTTGGAAATTCGATAGACCGAGCCAGTCTGAAAATCTAAGCAGAATTAGTAAACAACATCATTCTAAGATTGCCGCCACCTTGGAACTACTTAGAAGCTATAGTCCTTCTTTCATGTCCATTGTAGGAGAGTAGGGTCTGCTATCCTATGGTCACCCCAATTTTTGCTTCACTAGTTTTTGACTTAATGTGGCTGTGGGCTTGCCAATCAGACCCACAGCCTGCTGTTCTCTCTCTAAATTAATGCCAATGCACTTTAGGTTTATTACCAATTGGAACATGGATCACCTTGTGAGCCCCTGTACAGTGTACCCTAGGAACCCAGGACATAGGTGCATCCAAGGCCTACCAGGGGCTGCAGCACGTATTGTGCCACCCCTGGTCTGGCCTTACTATTTGACACAACTGGCTGATCACTCAGCTGGGGCAAGGTGGTGTCATCACCCTTTGCTTTAGGTATAGTATTTCTATATCTAACATATATATGGACACACAGTAACCTATAAATCACTCCTATGGCAGGCCTTAACAATCCTGGAGGCAGAGTGCTTGGTTATGTGTGAGATGATGCTCTAGCATGAGCTGAGCCTAGCTGCAGCTTTCGGAACCATGTCCTTTAGCTGTTTCATGATAGCGTCATACCATATACTCTTAAGTGCATTATGAACCTCGCTGTTAAATGCTAACTCTGGTTTGACATTATCCAAACATGTCGACTAAGGTGGCATATGATTTGGAATACTACCCCCTCGCCAATTCCACCCTTCTAGAGGGACACAACATGTACAGAACCTGAACCCCGGTTAAAGTTAAACAGAGCCTCAGCATCACAAAATGGATGCTGCCACCACAGACACAAGTCTGACCTCCTGCTGCTGGGAGTCCTTCCAGCGAGGGAGGCTTGGACAAAGGGTTTCCTGCCTTGGGAGGTGCTAGCACCACCCCAGACAGGATTTTGTGTAGTGGGTTAGAGAGGGCTGAATAGAATTAGACATGCCTGGGGCACACAAGGTGTCCCCATGCATACCCCAGTTCTAACCAGTGCTGGGGCACTCCAGCCCCAGCTCTGGCGCGAAACTGAACAAAGGAAAGGGGGTGTAACCGCCCCCCTTCCTGGTCCCACCCATAGGAGGGACCTAGTAGGTAATCCAGCCCCTTGATTTGGAATAAAGGTAGGAGCTGAGTACCAAGACTTTAGATTATCCTGAAACTCGACTTAAAGAAGAAGAAACTCTGGACTTCGACGTTCTGCTGCTCAGAAGACTGAAGTATCTCCCTTGTGGCCAAGGAGTGACCACCCTGTGAACACAGGCACCATCCAGCGATCAACGACGTGCTTTGCTGCCGCCGCCCGACGGAGCCCGAGCCCAGAGACTGACAAGAACCAGACTCCCAGACATTCAACAGTTCGATCCACAGTCCCTGCAAACCAGAGACCCGTGGAGGCGACGAGAGACGTGCGACGGACCTCTTGAAAAGTCCACGACAAGCTGACTGCGCAGCACCCGAGGCCTCCTCAATGCTGTGCTTTGGGGTTTGAGAAGCCACTGCCCCGAGCAGCCTTTGCACCAAAGACAAGCCCTGCATCCTCCACGAGTTCTGCGTGGGGCCCTTTTGCTTTTGCCTGCTCGACGCGTCATCCCGGTTACTGGCCCGTTGGCTGGTAGCCATTTTGGCAACCTAACTTTGGAAATCCACTGCTGGTCTGGTTGCTCCAGACAGGCCCCTGCTTCTGTAAAAAGAAGTAGCCCCTCAGACCTTGCTGGTCTGAGTAAGAAGCCAAACATCGTTCCTGCTTGGTTTGAAATTGCCAAGGCTTGTTTACTTCAATCCTGAAGCCGACTCTGCCGACAACAAGATCCTTCGTAGGACAGCTCATGCCTGGCTCCTGGTTGTCGTCGACGTCCTCGTGTCCACGTTGCTGAAGAGACAAGCTTCTATCTTCACCTGTTTGCAACTCAACATCGCCTGGTTCCTTCCTGGTTCCACGCCGGTCACTGGCAAGTGACTTGAACACTGTCCCCTCTGCTTTCAGGGATTCACCAACTCCGATCCACCCTTGGATCCATCGGAACTCTTCTCGTCTGGTAGCCTGCAGCATCTTCATCTCCAGGCTCCATTGAACTGCTCCAAGAAACCCGACACACTTTGGCACCACTGCACCCGCTACCTGTGGGTGAGGTAACGCTGGCACTCCGGTGCTCCCGTGTTGGCTGACACTCCTAGTGTCCTAGTTTTAAGGGACTAAGTTCTAGGTCATCCAGAAGACTCCCAATCTTTAACTTTGTAACTTTTACGCACCCATTGCTTTCAATGAGTGTACGCCGCGTGTTGCTTTAGACACTGCAACCAGATCCCGTGGGCCTCCTAGTTCCTAACTAACATTATCACAGCGTAGCCCCAGCGATTCCCAAGGCCCTAGTCCTTACCACTGTTCGATTCGTGGTTCTTATACTACTTACTTAATATATGGTTTAGCGGGCCACCTGGCCTATCCATAACTGTGCAACTTTTGTATATTTTATCAAGTAACTTGTTTAACGTGTTTTGCTCCTGTGCTCATAAAGAGTTCAGGCGACTATTGTAGTAATAAATACATATATATTTTCAATATATATCCTGTGCGGTGTCCTTTCACTTGGTGTTCAAGGGGTTAAATATGGTAATACAGCCGGCTTCACATGACAAAAGAGTTTAGCCTAAGACTTCTTTATCCAGGCTACCATTAGGATATATGGTCCATAAGGTTGACTTGCAACCAATCACCATAAGAGTTGTTTGGACTGATACATGGTGGTCACTAGAACTAGTGAACATCATATATCAGGCCAACTTCTCACATTGGTGAGCAGCAGTTGGGATTTGAGCTTGCTGTTGTTTTACCATTGTAATCTTTGCAATACCTTTTGAAAGATCATACAGGGACCTATAGGTACATATAAAAACAAGGATAGTATATTTAAGTTCTACTGAACTTAGTGTTGTAGAGGATAGGGCTTAGCACACCCTGACTACAACTACTAGAGAGGGTTCAGTAGGAAGAGGGTTCAGTAGGAAGAGTAGGTAGATTGCAACATATCCACCTCACTAGAGCAAATGGCTGGCGCAGAAGGATCCAGTGGACTTCCAACTGTGGAGAGTGACCTACCCAAGGCACCATCCAGATTTGCTTCAGGAGTTGAGGAACTTGTGTTCTACCAGGAAGCTGAAACAAGGGTCTACCCCAACCACTCAGCACCTCCTAGAGCTTTTAGAAGAGTCTGAATCTCTGAAAACCTCTGAACCAGCCCCTACAGGGGATGATGAAGAGGTCATGACGCCAACAGATGATGCCAGGGATCCCCCAGTTATTGTTGATGATGATTCAGATAAGGGGGAGGAGGATTCTGAAGAAGAAGGGCATAGCCAGGTCCAGGTCAGGAGGCTTAGCCAGGCTAACCTAAGTCAACTTGGAGCTGAGAATGGGACAGCCCCATTCAGGCCCCCAAGTGGACTTAACCAGGGGTATAGGAGGAACAGGAATCACTCAGGTGAATCCAATCACTCCAATACATCTAATGGCCCACAGGTGCTTACTCAGAGGAGGATGACTTCCCGTCAGAGGAAAGTGCATGAGGCCAAGATGAGAGAGGCTCAACTTAGAATTGAGAGGCAAGAAATAGAAGTTGCCTTAACTAAGGAGAAGCTTGCTCGTGCTAGAGAGCATAGAGAGAGTGGATTAGATTCCACTGGTGGCAGCAATATCCCTAAGGATAAAGACAGGTCCTATGACAATAGAAACCTGAGTAAGATTGTGCCCCCTTACAAGATAGGGGATGACATCCAAAAGTGGATAACTGCTTTGGAGAGGGCCTGCAAAGTACAGCAGGTACCCCAGAGTAAGTGGGCAGCAATCTTGTGGCTCTCCTTTGAAGAGAAAGGTAGAGACAAGCTCCTCACAGTTAGTGATGGGGATGCTAACAACTACTCTGTCCTGAAGAGTGCTCTGATTGATGGGCTTGGCTTAACCACTGAACAGTACAGGTTAATGTTCAGAGATACCCAGAAGACACAGACTCAGGACTGGACTGATTTTGTTGATTGTGCCACTAAGGCTCTGGAGGGCTGGTTACTGGGAAGTAAAGTCACTGACTATACAGGATTGTACAATCTTTTAATGAGAGAACAGATTCATAATAATTGTCAGAACCAGCAGTTGCATCAACACCTGATTGACTCAGATCTGACCTCTCCCCAAGAATTGGGTAAGAAGGCAGACAAATGGGTTAGAACCAGGGTTAAGCAGAAAAACCAGGTCCAAGGTGGTGATCAAAAGAAAGCAGACCAGAAGGGTGGGGAGCAGAAACCAAAAGACCAGAAGTCTTCTACAGGGCCCAAACAAACCATGGAGGGGGGGTCCCAAACTTCCAAGAAGAAGAAGAAAGATGGCCAAAGAAAACCATGGTGTTCTACTTGTAAGAACACTAGTCACTGGACCAGGGAGAGCATTACTAGATCGCCGAGGACATTGCTGCCAGCCTACCTTTAGACTTTTGTTTCCGTGACCAGCGCCGCCATACTACCGGAGCTGTACTCCTGCTTCCCGCCACCCGACCAGCTACTGCCACCTTGCTGGTGAGGCCGCAGTGAGGTGTGCAGGTGGGGACAACAAACCCCATCAGCCCTTGCGGCACCGGCGGGACCCGTGACAGCATTAATCCGCGCCAGGAGGCGCATATAATCCCTGGAAGCCCGGCAGAGCGTGGGAGAGCATTACTAGATCGCCGAGGACATTGCTGCCAGCCTACCTTTAGACTTTTGTTTCCGTGACCAGCGCCGCCATACTACCGGAGCTGTACTCCTGCTTCCCGCCACCCGACCAGCTACTGCCACCTTGCTGGTGAGGCCGCAGTGAGGTGTGCAGGTGGGGACAACAAACCCCATCAGCCCTTGCGGCACCGGCGGGACCCGTGACAGCATTAATCCGCGCCAGGAGGCGCATATAATCCCTGGAAGCCCGGCAGAGCGTGGGAGAGCATTACTAGATCGCCGAGGACATTGCTGCCAGCCTACCTTTAGACTTTTGTTTCCGTGACCAGCGCCACCATACTACTGGAGCTGTACTCCTGCCTCCCGCCGCCCGACCAGCTACTGCCACCTTGCTGGTGAGGCCGCAGTGAGGAGTGCAGGTGGGGACAACAAACCCCATCAGCCCTTGCGGCACCGGCAGGACTCGTGACAGCATCAATCCGCGCCAGGAGGCGCATATAATCCCTGGAAGCCCCGCCTCGCGGGACGCCGGGCGAAGCCCGGGCCAAGGGAGGGCCCGTTTTAGCCCGTTCGAGACCGGACAAGGACGGGACGGGCCACCCCCCTTATCTCTGACTGACCTATAAGGGTGGTGAGTCTTTGTATTATATTCGGATTTGGACTGTCATTTTCGAATTTGAGCGGTTTGAAACTTGCGGACAGTGCCAAGTCCAATCTGTGATCATGGCCTCATCGCCTCAGCCAGGAGGTCAGTGCGGGAAAACAAATGGAGGGACATTGATGGGCACCTTGGACAATTTCCTGATCAGAGTCTCAAGCGCACTTGCCAAGGACATTGAGTTAACGGAAAAGAGACTATCACTAGACCCCCTGTTAGATAAGCGCTCTTCACTGGGCAGCATAGCACAGGCAAGGTCGCCGGCTCACCTCGAGGATAGAAGCAGAGATTTAGGGACTGGTAGGGGGGAGGCACGAGGGAGCATAGATCTAAACTGGAAGGAAGCAACAGTACCTTCTGAAGTTAGCCCAGAAGCCAGACTCAGCCTAGTTGACCTCACGAAAAGGTTACCCTCTCCAAAAATTAAAACTAGGTCAGCTACGGGTGTTAAAACAGCAGAACCCAGGAAATTGCATGCCCAAACTACAAAAGGAAAGCAGGCAGGGGCCCAACCCACAGGGGGAGGGGGAAAAGGTAGCAGAAAAAACAAGGAAGTTGCCCCAAAAGAAAGTGTAACAACTCAACCTTCCCGAGAACTAATTACATCACTAACACAAAATGCAGAAGTAAGTCTAACAGCAGACAAAGGGGAAAAAGCTTTAGCAGATTGTGAGAACCCTTTTTGGAGAAGGCTGGAATATATTGTTAAAAAAATTACCCTGCCACTACACGACAGATTAGATCGGATTGAGAGTAGATTGGTGTGCCTCGAACTTTTATTATCCTCTCCACAGATTAGGGGCACCCAGAGCAGAGGGGAAAAGGGCAAACAGCAGGTGACAGAGGGGCCCAACTCTGCAGGGACCTCGAAGACCCTGACGCCCACCCCCAATGCCCCACCTAAAGATAGCTTGTGTTCTAGAACAAACCCTGCAGTGGTCCCCACCCGTACTTTACCCTCATCTTTCAGCAAATCATCTAAGACCCCCCAACTGCCAGGGGCAAATTTGAACACATTGGGCGATATAGCCAAAGCACAACCACTAGCAAATCCCCAGCCCAGGGAAAATCCCTCGACGCATAGGAAGGTGCAAAATCAAAAAACTGTTAATTTGCCACCACACTCAGCCCCCTATGTGGTGGTACTCTCAGGAGTACCCGAGTTAGAATTAGGAACAAGGGAAACCTATTGGGATCTGAAGAATAAATGCACGCATTGGCTGAACATCAATCGCCCACTACCCAGAGACATTCAAGGAGAAATAATACATGTTAGAAGAGTGAACTGGGTGGGAAGTGGCCAGAAATCTTTGGGGGGTGATTGTGTGACTGTCAACTTTAGGGACATAAGATGCACTGACTTTATATGTAACAGGGTCAATCAGAACCCTGGATCTAGAATCTACCCACTCCCCCTAAATTTCTTTTACGCACCGCAACAAAATCGTACAGGGGGTAACCATACTAGAAGGGAGGACGTAACCTGGCACCACACGCAGAATGTAGCATTATATAATAGATTTGAGGGTCTGTCTGGGTTGGAAGACTGTGACTGACAACCAAGAGGGTCAGGGGAAGACATAGGTCCCAATGTAACTAAAAAGGTCTTGCCAGTGTGTTTAAGCACAGGACCCCCCAGTATGTTAGAAAACAAGTGGAACAAGTTTGATCTTTTGTCATGGAATGTGGCGGGGTTGGCAGCCAAATTCCCAATGAAGGAATGGACAGATTACATAACTAAATTTAACGTAATTTGCCTTCAGGAAACATGGGAAACTGACCCGACCAGATTTAACCTCACGGGGTATAAATTGTTTGGAACCCCAGCAGTTGGGTCGAGGTCGGGTCGTGCTAAAGGGGTATTGCTTTTGTGGGCAAGTTTAGCGTTGGAGGGGACCTGGAGGGACCTAAACTGGAAATCAGATTGCATGCTGGCAGTCCAGTTCAAGACCCGGGAACTTAATTTAGTAATTGTTAACTTTTATAATGCAGGGGGATGTAAGGGGGATGAGTTAGAGGCTCGACTAGGGCGGGAGATAGAGCAAATGACAGACACTCCAGCACCATCAGTTTTAATTACAGGAGATTACAATTGTCACCTCTGCCCGCACTTAATACCTCTTACAGAAAAATGGGAATCCTGTAGCATTAAGGAGGGCGCTCACCTGGAACACACAGCGCAGGGCACTAAATTGAATTCCTTAATAGGGAAAATGAATCTGGCGTACCTAATGGACCTATTACCCCTAAACAAAGAAGGTGGTATCAACCCAACCTTCAAAGGTAGAGGATGTAGTACTTTCATTGATTTTATAGCAGTCTCTTGTCACCTAAAACGTAGCATTTTAAGTTTTGCTATTGATTGCAGTGGTTTCAGTGACCACAATCCCCTGGTAATGTCATTGGCCCTGTCAAAATCAAATAAAAGAAGAAGGGGGACAAATCCAGACATGATGGAAAGAGTCACAGACCAAGGCAGAAGATTGAAATGGGCTAGTCTCAATCCCGAAAGTTTTTATAAATCACTAGTTACGGAAAGGAGGAAGCAACTGGAGGTATGCCTTGATTGGGAGATTAAGGGGACCCTGGTGGTAGAGTCATTCGAGGAGTTGGGTCGTCTGGTGGCCAGTTTAACGCAAGCCCCAGGGAAAAGGATGGAGACCAATAATAAGCCCAGATGGTTTGACAGAGGATGCTCCTCTGCCCAGAGTAAACTGAGAGAAGCCCTAAAAACCAAGCCGAGGGATACAGCAAAGGTGACCCTATGTAGAGCACACTATAAAATGGAAGTCATACGGCGTAAACGAGCTCTCCAAACAGAAACATGGGAAGACCTGCGCGAGGCAGCAGAGTCTAGAGATTCCTCGAGGTTCTGGGCAATAATCAATAGACCTTGCTTCCAAGACAACAAGAACCCCAACATAGCATCAAATGTACTACCTTATCAGTGGGTTAAACACTTTAGTGTGCTGTACAACAGGGGAACTCAGGCAGCAGAAGACCAAGTTGACTGTAGAGAGATACTAGTAGGGGGAGTCGAGTTCTCCCTAAAAGAGATAGAAGCAGGTATAAAGGGTCTAACCCGAAATAAAGCCCCGGGCCCTGATGGGATACCGCCTGATCTCTTTTTGAGCAGTATTGACCTATGGGCCCCGTTGGTAACAAGGGTGATAAACGAGGCAATAGCTGTGGGCCTTCCCCGCTCTTGGTCAACCGCGGTAATTGTTCCAATCTTTAAAAAGGGCAATAGGGACAGTCCAGGTTGCTATAGGCCCATCTCATTGATTGACGTTACAGCTAAAGTCATGGGTAGAGCAATCCTAAATCGTATGATGGGCTGGGAAGAGGAGAACTCTATACTCACTGAGGTGCAATATGGCTTCAGGGCTGGGAGGTCTACAACGGACCAATGTTTGAATTTGTACCTCCTGGTTGCAAAATATACTGTAGCCAGCCAGGAGAACGTATACCTAGCCTTTATGGACTTGGCCGCAGCGTTCGATTACGTGAACAGACCAAAACTGTGGGCAATACTTGCTGATCTGGGGATCGACCCTGGCCTTATCCATATTCTCAGAAGGTTGCATTACAACACCACAGCAAAAGTGAGGTATAACCTGGAGGGTGACCAGACGGAGGTCTTTAAATGTACGAGTGGGGTTAGGCAAGGGTGCATACTCGCTCCCTTCCTGTTCTCCATCTATATTAACGGGCTTGAAAGTTTTCTGCTAAACCTAAAAGTAGATACGCCCAGAATTGGAACTAGACCCATACCACTACTGCTCTATGCAGACGATGCGGTGCTCTTGGCGCGCACGCCAAGGGGACTGCAGCGTCTGATTAACGGGTTTGTCGAGTTTATGGCTGGGCTGGACCTATCTGCCAACCTGAAAAAATCTTACATCATGGAGTTGGGCCCTAAACGAAAGGTCAAACAATTTAATTACACTATAGGTACAACTGGCCTGGCCAAGGTGCAGACCTTCTCATACTTAGGAATACTATTTGACAGAAATCTTAATTTTAAACCCCTGATTGAGGAACATGGAAACAGGCTAGATGCAAGCGTAGGGGTGGTCATGCAGTTCGGCCGCAGACTGGGCCGTTGGGCCCCGGACCAAATGCTGACACTCTATAACGCGATTACAATGGATAAAACCTTGTATGGTGCTGACCTTTGGGGCATGTCTGACTTAAGCAGTTTACAGACACTGGAAAATAAGCACTTCAGGAGGCTCCTCAAAGTCCCCCAATGTGTTCCGTCATCAATTGTCCATGAAGAATTAGGCTGTCTGTATCTGATGGACAGGGCAAGGAATAAACCCCTCCTGGCTTGGATAAAAATTTGGCTGAACCAGGAGGCAAATTTGACAAAGTTGATAATTGCAGACTGTATAGGCAGAGACAGGGGAATGACCATCCCCTGGTTGAAGTACGTGAAAGAGTCCGCTGAGAGCATAGGATATGGGTATCTATTCACACAACCAAGGTGCATCACTTCATGCGATCTTGCGAGGACAAAGGAGAAGTTGCGCAACCACAACGAAATGACCCGTGAAGCCATGGAAAAAGATAAATATTTGGTTGTGATTTACAGGGAGATGCAACCGTATCAGGCCATGGAACCTTATCTTTCCCTAATCTATAACTCACAAGATAGGTTCTTGCTCACGCGGTTTAGGTTTAATTTGCTCCATCACCTCCTAGCTAAACCAGACGGCTTTACGCATACAGTTGAGGCAAAGGGGCCCTGCGGCTGCGATCATAGATCTCCGCAGGACACCCTTCACTTTGTGCTTTTATGCCCCTTTTATCGGATACCTAGGCGCCATTTTTTAATACATTTATTTAAGAAGGCTAAGTTAAGATCGGCAAGACATGCCCTTGTTTTTTTAAAAGAAGCCAGAGAGCCCCTGATTTTATTTTGTGTCACAAATTTTTTAAGATGTGCTTTTAAACTAAGATCTCTCGTTGACAGATGAAACTGTGCGTACTCAGGGGTGGGGAGTAGCCTCATGATGTTGTAAATAGTACTCACCATTTTATCTTATCTGTTAATGAAATGTTATTATGAATTTTTTAATCTGTACTTTTATGGTGTTGTTGTAATGCCGAATAAAGGATTTCAATCAGAACCAGGGTTAAGCAGAAAAACCAGGTCCAAGGTGGTGATCAAAAGAAAGCAGACCAGAAGGGTGGGGAGCAGAAACCAAAAGACCAAAAGTCTTCTACAGGGCCCCAACAAACCATGGAGGGGGGGTCCCAAACTTCCAAGAAGCAGAAGAAAGATGGCCAAAGAAAACCATGGTGTTCTACTTGTAAGAACACTAGTCACTGGACCAGTGACTGTAGGAAAACTGGAGCCCCTACCACTGCAGCCCCTGAGGCACCTGCACCCCCTAGTACAGTAAGCAGTGGTAGTTCCCAAGCCAAGGGTGTAGTAGGGTTAACCCTGAGTACTGAGGTGGATTCTAGCCTAGTCAGAACCCCCACACATGCTGTCTTGATCTGTGATGTGGACATAGCCATGACCACTACTGTGAGCCCCACTAATCTGGGCAAGTACAGACAGACACCTTTAATAAATGACAAAGTGGCTCAAGCCTACAGGGACACCTGTGCCAGTTTCACTATGGTGACACCAGCCTTTGTGGACCCTGGACAGATTGTACTGGGTGATAATTACCTGGTGACCAACGCTAGCAATGTCACTACTACACATAGTGTGGCTGTTGTTAATTTCTCCAGGGGAGGGGTAACTGGCCTCAAAAGAGTTGTGGTTAGTGCAGATCTCCCTGTTGAATGTCTGTTGGGCAATGACCTTGAGTCCTCACAATGGTCAGAAGTGGAGTACAGGACTCATGCTGAGATGTTAGGGATTTCATCACATGTCCTTGCTGTGACCAGGTCACAGGCCAAGCAGTGCCTCGCTGAACAACAGGTCTTGGATCCTGGAACAATGGACCAAGTGCCTACCAAGAGAAAGAGCAGTAGGGTTAAGGCAGTGCCTTCCCTCCTACCTACAAGTGATGATCAGCCTTCCCAGGAAGCTGATTGTGAGACCATTGAAGGAACTGTCCCAGAAGAGCTTGAACCTGACCAGGTTGTGTTTCTTGGGACAGGGGGACCTTCAAGGGCAGACTTGAGGCAGGCACAGTTAGACTGTTCCTCTCTTGAACCCCTCAGACAGCAAGCTGCTGCTGAGGCTGCTGGGAATGCTACAGGTACCCACAAGGTGTACTGGGATGAAGAACTCCTTTATTCTGAGGGTAGAGACCCCAAGCCTGGTGCTTTCAGGAGGTTGGTTATACCTCAGTCATTCAGGGGTTTCCTTCTTACCTTAGCCCATGATATTCCCTTAGCAGGACAACTGGGCCAGAACAAGACTTGGGACAGGCTTGTCCCTCACTTTCACTGGCCCCACATGTCTGAAGATACTAAGGAGTTTTGTCGCTCCTGTGTAACCTGCCAAGCCAGTGCCAAAGCAGGTGGCACAACAAAGGCCCCCCCTGATACCACTACCTGTGGTGGGGGTACCCTTTGAAAGAGTGGGAATTGATATTGTTGGACCAATGAATCCTCCCACAGCATCTGGGCACAGATTTATACTGGTGGTAGTGGATCATGCCACCAGGTATCCAGAGGCTATTCCCCTAAGCACCACAACAGCACCTGTTGTGGCAAGAGCCCTCCTGGGAGTATTCTCAAGAGTGGGCTTTCCAAAGGAGGTTGTATCTGACAGAGGTGCCATCTTCATGTCAGGATACTTGACTGCAATGTGGAAGGAGTGTGGTGTAAACTACAAATTCACTACTCCCTATCATCCACAGAGTAATGGACGTGTTGAAAGATTCAACAAAACCATGAAGGGTATGATCAAAGGGTTACCTGAACAGCTTAGGCGAAGATGGGACATCCTTCTACCCTGCCTTCTGGTTGCTTACAGAGAGGTTCCACAGAAGGGGGTTGGCTACAGCCCTTTTGAGCTTCTGTTTGGGCATCCTGTAAGGGGACCCCTATGTCTAGTGTAGGAAGGATGGGAGTTACCTCTCAAACAACCTAAACAGGACATAGTGGACTATGTACTTGGTCTCCGCTCCAGGATGGCTGAGTACATGAAGAAGACCACTAAAAACCTTGAGGCTAGCCAGCAACTTCAGAAAGCCTGGCATGACCAAAAGGCTTTCTTTGTTGAGTACCAGCCAGGACAGAAGGTGTGGGGGTTGGAGCCAGTGGCCCCAGCAGCCCTCCAAGATAAATGGTCTGGACCCCACACAGTTGTTGAGAAAAAGGGAGAGGTTACCTACTTGGTGAACCTAGGCACTCACAGGAGCCCCCACAGGGTGCTCCATGTCAACAGACTCAAGGCATATGTTGACAGGGCAGACATGGGCTTGCTCATGGCTACAGATGGGGACCAGGAGGAAGAGAGTGACCCTCTCCCAGACCTGTTATCCCAGAACCCTGATGATGGCTCAGTTGATGGTGTGGCCTTAGCTGGCAGCCTCACTGACCATCAGCAACAAAACTGCAGACAAGTTTTACAGTCTTTTAGACATATGCTTTCATTGACACCTAGTCAGATTAACTGGTGTACCCATGTGATGGACACTGGTGACAGTCTGCCTGCAAAGAACAAGATTTACAGGCAACCTGACCACGTCAGGGACTGTATAAAGACTGAGGTGCAGAAAATGCTGGAATTAGGTGTAATTGAGCCATCTGAGAGCCCATGGGCCAGCCCAGTAGTCCTTGTGCCAAAACCTCATACCCAAGATGGAAAGAGAGAAATGAGGTTCTGTGTGGACTACAGAGGTCTCAATGCAGTCATTAAGACGGAAGCTCATCCAATTCCAAGGGCAGATAAGGTCATTGACAGATTGGCTTCTGCCAAGTTTTTGAGCACCTTTGATTTGACAGCTGGCTATTGGCAAAGCAGACTAGCTGAGGAATCCAAAGCCAAAACAGCATTCTCTACCCCTGGAGGTCATTACCAATTTGTGGTGATGCCCTTTGGTTTGAAGAATGCACCTGCCACTTTCCAAAGGTTGGTGAACCAAGTCCTTACTGGGTTGGATGACTTTTGTGCAGCATATCTAGATGATATAGCTGTCTTTAGCTCCACCTGGGAGGATCACCTGATCCACCTGAAGAAAGTTTTGGAGGCCCTGCAAAAGGCAGGCCTGACTATCAAGGCAACCAAGTGCCAGATAAGGCAGGGTAAGGTTGTGTACCTGGGCGGCCTTGTAGATGGGGGTCAGGTTCAACCACTGGAGAGTAAGATCCAGACCATTCAGGACTGGGCTCCTCCAACTACCCAGACTCAGGTCAGAGCTTTCTTAGTCCTGACTGGGTACTACAGAAAGTTTGTCAAGAACTATGGGTCCATTGTGGCACCTCTTAATGATCTTACTTCTAAGAAAATGCCCAAGAAGGTTCAGTGGACAGTTAGCTGTCAAAAGGCATTCGATGACCTGAAGAAGGCCATGTGCTCTGCACCTATCTTAAAGAGTCCTGACTACTCCACAATGTTCATTGTCCAAACAGATGCTTCTGACTTGGGGGTGGGAGCTGTGCTTTCACAACTTAATGTAGATGGTCAAGACCAGCCCATTGCTTTCATTAGCAGAAGGCTGACCCCTAGAGAGAAACGTTGGTCAGCCATTGAGAGGGAGGCCTTTGCTGTGGTGTGGGCCCTGAAGAAGTTGAGACCATACTTATTTGGAACTCACTTCAATATTCAGACCGACCATAAGCCCCTCTTGTGGCTAAATCGGATGAAGGGAGAAAATCCTAAACTGCTCAGGTGGTCCATTTCCCTACAGGGGATGGACTTTACAGTGGAGCACCGCCCAGGGACTGACCATGGTAATGCAGATGGTCTCTCCAGGTGCTTCCACTTAGAACAAGAAGACACAACTGGTCAAGGTTAGTCTATTGTCCCTGCGTTTGGGGGGGTTGTGTAGGAGAGTAGGGTCTGCTATCCTATGGTCACCCAAATTTTTGCTTTTTGCTTCACTGGTTTTTGACTTAATGTGGCTGTGGGCCTGCCAATCAGACCCACAGCCTGCTGTTCTCTCTCTAAATTAATGCCAATGCACTTTAGGTTCATTACCAATTGGAACATGGATCACCTTGTGAGCCCCTGTACAGTGTACCCTAGGAACCCAGGACATAGGTGCATCCAAGGCCTACCAGGGGCTGCAGCACGTATTGTGCCACCCCTGGCCTGGCCATACTATTTGACACAACTGGCTGATCACTCAGCTGGGGCAAGGTGGTGTCATCACCCTTTGCTTTAGGTATAGTATTTCTATATCTAACATATATATGGACACACAGTAACCTATAAATCACTCCTATGGCAGGCCTTAACAATCCTGGAGGCAGAGTGCTTGGTTATGTGTGAGATGATGCTCTAGCATGAGCTGAGCCTGTCTGCAGCTTTCGGAACCATGTCCTTTAGCTGTTTCATGATAGCGTCATACCATATACTCTTAAGTGCATTATGAACCTCGCGGTTAAATGCTAACTCTGGTTTGACATTATCCAAACATGTTGAGTAAGGTGTCATACGATTTGGAATACTACCCCCTCACCAATTCTGGCGACGGGGGTAGCATTCCACCCTTCTAGAGGGACACGACATGTACAGAACCTGAACCCCGGTTAAAGTTAAACAGAGCCTCAGCATCACAAAATGGATGCTGCCACCACAGACACAAGTCTGACCTCCTGCTACTGGGAGTCCTTCCAGCGAGGGAGGCTTGGACAAAGGGTTTCCTGCCTTGGGAGGTGCTAGCACCACCCCAGACAGGATTTTGTGTAGTGGGTTAGGGAGGGCTGAATAGAATCAGACATGCCTGGGGCACACAAGGTGTCCCTGTGCATACCCCAGTTTAAAACGGTGCTGGGGCACTCCAGCCCCAGCTCTGGCGCGAAACTGAACAAAGGAAAGGGGGTGTAACCAGACCTAGTAGGTAATCCAGCCCCTTGATTTGGAATAAAGTTAGGACCTGAGTCCCAAGACTTTAGATTATCCTGAAACTCGACTTAAAGAAGAAGAAACTCTAGACTTCGACGTTCTGCTGCTCAGAAGACTGAAGAATCTCCCTTGTGGCCAAGGAGTGACCACCCTGTGAACACAGGCTCCATCCAGCGATCAACGACTTGATTTGCTGGCGCCTCCCGCCGGAGCCCGAGGCCAGAGCCTGACAAGAACCAGACTCCCAGACATCTAAAAGCCCGATCCACAGTCCCTGCAAACCAGAGTCCCGTGGAGGCGATGAGAGATGTGGGACCGTACCTCTTGAAAAGTCCACGACAAGCTGACTGCACAGCACCCGAGGCCTCCTCAATGCTGTGCTTTGGGGTTTGAGAAGCCCCTGCCCCGAGCAGCCTTTGCACAAAAGACAAGCCCTGCATCCTCCACGAGTTCTGTGTGGGGCCCTTTTGCTTTTGCCTGCTCGACGTGTCATCTCGGTTACTGGCCCGTTGGCTGGTAGCCATTTTGGCGACCTAACTTTGGAAATCCACCACTGGTCTGGTTGCTCCAGATTGGCCCCTGCTTCTGTAAAAAGAAGTAGCCCCTCAGACCTTGCTGGTCTGAGTAAGAAGCCAAACATCGTTCCTGCTTGGTTTGAAATTGCCAAGGCTTGTTTGCTCCAATCCTGAAGCCGACTCCTCCGACAACAAGATCCTTCGTGGGACAGCTTGTGCCTGGCTCCTGGTTGTCATCGACGTCCTCGTGTCCATGTGGCTGAAGAGACAAGCTTCTATCTTCACCTGTTTGCAACTCAACATCGCCTGGTTCCTTCCTGGTTCCACGCCGGTCACTGGCTAGTGACTTGAATACTGTCCCCTCTGCTTTCAGGTCTTCACCAACTCCGATCCACCCTTGGATACACCAGAACTCTTCTTGTCTGGTTGCCTGCAGCATCTTCATCTCCAGACCTCATTGAACTGCTCCAAGAAACACGAGATACTTTGGCACCACTGCACCCGCTTCCTGTGGGTGAGGTAACGCTGGCACTCCGGTGCTCCCATGTAGGCTGACACTCCTAGTGTCCTAGTTTTAAGGGACTAATTTCTAGGCCATCCGGAAGACTCCCAATCTTTAACGTTGTAACTTTTACGCACCCATTGCTTTCAATGAGTTTACGTGTGTTGCTTTAGACACTGCAACCAGATCTTGTGGGCCTCCTAGTTCCTAACTAACGTTATCACAGCGTAGCCCCAACGATTCGCAAGGCCCTAGGCCTTACCACTGTTCAATTCATGGTTCTTATACTACTTACTTAATATATGGTTTAGCGGGCCACCTGGCCTATCCATAACTGTGCAACTTTTGTATATTTTATCAAGTAACTTGTTTAACGTGTTTTGCTCCTGTGCTCATAAAGAGTTCAGGGGACTATTGTAGTAATAAATACATATATATTTTCAATATATATCCTGTGTGGTGTCCTTTCACTTGGTGTTCAAGGGGTTACATATGGTAATACAGCCGGTTTCACATGCCAAAAGAGTTTAGCCTAAGACTGCCTTTTCCACGCTACCATTAGGATAGCTGGTCTATAAGGTTGACTTACAACCAATCACCATAAGGGTTGTTTGGACTGATACAAGGTGGTCACTAGAACTAGTGAACATCATATATCAGGCCAACTTCTCACATCCATAAGAAGCACATGCTATGTCCTATGTCAATATGTAGATTTCTAGAGGTGCCGCCATTTTAGATTGATTCAAAAAGGGGGTGGTGATGGACAGAGTATCTGAATTTAGCAGAACACTCCTACCCAGTCTACAGATCAGGGCTTGATCCATCACCGTTTTTTAGCTCACTGCATCACCCCAGTTCAGAACCTGGCTATATGCAAATTAGTCTGACCCCATGCCTCATGGGAACAGGGCAGACCAAACTACCAAGCCAATTGTTTACTGGAAAGGAAACAAGCTTCCGGGGACCGGTTTCTGGCATTACAGCCATCTTCGGCCCGGCTTGCTTGAATCCTGATGGTGCAGTGAGCAAGGGACTCATGTCAGAGCATACCCTTCCACACTTGTGGTGGCTAAAACGATTCAAAATGGGGGTGGTGATGGACAGAGTATCTGAATTAAGCAGAACACTCCTACCCAGTCTACAGATCAGGGCTTGATCCATCACTGTTTTTTAGCTCACTGCATCACCCCAGTTCAGAACCTGGCTATATGCAAATTAGTCTGATCCCATGCCTCATGGGAACAGGGCAGACCAAACTACCAAGCCAATTCTTCACTCGAAAGGAGACAAGCTTCCGGGGACCGGTTTCTGGCCTGGTTGGTCTGCCATGTTCCCATGATGCACTGGGCCAGGGACAGACTAATTTGCATGTAGCCAGGTTCTGAGCTGGGATGGTGCAGTGAGCTAAAAAACGGTGATGGATCAAGCCCTGATCTGTTGACTGGGTAGGAGTGTTCTGCTTAATTCAGATACTCTGTCCATCACCACCCCCTTTTTGAGCCATTTTAGATTGGGCAGGAACGTTATATGGGGAGAGGGTCGATACATGATGCAGGGCCTACAGGTGCCAGATAGAGCCCCTTTACGCCACATGGGCCCCAAACACACTCAGCGCACAAAAGGCCCCCGTAATCAGGCTTTGAGACTAGAGCGAAGGGAATCCTCCTGAAAAAAGAGTTAGTAGTGAATGAAACCAGTCACCTCCATGAACAATAAGATTTGATGTATGGCACAACATCCTGATTTCCACCTTGCTGTCTTGAGTCTTCCTGATCCATCGCATACTCCAAGAGCTGTTCTTGTTTTAACAAAATCTTGACCATATGCATCTACCCAAAGCTATAACTAGTATATGAGTGCTAGGCGAGCGCCCTTTTTTTGCTAAGTTACTCTATGAACACCTTTGCTGAAATAAATAAGATTGTGGCATGTTCAAAGGAATTTTTATGTAAATATCTCTGTATGATTAAATATGTCTTCATTATTTTCAACAATAGTAATAAATAAGATGCTTTTACAATCAATTAAAAATTGTATATGCACATTCCAGTATTTTCCATTTAAGTAATTTAAATCTCTTTACATCCGACAGAAAACAATCCTTGATTGCACAAAATGCTTAAGAATAATGAAGATAATGCTGTAATTCTGCAAAAGCAAAGTCTGAAACATTGAGTTCCAGTATTCAGGAAAACATAAGTGCCGGCAGGCTGCCGTACCTGAACATAAACTGACAGATTTTGGGAGTACCGTCAAGGACAATTCGGTGGTTCTACGAGTCTCAGCGGTGCACCTCCGTGCCTCAAGATGAAGAAATGACCTCTAGAAAATTAAGGCAACACTGATCAACCACTTCTTTTGTAAACATGTCTAATACCAGCTCTGATCATGAGGTGTTTACAGCAGTGCTCTGCTTCCTAGAGTGATATCAGACCACCATTCAGTGCTAGAGGTGTATTGTAAACTCTTTCAGGCCATTCCATAGCAACCAGCGAAAAGCACAGTTAATTGAAAGTTAAAAGAAATGGGGGTTCTGCTATATAAAACACAGAGTACTGTCCCAGTGTGCACCGACCAGAAGGACGATGGATCTTTACTCGCAAGCTTGCAGAACCATTATCCTTTCTAAAGACACAATCACCCACAAAGAAGCCTTGCACATGTTATGAGTGTGGCGAGTATTTGGTGACCTTTGCACTTTAAAGTTTGTTCGGAAAGCAAACGTGCTAAATACCACACACATACATGGAGTGTGAGAATAACAAAAGTGCTTTATCGGTCATGTTGGCCCTTCAGAAAGCACAGTCAAGAGATGTAGAAAAATACATACCCAACTCAGAGACACTAACCAAGAAAGAAAAAACATACACTTGCACTGAATGTGGAAGTAGTTTTATTTCCTCTTCAGGATTAATGTAACATCAAAAAACACACACAGGGGAAAAACCATATCATTGCAGTGAATGTGCAAGTAGTTTTAGGAATTCATCAACATTAAGGAATCATCAGCGAACACACACAGGGGAAAAACCATTTAAGTGCAGTGAATGTGTGAAGAGCTTTAGACGATTAACAGAATTAAAATACCATCAGAGAAATCACACAGGGGAAAAACCATACAAGTGCAGTGAATGTGTGAAGAGCTTTCGTCAATCATCACACCTAAAACAGCATCAGAAAACACACACTGGGGAAAAACCATACCATTGCAGTGAATGTGGAAGTAGCTTTAGTGAATCTTCAACATTAAGGATTCATCAGCGAACACACACAGGGGAAAAACCATTTAAGTGCAGTGAATGTATGAAGAGCTTTAGTCGATTAGCAGGCTTAAAATACCATCAGAGAAATCACACAGGGGAAAAACCATACAAGTGCAGTGAATGTGTGAAGAGCTTTTGTCAATCATCACACCTAAAACAACATCAGAAAACGCACACTAGGCAAAAACCATACCATTGCAGTGAATGTATGAAAAGGTTTAGTCAATTATCTCACCTAAAACAGCATCAGTTAACACACACCGGGGAAACCCCATTACAGTGCAATGAATGTGGGAAGGGCTTTATATATTTATCACACCTAAAACTCCATCAGAGAACACACACCGGAGAAAAAACATATCATTGCAGTGAATGTCTGAAGAGCTTTAGTCAATTATCAATCCTAAAAATTCATCAGAGAACACACACAGGGGAAAAACCATATCATTGCAGTGAATGTGGAAGTAGTTTTAGTGACTCATCAAAATTAAAGGTTCATCAACAAACACACACTGGAGAAAAACCGTACCATTGCAGTGAATGTGGAAGTAGTTTTAGGAGTTCGGCAACATTAAGGAATCATCAGCGTACACACACAGGGGAAAAACCCTTTAAGTGCAGTGAATGTGTGAAGAGCTTTAGTCGATTAGCAGGCTTAAAATACCATCAGAGAAATCACACAGGGGAAAAACCATACAAGTGCAGTGAATGTGTGAAGAGCTTTTGTTACTCATCACACCTAAAACAACATCAGAAAACACACACTGGGGAAAAACCATACCATTGCAGTGAATGTATGAAAAGGTTTAGTCAATTATCCCACCTAAAACAGCATCAGTTAACACACACTGGGGAAAGCCCATTAAAGTGCAATGAATGTGGGAAGAGCTTTATATATTTATCACACCTAAAACTCCATCAGAGAACACACACTGGAGAAAAAACATATCATTGCAGTGAATGTCTGAAGAGCTTTAGTCAATTATCAGTCCTAAAAATTCATCAGAGAACACACACTGAAGAAAAACCATATCATTGCAGAGAATGTGGAAGTAGTTTTAGTGACTCATCAAAATTAAAGGTTCATCAACAAACACACACTGGAGAAAAACCATACCATTGCAGTGAATGTGGAAGTAGTTTTAGGAGTTCGACAACATTAAGGAATCATCAGCGAACACACACAGGGGAAAAACCATTTTAGTGCAGTGAATGTGTGAAGAGCTTTAGTCAATTAGCAGGCTTAAAATACCATCAGAGAAATCACACAGGGGAAAAACCATACACGTGCAGTGAATGTGTGAAGAGCTTTTGTAAATCATCACACCTAAAACAGCACCAGAAAACACACACAGGGGAAAAACCCTACCATTGCAGTGAATGTATGAAAAGGTTTAGTCAATCATCCCACCTAAAAAAGCATCAGAGAACACACACTGGGGAAACCCCATTAAAGTGCAATGAATGTGGGCAGAGCTTTACATATTTATCAGACCTAAAACTCCATCAGAGAACACACTGGAGAAAAACCATATCATTGCAGTGAATGTCTGACGAGCCTTAGTCAATTATCAGTCCTAAAAATTCATCAGATAACACACACAGGGGAGAAACCATATCATTGCAGTGAAGGTGGAAGTAGTTTTAGTGACTCATCAAAATTAAAGGTTCATCAACCAACACACACAGGGGAAAAACATATCATTGCAGTGAATGTGGAAGTAGTTTTAGGAATTCAGTAACATTAATTAATCATCAGCGAACACACACATGGGAAAAACCATTCAAGTGCAGCGATTGTGGGAAGAGCTTTATATATTTACCAAGCCTAAAATGGCATCAGAGAACACACACAGGGGAAAAACCATTCCAGTGCAGTGAATGTGTGAAGAGCTTCAGTCAGTCTTCAAACCTACAAATACTTCAGCGAGCACACCCCCATCACTGAACCCACATAGAAATAAACGTAGAGCTGAGTGAATTTTGTAATAATTTAATTACATCATCAATAATACTGACCCATCCGTGGGCATACACTGAAGGAAAAAAGTGCAGTTATTGTGAGATGAAGGAATTATAGAAACTGATAAAATTACAAGAATACGGGACATTCAAATACCAGCTGATAAAAAGCAGGGGATAGAAGACTGAACTAGTAGGAAAGAAGAAAAATACATATATTTGAAAAATTATAAAAGAGTCTATTCTCTGCTATTGTTTATTTAGCTACAGCTAGGAAAAACATGAAATATCAGGAAACCCGTTAGGAGACTAGCACAAAGTTGACTAAAAGTAAAGAAACATTGTTGGTTTTTATTCTGTGAGAGAGTTATAACAAAAGAAATCCAAGCACACCAGACCATGCTGCCTGTAAAATCAACACCATGAACAATGCTTGGACTAACAAGGGTATTTTCAGCTAATTTTGGAGATTAGTGATAAAACATATAAACCCAACACACTCAAAACAATTTAACAAGCACAAAATGAAGATTCTTCAGAGCTGGCTGTGGTTTTGAACATTTTATGCATCATTAATGGTTCTGTGACAGTGACCAGAGAACTGTGTAGAAAAGCAGAAGTGAAAGCAGGAAAATGTGAGCTGCAGCTCTCCGGGTTAACCCTTGCAATGCTGACATTTACCACTGAAGCTCTGATATGGAACAAATGATGATCATTTCCATCATCAATCAATCAAATCCGAGGAGACAGAGAAGTTGAAACATTTAAGGCCTGATTTAGATCTCGGCAGACGGGTTACTCCATCACAATTGTGACAGATATTCCATTCGCCAAAATATGAATTCCATTATATCCAATTGGATTAATATTTAGGCGGATGGGATATTCATCACCGTTGTGATCGAGTAACCCGTCCGCCAAGATCTAAATCAGGCCCTTGGTTATTAACAGGTTTCTGAAAGCTAGATCTGCAGCTGTGTAATACCCAGGCCGGGCACACTTCAGAAGAGTGCAGCATCAATAATGAAGGTCACGGAGCTGCAGCTGTGTGATACCCAGGCTTCGTACCTCACTTCAGAAGAGTGCAGGATCAATAATAAAGGTCACGGAGCTGCAGCTGTGTGATACCCATGCCGCGTACCTCACTTCAGAAGAGTGCAGGATCAATAATGAAGGTCACGGAGCTGCAGCTGTGTGATAGCCAGGCTGCGTACCTCAATTCAGAAGAATTCACGATCAATAATGAAGGCCACGGAGCTGCAGCTGTGTGATTGCTAGGCCGAGCACAAGGTGTCTGTTCAGCAGATACAAATTATAATGAAACTCTCCGACCCACATGCTGTGTGATAGCCAGGGTGAGCACACGGCTTCTCTTCCGGAGAGTGAAGAATCATTTATAAATGTCAATGAGCCACATGTTGTGTGATAGTCTGGTTGAGCACAAGAGTTTTCTGCAGAACAGTACGGGCTCATTAACAAAAGTCACAGAGCCTCACACTGTTTGATAGCCAGGCAAAATCACCATTTTACATTATTGGACGACAATTTCTAGATGGCTAATGGAGCCAAATTTTGAAAGGATTGTTCCACAAAAGAAATGAAAAAAAAAGATTGATTGCACAAAATAATATATAGCTAGAACCAATCACGATGCTATAAAATGTACACAATAATTACTAGCTTTTACATGTTAAAAAGAAATGCATGTTTTTTTTATATGTAATAGAATAAAAAAATGATTTGGATTTTGGCATTTGACTGCTGATTGTAAAGAAATGAGATTGCTCCCCTAAACTCAAGATAATTTGTGCTGTCAGCGGGGAGTCTGATAGAGGTGGCAGTGGAAAGGGGTCCTGTCTCGACAGTGTGACTGCAGTTAGCAGGGAGTCTGGCAGAGGTGGCGTTAGAAGGGGGTCCTGTCTTGATAGTGTGACTGCTGTCAGCAGGGAGTCTGGCACAGGTGGCATTAAAAGGGGGTCCTGTCCCGATAGTGTGACTGCTGTCAGCAGGGAGTCTGAATGAGGTGGCAATAGAAGGGGGTCCTGTCTCGACAATGTGACTGCTTTCAGCAGGTAGTCTGGCACAGGTGGAATTAGAAGGGGGTCCTGTCTTAACAGTGTGACTGCTGTCAGCAGGGAGTCTGGCAGAGGTGGCATTAGAAGGGGGTCCTGTCTCGACAGTGAGACTACTTTCAGCAGGGAGTCTGGCAGAGGTGGCCATAGAAGGAGGTCCTGGCTTGACAGTGTGACTGCTACCACCAGGCAGTCTGGCATAGGTGGCATTAGAAGGGGTTCCTGTCTCGACAGTGTGACTGCTGTCAGCAGGAGAGTCTGGCAGAGGTGGCATTAGAAGGGGGTCCTGTCTTGACAGTGTGACTGTTGTCAGCAGAGAGTCTGGCAGAGATGGCGTTAGAAGGGGGTCCTGTCTCGACAGTGTGACTGCTGTCAGCAGGGAGTCTGGCACAGGTGGCATTAGAAGGGATCCTGTCTTGACAGTGTGACTGCTGTCAGCAGGGAGTCTGCCAGAGGTGGCATTAGAAGGGGGTTCTGTCTCAACAGTGTGACTGCTGTCAGCAGGGAGTCTGGCACATGTGGCATTAGAAGGGGTCCTGCCTCGACAGTGTGACTGCTGTCAGCAGGGAGTCTGGCAGAGGTAGCACTAGAGGGGGGGTCCTATCTTGACAGTTTGACTGCTGTCAGCTGGTAGTCTGGCAGAGTATAGTATTTCTATATCTAACATATATATGGACACACAGTAACCTATAAATCACTCCCATGGCAGGCCTTAACAATCCTGGAGGCAGAGTGCTTGGTTATGTGCGAGATGGTGCTCTAGCATGAGCTGAGCCTGTCTGCAGCTTTCGGAACCATGTCCTTTAGCTGTTTCATGATAGCGTCATACCATATACTCTTAAGTGCATTATGAACCTCGCTGTTAAATGCTAACTCTGGTTTGACATTATCCAAACATGTCGAGTAAGGTGGCATACGATTTGGAATACTACCCCCTCGCCAATTCTGGCGACGGGGGTAGCATTCCACCCTTCTAGAGGGACACAACATGTACAGAACCTGAACCCCGGTTAAAGTTAAACAGAGCCTCAGCATCACAAAATGGATGCTGCCACAACAGACACAAGTCTGACCTCCTGCTGCTGGGAGTCCTTCCAGCGAGGGAGGCTTGGACAAACGGTTTCCTGCCTTGGGAGGTGCTAGCACCACCCCAGACAGGTTTTTGTGTAGTGGGTTAGGGAGGGCTGAATAGAATTAGACATGCCTGGGGCGCACAAGGTGTCCCCATGCATACCCCAGTTCTAACCGGTGCTGGGGCACTCCAGCCCCAGCTCTGGCGCGAAACTGAACAAAGGAAAGGGGGTGTAACCACCCCCCTTCCTCGTCCCACCCATAGGAGGGACATAGTAGGTAATCCAGCCCCTTGATTTGGAATAAAGGTAGTGTCGAAAAGTCAGGCCATAACGCCCCGGATGCCCAGGCTGCTGGCGCAGGGCGACTCTTCGTTTCCTTCTTGAATAGTTATACCAAAATAAAGAGACGGGCACTGGAAGTAGGAAAACAAGAACAGGGTTTATTACTCATGAGGAGAGCCTGTCCTTTGGGACACTCGCATAGTGTCTTCGGGAGGTGCTCTAACAAGTTCTCTGAGGTTTCGCCTTTTATACACAGGTTCGTGACACACAGGCATCCTATATTACAATCAATACATTGTATAGTATGAAGGTATTTCAACACGTGGCTACAGTACGGGCCCTTATCCTCCATGCAAGAGGAGGGGCTGTCACGCAGCTGAGTGTTCTGCTGATTTCCATTGGAATGTGTGTGTCTGATCGAGTCTCAGGGGGTGGGGTGGCCGTGATCAACAGTAGCTTCTTCCAAGAGAGACGAGTGCATAAAGTAGTGGGCAATAAACTGTATCCTCAGGCTAAGGGATGACCAGTGGTCTGTGCAAACATTCAGGCTTAGAGGAAGAGGTCATCAAAGGAGAGATATTCATGAAAGGGAGGGTCAGTGTGGACAGTCGAATGCTGTGGAAGGGTTGATCACAAGAGGGGTATTCAAGGGCGGGAAGGAGGTGTTGGTCAGGCGTGGGGTGCGATTCTTTAGGGACAGAGTCATGCGGGAGGGGAGGGCTCATGACTTGGGCATGAGAGAGCGGGGGCAGTCAGGGTACACGGGGGGTGCTCGCAGGGTCAGGGAAGGGCGCTGATGAGCGATCGTGAACAGGGAGACCATGGTACCTAAAATGGCTGTCGCGTACGTGTGTGCATGGGTCTATGCTAGGGAGACAACATAGTCAGAGTTTTAGCGATATTTGTTCTGTTTACATCAAGGGGCACTGAGAACACAAATGAACGCCGCTTATGTACATACATACTGCTAATTTTAACAGTCCCCACTTTTTACATAAGCACGTTCTATTTCTACATAGTTGATGTGATAGGCAGAATACAATGCGTGTCAATCTATGTCTGTTGGGCTCTTTTATACAAGCCTAGAAATCGGCATAATATTTAGTCGGTGTAGAATCAAGGAAAAATGTTCCGATACATACAAATCAAGTTCACATTTTTCTCTCTAGTGGCATCACGTACAGAAAGAACGTTCTGATACCTTCCGGCTTGTCAGTATTATAGGGAATTTTCGGAAAACCTAACCACATGAGTGACCGATGAAACATTTCTTAAAAGGCAATACAAAATGGTTGAGGGAGGTATTCAATTCGATACAAGTAATTTGGTCAAGGGGCGAAAATAGAAAGTTCTGGAAAGGGGGAGGGTCTTTGTCGCAATGTCTTTTAACAGAGTCCGTCTTCTTTTGTTGGCGCTGCTGAGCACCGGCGGTGGAGCTATAAGTCCAGCTCGGAATCGTCCTTACACGTTGCAGGGTGCGATCAGTCCTTTGCTGTTAGATTTCAGTCCTGTTTCCTAACTTATTTTCTTAGGGGTGCCCTATGCTGGGCACCTGCGTGTCTTTCTTGTCTTTCGTGGCAAAATCCCAGTCCATAGTCAAAGTTTATATGAAAGAGGTTGTTGAATAATCGAGGGAAGAGAGGGCGGAGTGGGGCCAGATCTTTGAACACACCAAGGGACCAAGGGAGCAAAGGATGATGAGCAGGCAAGCCCAATAATCGGACTAAAAAAAGGGGGCGGGGACTTCAGGCACAAGAGGGTCAGCGAGTCGAGGGCTTCAAGGCAGCCCTTCATTCCTCCATCTGCTGAGTTTGAAAGTTATGCCTCGTCCCACGTCACGTTGCTCTGCGGCTCCACCTTTGGTCGTCACACGTGCTCCATGATCTGTGGCCAGGCTGTGCGTCACGTCCAGCTCCTCTCCTCCGGTGATTGTATCTTTGAATGGGGGAAAAACAAGTTTTAGAAAACTGGTCGAGAGAACAGATATACATCTCAATTCCTTCCCCATTCCTGAGTAGGTGGGGGATAGGTTCATCGGTCACAGTCAGAGGTCGTCACTTATGGAGTCTGGAGAAGTGCATTGCTCATGGAATTCATCAATGTACAGTGCTCATTCGTGGCGTTCGTGGAGAGAAATTGGACCTTTACACACAGTGCAACATTATAGACAATTCAAAGTCGAGTCCTTATGTAGAGACTCGTTCTTCCCTGTAACCCAAGTATCGACAATCTTACATTTCCCTTCGGGGTTGGCTAACTCTTGTATGTGGGGCGTTATCGTCATGAAGAAAGGGGGTGGACGTAAGACATGCCCTTCTTGGGGAGTGAACGTTAATCGGAGTCATTAATTTCGCTTTCGAGGGTAGATGACATGAAGCTGGGGTTAATCGGGGGAATGGGGACGTTTGGACAGGGAGCTGGGGTCGATCGGGAGAAGGGGGGTACTCTGGACGCCCGCACTTAGGTGCGAGGGGGTGGGGCAATCGAGGCATTGGGGATTGCATTTTCTAACGAGCTGAGAGACAGAAGACCATTGACGCTATAGTTCCCTTATAAAAGGCCAGATTAGGGGACATCCGTCGTCTTACCCGTCCTTTCCTTCATTTCCAACTCGGGTTCTATTGTTTTCAGAAGGGAGAGGTAATAATATGGCAAGTCTCAATCGTTTTGGGTTTGGTCAATTTTGCTGAACACCTTTGCGTTCGAGGGAACCCAATTATGTTTTGTGCCGGAGGGGCACAATGTCCTGGCATAGGGGGGGGCTTTAGAGAGAGAGAGAGTGAGAGAGAGAGAGAGAGAGAGAGAGAGAGAGGGAGAGAGAGAGAGAGAGCGAGCGAGAGAGAGAGTGAGCGAGCGCACCCTAAATGGTCCATTCAGTACACGTATGACATAGAGAGAGAGAGAGAGAGAGAGAGAGAGAGACGTGTACAATAATGGGCCGTTCAGTGCGCGCACAACACAGAACAACAAGGGTTAAGTAACACAAAAGCACAGGCAGAGGGATGACGTATATTCATGCATCATGTACACACAAATTCAGACGGGGGAGACAGCACATGTATCACACACAAAGATCCAAGACAAGACATAAAACAGTTATTGGCCACAATTATTTTTTTCTGCATGCTGCGCATACTTATTTTCCTGAGCTCTTTTTACCTGTTTCTTATCCTTTATCCGTTGGCTGCCTTTTACTGATGATTTTGATTGTAGACACTTACGCCTTTGGCAACTGGCCATAAACTAACCTGGTCGGGCTAATGCTCACGGAGGTTTATTCGAGTCATTTTAGCAAGTGCGTTTCCAGGCTGAGACAACCGTTGGTGTCAATTGGAGGGCAATGGGGCAGCTTTCAGCTATATGTCTATGAGGATGCGAAAGGAGAAAAAAAAGGGGGCAGTAGGATTTCAAACATTGGTAATATCCCTAGTCCTCTCGGCGGAGGATACTTGTGTAACCCTTACCTCGAAATACCCTAGACCTTTCCCTACTTAGTTTAAAACGTAAGAATGCTTAATCATGCGTGTACATTCTTCTTCTTTTTTTTTTTTTTTTATTCGGGGTTTGCCGCGGTCAGGTACTATAATCAGACTCTTTTTCCTGTCTCGTCGTCCGCTGGATCATCTTCTTCGTACATTAGTCGGCATTCCGAGGTGACCTGCAGAGAGGAGGGAAAAGAAGGGAGGGGAGAGCAGGAGGCTACATTGATAGACACACTAGCGCGCATAAACCCAGAAAGGCTTTTACTTACTGCGTACTCGGTCTATTTCCACAGGATGCAGTTACTGCCAACTGGGGCGTTTAAGCCCAGGTAAACCCTTAGCGTGACTTTTCTTATGCAGGTAGCATATAAAGTATAGGCGAAATACCAGGATCTTTAGCTGTTGCCTATGGCTGTATAAAAAGGAAGAAATACACAACTAAAATTTGACCCTTCCTATTTGCAATATTTCTACGTACTATACTTTTCAACCTTTTATCTAATCGAGCTTAGTCATTCCGTCTTTGTTCTAGTTATATCGAAAAAATAGGGATCATTCATTCAAAACTTTATCAAGTTACACGGACAACTATAGTTGCTTTCTCAAAACTCTTTAATAAGAATGTCGGTGCATAAATACAGGACTACTCTCCTGTGGACCAGCCACGGAGCAGGCTGAAACTGTAGATGTGAGGATACTTTATTAGAAAAAAACTTCAATGGAGTCGGTGGTCGTTTATTTCTTACATAAAGTGCGAAAAGCGCAATGAAATCATATTGAATCTTTTAGCGCGAGCGAATATCATAAACATCAAAATTTCGAACTTTCAATAATCATGATGCGCCAAACTCAACAACAATTCATTGTCCGAATGTTCAATCGGTACCCATCTTACGCAAATTCATGGTCCTTCGTTGTCCGAACACCTAATCGGTACCCATCTCATGTCAATTCATTGTTCGAGCTGACAGTATACATCCTATATCCATCCATTGTTTCGAACTCACAATCAGTACACATCCTATATCAATCTAAAAGTTTAAAAACTTCATACATATTCTATGACACCAAGGCTGAGCAATCGGGGTACAATAAGGGGTGTGAGAGTTTCATTTGCATCGGCGCCATTTTCAGTGCAGTGAGGCAGAACCAGGCATAGTCTAAATGTCTATTAACTCGTGGTTGGCTCAGAGCTTTTCTTGGCAGTCCAAAAGTTCCGTTAAAGGGCAAAAGAAAGGATCGGTGGTTTGAACCATCAGTCAAAAAGGGGAGGGAGGCAACAACGTTCCTACCGGGTCATACTGTGCTTTCACCGGAACTGATCCGAACTGTGGTCGGCAAGATTCTAGTCATTCAAACTGAGGCTGGCGCCAGTATGGAAGCACCGACGTCCTGCGGCTTCATTTCCATCGTTCCGTGGGCAATCATGGCAGTTATTCCCCATCGGGGGTATTTGCGGGAGTCGAGGACTCCCGCGGCTCCTCTAGAATCTTCAAGGTTGTGGAGAACTACGACGGTGGAGTCAACAAGGGACCAGGCCATACCTGCATGCTGGGCCCACTCCTGCCGGGTCGACCGCCATCTTGGGAGTTCGGCAGCCGCCAGCAATCGCGGGGTCAAACGAGCGGATGGGCTCCAACCTGCTGGATGAGGCGTCGCGGCATCGCCATAGTGGACGAACCCTTTTCCGGGCGCCTGGAGCGTTGAGGGTGCAATTGGGAAGCCTCCACCTGAGGAGGCGGGAGAGGCCTGTTCGCACCGTCTCTCCCTCCCAGTGCACCCCACGGCGCCTCGCTTGAAATTTGTTATGGCCGGCGGCGATGAGGACGAGGGGGGGGTCGGAGGTTGTGCAAGACATCCCCCCCCAGTGTTGTCAAAGCCATTTTTCAAGAAAGAAGTGGTGCCTGGCGTGTGGTCGCTGCTATTACGGAGGAGAAAAGAAAGAAGTGGTGCCTGGCGTGTTGTCGCTGCTATTACGAAGGAGAAAAGGAAAAATGTCCCGTCTGTCTTTGGGCCGGGCTTCCGGTGGATGTCGGCCGGACGCCCCTTGCTCTGGCCCCATGAACGGGTTCCTTGGTTTATCGGCTGTAGCCGGATCTCGTCGGCCCAAGCCCGTTGGTGGCCGGACCGGGGGAGCATGTGGCGGGACTACCTGCAACTCTCAAGGGCCGCTGTGGCCGGACTGGGGGAGAGAGGGGAGGGTCGAGGAGACATTCCCCCCCCTACAATTCTCCAGTGTGATCAAGGCGATCCCCTGGCTCGGTCCCGCTGGCCCCTGTCTCTTCTCCGGCTCCACCCTATGTTACGATTTCCTGGCCGACTGTTGGCAGCAGGATCCGCCTTATATGGGTTGCCTTTGGCTGGGCGTGGCCGCAACCCTGCCCCGTTTTGGAAGTTTCCAGAGTGGGGGCGGATGTTCTGCTGACTTGCATTTTCTACAGTTTACCGTTCTTATTTCTAATGTTTTATTGTTTCTAGAGCATTTAATAGGTTTTATTATTACGTATTGTTATCGTTTCTTGTTCATTATTTTTAAATAAAAAGTTCATGTTCATCAGTGGCCTACTGATTTCGTTTTCCTATTCCTTTCTTTCCAGGTTGTTTCATGCTAAAGCTTCTGTTAACAGGTTACAGTGATCACTTAGTTATTAGTGTATGTGTCCCTTTTCACTAGGGGTGTTCTTCTGGTCGGGCCAGATGACGTTCCTCTAGTAAATGGTCCGAGTAAACTGGCGTATCAACCAGTGGGGAGTAGATAGGTATGACAGATTACAACGGGGACAAAGGTCCGCATTACCTACCCTTCACTACTTGCAAAGACTAGAGTATGGCGACTTCCGTGCTCGTTTGCAAAAATAGAGAATACCTCCAAAAAGAACTTATTCCCAAACAGTCAATGTTCGGGCAAACAATCAATCAATGAGGAACGAAATAGGTACGACGTGTTAAAGGTTTGCGTTGCCTACCCTTCACTCTCTGCAAAAGGGAGAGAGAATGTTGCTGTTCTTCCCCATTTGCAGGTAGAGAAGATTCCTAAGAGAACCAACTTCGAACAATTCAATGCTCGATTCAATCAATCAATCAATGGGGAGAAAGAGAATAGGCACGACGTGTTAAAGTTTTGCGTTGCCTACCCTTCACTATCTGCAAAGACTAGACAGAGTATGGTGATTCTGTGTTTGTTTGCAAATAGAGAATCTCCCAGAAGCAATCAATAGGTAATACTAGTATTATCAAACAATCAATCAATCAATTTTCGCAATTTGTCGTGTGTCACGACCTTACCCGGACCGGACCATGTGGATAGTTCTTCGCCTTCCTTTTTCCAGCGCCCACTCGTTCTCTTTCTCCATGTTTTTTTTTTTTTTTTTACTTCCGGCATTCCTGTGGGCTTCCAGTCAGGACAACAGGTCACTTGAGAGAGTGGTCCGTTCGGAATCGGTGAAGTTCATTCAATCGGCAGCCGGACGAGGGCCCTCTCAAGGCAGGTATACTCCAATCATTTAGATGTTCACCCCATCGTCTGGACCTCTCTTACCGGACCTGATGTCGCTGATGGGCCCCGCGTTTTGGGCGCCAATTGTCGAAAGGTCAGCCCATAACGCCCCGGATGCCCAGGCTGCTGGCGCAGGGCGACTCTTCGTTTCCTTCTTGAATAGTTATACCAAAATAAAGAGACGGGCACTGGAAGTAGGAAAACAAGAACAGGGTTTATTACTCATGAGGAGAGCCTGTCCTTTGGGACACTCGCATAGTGTCTTCGGGAGGTGCTCTAACAAGTTCTCTGAGGTTTCGCCTTTTATACACAGGTTCATGACACACAGGCATCCTATATTACAATCAATACATTGTATAGTATGAAGGTATTTCAACACGTGGCTACAGTACGGGCCCTTATCCTCCATGCAAGAGGAGGGGCTGTCACGCAGCTGAGTGTTCTGCTGATTTCCATTGGAATGTGTGTGTCTGATCGAGTCTCAGGGGGTGGGGTGGCCGTGATCAACAGTAGCTTCTTCCAAGAGAGACGAGTGCATAAAGTAGTGGGCAATAAACTGTATCCTCAGGCTAAGGGATGACCAGTGGTCCGTGCAAACATTCAGGCTTAGAGGAAGAGGTCATCAAAGGAGAGATATTCATGAAAGGGAGGGTCAGTGTGGACAGTCGAATGCTGTGGAAGGGTTGATCACAAGAGGGGTATTCAAGGGCGGGAAGGAGGTGTTGGTCAGGCGCGGGGTGCGATTCTTTAGGGACAGAGTCATGCGGGAGGGGAGGGCTCATGACTTGGGCATGAGAGAGCGGGGGCAGTCAGGGTACACGGGGGGTGCTCGCAGGGTCAGGGAAGGGCGCTGATGAGCGATCGTGAACAGGGAGACCATGGTACCTAAAATGGCTGTCGCGTACGTGTGTGCATGGGTCTATGATAGGGAGACAACATAGTCAGAGTTTTAGCGATATTTGTTCTGTTTACATCAAGGGGCACTGAGAACACAAATGAACGCCGCTTATGTACATACATACTGCTAATTTTAACAGTAGGAGCTGAGTCCCAAGACTTTGGATTATCCTGAAACTCGACTTAAAGAAGAAGAAACTCTGGACTTCGACGTTCTGCTGCTCAGAAGACTGAAGTATCTCCCTTGTGGCCAAGGAGTGACCACCCTGTGAACACAGGCACCATCCAGCGATCAACGACTTGCTTTGCTACCGCCTCCCAACAGAGCCCGAGCCTAGAGACTGACAAGAACCAGACTCCCAGACATTCAACAGCTCGATCCACAGTCCCTGCAAACCAGAGACCCGTGGACGCGACGAGAGACGTGGGACGGACCTCTTGAAAAGTCCACGACAAGCTGACTGCGCAGCACCCGAAGCCTCCTCAATACTGTGCTTTGGAGTTTGAGCAGCCCCTGCCCCGAGCAGCCTTTGCACCAAAGACAAGCCCTGCATCCTCCACGAGTTCTGCGTGGGGCCCTTTTGCTTTTGCCTGCTCGACGCGTCATCCCGGTTACTGGCCAGTTGGCTGGTAGCCATTTTGGCGACCTAACTTTGGAAATCTACTGCTGGTCTGGTTGCTCCAAACAGGCCCCTGCTTCTGTAAAAAGAAGTAGCCCCTCAGACCTTGCTAGTCTGAGTAAGAAGCCAAACATCGTTCCTGCTTGGTTTGAAATTGCCAAGGCTTGTTTGCTTCAATCCTGAAGCCGACTCTGCCGACAACAAGATCCTTCGTTGGGCAGCTCGTGCCTGGCTCCTGGTCATCGTCGACGTCCTCGTGTCCACGTGGCTGAAGAGACAAGCTTCTATCTTCACCTGTTTGCAACTCAACATCGCCTGGTTCCTTCCTGGTTCCACGGCGGTCACTGGCAAGTGACTTGAACACTGTCCCCTCTGCTTTCAGGTATTCACCAACTCCGATCCACCCTTGGATCCACCAGAACTCTTCTCGTCTGGTCGCCTGCAGCATCTTCATCTCCAGGCACCATTGAACTGCTCCAAGAAACCCGACACACTTTGGCACCACTGCACCCGCTTCCTGTGGGTGAGGTAACGCTGGCACTCCGGTGCTCCCGTGTTGGCTGACACTCCTAGTGTCCTAGTTTTAAGGGACTAAGTTCTAGGCCATCCGGAAGACTCCCAATCTTTAACTTTGTAACTTTTACGCACCCATTGCTTTCAATGAGTGTAAGCGTGTTGCTTTAGACACTGCAACCAGATCCCGTGGGCCTCCTAGTTCCTAACTAACGTTATCACAGCGTAGCCCCAGCGATTCCCAAGGCCCTAGGCCTTACCACTGTTCGATTTGTGGTTCTTATACCACTTACTTAATATATGGTTTAGCGGGCCACCTGGCCTATCCATAACTGTGCAACTTTTGTATATTTTATCAAGTAACTTGTTTAACGTGTTTTGCTCCTGTGCTCATAAAGAGTTCAGGCGACTATTGTAGTAATAAATACATATATATTTTCAATATATATCCTGTGTGGTGTCCTTTCACTTGGTGTTCAAGGGGTTACATATGGTAATACAGCCGGCTTCACACGACAAAAGAGTTTAGCCTAAGACTTCTTTATCCAGGCTACCATTAGGATATATGGTCCATAAGGTTGACTTGCAACCAATCACCATAAGAGTTGTTTGGACTGATACATGGTGGTCACTAGAACTAGTGAACATCATATATCAGGCCAACTTCTCACATTGGTGAGCAGCAGTTGGGATTTGAGCTTGCTGTTGTTTTACCATTGTAATCTTTGCAATACCTTTTGAAAGATCATACAGGGACCTATAGGTACATATAAAAACAAGGATAGTATATTTAAGTTCTGCTGAACTTAGTGTTGTAGAGGTTAGGGCTTAGCACACCCTGACTACAACTACTAGAGAGGGTTCAGTAGGAAGAACACTTAGAGTAGGTAGATTGCAACATATCCACCTCACTGGAGCAAATGGCTGGCGCAGAAGGATCCAGTGGACTTCCAACTGTGGAGAGTGACCTACCCAAGGCACCATCCAGATTTGCTATCCTCAGTTTTCAGGAGTTGAGGAACTTGTGTTCTACCAGGAAGCTGAAACAAGGATCTACCCCAACCACTCAGCACCTCCTAGAGCTTTTAGAAGAGTCTGAAGCTCTGAAAACCTCTGAACCAGCCCCTACAGGGGATGATGAAGAGGTCATGACACCAACAGATGATGCCTGGGATCCCCCAGTTATTGTTGATGATGATGATGATGATGATGATTCAGATCAGGGGAAGGATGATTCTGAAGAAGAAGGGCATAGCCAGGTCCAGGTCAGGAGGCTTAGCCAGGCTAACCTAAGTCAACTTGGAGCTGAGAATGGGACAGCCCCATTCAGGCCCCCAAGTGGACCTAACCAGGGGTATAGGAGGAACAGGAATCACTCAGGTGAATCCAATCACTCCAATACATCTAATGGCCCACAGGTGCCTACTCAGAGGAGGATGACTTCCCGTCAGAGGAAAGTGCATGAGGCCAAGATGAGAGAGGCTCAACTTAGATTTGAGAGGCAAGAAATAGAAGTTGCCTTAACTAAGGAGAAGCTTGCTCATGCTAGACAGCATAGAGAGAGTGGATTAGATTCCACTGGTGGCAGCAATATCCCTAAGGATAAAGACAGGTCCTATGACAATAGAAACCTGAGTAAGATTGTGCCCCCTTACAAGATAGGGGATGACATCCAAAAGTGGATAACTGCTTTGGAGAGGTCCTGCAAAGTACAGCAGGTACCCCAGAGTAAGTGGGCAGCAATCTTGTGGCTCTCCTTTGAAGAGAAAGGTAGAGACAAGCTCCTCACAGTTAGTGATGGGGATGCTAACAACTACTCTGTCCTGAAGAGTGCTCTGATTGATGGGTTTGGCTTAACCACTGAACAGTACAGGTTAATGTTCAGAGATACCCAGAAGACACAGACTCAGGACTGGACTGATTTTGTTGATTGTGCCACTAAGGCTCTGGAGGGCTGGTTACTGGGAAGTAAAGTCACTGACTATACAGGATTGTACAATCTTTTAATGAGAGAACCAGCAGTTGCATCAACACCTGATTGACTCAGATCTGACCTCTCCCCAAGAATTGGGTAAGAAGGCAGACAAATGGGTTAGAACCAGGGTTAAGCAGAAAAACCAGGTCCAAGGTGGTGATCAAAAGAAAGCAGACCAGAAGGGTGGGGAGCAGAAACCAAAAGACCAGAAGTCTTCTACAGGGCCCAAACAAACCATGGAGGGGGGGTCCCAAACTTCCAAGAAGAAGAAGAAAGATGGCCAAAGAAAACCATGGTGTTCTACTTGTAAGAACACTAGTGACTCGCTCCTCTCACTCGAGCAGAGTGGTCGCTCCCAGTGTCCCCTGCAGGCATCTGGTATCGTTGGGCTGCTTAGCGACTTGCATTTCCTTTGCTTGAATTAGTTCTGCCAATTTCATATTGCCTGCGTTTAGCCTGCTGCTCGCCGCTTTAGCTGCATTTGCACATTTGTCATTGAAAGTGTACTTTGTACTCGGTTTGCGCGTCTGTGCTCCCCCCTCCACCTCCATTTTGTTTGTTTGTTGTTATCGTCCTCGTGGACCCGCCCCGCCTCCCAGCTGAGACGCCCTCCCACTGAATACAACAGCGCTCTCCTACCTAAAGGCGCCGTGACTCGCTCCTCTCACTCGAGCAGAGTGGTCGCTCCCAGTGTCCCCTGCAGGCATCTGGTATCGTTGGGCTGCTTAGCGACTTGCATTTCCTTTGCTTGAATTAGTTCTGCCAATTTCATATTGCCTGCGTTTAGCCTGCTGCTCGCCGCTTTAGCTGCATTTGCACATTTGTCATTGAAAGTGTACTTTGTACTCGGTTTGCGCGTCTGTGCTCCCCCCTCCGCCTCCATTTTGTTTGTTTGTTGTTATCGTCCTCGTGGACCCGCCCCGCCTCCCAGCTACGACGCCCTCCCACTGAATACAACAGCGCTCTCCTACCTAAAGGCGCCGTGACTCGCTCCTCTCACTCGAGCAGAGTGGTCGCTCCCAGTGTCCCCTGCAGGCATCTGGTATCGTTGGGCTGCTTAGCGACTTGCATTTCCTTTGCTTGAATTAGTTCTGCCAATTTCATATTGCCTGCGTTTAGCCTGCTGCTCGCCGCTTTAGCTGCATTTGCACATTTGTCATTGAAAGTGTAGTTTGTACTCGGTTTGCGCGTCTGTGCTCCCCCCTCCGCCTCCATTTTGTTTGTTTGTTGTTATCGTCCTCGTGGACCCGCCCCGCCTCCCAGCTGAGACGCCCTCCCACTGAATACAACAGCGCTCTCCTACCTAAAGGCGCCGTGACTCGCTCCTCTCACTCGAGCAGAGTGGTCGCTCCCAGTGTCCCCTGCAGGCATCTGGTATCGTTGGGCTGCTTAGCGACTTGCATTTCCTTTGCTTGAATTAGTTCTGCCAATTTCATATTGCCTGCGTTTAGCCTGCTGCTCGCCGCTTTAGCTGCATTTGCACATTTGTCATTGAAAGTGTACTTTGTACTCGGTTTGCGCGTCTGTGCTCCCCCCTCCGCCTCCATTTTGTTTGTTTGTTGTTATCGTCCTCGTGGACCCGCCCCGCCTCCCAGCTGAGACGCCCTCCCACTGAATACAACAGCGCTCTCCTACCTAAAGGCGCCGTGACTCGCTCCTCTCACTCGAGCAGAGTGGTCGCTCCCAGTGTCCCCTGCAGGCATCTGGTATCGTTGGGCTGCTTAGCGACTTGCATTTCCTTTGCTTGAATTAGTTCTGCCAATTTCATATTGCCTGCGTTTAGCCTGCTGCTCGCCGCTTTAGCTGCATTTGCACATTTGTCATTGAAAGTGTACTTTGTACTCGGTTTGCGCGTCTGTGCTCCCCCCTCCGCCTCCATTTTGTTTGTTTGTTGTTATCGTCCTCGTGGACCCGTCCCGCCTCCCAGCTGAGACGCCCTCCCACTGAATACAACAGCGCTCTCCTACCTAAAGGCGCCGTGACTCGCTCCTCTCACTCGAGCAGAGTGGTCGCTCCCAGTGTCCCCTGCAGGCATCTGGTATCGTTGGGCTGCTTAGCGAGTTGCATTTCCTTTGCTTGAATTAGTTCTGCCAATTTCATATTGCCTGCGTTTAGCCTGCTGCTCGCCGCTTTAGCTGCATTTGCACATTTGTCATTGAAAGTGTACTTTGTACTCGGTTTGCGCGTCTGTGCTCCCCCCTCCGCCTCCATTTTGTTTGTTTGTTGTTATCGTCCTCGTGGACCTGCCCCGCCTCCCAGCTGAGACGCCCTCCCACTGAATACAACAGCGCTCTCCTACCTAAAGGCGCCGTGACTCGCTCCTCTCGCTCGAGCAGAGTGGTCGCTCCCAGTGTCCCCTGCAGGCATCTGGTATCGTTGGGCTGCTTAGCGACTTGCATTTCCTTTGCTTGAATTAGTTCTGCCAATTTCATATTGCCTGCGTTTAGCCTGCTGCTCGCCGCTTTAGCTGCATTTGCACATTTGTCATTGAAACTGTACTTTGTACTCGGTTTGCGCGTCTGTGCTCCCCCCTCCGCCTCCATTTTGTTTGTTTGTTGTTATCGTCCTCGTGGACCCGCCCCGCCTCCCAGCTGAGACGCCCTCCCACTGAATACAACAGCGCTCTCCTACCTAAAGGCGCTGTGACTCGCTCCTCTCACTCGAGTAGAGTGGTCGCTCCCAGTGTCCCCTGCAGGCATGTGGTATCGTTGGGCTGCTTAGCGACTTGCATTTCCTTTGCTTGAATTAGTTCTGCCAATTTCATATTGCCTGCGTTTAGCCTGCTGCTCGCCGCTTTAGCTGCATTTGCACATTTGTCATTGAAAGTGTACTTTGTACTCGGTTTGCGCGTCTGTGCTCCCCCCTCCGCCTCCATTTTGTTTGTTTGTTGTTATCGTCCTCGTGGACCCGCCCCGCCTCCCAGCTGAGACGCCCTCCCACTGAATACAACAGCGCTCTCCTACCTAAAGGCGCCGTGACTCGCTCCTCTCACTCGAGCAGAGTGGTCGCTCCCAGTGTCCCCTGCAGGCATCTGGTATCGTTGGGCTGCTTAGCGACTTGCATTTCCTTTGCTTGAATTAGTTCTGCCAATTTCATATTGCCTGCGTTTAGCCTGCTGCTCGCCGCTTTAGCTGCATTTGCACATTTGTCATTGAAAGTGTACTTTGTACTCGGTTTGCGCGTCTGTGCTCCCCCCTCCGCCTCCATTTTGTTTGTTTGTTGTTATCGTCCTCGTGGACCCGCCCCGCCTCCCAGCTGAGACGCCCTCCCACTGAATACAACAGCGCTCTCCTACCTAAAGGCGCCGTGACTCGCTCCTCTCACTCGAGCAGAGTGGTCGCTCCCAGTGTCCCCTGCAGGCATCTGGTATCGTTGGGCTGCTTAGCGACTTGCATTTCCTTTGCTTGAATTAGTTCTGCCAATTTCATATTGCCTGCGTTTAGCCTGCTGCTCGCCGCTTTAGCTGCATTTGCACATTTGTCATTGAAAGTGTATTTTGTACTCGGTTTGCGTGTCTGTGCTCCCCCCTCCGCCTCCATTTTGTTTGTTTGTTGTTATCGTCCTCGTGGACCCGCCCCGCCTCCCAGCTGAGACGCCCTTGCCCCTCCCCCTCCACCATCCATATATGCCCACTGCATCAACGCGCAGCGTCCACGCGCAGCGACCGCGCCCCAGCCGCGCCGAAGGTGCGCCAAAGGTAAGCCCGTCTACGCCCGTCCGCGCCTGGACCGCGCCCAGCGCCAGACCCCCTGCCCCTCGCGCTGCCCAGGCCCCCCGCATTACCTACGATGCCACCACCCTCCAAGCCCTCAACCCCGGTCGCGCCCCCAACTGCGTCCAAGCCGCTCCTGGACACACCCATGGACCTTTCTCTTGCTACTCCTGCAAATTCATCGGCACCAACAACATCCCCGCTACGACCACACCACAGACTTCCGACCCCAATCACCTACAATGCATCCTTCTCAACACCCGATCGGTCCACAAACACGCCGTTGACTTATGGAATCTACTGGACACCATCTCTCCTGACGTCGCCTTCCTAACAGAAACATGGATGAACGCTTCCTCCGCCCCAGACATCACCATTGCCATCCCTGAAGATTATAAGATCACACGCAAGGACCGTACCGGACACACAGGAGGAGGAATCGCTATCGTCCATAAAAAATCAATCCACATCTCAACTAGCTCTGACGTCAACCTCGCCAACTCTGAACACCTTCACTTCCAGATCCACATCGACCCCAAGACCACACTCAGAGGCACACTCCTCTACAGACCACCAGGACCCCGCGCAAAATTCAGTGAAGATATCACGGACTTCATCACCCCACACGCGCTCCCCTCCAAAGATTACATCCTTCTGGGAGACCTCAACTTTCACCTTGAAAAAAACAACGACCGCAACACCACCACCCTCTTGGACAACCTCGCCAACCTCGGACTTAAACAACTGGTCACTTCCCCCACCCACATCGCAGGTCACACTCTCGACCCTATCTTCACCTCTAGCAATCATATCTCCTTCAGCCATACTACGGATCTCCTCTGGACTGACCACAGCTGCGTTCACTTCACCTACAACAAGCCGAGACCCATCACCAACCCCCAACCAACCCTGCAAAGAAACTGGAACAAAATCACCATCGATCAGATCTCCTCATCGCTCCTTCTAAACACCCCAGCCCACTCTTCTAACCCAGACCAAGCCGCCGCCAACCTCACCCTTTGGTTATCCAACACCGCCGACACCTTAGCACCACTGAAAAAACGTCAACGCAAACCTGGCAGCAAGAAGGCCTCCTGGTTCAACGATGATCTTAAGAAGTCCAAGAAACTCTGCCGCTCCCTTGAAAAGGCCTGGAAAAAAGACCCAACCACTAGCACCAAGTACGCCTTCAAAAACGCAACCCGCTCACACCACCAACTAATCCGAAAGGCCAAGAAAACAGCATTCAAGAATCGACTAGACAACAACGTCCACAACAGCAAGGAACTCTTCAACATCGTCAAGGAATTTACTAATCCCTCAGCCAACTCCAACGACATCACCCCCTCTCAAGCCCTCTGCGACTCCCTAGCCTCATTTTTCCACAACAAAATTGCAAACATCCACAACAGCTTCGACAACCAACCCGGAGACCAACCCACCCAACCATATGTTGAACATTCTCCCCCCTTGAACACCCTTAACGACTGGAACCCAATCTCCACTAAGGACACCATCCGCCTGATGAACTCCATCCATTCTGGATCCCCCACTGACCCATGTCCTCACCACATCTTCAACAAAGCAGACTCCGTCATAGCACCGCACCTCCGAGACGTCATCAACTGCTCCTTCAACTCCGCCACCTTCCCGGAAAGCTGGAAACACGCTGAACTCACCGCCCTTCTGAAAAAACCCACAGCGGACCCCACCGAACTAAAAAATTACCGCCCCATCTCGCTCCTTCCTTTTCCGGCCAAAGTCATCGAGAAAGCTGTCAACAATCAGCTCGCCGCTTTCCTCGAAGCCAACAAATCCCTCGACTCCTCACAATCTGGCTTCCGAGCAAAACACAGCACTGAAACCGCCCTCATCGCAGCAACAGACGACATTCGAACTCTACTGGACAACGGAGACACAGTCGCCCTCATCCTCCTCGACCTCTCCGCAGCTTTCGACACAGTCTGCCACAGCACCCTTTTACAACGCCTCAGAAACATCGGGATACAAGGAAAAGCACTTGAATGGATCACCTCGTTCCTCACCGGAAGAACCCAGAAAGTCCGCCTTCCACCATTCAAGTCCGAAGCCACTGAAGTCATCTGTGGCGTACCACAAGGATCCTCACTCAGTCCCACCCTCTTCAACGTATACATGAGCCCCCTTGCGGCCATCGCTCGCCAACACAACCTCAACATCATCTCCTACGCGGATGACACCCAACTGATCCTTTCTCTCACCAACGACCCCAGCACCGCCAAAACCAACCTACACGAAGGAATGAAAGAAGTTGCCGAATGGATAAAACACAGCCGTCTGAAACTCAACTCAGATAAAACAGAAGTCCTCATCTTAGGTACATCCCCCTCTGCATGGGACGACTCTTGGTGGCCGGAAGCCCTTGGAAAAGCACCCATCCCGACAGACCACGCACGGAACCTAGGCGTTATCCTGGATTCTTCACTCTCAATGAACAGACAAGTAAGCGCCGTATCCTCATCCTGCTTCAACATTCTTCGCATGCTCAAAAAAACATTTTGCTGGATCCCCACCGAAACCAGAAAAACAGTCACCCATGCTCTGGTCACGAGCCGACTGGACTACGGAAACACCCTCTACGCAGGTACCACCGCTAAACTCCAGAAGAAACTCCAACGAATCCAAAACGCCTCAGCCAGGATCATATTAGACATCCCGCGTAACGAACACATCTCCGGTCACCTGAAAGACCTCCACTGGCTACCCGTCAACAAGAGGATCACTTTCCGACTGCTAACCCACGCACACAAATCACTCTACGACATCGGACCAGAATGCCTCAACTCACGACTGTCCTTCTACACCCCCCCCCGCCAACTACGTTCTTCCAACCAAGCCCTCGCCACTGTACCTCGCATCAACAAGACCACCATGGGAGGCAGATTCTTCTCATACCTGGCAGCTAAGACATGGAACTCACTCCCCACTCACCTTCGCCTTACCCAGAACCACCTAGCATTCAGAAAGCAACTTAAAACATGGATATTTGACAAGTAATCCTCCTCCCCTCCCTAAGCGCCTTGAAACCCTATGGGTATGTAGTGCGCTATATAAATTCTTTTGACTTGACTTGACTTGACTAGTCACTGGACCAGGGAGAGCATTACTAGATCGCCGAGGACATTGCTGCCAGCCTACCTTTAGACTTTTGTTTCCGTGACCAGCGCCGCCATACTACCGGAGCTGTACTCCTGCCTCCCGCCGCCCGACCAGCTACTGCCACCTTGCTGGTGAGGCCGCAGTGAGGAGTGCAGGTGGGGACAACAAACCCCATCAGCCCTTGCGGCACCGGCGTGACCCGTGACAGCATCAATCCGCGCCAGGAGGCGCATATAATCCCTGGAAGCCCGGCAGAGCGTGGGAGAGCATTACTAGATCGCCGAGGACATTGCTGCCAGCCTACCTTTAGACTTTTGTTTCCGTGACCAGCGCCGCCATACTACCGGAGCTGTACTCCTGCCTCCCGCCGCCCGACCAGCTACTTCCACCTTGCTGGTGAGGCCGCAGTGAGGAGTGCAGGTGGGGACAACAAACCCCATCAGCCCTTGCGGCACCGGCGGGACCCTTGACAGCATCAATCCGCGCCAGGAGGCGCATATAATCCCTGGAAGCCCGGCAGAGCGTGGGAGAGCATTACTAGATCGCCGAGGACATTGCTGCCAGCCTACCTTTAGACTTTTGTTTCCGTGACCAGCGCCGCCATACTACCGGAGCTGTACTCCTGCGTCCCGCCGCCCGACCAGCTACTGCCACCTTGCTGGTGAGGCCGCAGTGAGGAGTGCAGGTGGGGACAACAAACCCCATCAGCCCTTACGGCACCGGCGGGACCCGTGACAGCATCAATCCGCGCCAGGAGGCGCATATAATCCCTGGAAGCCCGGCAGAGCGTGGGAGAGCATTACTAGATCGCCGAGGACATTGCTGCCAGCCTACCTTTAGACTTTTGTTTCCGTGACCAGCGCCGCCATACTACCGGAGCTGTACTCCTGCCTCCCGCCGCCCGACCAGCTACTGCCACCTTGCTGGTGAGGCCGCAGTGAGGAGTGCAGGTGGGGACAACAAACCCCATCAGCCCTTGCGGCACCGGCGGGACCCGTGACAGCATCAATCCGCGCCAGGAGGCGCATATAATCCCTGGAAGCCCGGCAGAGCGTGGGAGAGCATTACTAGATCGCCGAGGACATTGCTGCCAGCCTACCTTTAGACTTTTGTTTCCGTGACCAGCGCCGCCATACTACCGGAGCTGTACTCCTGCCTCCCGCCGCCCGACCAGCTACTGCCACCTTGCTGGTGAGGCCGCAGTGAGGAGTGCAGGTGGGGACAACAAACCCCATCAGCCCTTGCGGCACCGGCAGGACTCTTGACAGCATCAATCCGCGCCAGGAGGCGCATATAATCCCTGGAAGCCCCACCTCGCGGGACGCCGGGCGAAGCCCGGGCCAAGGGAGGGCCCGTTTTAGCCCGTTCGAGACCGGTCAAGGACGGGACGGGCCACCCCCCTTATCTCTGACTGACCTATAAGGGTGGTGAGTCTTTGTATTATATTCGGATTTGGACTGTAATTTTTGAATTTGAGCGGTTTGAAACTTGCGGACAGTGCCAAGTCCAATCTGTGATCATGGCCTCATCGCCTCAGCCAGGAGGTCAGTGCGGGAAAACAAATGGAGGGACATTGATGGGCACCTTGGACAATTTCCTGATCAGAGTCTCAAGCGCACTTGCCAAGGACATTGAGTTAACGGAAAAGAGACTATCACTAGACCCCCCTGTTAGATAAGCGCTCTTCACTGGGCAGCATAGCACAGGCAAGGTCGCCGGCTCACCTCGAGGATAGAAGCAGAGATTTAGGGACTGGTAGGGGGGAGGCACGAGGGAGCATAGATCTAAACTGGAAGGAAGCAACAGTACCTTCTGAAGTTAGCCCAGAAGCCAGACTCAGCCTAGTTGACCTCACGAAAAGGTTACCCTCTCCATAAAATTAAAACTAGGTCAGCTACGGGTGTTAAAACAGCAGAACCCAGGAAATTGCATGCCCAAACTACAAAAGGAAAGCAGGCAGGGGCCCAACCCACAGGGGGAGGGGGAAAAGGTAGCAGAAAAAACAAGGAAGTTGCCCCAAAAGAAAGTTTAACAACTCAACCTTCCCGAGAACTAATTACATCACTAACACAAAATGCAGAAGTAAGTCTAACAGCAGACAAAGGGAAAAACGCTTTAGCAGATTGTGAGAACCCTTTTTGGAGAAGGCTGGAATATATTGTTAAAAAAATTACCCTGCCACTACACGACAGATTAGATCGGATTGAGAGTAGATTGCTGTGCCTCGAACTTTTATTATCCTCTCCACAGATTAGGGGCACCCAGAGCAGAGGGGAAAAGGGCAAACAGCAGGTGACAGAGGGGCCCAACTCTGCAGTGACCTCGAAGACCCTGACGCGGATATATGATGGTACCACGCGTACTTTTACAACGCGTACCGTTACAACGCTACTTTTACCACGCAAGTCGTTACAACGACTTGCGTGGAGGGGCGCTGGATAGTAAATTTTTTAATTTACTATTCCAACTCCAGTCCCCGTGGACTCTAGGGAAAGGAGTTGGATAGTAAATTAAACTATTTACTATCCTGGAGCGCCCCCCAGCGCAAGTCGTGGTAACGACTTGAGTGGTAAAAGTAGCGTGGTAACGGTACCGCGTTGTAAAAAATGCGTGGTTACCGTTGTATACCCCCTGATGCCCACCCCCAATGACCCACCTAAAGATAGCTTGTGTTCTAGAACAAACCCTGCAGTGGTCCCCACCCGTACTTTACCCTCATCTTTCAGCAAATCATCTAAGACCCCCCAACTGCCAGGGGCAAATTTGAACACATTGGGCGATATAGCCAAAGCACAACCACTAGCAAATCCCCAGCCCAGGGAAATTCCCTCGACGCATAGGAAGGTGCAAAATCAAAAAACTGTTAATTTGCCACCACACTCAGCCCCCTATGTGGTGGTACTCTCAGGAGTACCCGAGTTAGAATTAGGAACAAGGGAAACCTATTGGGATCTGAAGAATAAATGCATGCATTGGCTGAACATCAATCGCCCACTACCCAGAGACATTCAAGGAGAAATAATACATGTTAGAAGAGTGAACTGGGTGGTAAGTGGCACGAAATCTTTGGGGGGTGATTGTCAACTTTAGGGACATAAGATGCGCTGACTTTATATGTAACAGGGTCAATCAGAACCCTGGATCTAGAATCTACCCACTCTCCCTAAATTTCTTTTACGCACCGCAACAAAATCGTACAGGGGGTAACCATACTAGAAGGGAGGACGTAACCTGGCACCACACGCAGAATGTAGCATTATATAATAGATTTGAGGGTCTGTCTGGGTTGGAAGACTGTGACTGACAACCAAGAGGGTCAGGGGAAGACATAGGTCCCAATGTAACTAAAAAGGTCTTGCCAGTGTGTTTAAGCACAGGACCCCCCAGTATGTTAGAAAACAAGTGGAACAAGTTTGATCTTTTGTCATGGAAAGTGGCGGGGTTGGCAGCCAAATTCCCAATGAAGGAATGGACAGATTACATAACTAAATTTAACGTAATTTGCCTTCAGAAAACATGGGAAACTGACCCGACCAGATTTAACCTCACGGGGTATAAATTGTTTGGAACCCCAGCAGTTGGGTCGAGGTCGGGTCGTGCTAAAGTGGGATTGCTTTTGTGGGCAAGTTTAGCGTTGGAGGGGACCTGGAGGGACCTAAACTGGAAATCAGATTGCATGCTGGCAGTCCAGTTCAAGACCCGGGAACTTAATTTAGTAATTGTTAACTTTTATAATGCAGGGGGATGTAAGGGGGATGAGTTAGAGGCTCGACTAGGGCGGGAGATAGAGCAAATGACAGACACTCCAGCACCATCAGTTTTAATTGCAGGAGATTACAATTGTCACCTCTGCCCGCACTTAATACCTCTTACAGAAAAATGGTACTCCTGTAGCATTAAGGAGGGCGCTCACCTGGAACACACAGCGCAGGGCACTAAATTGAATTCCTTAATAGGGAAAATGAATCTGGCGTACCTAATGGACCTATTACCCCTAAACAAAGAAGGTGGTATCAACCCAACCTTCAAAGGTAGAGGATGTAGTACTTTCATTGATTTTATAGCAGTCTCTTGTCACCTAAAACGTAGCATTTTAAGTTTTGCTATTGATTGCAGTGGTTTCAGTGACCACAATCCCCTGGTAATGTCATTGGCCTTGTCAAAATCAAATAAAAGAAGAAGGGGGACAAATCCAGACATGATGGAAAGAGTCACAGACCAAGGCAGAAGATTGAAATGGGCTAGGCTCAATCCCGAAAGTTTTTATAAATCACTAGTTACGGAAGGGAGGAAGCAACTGGAGGTATGCCTTGATTGGGAGATTAAGGGGACCCTGGTGGTAGAGTCATTCGAGGAGTTGGGTCGTCTGGTGGCCAGTTTAACGCAAGCCCCAGGGAAAAGGATGAAGACCAATAATAAGCCCAGATGGTTTGACAGAGGATGCTCCTCTGCCCAGAGTAAACTGAGAGAAGCCCTAAAAACCAAGCCGAGGGATACAGCAAAGGTGACCCTATGTAGAGCACACTATAAAATGGAAGTCAGACGGCGTAAACGAGCTCTCCAAACAGAAACATGGGAAGACCTGCGCGAGGCAGCAGAGTCTAGAGATTCCTCGAGGTTCTGGGCAATAATCAATAGACCTTGCTTCCAAGACAACAAGAACCCCAACATAGCATCAAATGTACTACCTGATCAGTGGGTTAAACACTTTAGTGTGCTGTACAACAGGGGAACTCAGGCAGCAGAAGACCAAGTTGACTGTAGAGAGATACTAGTAGGGGGAGTCGAGTTCTCCCTAAAAGAGATCGAAGCAGGTATAAAGGGTCTAACCCGAAATAAAGCCCCGGGCCCTGATGGGATACCGCCTGATCTCTTTTTGAGCAGTATTGACCTATGGGCCCCGTTGGTAACAAGGGTGATAAACGAGGCAATAGCTGTGGGCCTTCCCCGCTCTTGGTCAACCACGGTAATTGTTCCAATCTTTAAAAAGGGCAATAGGGACAGTCCAGGTTGCTATAGGCCCATCTCATTGATTGACGTTACAGATAAAGTCATGGGTAGAGCAATCCTAAATCGTATGATGGGCTGGGAAGAGGAGAACTCTATACTCACTGAGGTGCAATATGGCTTCAGGGCTGGGAGGTCTACAACGGACCAATGTTTGAATTTGTACCTCCTGGTTGCAAAATATACTGTAGCCAGCCAGGAGAACGTATACCTAGCCTTTATGGACTTGGCCGCAGCGTTCGATTGCGTGAACAGACCAAAACTGTGGGCAATACTTGCTGATCTGGGGATCGACCCTGGCCTTATCCATATTCTCAGAAGGTTGCATTACAACACCACAGCAAAAGGGAGGTATAACCTGGAGGGTGACCAGACGGAGGCCTTTAAATGTACGAGTGGGGTTAGGCAAGGGTGCATACTCGCTCCCTTCCTGTTCTCCATCTATATTAACGGGCTTGAAAGTTTTCTGCTAAACCTAAAAGTAGATACGCCCAGAATTGGAACTAGACCCATACCACTACTGCTCTATGCAGACGATGCGGTGCTCTTGGCGCGCACGCCAAGGGGACTGCAGCGTCTGATTAACGGGTTTGTCGAGTTTATGGCTGGGCTGGACCTATCTGCCAACCTGAAAAAATCTTACATCATGGACTTGGGCCCTAAACGAAAGGTCAAACAATTTAAGTACACTATAGGTACAACTGGCCTGGCCAAGGTGCAGACCTTATCATACTTAGGAATACTATTTGACAGAAATCTTAATTTTAAACCCCTGATTGAGGAACATGGAAACAGGCTAGCTGCAAGCGTAGGGGCGGTCATGCAGTTCGGCCGCAGACTGGGCCGTTGGGCCCCGGACCAAATGCTGACACTCTATAACGCGATTACAATGGCTAAAACCTTGTATGGTGCTGAACTTTGGGGCATGTCTGACTCAAGCAGTTTACAGACACTGGAAAATAAGCACTTCAGGAGGCTCCTGAAAGTCCCCCAATGTGTTCCGTCATCAATTGTCCATGAAGAATTAGGCTGTCTGTATCTGATGGACAGGGCAAGGAATAAACCCCTCCTGGCTTGGATAAAAATTTGGCTGAACCAGGAGGCAAATTTGACAAAGCTGATAATTGCAGACTGTATAGGCAGAGACAGGGGAATGACCATCCCCTGGTTGAAGTACGTGAAAGAGTCCGCTGAGAACATAGGATATGGGCATCTATTCACACAACCAAGGTGCATCACTTCATGCGATCTTTCGAGGACAAAGGAGAAGTTGCGCAACCACAACGAAATGACCCGTGAAGCCATGGAAAAAGATAAATATTCGGTTGTGATTTACAGGGAGATGCAACCGTATCAGGCCATGGAACCTTATCTTTCCCTAATCTATAACTCACAAGATAGGTTCTTGCTCACGCGGTTTAGGTTTAATTTGTTCCATCACCTCCTAGCTAAACCAGACGGCTTTACGCATACAGTTGAGGCAAAGGGGCCCTGCGGCTGCGATCATAGATCTCCGCAGGACACCCTTCACTTTGTGCTTTTATGCCCCTTTTATCGGATACCTAGGCGCCATTTTTTAATACATTTATTTAAGAAGGCTAAGTTAAGATCGGCAAGACATGCCCTTGTTTTTTTAAAAGAAGCCAGAGAGCCCCTGATTTTATTTTGTGTCACTAATTTTTTAAGATGTGCTTTTAGACTAAGATCTCTCGTTGACAGATGAAACTGTGCGTACTCAGGGGTGGGGAGTAGCCTTATGATGTTGTAAATAGTACTCACCATTTTATCTGATCTATTAATGAAATGTTATTATGAATTTTTTAATCTGTACTTTTATGGTGTTGTTGTAATGCCGAATAAAGGATTTCAATCAGAACCAGGGTTAAGCAGAAAAACCAGGTCCAAGGTGGTGATCAAAAGAAAGCAGACCAGAAGGGTGGGGAGCAGAAACCAAAAGACCAAAAGTCTTCTACAGGGCCCCAACAAACCATGGAGGGGGGGTCCCAAACTTCCAAGAAGCAGAAGAAAGATGGCCAAAGAAAACCATGGTGTTCTACTTGTAAGAACACTAGTCACTGGACCAGTGACTGTAGGAAAACTGGAGCCCCTACCACTGCAGCCCCTGAGGCACCTTCACCCCCTAGTACAGTAAGCAGTGGTAGTTCCCAAGCCAAGGGTGTAGTAGGGTTAACCCTGGGTACTGAGGTGGATTCTAGCCTAGTCAGAACCCCCACACATGCTGTCTTGATCTGTGATGTGGACATAGCCATGACCACTACTGTGAGCCCCACTAATCTGGGCAAGTACAGACAGACACCTTTAATAAATGACAAAGTGGCTCAAGCCTACAGGGACACCTGTGCCACTTTCACTATGGTGACACCAGCCTTTGTGGACCCTGGACAGATTGTACTGGGTGATAATTACCTGGTGACCAACGCTAGCAATGTCACTACTACACATAGTGTGGCTGTTGTTAATTTCTCCAGGGGAGGGGTAACTGGCCTCAAAAGAGTTGTGGTTAGTGCAGATCTCCCTGTTGAATGTCTGTTGGGCAATGACCTTGAGTCCTCACAATGGTCAGAAGTGGAGTACAGGACTCATGCTGAGATGTTAGGGATTTCATCACATGTCCTTGCTGTGACCAGGTCACAGGCCAAGCAGTGCCTCGCTGAACAACAGGTCTTGGATCCTGGAACAATGGACCAAGTGCCTACCAAGAGAAAGAGCAGTAGGGTTAAGGCAGTGCCTTCCCTCCTACCTACAAGTGATGATCAGCCTTCCCAGGAAGCTGATTGTGAGACCATTGAAGGAACTGTCCCAGAAGAGCTTGAACCTGACCAGGTTGAGTTTCTTGGGACAGGGGGACCTTCAAGGGCAGACTTGAGGCAGGCACAGTTAGACTGTTCCTCTCTTGAACCCCTCAGACAGCAAGCTGCTGCTGAGGCTGCTGGGAATGCTACAGGTACCCACAAGGTGTACTGGGCTGAAGAACTCCTTTATTCTGAGGGTAGAGACCCCAAGCCTGGTGCTTTCAGGAGGTTGGTTATACCTCAGTCATTCAGGGGTTTCCTTCTTACCTTAGCCCATGATATTCCCTTAGCAGGACAACTGGGCCCGAACAAGACTTGGGACAGGCTTGTCCCTCACTTTCACTGGCCCCACATGTCTGAAGATACTAAGGAGTTTTGTCGCTCCTGTGTAACCTGCCAAGCCAGTGGCAAAGCAGGTGGCACAACAAAGGCCCCCCCTGATACCACTACCTGTGGTGGGGGTACACTTTGAAAGAGTGGGAATTGATATTGTTGGACCAATGAATCCTCCCACAGCATCTGGGCACAGATTTATACTGGTGGTAGTGGATCATGCCACCAGGTATCCAGAGGCTATTCCCCTAAGCACCACAACAGCACCTGTTGTGGCAAGAGCCCTCCTGGGAGTATTCTCAAGAGTGGGCTTTCCAAAGGAGGTTGTATCTGACAGAGGTGCCATCTTCATGTCAGGATACTTGACTGCAATGTGGAAGGAGTGTGGTGTAAACTACAAATTCACTACTCCCTATCATCCACAGAGTAATGGACGTGTTGAAAGATTCAACAAAACCATGAAGGGTATGATCAAAGGGTTACCTGAACAGCTTAGGCGAAGATGGGACATCCTTCTACCCTGCCTTCTGGTTGCTTACAGAGAGGTTCCACAGAAGGGGGTTGGCTACAGCCCTTTTGAGCTTCTGTTTGGGCATCCTGTAAGGGGACCCCTATGTCTAGTGTAGGAAGGATGGGAGTTACCTCTCAAACAACCTAAACAGGACATAGTGGACTATGTACTTGGTCTCCGCTCCAGGATGGCTGAGTACATGAAGAAGACTATTACATTGCCTACCCCTGAGTCGGGGAAAGCGTCTCCAAGCACAACGTTGGAGTGACCCTGAGGGTCTTATTCCATAAATGAAGTTAATCCAAACACACGACTGTGTTGTTCAAACTTTCGCAGTTTATTAAACGCATTGTAAGTTCATGGCTTAATCGTCAATCACTGGATAGTTGATATTCAATATATATTAATCAATGAATGATTGCATAGTTATAACAAATCCCGATGCATTTCGGGCCCCGCCCTTCTTCAGGGGATAGCTCTACAAACAAAAAAATGAAAGAATCACGGTTTCAGTACATGATCATCGATCGTGGTCTCAAATGGGTAAATTAACAAGTGCTCGCAGAGAGGGTGTGAAATTAAGGGATTAAAGTTAAGAGTGACAAAGATATTCAAAAGATACTCAAACACGTGTGAAGCCGGTATGTGGGGGATAACAAACGCAATGACCCGTGCCAACAGTGATAAAGTACGTATTGCAAGACGCTAAGCGTTTTAACCTGTGCTTAAGTGCAATCGTGTGGCCTAGAGCGCAGTGCTCGTGATATTAAACAAAGATCATCGTGCCTTGTTCTCATGCTCCCGGGCGCATGCCCTTAATAGCGATAATGGTGACAACAAGATTAAAAAGTGCTCAAAGTTTCAGTCCCTGCAAGGGTACTCACGTTGATACAACTACGCATAGACTCCGCGGAGTTCCAAGCCGATAGTGGTGGGTCGAACGCCCAGTGTAAAAGCAGTGTTCGTGTGTGAAGAAAGGTAGACATAGAAAAAAGACTGTGTGATCGCATGCGGTGAACCGAAGTGAGTGAATATGCGCGCCATCTTGGAATGTGTCAAAATCATGCGGAAGGTGCAGTAAAACCACAGACAGGGGATAAATGATATCTACGGGGTGCAAAATGAAGCAGTGAAAGATATAAAGCAATGTGATCATGAACAAAAAAATACAATCACAGGTAACATAGAAATTCCATCCGATCGTTCAGACCATGCGGTACCATGGTGGACATAAAGCGGATCCAGAAGTTTTCACGCTTTAACAGGGTGTTCTTATTGTTCGTAGTCACCTTTACTTGCTCCAGTACCTGGAACTTAAGTTGAGCGACGTTGTGTCTGTTCTCATAGAAGTATGTAGCTACACTGGATTTCAAGTTGTTGGTCCTGATGTTGCTCTTATGTTCGAGGATACGAACACGTATCTTTCTTTCGGTGTGACCAATGTAACATTTGCCACAAGGGCATTTGAGTAAGTAAATAACATTGCTGCTGTTGCATGTGGCATTTACCCGCAATTTAATGGGATGCCCTTTCAGTGGGTGGTTGGTTATGTTGCCAAGGATGCAGTTGTTGCAATTACTGCAATTGTAACAAGGTTTCAGTCCAGCGTACGTGATGTGAGTGACAGGTTCTTTGACTTTGGTTAGAATCTCTTTCAGATTACGGCCTCTGGTGAAGGCAAACATGGGTGGCTGATTGAAGAGCCCTTGGAAATCTGGTTCCATGGTTAAAATCGGCCAGTGTTTACGGATGATGTGTTGGAAAGTTTTTGAAATGACTGATTATTTGGAAACCACAACCATGCGGTTAGATTGAACCTTGGGTTTAGGTAGGAGAAGTGTATTCCTGTTGATTTTTTGACTTCTCTCCATGGCCATGTCAAGGATCGGTGGTGGATACCCTCGTGCTTTCAGTTTTTCCAACAAGTTTCTCATCTCTTGTTTGCTTTCTTGTTCTTTGGAAACAATACGTTTTACACGTAGAAGTTGAGCAAAAGGTAGATTGTTCTTTAAATTCCAAGGATGAAAGCTGGTGTAGTGCAGAGTTGAGTTGCGATCGATGGGTTTACGAAATAAACTCGTAGACCATTGGCCTGTCTCTCTGTGTATTTCCACGTCCAGATAATGTACATGGCTCTCATGATAATCCCATGTAAATTGGATTCTATCATTGATGTTATTCCAAGTCATAAGGAATTCAACCAGAGTCTCAACTGGACCACCCCATAGTAGGAAAATGTCATCAATGTAACGTAGATATAATTTGCCATGTTCTTGCCACTGGGGTTGACTCAAGATATGTGTTTCCTCTAACTGCTTCATGAAAATATTCGCGTAGCAAGGAGCTGCGCAATTTCCCATGGCCGTGCCGTTTAGTTGGTGCATCCATTTGTCGTGTACAGAGAAGTAGCTATGGTAGAGGGTGAACATAGTCAGTTCCATCAAAAATACTTTCAAATCCTGATCTAGGTCTGATGTCATTAGGACATGTTCCACGGCTTCAATGCCCCAATCATGAGGGATGGAGGTATACAGTGCACAGACATCTACTGTGCACATAATCAGTTCAGTGTCCTTCAATTCATCCATGGTGGATTCAAGTTTCTGAAGAAAGTCCGTAGTGTCACGTACGTGTGATTTGGTTTTCAAGACAAAAGGTTGGAAGTACTTGTCCAGGAATTTTCCGGTGTTTTCATGTATACTTCCCTTGGTGGATACAATGGGACGGAATGGGGGCTTAGTAGGGTGCTTGTGGATCTTGGGTAACATATGTAGCACAGGAGGTTTCGGGTTGTTCGGTGTCAAGTATCGTCTGGTTTTATCATCAATAGTGCCATTATTAAATGCCTGGGTGATGATTTGAATCAAGTTCTTAGTGTACTCAATGGTGGGGTCCCCTGGGAGAGCATCGTAAACGTTAGTGTCCCTAATGTGAACCTCTATTTGTTCCTCATAGAAGTTGGTGTCCATGATTACCAAGGCGCCGCCCTTGTCGGCATTCTGGCAGGTGATGGTGGGATCGTTAGCCAATTTTTGTAAAATGTTTCTCTCCTTCTTAGTCAAGTTCCCATGTTTTACTGGTTGTTGGAATGGTAATTTGGTGATTTCCTGTTTAACCAAATTTTCAAATGAATCTATGATCTTGTGGCTGGAGGGAGCCATAAAAGTACTGTGGGGACGAAGTCCTTTAAGCATATCATCTGTCTGTGATGGCATAGGGCAGACATTCTGAAAGTAATGCCGTAGTCGGATATTGCGTATCAATTTGAACATGCTGACTTCCAGTTCAAGGGTGTTGGTTCTGGTTGTGGGGACAAAGGATTGTCCCTTCTGGAGAGTTTCAATTTCCTCAGGGGAAAGTGATGTTGAGGAGATGTTAATAACTAAATTTCCATCCGTTTTCACCTTCTCTTGTAGGGTTTCTTGCTCTTGGTAGTCGGTGGCGTTTGTTCTTTTTCTGTTTCCACGGCGGGTCTTGCCCCTCCGGGATCGGATTGTGGGTCCTGGCCCGGTTCTAAAAAATGAACCGCAGGTTGAACCGATGTGCTTGGTGTTTGGGATTCAGTGTTAGGTGTAGTACGGGTTTGTCTTTGTCGGTTCTCATCTTCAGAGGATGATGTTTCATTCCCGGAGAAAGGATTGTATGGTTTGTTGGGTCTTCGGCGGGCGTACACCTCTGCCCAGGTGTACACCTCGCCGAGTTTATAGTCTATGGTGTCTCGTTTGAATTTCCGATGGGTCTTTCCTGTGTTTCGCGTGTATGCTTGTCAAGTTGGGTGGTGATGTCCTCCAACATTTTGGTTAGTTCTTCTCCGGACATGGCATTGTCCAGCTCGTTCCTGCACTTTTTATTTCTTGGGATAACTCTTCCAATGTTTTAGACAGCTCTTCGACGATCAGGAGGATCAAGTCGAGGGAACACTTATTGAGGATAGAATACCAACGCTCAACAAATTTAACGTTATTTTTACACAATAAAGGCTTGAGGGGGACCCTTAGGCCCCGAGGGATCCTTTGCGCCCGATGGTACCGGATCAAGGTACTAGCGTGTAATTTTTGGTTTGATTCTTTCTTGAGTAAGTAGAGTAGCTGTTTGATGTTGCTTTCGACACTGCGGGTGCTGGCAGTGGAGGTAATGTCATCCTGGATCATGCCATAGATCTTATCAGCATCTTCAGCGGTGAAGGCGAATGTGTTCGCCTTTTGGTCGGTCATACCAGAGACCGAATCGAAATTCATGATGAAAAGGGATAGCGTGCCGAGTTCCTGGGTCAGAAGGTAGTGAGAACTAAAAGATGATGGGACCCGCACAGCTGAGAGTGTAATCCAAAGGTTAAACGGGTAAAGTTCTGTTGTGTGCTCAGAGAAGATCGCTGTCTGGCCTAACAGAGAGAAATCCACTGGAACTATTACATTGCCTACCCCTGAGTCGGGGAAAGCGTCTCCAAGCACAACGTTGGGGTGACCCTGAGGGTCTTATTCCATAAATGAAGTTAATCCAAACACACGACTGTGTTGTTCAAACTTTCGCAGTTTATTAAACGCATTGTAAGTTCATGGCTTAATCGTCAATCACTGGATAGTTGATATTCAATATATATTAATCAATGAATGATTGCATAGTTATAACAAATCCCGATGCATTTCGGGCCCCGCCCTTCTTCAGGGGATAGCTCTACAAACAAAAAAATGAAAGAATCACGGTTTCAGTACATGATCATCGATCGTGGTCTCAAATGGGTAAATTAACAAGTGCTCGCAGAGAGGGTGTGAAATTAAGGGATTAAAGTTAAGAGTGACAAAGATATTCAAAAGATACTCAAACACGTGTGAAGCCGGTATGTGGGGGATAACAAACACAATGACCCGTGCCAACAGTGATAAAGTACGTATTGCAAGACGCTAAGCGTTTTAACCTGTGCTTAAGTGCAATCGTGTGGCCTAGAGCGCAGTGCTCGTGATATTAAACAAAGATCATCGTGCCTTGTTCTCATGCTCCCGGGCGCATGCCCTTAATAGCGATAATGGTGACAACAAGATTAAAAAGTGCTCAAAGTTTCTGTCCACCATGGTACCGCATGGTCTGAACGATCGGATGGAATTTCTATGTTACCTGTGATTGTATTTTTTTGTTCATGATCACATTGCTTTATATCTTTCACTGCTTCATTTTGCACCCTGGAGATATCATTTATCCCCTGTCTGTGGTTTTACTGCACCTTCCGCATGATTTTGACACATTCCAAGATGGCGCGCATATTCACTCACTTCGGTTCACCGCATGCCGATCACACAGTCTTTTTTCTATGTCTACCTTTCTTCACACACGAACACTGCTTTTACACTGGGCGTTCGACCCACCACTATCGGCTTGGAACTCCGCGGAGTCTATGCGTAGTTGTATCAACGTGAGTACCCTTGCAGGGACTGAAACTTTGAGCACTTTTTAATCTTCTTGTCACCATTATCGCTATTAAGGGCATGCGCCCGGGAGCATGAGAACAAGGCACGATGATCTTTGTTTAATATCACGAGCACTGCGCTCTAGGCCACACGATTGCACTTAAGCACAGGTTAAAACGCTTAGCGTCTTGCAATACGTACTTTATCACTGTTGGCACGGGTCATTGCGTTTGTTATCCCCCACATACCGGCTTCACACGTGTTTGAGTATCTTTTGAATATCTTTGTCACTCTTAACTTTAATCCCTTAATTTCACACCCTCTCTGCGAGCACTTGTTAATTTACCCATTTGAGACCACGATCGATGATCATGTACTGAAACCGTGATTCTTTCATTTTTTTGTTTGTAGAGCTATCCCCTGAAGAAGGGCGGGGCCCGAAATGCATCGGGATTTGTTATAACTATGCAATCATTCATTGATTAATATATATTGAATATCAACTATCCAGTGATTGACGATTAAGCCATGAACTTACAATGCGTTTAATAAACTGCGAAAGTTTGAACAACACAGTCGTGTGTTTGGATTAACTTCATTTATGGAATAAGACCCTCAGGGTCACCCCAACGTTGTGCTTGGAGACGCTTTCCCCGACTCAGGGGTAGGCAATGTAATAGTTCCAGTGGATTTCTCTCTGTTAGGCCAGACAGCGATCTTTTCTGAGCACACAACAGAACTTTACCCGTTTAACCTTTGGATTACACTCTCAGCTGTGCGGGTCCCATCATCTTTTAGTTCTCACTACATGAAGAAGACCACTAAAAACCTTGAGGCTAGCCAGCAACTTCAGAAAGCCTGGCATGACCAAAAGGCTTTCTTTATTGAGTACCAGCCAGGACAGAAGGTGTGGGGGTTGGAGCCAGTGGCCCCAGCAGCCCTCCAAGATAAATGGTCTGGACCCCACACAGTTGTTGAGAAAAAGGGAGAGGTTACCTACTTGGTGAACCTAGGCACTCACAGGAGCCCCCACAGGGTGCTCCATGTCAACAGACTCAAGGCATATGTTGACAGGGCAGACATGGGCTTGCTCATGGCTACAGATGGGGACCAGGAGGAAGAGAGGGACCCTCTCCCAGACCTGTTATCCCAGAACCCTGATGATGGCTCAGTTGATGGTGTGGCCTTAGCTGGCAGCCTCACTGACCATCAGCAACAAAACTGCAGACACGTTTTACAGTCTTTTAGACATATGCTTTCATTGACACCTAGTCAGATTAACTGGTGTACCCATGTGATGGACACTGGTGACAGTCTGCCTGCAAAGAACAAGATTTACAGGCAACCTGACCACGTCAGGGACTGTATAAAGACTGAGGTGCAGAAAATGCTGGAATTAGGTGTAATTGAGCCATCTGAGAGCCCATGGGCCAGCCCAGTAGCCCTTGTGCCAAAACCTCACACCCAAGATGGAAAGAGAGAAATGAGGTTCTGTGTGGACTACAGAGGTCTCAACGCAGTCATTAAGACGGAAGCTCATCCAATTCCAAGGGCAGATAAGCTCATTGACAGATTGGCTTCTGCCAAGTTTTTGAACACCTTTGATTTGACAGCTGGCTATTGGCAAAGCAGACTAGCTGAGGAATCCAAAGCCAAAACAGCATTCTCTACCCCTGGAGGTCATTACCAATTTGTGGTGATGCCCTTTGGTTTGAAGAATGCACCTGCCACTTTCCAAAGGTTGGTGAACCAAGTCCTTACTGGGTTGGATGACTTTTGTGCAGCATATCTAGATGATATAGCTGTCTTTAGCTCCACCTGGGAGGATCACCTGATCCACCTGAAGAAAGTTTTGGAGGCCCTGCAAAAGGCAGGCCTGACTATCAAGGCAACCAAGTGCCAGATAGGGCAGAGTAAGGTTGTGTACCTGGGCGGCCTTGTAGATGGGGGTCAGGTTCAACCACTGGAGAGTAAGATCCAGACCATTCAGGACTGGGCTCCTCCAACTACCCAGACTCAGGTCAGAGCTTTCTTAGTCCTGACTGGGTACTACAGAAAGTTTGTCAAGAACTATGGGTCCATTGTGGCACCTCTTAATGATCTTACTTCTAAGAAAATGCCCAAGAAGGTTCAGTGGACAGTTAGCTGTCAAAAGGCATTCAATGACCTGAAGAAGGCCATGTGCTCTGCACCTATCTTAAAGAGTCCTGACTACTCCACAATGTTCATTGTCCAAACAGATGCTTCTGAGTTGGGGGTGGGAGCTGTGCTTTCACAACTTAATGTAGATGGTCAAGACCAGCCCATTGCTTTCATTAGCAGAAGGCTGACCCCTAGAGAGAAACGTTGGTCAGCCATTGAGAGGGAGGCCTTTGCTGTGGTGTGGGCCCTGAAGAAGTTGAGACCATACTTATTTGGAACTCACTTCAATATTCAGACCGACCATAAGCCCCTCTTTTGGCTAAATCGGATGAAGGGAGAAAATCCTAAACTGCTCAGGTGGTCCATTTCCCTACAGGGGATGGACTTTACAGTGGAGCACCGGCCAGGGACTGACCATGGTAATGCAGATGGTCTCTCCAGGTGCTTCCACTTAGAACAAGAAGACACAACTGGTCAAGGTTAGTCTATTGTCCCTGCGTTTGGGGGGGGGGGGTTGTGTAGGAGAGTAGGGTCTGCTATCCTATGGTCGCCCAAATTTTTGCTTTTTGCTTCACTGGTTTTTGACTTAATGTGGCTGTGGGCCTGCCAATCAGACCCACAGCCTGCTGTTCTCTCTCTAAATTAATGCCAATGCACTTTAGGGGCATTACCAATTGGAACATGGATCACCTTGTGAGCCCCTGTACAGTGTACCCTAGGTACCCAGGGCAAGGGTACATCCAAGGCCTACCAGGGGCTGCAGCACGTATTGTGCCACCCCTGGCCTGGCCTTACTATTTGACACAACTGGCTGATCACTCAGCTGGGGCAAGGTCGTGTAATCACCCTTTGCATTAGGTATAATATTTCTATATCTAACATATATATGGACACAGTAACCTATAAGTCACTCCTATGGCAGGCCTTAACAATCCTGGAGGCAGAGTGCTTGGTTATGTGTGAGATGGTACTCTAGCATGAGCTGAGCATGTCTGCAGCTTTCGGAACCATGTCCTTTAGCTGTTTCATGATAGCGTCATACCATATACTCTTAAGTGCATTATGAACCTCGCGGTTAAATGCTAACTCTGGTTTGACATTATCCAAACATGTTGAGTAAGGTGTCATATGATTTGGAATACTACCCCCTCACCAATTCTGGCGACGGGGGTAGCATTCCACCCTTCTAGAGGGACACGACATGTACAGAACCTGAACCCCGGTTAAAGTTAAACAGAGCCTCAGCATCACAAAATGGATGCTGCCACCACAGACACAAGTCTGACCTCCTGCTGCTGGGAGTCCTTCCAGCGAGGGAGGCTTGGACAAAGGGTTTCCTGCCTTCGGAGGTGCTAGCACCACCCCAGACAGGATTTTGTGTAGTGGGTTAGGGAGGGCTGAATAGAATCAGACATGCCTGGGGCACACAAGGTGTCCCTGTGCATACCCCAGTTTAAAACGGTGCTGGGGCACTCCAGCCCCAGCTCTGGCGCGAAACTGAACAAAGAAAAGGGGGTGTAACCAGACCTAGTAGGTAATCCAGCCCCTTGATTTGGAATAAAGGTAGGAGCTGAGTCCCAAGACTTTAGATTATCCTGAAACTCGACTTAAAGAAGAAGAAACTCTAGACTTCGACGTTCTGCTGCTCAGAAGACTGAAGAATCTCCCTTGTGGCCAAGGAGTGACCACCCTGTGAACACAGGCCCCATCCAGCGATCAACGACTTAATTTGCTGCCGTCTCCCGCCGGAGCCCGAGGCCAGAGCCTGACAAGAACCAGACTCCCAGACATCTAAAAGCCCGATCCACAGTCCCTGCAAACCAGAGTCCCGTGGAGGCGACGAGAGACGTGGGACCGTACCTCTTGAAAAGTCCACGACAAGCTGACTGCGCAGCACCCGAGGCCTCCTCAATGCTGTGCTTTGGGGTTTGAGAAGCCCCTGCCCCGAGCAGCCTATGCACAAAAGACAAGCCCTGCATCCTCCACGAGTTCTGTGTGGGGCCCGTTTGCTTTTGCCTGCTCGACGTGTCATCTCGGTTACTGGCCCGTTGGCTGGTAGCCATTTTGGCGACCTAACCTTGGAAATCCACCACTGGTCTGGTTGCTCCAGACTGGCCCCTGCTCCTGTAAAAAGAAGTAGCCCCTCAGACCTTGCTGGTCTGAGTAAGAAGCCAAACATCGTTCCTGCTTGGTTTGAAATTGCCAAGGCTTGTTTGCTCCAATCCTGAAGCCGACTCCTCCGACAACAAGATCCTTCGTGGGACAGCTTGTGCCTGGCTCCTGGTTGTCGTCGACGTCCTCGTGTCCACGTGGCTGAAGAGACAAGCTTCTATCTTCACCTGTTTGCAACTCAACATCGTCTGGTTCCTTCCTGGTTCCACGCCATTCACTGGCTAGTGACTTGAACACTGTCCCCTCTGCTTTCAGGTCTTCACCAACTCCGATCCACCCTTGGATACACCAGAACTCTTCTTGTCTGGTCGCCTGCAGCATCTTCATCTCCAGACCTCATTGAACTGCTCCAAGAAACCCGAGACACATTGGCACCACTGCACCCGCTTCCTGTGGGTGAGGTAACGCTGGCACTCCGGTGCTCCCATGTAGGCTGACACTCCTAGTGTCCTAGTTTTAAGGGACTAATTTCTAGGCCATCCGGAAGACTCCCAATCTTTAACGTTGTAACTTTTACGCACCCATTGCTTTCAATGAGTTTACGTGTGTTGCTTTAGACACTGCGACCAGATCTCGTGGGCCTCCTAGTTCCTAACTAACGTTATCACAGCGTAGCCCCAGCGATTCCCAAGGCCCTAGGCCTTACCACTGTTCAATTCATGGTTCTTATACTACTTACTTAATATATGGTTTAGCGGGCCACCTGGCCTATCCATAACTGTGCAACTTTTGTATATTTTATCAAGTAACTTGTTTAACGTGTTTTGCTCCTGTGCTCATAAAGAGTTCAGGGGACTATTGTAGTAATAAATACATATATATTTTCAATATATATCCTGTGTGGTGTCCTTTCACTTGGTGTTCAAGGGGTTACATATGGTAATACAGCCGGTTTCACATGCCAAAAGAGTTTAGCCTAAGACTGCCTTTTCCACGCTACCATTAGGATAGCTGGTCTATAAGGTTGACTTACAACCAATCACCATAAGGGTTGTTTGGACTGATACAAGGTGGTCACTAGAACTAGTGAACATCATATATCAGGCCAACTTCTCACATCCATAAGAAGCACATGCTATGTCCTATGTCAATATGTAGCTTTCTAGAGGTGCCGCCATTTTAGATTGATTCAAAAAGGGGGTGGTGATGGACAGAGTATCTGAATTAAGCAGAACACTCCTACCCAGTCTACAGATCAGGGCTTGATCCATCACCGTTTTTTAGCTCACTGCATCACCCCAGTTCAGAACCTGGCTATATGCAAATTAGTCTGACCCCATGCCTCATGGGAACAGGGCAGACCAAACTACCAAGCCAATTCTTCACTGGAAAGGAGATAAGTTTCCGGGGACCGGTTTCTGGCATTACAGCCGTCGTCGGCCCGGCTTGCTTGAATCCTGATGGTGCAGTGAGCAAGGGACTCATGTCTGAGCATACCCTTCCACACTTGTGGTGCCTAAAACGATTCAAAAAGGGGGTGAAGATGGACAGAGTATCTGAATTTAGCAGAACACTCCTACCCAGTCTACAGATCAGGGCTTGATCCATCACCGTTTTTTAGCTCACTGCATCACCCCAGTACAGAACCTGGCTATATGCAAATTAGTCTGACCCCATGCCTCATGGGAACAGGGCAGATCAAACTACCAAGCCAATTCTTTACTGGAAAGGAAACAAGCTTCCGGGGACCGGTTTCTGGCATTACAGCCATCTTCGGCCCGGCTTGCTTGAATCCTGATGGTGCAGTGAGCAAGGGACTCATGTCAGAGCATACCCTTCCACACTTGTGGTGGCTAAAACGATTCAAAAAGGGGGTGGTGATGGACAGAGTATCTGAACTAAGCAGAACACTCCTACCCAGTCTACAGATCAGGGCTTGATCCATCACCGTTTTTTAGCTCACTGCATCACCCCAGTTCAGAACCTGGCTATATGCAAATTAGTCTGATCCCATGCCTCATGGGAACAGGGCAGACCAAACTACCAAGCCAATTCTTCACTGGAAAGGAGAAAAGCTTCCGGGGACCGGTTTCTGGCCTGGTTGGTCTGCCCTGTTGCCATGATGCACTGGGCCAGGGACAGACTAATTTGCATGTAGCCAGGTTCTGAGCTGGGATGGTGCAGTGAGCTAAAAAAACAGTGATGGATCACGCCCTGATCTGTTGACTGGGTAGGAGTGTTCTGCTTAATTCAGATACTCTGTCCATCACCACCCCCTTTTTGAGCCATTTTAGATTGGGCAGGAACGTTATATGGGGAGAGGGTCGATACATGATGCAGGGCCTACAGGTGCCAGATAGAGCCCCTTTACGCCACATGGGCCCCAAACACACTCAGCGCACAAAAGGCCCCCGTAATCAGGCTTTGAGACTAGAGCGAAGGGAATCCTCCTGAAAAAAGAGTTAGTAGTGAATGAAACCAGTCACCTCCATGAACAATAAGATTTGATGTATGGCACAACATCCTGATTTCCACCTTGCTGTCTTTGAGTCTTCCTGATCCATCGCATACTCCAAGAGCTGTTCTTGTTTTAACAAAATCTTGACCATATGCATCTACCCAAAGCTATAACTAGTATATGAGTGCTATGCGAGCGCCCTTTTTTTGCTAAGTTACTCTATGAACACCTTTGCTGAAATAAATAAGATTGTGGCATGTTCAAAGGAATTTTTATGTAAATATCTCTGTATGATTAAATATGTCTTCATTATTTTCAACAATAGTAATAAATAAGATGCTTTTACAATCAATTTAAAATTGTATATGCACATTCCAGTATTTTCCATTTAAGTAATTTAAATCTCTTTACATCCGACAGAAAACAATCCTTGATTGCACAAAATGCTTAAGAATAATGAAGATAATGCTGTAATTCTGCAAAAGCAAAGTCTGAAACATTGAGTTCCAGTATTCAGGAAAACATAAGTGCCGGCAGGCTGCCGTACCTGAACATAAACTGACAGATTTTGGGAGTACCGTCAAGGACAATTCGGTGGTTCTACGAGTCTCAGCGGTGCACCTCCGTGCCTCAAGATGAAGAAATGACCTCTAGAAAATTAAGGCAACACTGATCAACCACTTCTTGTGTAAACATGTCCAATACCAGCTCTGATCATGAGGTGGTTACAGCAGTGCTCTGCTTCCTAAAGTGATATCAGACCACCATTCAGTGCTAGAAGTGTACTGTAAACTCTTTCGGGCTATTCCATAGCAACCAGCGAAAAGCACAGTTAACTAAAGTTAAAAGAATTGTGGGTTCTGCTATATAAAACACAGAGCACTGTCCCAGTGTGCACCGACCGGAAGGACGATGGATCTTTACTCGCAAGCTTGCAGAGTCATTATCCTTTCTAAAGACACAATCAACCACAAAGAAGCCTTGCACATGTTATGAGTGTGGCGAGTATTTGGTGACCTTTGCACTTTAAAGTTTATTCAGAAAGCAAACGAGCAAAATACCACACACATACATGGAGTGTGAAAATAACACAAGTGCTTTATCGGTCATGTTGGCCCTTCAGACAGCACAGTCAAGAGATGTAGAAAAATACATACCCGACTCAGGGACACTAACCAAGAAGGAAAAAACATACACTTGCAGTGAATGTGGAAGTAGTTTTATTTCCTCTTCAGGATTAATGCATCATCAACAAACACACACAGGAGAAACACCATACCATTGCAGTGAATGTGGAAGTAGTTTTAGTGAATCTTCAACATTAAGGATTCATCAGCGAACACACACAGGCGAAAAACCATTTAAGTGCAGTGAATGTGTGAAGAGATTTAGTCAATTAACAGACTTAAAGTACCATCAGAGAAATCACACAGGGGAAAAACCATACGAGTGCAGTGAATGTGTGAAGAGCTTTTGTCAATCATCACACCTAAAACAGCATCAGAAAACACACACCGGGGAAAAACCATACCATTGCAGTGAATGTGGAAGTAGCTTTAGTGAATCTTCAACATTAAGGATTCATCAGCGAACACACACTGGAGAAAAACCATTCAAGTGCAGTGAATGTGGAAGTAGTTTTAGGAGTTCGGCAACATTAAGGAATCATCAGCGAACACACACAGGGGAAAAACCATTTAAGTGCAGTGAATGTTTAAAGAGCTTTAGTCGATTATCAGGCTTAAAATACCATCAGCGAATTCACACAGGGGAAAAACCATACAAGTGCAGTGAATGTGTGAAGAGCTTTTGTCGATCATCACAACTAAAACTCCATCAGAGAACACACACTGGAGAAAAACCATATCATTGCAGTGAATGTCTCAAGAGCTTTAGTCAATTATCAGTCCTAAAAATTCATCAGAGAACACACACAGGGGAAAAACCATATCATTGCAGTGAATGTGGAAGTAGCTTTAGTGAATCTTCAACATTAAGGAAACATCAGCGAACACACACTGGAGAAAAACCATTCAAGTGCAGTGAATGTGGAAGTCGTTTTAGGAACTCTACAACATTAAGGAATCATCAGCGAACACACACAGGGGAAAAACCATTTAAGTGCAGTGAATGTGTGAAGAGCTTTAGTCTATTAGCAGGTTTAAAATACCATCAGAGTAATCACAGAGGGGAAAAACCATACAAGTGCAGTGAATGTGTGAAGAGCTATTGTCATTCATATAACCTAAAACAGCATCAGAAAACACACACCCGGGAAAAACCATACCACTGCAGTGAATGTGGCAGTAGCTTTAGTGAATCTTCAACATTAAGGAAACATCAGCGAACACACACTGGGGAAAAACCATACCATTGCAGTAAATGTGGAAGTAGTTTTACTGAATCATGTAACCTCAGACGTCATCAGCGAACACACACAGGGGAAAATCCATTCAAGTGCAGTAAATGTGGGAAGAGCTTTAGTCAATCTGCACACCTAAAACAACATCATCGAACACACACTGGCGAAAAACCATATCATTGCAGTGAATGTCTGAAGAGCTTTAGTCAATTATCACACCTAAAACAGCATCAGAACACACACTGGGGAAGCCCATTTAAAGTGCAATGAATGTGGGAAGAGCTTTATATATGTATCACACCTAAAATTCCATCAGAGAACACACTGAAGAAAAAACATATCATTGCAGTGAATGTCTGAAGAGCGTTAGTCAATTGTCAGTCCTACAAATTCATCAGAGAACACACACAGGGGAAAACCATATCATTGCAGTGAATGTGGAAGTAGTTTTAGGAATTCAGTATCATTAAGGGATCATCAGCGAACACACACACGGGGAAAAACCATAAGTGCAGCGATTGTGGGAAGAGCTTTATATATTTACCAAGCCTAAACCAGCATCAGAGAACACACACAGGAGGGAAACCATTTAAGTGCACTAAATGTATGAAGAGTTTTAGTGGATTAACAGACTTACAATACCATCAGAGAAATCACACAGGGGATAAACTATACCAGTGCAGTAAATGTGTGAAGAGATCTTGTCAATCATCACACCTAAAACAGCATCAGAAAACACTCTCCAGGGAAAAACCATACCATTGCAGTGAATGTGGAAGTAGCTTTAGTGAATCTTCGACATTAAGGATTCATCAGCGAACACACACTGGGGAAAAACCATACCATTCAGACCTTAAATACCATCAGAGAACACACACTGGGGAAAAGCCAGTCAAGTGCAGTAAATGTAAGAAGAGCTTTAGTCAATCTGCAAACCTAAAACAACATCATCGAACACACTGGCGAAAAACCATATAATTGCAGTGAATGTCTGAAGAGCTTTAGTCAATTATCACACCTAAAAAAACATCAGAGAACACACACAGGGGGAAAACCATATCATTGCAGTGACTGTCTGAAGAGTTTTAGTCAACTATCACACCTCAAAAAAATCAGAGAACACACACAGGGGAAAAAAACATATCATTGCAGTGAATGCGGAAGTAGTTTTAGTTTCTCTGCAGGATTAATGTATCATAAACAAACACGCTCAGGGGAAAAACCATATAATTGCAGTGAATGTCTGAAGAGCTTTTGTAAATTATCGTACCTAAAGCGGCATCAGAAAACACACACTGGGGAAACCCATTCCAGTGCAGTGATTGTGTGAAGAGATTTTGTCGCTTATCAGACCTACATAAACATCAGCGAACACAAACAGGGGAAAAGCCATTCCAGTGAAGTGAATGTGTGAAGAGCTTCAGTCAGTCTTCAAACCTACAAATACATCAGCGAGCACACACAGGAGAAAAGCCATTCCAGTGCGGTGAATGTGTGAAGAGCTTCAGTCAATCTTCAAACCTACAAAGACATCAGCGAGCACACCACCATCACTTAACCCACATAGAAATAAACGTAGAGCTGAGTGAATTTGGTAATAATTTAATTACATCATCAATAATACTCAGCCATCTGTAGGTGTGCACTGAAGCAAAAAAGTGCAGTTATTGTGAGATTAAGGAATTATAGAAACTGATAAAATTACAAGAATGCGGGACATTCAAATACCAGCTGATAAAAAGCAGGGGATAGAAGACTGAACTAGTAGGAAAGAAGAAAAATACATATATTTGAAAAATTATAAAAATGTCTATTCTCTGCTATTGTTTATTTCCCTACAGCTAGGAAAAACATGAAATATCAGGAAACCCATTGGGAGACTAGCACAAGGTGGACTAAAAATAAAGACACATTATTGGTTTTTATTCTGTGAGAGAGTTCTAACGAAAGAAATCCAAGCACACCAGACCATGCTGCTTGTAAAATCAACACCATGAACAATGCTTGGACTAACAAGGGTTTTTTCAGCTAATTTTGGAGATTAGTACTAAAACATATAAACCCAACTCACCCAAAACAATTTAACAAGCACAAAATGAAGATTCTTCAGAGCTGGCTGTGGTTTTGAACATGTTATGCATCATTAATGGTTCTGTGACAGTGGCCAGAGAACTGTGTAGAAAAGCAGAAGTGAAAGCAGGAAAATGTGAGCTGCAGCTCTCCGGGTTAACGCTTGCAGTGCTGACATTTACCTCTGAAGCAGGAGAATGTGAGCTGCTGCTCTCTGGGTTAACCCTCGCAGTGCATGACATTTACCTCTGAAGCAGGAGAATGTGAGCTGCAGGTCTCCGGGTTAACCCTCGCAGTGCTAACATTTACCTCTAAAGATCTGATGTAGAACAAATGATGATCATTTCCACCATCATTAAATCAAATCCGAGGAGACAGAGAAGTTGAAACATTTAAGGCCTGATTTAGATCTCGGTGGACGGGTTACTCCATCACAATTGTGACAGATATTCCATCCGCCAAAATATGAATTCCATTATGTCCAATTGGATTAATATTTCGGCGGATGTGATATTCATCACCTGTGTGATGGAGTAACCAGTCCGCCGAGATCTAAATCAGGCCCTTGGTTATAAACAGGTTTCTGAAAGCTAGAGCTGCAGCTGTGTGATACCCAGGCCGCGTACCTCACTTCAGAAGAGTGCAGGATCAATAATGAAGGTCACAAAGCTGCAGCTGTGTGATACCCAGGCAGCGTACCTCACTTCAGAAGAGTGCAGGATCAATAATGAAGGTCACAGAGCTGCAGCTGTGTGATATCCAGGCCGAGCACACTTCAGAAGAGAGCAGGATCAATAATGAAGGTCACGGAGCTGCAGCTGAGTGATAGCCAGGCCGAGCACACTTCAGAAGAGTGCAGGATCAATAATGAAGGTCACGGAGCTGCAGCTGTGTGATAACCAGGCCGCGTACCTCACTTCAGAAGAGTGCAGGATCAATAATAAAGGTCACGGAGCTGCAGCTGTGTGATAACCAGGCCGCGTACCTCACTTCAGAAGAGTGCAGGATCAATAATAAAGGTCACGAAGCTGCAGCTGTGTGATACCCAGGCCGCGTACCTCACTTCAGAAGAGTGCAGGATCAATAATGAAGGTCACGGAGCTGCAGCTGTGTGATAGCCAGGCTGTGTACCTCACTTCAGAAGAATTCACGATCAATAATGAAGGCCACGGAGCTGCAGCCGTGTGATTGCTAGGCCGAGCACAAGGTGTCTGTTCAGCAGATACAAATGAATAATGAAACTCTCCGACCCACATGCTGTGTGATAGCCAGGGTGAGCACACAGCTTCTCTTCAGGAGAGTGAAGAATCATTTATAAATGTCAATGAGCCGCATGTTGTGTGATAGTCAGGTTGAGCACAACAGTACGGGCTCATTAACAAAAGTCACAGAGCCTCACACTGTTTGATAGCCAGGCAAAATCACCATTTTACATTCTTGGATGACAATTTCTAGATGGCTAATGGAGCCAAATTTTGAAATGATTGTTCCACAAAAGAAATAAAAAAAAAAGATTGATTGCACAAAATAATATATAGCTAGAACCAATCACGATGCTATAAAATGTACACAATAATTACTAGCTTTTACATGTTAAAAAGAAATACATGTTTTTTTATATGTAGTAGAATAAAAAATTATTTGGATTTTGGCATTTGACTGCTGATTGTAAAGAAATGAGATTGCTCCCCTAAACTCAAGATAATTTGTGCTGTCAGCGGGGAGTCTGATAGAGGTGGCAGTGGAAAGGGGTCCTGTCTCGACAGTGTGACTGCAGTCAGCAGGGAGTCTGGCAGAGGTGGCGTTAGAAGGGGGTCCTGTCTTGATAGTGTGACTGCTGTCAGCAGGGAGTCTGGCACAGGTGGCATTAAAAGTGGGTCCTGTCTCGATAGTGTGACTGCTGTCAGCAGGGAGTCTGACCGAGGTGGCAATAGAAGGGGGTCCTGTCTCGACAGTGTGACTGCTTTCAGCAGGTAGTCTGGCACAGGTGGAATTAGAAGGGGGTCCTGTCTTGACAGTGTGACTGCTGTCAGCAGGGAGTCTGGCAGAGGTGGCATTAGAAGGGGGTCCTGTCTCGACAGTGAGACTACTTTCAGCAGGGAGTCTGGCAGAGGTGGCATTAGAAGGAGGTCCTGGCTTGACAGTGTGACTGCTGCCACCAGGCAGTCTGGCATAGGTGGCATTAGAAGGGGGTCCTGTCTCGACAGTGTGACTGCTGTCAGCAGGAGAGTCTGGCAGAGGTGGCATTAGAAGGGGGTCCTGTCTTGACAGTGTGACTTTTGTCAGCAGAGAGTCTGGCAGAGATGGCGTTAGAAGGGGGTCCTGTCTCGACAGTGTGACTGCTGTCAGCAGGGAGTCTGGCACAGGTGGCATTAGAAGGGATCCTGTCTTGACAGTGTGACTGCTGTCAGCAGGGAGTCTGCCAGAGGTGGCATTAGAAGGGGGTCCTGTCTCAACAGTGTGACTGCTGTCAGCAGGGAGTCTGGCATATGTGGCATTAGAAGGGGTCCTGCCTCGACAGTGTGACTGCTGTCAGCAGGTAGTCTGGCAGAGGTGGCATTAGAAGGGGGTCCTGTCTCGACAGTGTGACTGCTGTCAGCAGGGAGTCTGGCAGAGGTGGGATTAGAGGGGGGGTCCTATCTTGACAGTTTGACTGCTGTCAGCTGGTAGTCTGGCAGAGGTGGCATTAGAAGAGGGCCCTGTCTCGACAGTGTGACTGCTGTCAGCAGGTAGTCTGGCAGAGGTGGTATTAGAAGGGGGGCCTGTCTTGACAGTGTGACTGCTGTCAGCAGGGAGTCTGACAGAGGTGGCCTTAGAGGGGGGTCCTATCTTGACAGTGTGACTGCTGTCAGCAGGGAGTCTGGCACAGGTGGCATTAGAAGGGCGTCCTGTCTCGAAGGTGTGACTGCTGTCAGCAGGGAGTCTGGCAGAGGTGGCATTAGAAGGGGGTCCTGTCTCAACAGTGTGATTGCTCTCAGAATGGCTCTGCTTTCGGCGTTCACATGACTGACAATGTTTCTTTGAGATGGGACTAGCTTTCCTGTGTTGATGGAGAGAGAACTGCTACTTGTGATACGAAAACCTGAGCTTCACTTCTTTTAATTCAGTCATTTTTGTCCAACCAATGTATCATTTCTTAGGAAAGCTAAAAATATGTCTGTGGCTTTGCACTCCCCTTGTTAATAATCCATAAAAATGCAATAAAATGTTCAGTACTTGTATGTATTCTGCTACAAAATGGATGTAAACATAGATTTGTTGTATTCCAAAGAGACTTTTTTTTAAGGTTCTTATTTAGTGCAACTTTTTATACTGGGTGTAAGATTATGTTACATCTTTAACAACGGTATCTGTGATGGACGTGGAATAAAGGAGCCAAGTACAAGGAGTTTCTCAGAAAGCTGTGAGCACTTTGAAGAGTGAACAGTTATAAAGCTAAGGTTATTTAAGGGTTGGCTTTTTTGTCGACATGTTTATGCCACAATCATATCCAGAATGTCGGTCTTCCTATGCCTAGGACTAACCGAGTGTTTTAAGCTTTTTCATAGTATGGAAGGAAGGCTGTTCCTCAAAACCCCTGTAAGAACATATGGTGCTGGGGGGCATGGCCTGGCGTGAGGCAAGATGGCTGCCTAGTTGTGCTGCTCCGCCGGCCGCCTTGAATATCCTTCAGCAATCCTGAGCACCGTGGGCCCAACAACCCGACAACTCCGCAGAGATCGTTTCCTGACCCGGACGCTGCCAAAATCTGCTGCTGGCGCTGGGCGGGAGAGCGTCCACGAGTCTGGGGCGGACGTCTTCGCCGCTGCCCCGGAGAAAGCTGACTTGCGCGGCGGGCCGGTGCCCGGTGAGAGGGACCCGCTGCACCTCTAGCTGTGCTCCTGCTCGTGCTCACGATAGTGCCCTGCGGAGCGAGGAGCGACTGTGAGGGCTGCAGGACTGGAGCCGGGCTGGGGCTGCAAGTGCAGCTGCTCCGCGACCTTAACCCCGCGGCGGCCGGAGTGAGCCCGGAGGCTGCTGCGGGAGGAGCGGGGCTTAGTATAAGCACAGCCGTCGGCCTGCTCCGCCGAGTGGGCCCGAGGCCTGAATGCTACAGTCGGCGGCACGGCCTGGCTGCCTCATCGCTTCCCTCATCTGGTGCGGGTTGTGTGCACCCGGCGGCCCTCTATCCCTGATCCTTTCATCAGCTGCAGAAGGAGCTCCGGACTGGGTGAGCTGCACTGGGCCGCTCCGGCCTTCACGTTTTTGGGCATAAAGGATGGGGGAGGAGAGGAGCTCGTTTTGAGATCTCACAGGTGCTACAGACATATCGGTTGATATGCAGCTCAAGGTGGACATTCAGAGCTGAGGTCTCGGACTCGCTGCCTTTCCACCTCGTCCTTTTGGCAGTCCTCCCTTGCACAGCGGCCATTTTAGCACTTGGAGGTTGCACGCTTGCACTCTGCCGCTAACGGGAGGCACATCCACCCCAACCACACTTGCCCAGAATATATTGGCGCCATTGCGCTCGCGGGTCGCTATTCGGGGCACAACATACCCCGGCACCACTCTGCTTCTGCAGGGAGTGGGAATATATAAATATCACGAGAGGGCTCCCTTCGAGCACTTGACCCGTGCAGTGGGGCGGAGGTGGGCACATAGTGGACCTTAGCTGATACCCCTGGTTGCGCACAACGTGAGATTATGGGTAAGTCGGAGAAGAATCAGCCGAAGCTCGCGTTCGAATTGCGGAAAGGTGGCAGGGCACAGCAGAACGCAGCTTCTGACTCTGAGCTAGAATCTGCTTCTCAGGCCCCATCCTCCTTGGAGAAGACACTCTCTGCCATACAGGCTAGCCTCCAATCTATCGATCGGAAGATAGAGGCCTTGAGCGGCCAAATGGATCACATGTCCACAAAGCTGGACAAACAGGCAGCGAGGCTTGGCGAAGCTGAACAAAGAATTTTGGACACTGAGGATGGTCTACAGCAAGTGGCGTTTAAAACCAACAATATCATACAGTTAATGGCGGTCATACAGGCTAAGAACGATGACATTGAAGCACGCTCGAGGCGCAATAATGTGCGCATTTTGGGCCTGCCGGAATCTACGAATGTGGGTCGTCTCGAGGACTTTGTGGAGTCACTACTTAAAGTAATCTGTGGGCCTGAATGCTTCTCCCCCATGTTTGCCATGGAACGTGAGCACAGGTCCCTGGCACCACGCCCAAAGCCGGGGGCTCCACCCCGGCCCATCATCGCGAGGCTGTTGAACTTCAGGGACCGAGACACTGTCTTGCGAATCACCCGCCAGAAGGGTGCCATCAATCATCAGGGCAACACACTGTCCTTCTTTCCAGATTTTACGGCCACAGTGCAGGCGGCCAGGAAAGAATTCCAGGGAGTCAAACAACTTCTCATGAAGGAACAGGTTCCGTACGCCATGTTGTATCCTGCTCGGTTGCGCATAGCGGTGGACCGGGACGTCAAGATTTTCACGAATCCTAAGCTCGCCATGGATCACGCCAAGCAACTTTGCAGAAAGAAGCGGGCATCAGAGCGCACATCAGATGTGGACAAATAACAAAGGCGATGCCTGGTTTTGCCATATGATTGTAATTCTTTTGATTGCCATGCCTACTGTGTTTGTCCTGTTGGCCTGGGGGACGGGTTTGTTTCAGGTTGTTGTTCTGCTTGCTTGTGGCAACCTGATGCAGTGACATTGTCATTGTTGCCTGTAGTATGGACACATACTGTTGGGCCTGGAGATGCCATAGATCCATTCTTTTCAGCCCACAATGCTTAGTGTTCAGTCAAAAATACATGGGGGCCATGTGGCCTTGCCTCCTGGTGCCCTACGAGAAACATTGTAGACTGAGCTTATAATGACTAGGGATAGAGCCCAGTTACTATTTGATGCATAAGCTTTAAAGATATTTGTCTTTTGTACTTTGATTGTAATGCTATGTTGGGTGGGTATGCACCTAAGGCGGCCCCTCCCTCTGCCATGCCATAGGGAATGTAGAGCGCCTCTGCGTCCCCCAATTGGGTGTTCCCCACTATCATTACTTTGTGTTTTAATCTGGGGATGTTGCAGGGTTCGGGCTTTGGCGAGATTGGGTTGCTGAAGTGGGTGGGGGGGTGTCGGGTGGGGTACAGAGTACGTCAGGAGATGTAGCAGCTTGAGACATGCGCATTGGTATATGATGATGCGCTTTAGAGGGTGTTGCAGATTGCATGATCATTCTATAGTTGTCTACTCTAGTTTGGATAATGGGTGAAGAATATCAGTGCATGATATCGAATGTCCGTGGCCTCAACACGCCGAAAAAGATTAGACAAGTGTTGTCGTATCTGGATAGACAGAGGATACAGATCGCATTACTTCAGGAGACTCACTTAACTAAATACACTGACTCCAAGGTTGCAAGCAGGTGGTCGGGGTTCAGATTGGCCTCTTCCTACTCGTCCTACGCACGTGGTGTGCTCATCCTGGTTCAGAAGGGTGTTAACTTCCGCCCCACGCGTATGCATACAGATGCTGAGGGGCGATGTGCGATGGTGCAGCGCAAACTGGGGATGACGGACCTCACCATTATTAATATGTACAGTCCGGTAGTGGATGATCCTACTCCCTTTATTCAGATGCTTACTGTTCTGCGCTCATGGCCTGAGACAGTGGTGGTCTGGGGAGGGGACCTAAACACACACCTCAACCCATTGGTAGACAAGTCGAACCCGGCAGGGGCCTGCACACTTAAGGTCGCCCAATGTATACGTGACGCCATGTCAGAAATGGGGCTGGTTGATGTCTGGAGACTGCGAAATGAGTATGCTTTGGAGGGTACGCATATCAAACCTGCCCACAATAGTTGGTCCAGATTGGACTATTGGCTACTAGATGAAGGTGCACACAACTGGGTCACGCACATACATATACTGCCCCGCACGCTGTCGGATCACAACCCTGTAATGGTACGGCTGCGCATTCCCACTAACCCCCCCGTCCATTCACGTGGCGCTTCCGGGCAGAGGCACTTCTGGATCCCATCTTTGCAGACACAATTAGGACTGCCATTGTGTGTTATTTTGCTGAGAACACTGGGTCAGTTGATAGTCATCACTATGGGATGCATTTAAAGTGCCAATCAGGGGGGTCTGCATGGTCACCTCAGCGGGTATACTGAAGGACATAAGGGGGCAAATTGACAAAAAGGAAGCAGAACTAGGGAAGCTTGAAAAAGAGTATTGTGCAGCGCCATCTAACACGCTTCTGGCCAGCATCAGGGAAGGGCTCAAGGAATACGATGAATTAGCGGAGACGGAGGCATGCTACAGGGGTGGGAGGCATGTGGCTAGGGCATATGGGGAGGATTGCAGACCAGGGAAAGTCCATGCTACCAAGCTGCTGTTTCGGGAGCGACACCAGCATGTAGAAAAAATTGTAGATAGCGGCGGCACGGAGCACTTCTCCCCACAGGCAATGACTGAGTAGTTCAGGAAATACTATGAGGCATTATACACCACGCGGGGTGGCACAGAGGAAGATGTCATGACGGAGTATCTGTCGGACATTGCTTGTGCGTGGCTGTCAGATGTACACAGAAAGTACCTGTCCCTTCCCATTGATGAAACCGATGTTAAAGATGCCATTCTTTCTCTCCCAAACAGTAAGGCCCCTGGACCGGATGGTCTAACAGCAGAATTTTACAAGGCATACGTGGACATTCTGGTGCCCCATCTTCTAGAAATGAATGCTGAAGCACACAACACTGGGTGCTTCCCCCCCTCCTTGAGGCAGGCTCTTATCGTTACACTCCTCAAAAAGGACAAACCTCCCGCCTCAGTCGACTCGTATCGCCCCCTCTCGCTAATTAATATAGATGCAAAAATACTGGCGAAAATATTAGCTACCAAAATACAGCCTCTGATGCCCGTCCTTGTGCTCCCGGATCAGTCCGGTTTTATACCAGATAGATCTACCTCCCACAATCTGCACACCATCTTCTCCATGTTCCATGTCCTCAATCCTGACTTGCCGGCCGCCGCTGTCCTCTTGGACGCGGCCAAGTCTTTCGACTCCATAGAGTGGGGATATATGTTCCACGTACTCCGAAGGATGGGGTTTCCCAGTGTCATCCTGCAGTGAATTATGATTTTATATACGGACACAACTGCTAGGGTGCGTGTCGGCGGCCACACCTCTGAGCCACTACAGATCCAAAGGGGCACTCGGCAGGGCTGTCCCCTCTCCCCCCTTCTCTTTGCTCTCGTCCTCGAACCGTTAGCATGTAAAATCTGCCAGACCCATAGAGCAGCAGCACTTAATTTGAAACATCGGCTGGTTGGCATATCGATGTACGCCGACGACATGGTCCTGTTTGTAAGAGAACCCCAACAATACTTGTCCCCTGTCCTTTGTGAATATATAAAGTTTGGCCTATTCTCCAGCCTCACGATTAACTGGGATAAGTCGGTTATCATACCGCTTACGGTGGTCACGTCCTGTCCATCCTTGGAGTAACCGCTAGAGTGGACGACTGAACCGGTCAAGTATTTGGGGGTGTGGGTACTCCAGGACCCTGAGATTGTGGTCAGGGAAAACTACGGCCGCGCACACGATACTTTGGAACAACAAGTGGATAGGTGGACACGCCTGCCCCTCTCCCTGACTGATCGCGTCGCCGTGATCAAGATGGTGGTGCTCCCCCGCTTCCTCTATTTGTTTGCCAATATACCCATCAAAATGACTCAACAATACTTCAAAACACTGAGATCGTTGCTGTTGCGTCTGGTCTGGGGCTCGGGACAACCAAGGGTTAGCTGGCTAACAATGACTCTGCCATATGATAAGGGTGGTTTCGCGGCACCAGATTTCTATGTATACTACCTCTGTGCCCAAGCGCAGTATGCGTATTACAGGGTCAGACTGCACGCCTTTACACCTCATGTAGCAGTGGAAGAACAGAGATGCCTATCCCACCCCCCTAGGGAGCGTACTAACATATGCAAATAGGCACACTCCCAAAGCAGAAATTAACACGATCGACACCACAATAGCAGCGTGGCAGGCGATTGGCCCAATGGCTTCTCATGCAGCATTGTCAGTTACGCAGGAGGCGGGTCCTTTACGGTCCCTCTGGGAAGTAGGCATCACTCATATGGGGGATCTATATCCGGAAGGCCACTACATGGCTGATAGCGACTTATATTACATACAGAACCCATCTCCTCTCTTTCAATTCACTTGTTTCCGCCTTAAGCGGGCCATACGAGACCACTACCCTGATTTCCCTGTGGAGCCACCGGCACTAAAGGCCCAGCAGCTGATCCTAGTACTACCTACGAGAAAGAAATTAGTAACTAAACTCTACAGGGCGGTGCAGGAGGAGACGTGCAGGGGGGTGGACAAAAGCGTACACAAATGGAATACGGTCCTGGATTCTCATATCTCTGGGAAGGAGTGGGAGAAAATATGCCAACTGAAGGGCCGACTTACCCCCAACGGTAACTTGCGGATCATCCACTTTAAATTTATACACCAGACATACCACACTCCCGCAAAGTTATATAAAATCGGCCTCAGGGACACAGATGGCTGCAAGCGTTGTAAACTTCCTGGTGCAGATTTCATGCATTTGGCCTAGAGTTGCAATCTGGTCAATCAATACTGGCAGGACGTGCTGAGTCATTTGCGCACCATGATGGGCCTGCGGTTACCTTGCACACCCCTGCTCTGTCTGTTGCACTACATTCCTCACATCAGGGGGGTTTGTAGGCAGATTTGTCAGAATTGCTCTATTGTTGGCCAAACGCCGTGTGCTTTTCACGTGGGACAGAGGGGCTCCACCGAAAATAGACTGCTGGGTGAAATACTTAGCTTACTGTATAGAAACCTTGGCAATGTATGCTGAAGAATTGCCTGTAATGTCTAGACCCAGGGACATTTGGGGTCCACTCGTGCGATTTCTTGCTCTCCCACCACCTGAAAGTGATCTTGAACATTCTTCTGTGAGTGAGTAACTCGTATCTGCTAATGTATGGTCGTGACTGACGCGACACCTCTGTAAAATTATTAGATAAAATGTGTGGTATAGCCTGTTCATTATACATGTATGTGTTGTAATTCCTGATGAAGTCTCTGGTACTCTGGGTGTACTGCTGTTGTTCACAGTATTGCTGTGTTATGTTCTTTACAATAAAAAGAATTTAAAAAAAAGAGAGAACATACGGTGCTAAAATTCGAGCAAAATCAATCTATGGAGCCCTCCGCTGGAGTTACTGAGCAGCACCTGCTTGAGCTGTTGTCATAAGTAACTTGTAAAAGAAAATTCTGTTGGTTCCTCTGGGGAATAATAATACCATAGTCCTATGGAAGCTTAACTTTAAATGTATAATTGACTGGAATGGAACTTAAATCCCTCGTGGACTGAGCCAAGATAGGGATAAGTAATTAGTCTGTGCTGACGATTGTCTTTGTTACCTGATGACCTCGAGTGTGGATGATTGGCACAAGGATCACTGTCATCACACAGTTTATCCAGCTCAAATCTGTGTATGGAATTGTGTTAAAATGTCCTCATTTTGGGCACATATTCACTCCAGTACTTCTAAAGCCAGGACACCCTATCTAAAAATTCATACAATTGAATATAATTACTAGAGTGAGGCTGAGTCATTTGGAAATTTTAGAGAACCAAAGCATTTTACACAGAGAATTGTGATAAGAAAATGATTGTATTTGGTTCTTTTGATTGCGTAAACCTTTTTCTGCCCATGGTTCTCTTTAAAACAGGTGCTAGCTGATATACCTATAAAGCTAACACACTAGGTCAATGTCCGGTAGACTAGGACGAGGTCACTTTCATAACTTGGAAATGAAACCTTTAGTTACAGTAAAATGCCTGAAAGAGAATAGCACATCCACAGAGCCAGACTTCCGTCCATCATGGCACTTTTGGTATGGAGGGCTTTGTGAACCAATGATATTCAATTAAAGAAAGATGACTCCCTATCGCCTTGGCTACCTGTCCTGTATGACATGGTGGGTGTTCACCGAGAACTGGCTTCTCAAGCTAGGCGGAAGGCACTGGGGATGCTCAAACTAATTTAAAAGGTAGTTTGGTTGATTAACAAGACAGCTGTCCCTAGCTTTCACTGCAGTGTACAGAATAAAAAGGTCATACATTTCTGAAACACCTAGTTACTGACTCCAGAGGGGCGGATAAAATTATAGCAAAGCGGCAATTTGCCAACAGTTATGTATTGAGATACATGTTCACTGTAGTAAAGCCCTTAAATGGCTTGTAATGGCTGGTATAAGTCCGGAGCTCCAACATTCCAATGTTTGTCTTCATGTTTTTTCTCTTTTTAATTTAGAATATTCTACCCTTAGTGGGTGGAATCTTCTAATTGCCTTATAGCCCTTCTGCCTCTGGATACACCGGTCGTTAAAGGCCCTGACCCCGTTACAGGCCTGAGACGCATGCTCTCGTCAGCGGGCCATAAGGCTATATTAAAGCCTGCCTGACCAGAATAGCATATTTGCCAATCATGTGTTTGATTGCATTCTTAAAACAGTACTTAACTGCAATGTTTAAATGAATCTAGACATATTTAAACATTGCCAATTGAATAGAATATTTGTGAAAAATTCTGAGGGGCGCCCGACGATCGCTGTGGGGTTGGGGGCGTGGCATTAAAAGGTTTTAAGACCACCGGTCTAGGGTGTTCCTCATGGGAGAGGTGTGAGGGGCCTGATGTAACACTGTTGGTTAGTCAAATCTTAAAGGAGAGGGCACCGAGACTCAAAGCCAATGGATTTCAATGTCAAACCTGTTCTTCACCACTTAATCATCCTCACTGATCGCAATATGTGACTAGATCAGGCCCCTCCTCCCATGTCCAGATGGGCTGCTGGCTGAGTATATTCAGCACAGGTTTGGAAATCAAGGTTTGAGATGTAAAACATGAAAGTAATAAAGACATACAAGCTTTATAAAGGAATGTTGAGGGCAATGCCAAGACCCAATCAACACTGTTAGTACTACTGGCAAGAGTGTGTACATTTATCTGCTAACAGTGCCCCTCCATGGAAAAGGTCAGCCATACCTTTACTGTCTCCCTGTCAAACCCAACCTATTCTAGACTCTCCAGCAGGACCTGCAAACAGCTGCCGAGTGAACACTAAGCACTCTCTCACAAGCCCAACCTATTCCAGACTCTCTCCAGAAGGACCTGCAGACGGCTGGCGAGTGAACACTAAGCACTCTCTCACAAACCCAACCTTTTCTAGACTCTCACCAGCAGGACCTTCAGACGGCTGGCAAGTGAACACTAAGCACTCTCTCACAAACCCAAACTATTCCAGACTCTCTCCAGCAGGACCTGCAAAGGGCTGGCGAGTGAACTCTAAGCACTAAGCACTAATCTGGTAGCTATCCATCCCAGGCAGTCCGATATGCGCCGAGACACCCTTGGGTATTTGTGCGTAATAAAAATCTCAAAAACATAAACATAAACATAAACACTCTCTCACAAACCCAACCTATTCTAAACTCTCTCCAGCAGGACCTGCAGACGGCTGGCGAGTGAACTCTGAGCACTCTCTCACAAACCCAACCTATTCTAGACTCTCCAGCAGGACCTGCAGATGACTGGCGAGTGAACACTAAGCACTCTCTCACAAACCCAACCTATTCTAGACTCTCTCCAGCAGGACCTGCAGACGGCTGGCGATTGAACACTAAGCACTCTCTCACAAACCCAACCTATTCTAGACTCTCTCCAGCAGGACCTGCAGACGGCTGGCGAGTGAACACTAAGAACTCTCTCACAAACCCAACCTATTCTAGACTCTCTTCAGCAGGACCTGCAGACGGCTGGTGAGTCAACACTAAGCACTCTCTCACAAACTCAACCTATTCTAGACACTCCATCAGGACCTGCACACGGGTAGCGAGTGAACACTAAGCACTCTCTCACAAACCCAACCTATTCTAGACTCTCTCCAGCAGGACCTGCAGACGGCTGGCGAGTGAACACTATGCAGTCTCTCACAAACTCAACCTATTCTAGACTCTCTCCAGCAGGACATGCAGACGGCTGGCGAGTGAACACTAAGCACTCTCTCACAAACCCAACTTATTCTAGACTCTCTTCAGCAGGACTTGCAGACGGCTGGCAAGTGAACACTAAGCACTCTCCCCACAAACCCAATGTACTCTAAACTCTCTCCAGCAAGACCTGCAGACGGCTGGCAAGTGAACACTGAGCACTCTCTCACAAACCCAATCTACTCTAAACTCTCTCCAGCAGGACCTGCAGACGGCTGGCGAGTGAACTCTGAGCACTCTCTCACAAACCCAATCTACTCTAAACTCTCTCCAGCAGGACCTGCAGACGGCTGGCAAGTGAACACTGAGCACTCTCTTACAAACCCAATCTACTCTAAACTCTCTCCAGCAGGACCTGCAGACGGCTGGCGAGTGAACTCTGAGCACTCTCTCACAAACCCAATGTACTCTAAACTCTCTCCAGCAGGACCTGCAGACGGCTGGCAAGTGAACACTGAGCACTCTCTCACAAACCCAATCTACTCTAAACTCTCTCCAGCAGGACCAGCAGACGGCTGGCGAGTGAACTCTGAGCACTCTCTCACAAACCCAATCTACTCTAAACTCTCTCCAGCAGGACCTGCAGACGGTTGGCATGTGAACACTAGGCACTCTCTCACAAACCCAATCTACTCTAAACTCTCTCCAGCAGGACTTGCATAAAGCTGGCGAGGGAACACTAAGCACTCTCTCACAAACCCAACCTATACTAGACTCCCTTCAGCAGGACCTGCAGACGGCTGGCGAGTGAACACTAAGCACTATCTCATAAACCCAACCTATTCTAGACTCTACAGCAGGACCTGCAGATGGCTGGCGAGTGAACACTAAGCACTCTCTCACAAACCCAACCTATTCTAGACTCTCTCCAGCAGGACCTGCAGACGGCTGGCAAGTGAACACTAAGCACTCTCTCACAAACCCAACCTATTCTAGACCCTCTCCAGCAGGACCTGCAGACGGCTGGCAAGTGAACACTAAGCACTCTTTCACAAACCCAACCTATTCTAGACCCTCTCCAGCAGGACCTGCAGACGGCTGGCGAGTGAACACTAAGCTCTCTCTCACAAACCCAATCTACTCTAAACTCTCTCCAGCAGGACCTGCAGACGGCTGGCGAGTGAACACTAAGCACTCTCTCACAAACCCAATCTATGTCTGCAGATTGAGGGGGCGGGACCCAAGCTCGTCCCACAAAGCCTCCACCTTCATGTCTGGAGATCGAGAGGGGTGATACCCGCGCACGCCCTGCAGAGTCTCTACCTTCATGTCTGGAGATCGAGAGGGGCGGGACCTGAGCTCGCCCTGCAGAACCTCCAGCTTCATGTCTGCAGATTGAGAGGGTTGGGACCAGCGCTGACCCTCCAGAGCCTCCACCTTCCTGTCTGGAGATTGAGAGGGGCAAGACCTGTGCATCACCCTGCAGAGCCTCCACTTTCATGTCTTGAGATCGAAATGGGCAGGAACCATGCTTGCCCTGCAAAACATCCACCTTCATGCCTGGAGATTGAGAGGAGCAGCACCCACACCTCACCCTGCAGAGCCTCCACCTTCATGTCTGTAGATTGAGAGGGCAGGACCAGTGCATGACCCTGCAGAGCCTCTACCTTGATGTCTGGATGTCGAGAGTGGCAATACCCGTACCTCAACCTCCAGAGCCTCCACCTTCATGTCTGGCAATTCAGAATGTCATGACCCGGGCCTCCCCCTGCAGAGCCCCACCATTATGTCTAGAGATTGAGAGGGACAGGACCTGCGCTTGCCCTGCAGTGCCTCCACCTTCATGTCCGGACATTGAGAGGGGCGGGACTCACGCCTCACCCTCCAGAGCCTCAGCCTTCTTGTCTGGACATCGAGAGAGGCAGGACGTGTACCTCAATCTCCAGAGCCTCTACATTTACATCTGGAGATTGAGAGGGGCAGGACCTGCAGCTCATCATCCAGAGCCTCCACCTTCATATCCGGAGAATAGAGGGGCAGGACCCACATCCCACCCTGCAGTGCCTCCACCTTCAAGTCTGGAGATCGAGAGTGGCAGGACCCACGCTTGCCCTGCAGAGCCTCCACCTTCATGTCTGCAGATTGAGGGGGCGGGACCTGCGCTCACCCTGCAGAGCCTCCACATTCATGTCTGGAGATCGAGAGGGGCGGGACACGCGCTTGCTCTGCAGAGATTCCACCTTCATGTCTGCAGATTGAGAGGGGCAGGACCTGCACCTCACCCTGCAGAGGCTCAACCTTCATGTCAGGAGATCGGAAGGGGCAGGACCTGTGCTCGCCTTCCAGAGACTCCACTTTCATGTCTTGGGATTGAGAGGGGAAAGACTTGTACCTCACCCTGCAGAGCCTCCACCTTCATGTCTGGTGATCGAGAGGGGCAGTACTCTCACCTCACCCTGTAGAGCCTCCACCTTCATGTCTGTAGATTGAGAGGGCAGGACCCGTGCCTCACCCTGCAGAGCCTACACCTATATGTCTGGAGATTGAGAGGGGCAACACCCGTACCTCAACCTCCAGAGCCTCCACCTTCATGTCTGGCAATTGAGAAGGGCATGACCCTAGCCTCCTCCTGCTGGCCTCCACCTTCATGTCTAGAGATCGAGAGGGGCAGGACACGCGCTTGCCGTGCAGATCCTCCACATTCATGTCTGGAGATTGAGAGGGGCAAGACCTGCGCTCGCCATGCAGAGCGTCTACCTTCATGTCTGCAGATTGAGGGGGCGGGACCCGCACCTCACCCTGCAGAGGCTCCACCTTCATGTCTGGAGATTGAGGGGGCAGGACACATGCCTCACCCTCCAGAGCCTCCACCTTTATGTCCGGTGATTCAGAGGGGCTGAACTCGCACCTCACCCTCCAATGCCTTAGCCTTCATGTCTGGAGATCGAGAGGGGCAAGACACGCGCTCGCCCCGCAGAGCCTCCACCTTCATGTCTGCAGATTGAGGGGGCTGGACCCGCACTCGCCCCGCAGAGCCTCCACCTTAATGTCTGGAGATCGAGAGGGGCGGCACCCGCGCTCGCCCTGTAGAGTCTCCACCTTCATGTCTGGAGATTGAGAGAGGCAGGACCAGCAAGTTACCCTGAAGAGGCTCCACCTTCATGTCTGGAGATCAAAAGGGGAAGGACCTGCGCTCACACTCCAGAAATTCCACCTTCATGTCTGGAGATTGAGAGGGGCAGAACCTGCACCTCACTCTCCAGAGCCTCCACCTTCATGCCTGGAGAATGAGAGGGGCAAGACCTGTGCCTCACCGTGCAGAGCCTCCACCTTCATGTCTGGAGTTGGAGAGGAGCGGCAACCACACCTCACCCTGCAGAGCTGTCACCTTCATGTCTGAAGATTGAGAGGGCAGGAACAGTGCCTCACCCTGCAGAGCCTCCACCTACATGTCTGGAGATTGAGAGGGGCAGGACCAGCACCTCACCCTGGAGAGCTTCCACCTTCATGTCTGGACATCGAGAGGGGCAATACCCGTGCCTCAACCTCCAGAGCCTCCACCTTCATGTCTGGCATTTGAGAAGGGCATGACTCGGGCCCCCCCTGCATAGGCCCCTACCTTAATGTCTGGAGATCGAGAGGGGCAGGACCCACGCTCACCCTACAGAGCTTCTACCTTCATGTCTGGAGATTGAGAGGGGCAAGACCCATGCTTGCCCTTGAGGTACTGGGTTTTTAAGGACCGGTACAGAACCGGTAACCCAGCGGTGCCAGGGGATCAACACCCAGAGACCTCGGGTTCTCCTGAGTCAGACCTACAGAAACTTCAGAGTCTTCTAGGTGAAGTCAAAGATTAGTTTATTGGCTGCAACCAAGGTGACAGGGTCCTCGAAGTACAATTCGAGTATATTCAGGAGACTGCACACTTTCACGAAGTTAGGCTTCTCTTCTTATACATAATATTCAGCCTTGGGCAAAACATTCCTTGGATTCGTGGTATTTCATTTATGGTTACTGATTACAAAAGAAAAGCAGAGTCATGATGACATGCACATATTTCACGTCGTGCTGCCCATAACAAATCATCCGGCAAGGCCCAACATTTCATCAGATATCGCTGGACCCCTAATAAAAACGGTCACCTCCCCATCATAAAGCAGGTGAAGAAAAGGAGTGGAGAAAGATGTGAGCGAGATATGGCAGGTGTGCGCGCTGAAATGGTTTTATGGCTGGTTGAGCCTAGATGCTATCTTGCTCGGCCACTGGGAGGGAACTGACCTAACGAGCTCGGCCTGGGGCGATGGTTCTAACTTGTACTGGGGTCAGGAAGAAGTCGATTAAGGAGTATGTGTCCTTGTGGAATCAAATTCAACTGGATTAAGGCCTATGTAAAGGGCAACATGCAGCTAAGGGTTTAGAAGGTAAATGACGATTTCGAGGTGAAATCGTTACTCGAATATGCCGAAAATACATGTACTTAATGTACTCATCATTCTCGGTCTTTTGATACCAAAATCGTCCTATTTCGACGAAGTTTTTATTCTCGGGTACAGTACTTTATATGGATCCAGATTTTTCAGAACCACAGACCCTCCTTTTGCCCTTACATAGGCACTTAATCTATTCTCATGTTAATCTGAGTCCAGATCTATATTCCTAAAGTCATTGAGATGTTGCTGCAACATCATTCTAGTGCTGAGCGCATGTCTTGACACAGGCTTCCTTACACATGATGTAACACAGAGGCCACATATTGCAGGAGCACACTGTATGCATAGACAGAACAGGAAAAGAATGGCTAAGACCATCCCAATGACCATCAGAATTTTCCATCCCCAGGCAGATATTAGTTCCCAGAACCATCCCATTAACAACCAATCTCCTTTATCCACATGAATAGATTCGGAAATCTTATGTAGTTTGGAGATGGCCCCGTACACTGTCGGAGCATTATCTGGAATAAAAATGCAACAACTGGACTGGATCAATTTGCATACTCCACCTCGGTCCGCAAGTATTACATCCAAAGCGACCCGGTTCTGAAGGGTCATCAGTCGATCCGACTGGAGCTCAGCAGTCAGGTTACTAAGGGCACCAGCAGTTTCAATCATGGTGGATTCAACTACCCTTGTCAATTGCCTTATGTTTCTGCTGTTAGCCATGGCTCCCCAGAACGGCAGGAAACCCATTGCAAAGTCACCAAATTCTTGACCTGCAGTGTCTTCTTTACTCAAAACACCTCTAACTACCCTTGTCCGATGGTAATCCGCCGCTGCTGTGTAGGTGGGAGGTAACAGGAATGAAACAAAACATGAGCCCGAGAAGTCAGGGGGCAACCATGTATAGGCTCTATCATGGCAGATGAAATAAGTACCCTTAGCGGCTAAAAAGGCAGGGGAAGTCTGAGATCCAAAAACGTACGTTTCTGTACAGACACTCTTCCCTAACTGAGCTCTGGGATTCCTGCCAATACCTTGCAGACACAGGTGACCTTGATGGGGTACGATCCAGATAGGGGACGATCTTTTGGCTTGCTGTTTCTCACTTAATGTAGTGCCATATCCGGTCACATTCCAACCTACATATGCAAGTATCTCATCATCCGGGGTATCTTCGTAAGAAGTTACTTCCTTGATCATGTCAACTATACCCTTGACTAGGGCGCTAGTCTTGAGGTTGTCTTTTACAGAACGTAGGGGTTGGATTTCTCGTGCATATATGAACATTGTCCTATATGCCCATACTGACCCATTGTGACTAAATGGCAGGACCAAATAGGGGATACCTCTATCCGTGGTGTGGGGCATGAGACCGCACACCCAACAGTTGGTTGTGTTCATTACAAGTTGGTGTTGGTGTAATAACTGAACGAAGGAGTTATTAATGAACTCTAATCTCCTATTTGATTCGTGGTCAGGCAAAGGGTGGAAAGAATGAGAGGAAACAGTAGGAGGAGGTATGGGTGATGTAGTGGGCGCAAATGTCACGTGAAAAGAGAATAAAACATAGCTTATCAAAAAGACCATTACGCTAAATAGCATAAAAATACACATTATTATAAAGTTTTTCTTCGTCATTGTTTTCAAAAGTCTCTGCTTAAAGTTCATTTGTTTGGCAGGCCTCTCCACATCAGGAAACTCCATCCTCTCTAAGGTGCTGCCCACGGCGGTAGGTTGTTTCTGCTAAAGGATGCTTCCGTCAGTCTAGGGCAGCTCCCTTGGACCAACTGGAACCAGCGACCTATCGTCGTCAGCTGCACCCAAAAGTCTTTAATCAACCGCGACCCTAGCAGCGGAACCCGGATGGCGGTTCGAAAAAAAACAAAAATAAGCAAGTTACCTAGATGGGAGAATCTGCACTTTCAAAAATAGTATTTGGGAAAAACGCATTTTTTATTAGTCCACAGGTTTTTCTCTCGGATCATAAAATAAATCACTTTTACTTTAGTCTGTTTTTCTTGGTCGTAAATTGTAGCGTCTTTTCCCGGGCACTGTCTGGTCCAGAAATAGTAGTTCAGGTTCCACAGAGTTCAATTGTTCTGGTGGTGGCACAGTTTCTTGGAAAATGTTCTCACTCTTACAATCACGTTTAGCTTCTTTTACACGTTCATCAGTTGTGCGCTCTGAGTCAGTGCCTCCTTTCCGGACCCATTGGTCATGTGGCAGAGGGAAGGGTATCTTATTATAATGGATCCCGTGGACCCAATTGGTCTTCCCCTCCACCCTAACGGTCGACCTTGTAGACAGGAGGACGAGGTGAGGCCCGGTCCATCTGGGCTGGTCGTTTCTTGTCCTCTGGAAGTTTCGGACAAGCACCCAGGAACCGGGGTCAATGGAGTGACCCGGTGTCTCAGAGACCGGAGGCAAGGTGTTGTGAACCTGTTGATATAAAACACGCAATTTAGCCGTCAATTCATACAAATAGTCAAGCAAAATGGGGTGTTGCAGCTCGCTAAACTTCGTGGGTCTAGGCACTCCCCATATGTTGGCTGGCCAACCAAAGATTATTTCATAGGGGCTGAGTTTCATTCGAGAATGCACAGTCATTCTGGTGGATAGGAGTGCTAAGGGTAGAGCGTCAGGCCATTTAAGACCTGTGCTCGCTTGGATTTTGGCCAATTTAAGTTTAAGCGTGCCATTGTAACATTCCACTAATCCAGCTGATTGGGGGTGATTTGCAGCGTGGAACTTCTGCCTAATGCCTAGCCCTTCACACACTCTTTTCATCACACAACCCACAAATTCACTTCCGTTGTCGGACCAGACCATTCTAGGCATTCCGAACCTGGGGAAGAACTCTTTCACAAGGGCTTTCGCTGTGGACAAGGCAGTATTGTCCCTTAGGGGATAGGCTTCTACCCATCTTGAGAAGGCACAAACAACCACGAGCACGTATTTTAAGTTGTTGCACCTCTCCATGTGTATGAAATCTAGCTGCAAAACCTCGAACGGATACGTAGGAGGTGCAAAATGACCAGCTGGAGTTGGGGTTCCCCTACCAGGATTGTGCTTCAGACATACCATGCAATTCTTGACAACATTCTCTGCACACTTGGGAATCCCTGAATTCTTCCACACTGGGGCCAACAACTCGCAAATCCCTTTCGCGCTGATATGGGCCATCCCATGAGCCATTGTAACCACTGCAGGCACATATGCATCGGGTAACAACCATCTCTGTTGCTCTGTCGATTCAATCCAACAACCATTTGCATCCATTCTCCCTGTACTTTCTCTCCACATGCTTAACTCTTTCTCCGTGGCCTCAGTTTGGATGGACTTCACACTTTCTATCGTGTCTTCACATATTCCAACATCACCAGTCCATCTTTCTGGGCTCGCAACATACATTCGGCTCATCATATTCTTTGCAGTGTCCTTAGCAGTTTCATCAGCGAATGCATTTCCACGACCAACATCATCAGTCACTTTCTTGTGTGCACTACATTTCACGATCGCTACTTTCAGGGGCAACGTCAGTGATTCAAGAAGCTCATTCACCAACTGACCATGCTGAATCTTGGCTCCATGCGAAGTCAGGAACCCACGTTCTCTCCACAATCGTCCAAAACTGTGAGCCACTCCAAAAGCATACTGGCTGTCGGTATAGACAGTCACTTTCATTCCTTTAGATAACACACATGCTCTCGTCAGTGCCACGAGTTCAGCGGCTTGAGCTGAACCATGTGGTATTCGCGCAGTTTCAATGATTGTGTGCAAAGTTGTGACAGCATATGCTGTAGTCACGTTACCATTTGGGAGTTTAAAGCAGGAACCATCCACCCACAATGTACCATCACATTCAGCAAGAGGAGTGTCGAATAAATCAACTCTCCCTTTCGTCTCTTCCTCTGTTCTGAGGAAACAATCGTGCTGTTCTGAAGCATCCGATTCCTCTGCAATTGGTAACAATGTGGCTAGGTTCAAGGTACTGCACCTTTTTATGTGCACATGGCTCGCTAGTAGCGTCAATTCATAACTGGACAGTCGAGCACTAGTTAAGTGCTGTGTCTTGGTCCTATTTAACAACGTGTCTACTGCATGCGGGACCATCACGATTAGTGTATTATTCATTACTAGACCTGCAGACTGTCGAATAGAAACAGCTGCTGCTGCTGTGGCCCTTAAACAACTTGGCAATGCTCGTGCTACCGGATCCAAAGTTGACGAAAAATAGGCGCAGGGCCGCTGTCTATCTCCGTATAACTGAGTCAGTACAGACAATGCACAGCCCTCCTTCTCGTGGACGTATAATGTGAAAGGCTTACTGTAGTTGGGGTTGCCTAACACAGGGGCCGAACATAATGCTGTGCGTAATTCGAGAAAACTTTTCTGACACTCATCAGACCAAGGAATGGGATTGGGTGTATTTGTACACGTTAGTGCCAATAAGGGTTTGGCTAATAACGAAAAATTTGGAATCCACTGTCTACAGTACGATGTGATGCCCAAGAAAGCGCGTACTTCTCTCTGCGTTCTTGGCACATTCAATTTCGCTATTGCCTGAATTCTTTCTGGGGTCAGTTTCCTTCCCTCCTTCGATAAGAGATGACCTAAGTAGGTCACTTCTTGTCGGCAATATTGAAGCTTGGAAAGTGACACCTTGTGATGCAGATCACATAGATGACGCAGTAATGTCAACGTGGCCATTTTACATATTTTCTCAGTATCCGCAGCGATGAGCAAATCGTCCACGTACTGTACGAGAGTGGCACCTTTGGGCAAAACCATTGTGTCAAGCTGGCATTTCAGAGCTTGACTATATATTGAGGGACTTTCACAGTAGCCTTGAGGAGCGCGTTTAAAGCGGAAACTGCGACCTCCTAAACTAAAGGAAAAAATATCCCTGCTTTCCTCAGCAATCGGGATACTGAAGAAAGCATTCTTCAGATCAATCACCGAAAACCAGGATGCAGATGCTGGAATCATAGTCAATAATGTTGTAATGTCGGGGACAACTGGGAATTGTGGCACCACTATCTTATTTACTTCCCTAAGATCAATCACAAATCTATACACAGGTGGCTGAGAAGGGTCAGTTCGTTTTAAAACAGGCAGAACAGGACTATTGCAAACATTGCCTCGTGTTTCTTCAATTACGTCTTTTTCAATCAACTCGCAAACAATCGCTAGCAAAGCTTTTTCGCCCTCATTGGATATCCTGTATTGGGGAATTTGTGGCATTTTGACATTCGGCTTCAATGTTACAACATACGGTGGAATTTCTAAAAGACCTACATCATTCGGACCAGTAGCCCAAAGAATATCTGGTAGAAGTGCCAATTCTGCTGGAAGTGTATTTCTCGACAAATACATGGGAGAAACCACTTTCTTACCTAAAGTAAGTTGTACTCCTGAGGGAGAACAGTACAAAGTCGCATATAATCTTTTTAGCAAATCTAATCCTAGCAGATTTTCACCACAACCTGTTGTCAAAATAAGGGGTGCTTCGAACTCACAAGGACCAACAGAAAGAGATAAAGGGTCAGAAATTGGATTTCTAACCGGGGCGCCAGAAAAACCTACGGAAACGTTCATTTCGCCAGACAAAGGTGCGCCAGGGAGTTTGGAGTGCATAATAGAACTCTTTGTAGCACCAGTATCCAACAGAAAAGGTTCTGACACACCCGATGTAATCACCTCAACGTAAGGTCCACTCTGATCTACTGGAACTGAAACAACTCCCTCTCCTTGTCTTAGGCTGTCCTAGCAATCATTACTCTCCCACTGCTCATTTTCTGTGTAATACTCGTCAACGTAGTATTGAGCTGTCCTGTCAGATACGTTATTTTGCTGGTCAAACCTGTTCATAGAGTTTTGTGGTGGAAGGGGACGTGTGTCCTGAGGGGCGTTTCCACGCCCTCTACCTCTAGGCGCTTGCTGACTACCACGACCTCTTACGCCAGAAATTCCATTTGCACGTTGTGGTAGGGCAGGACAGTCATATTTGTAATGACCCTCTTGTTTGCAGTATAGACACTGGTTGGGACCTACGCGGTTTTGATTGTAATCAAATCTTTGCAAGTTTCTCTGAGGCTGCTGAAAAGTGTTCTGGTAATGATTCGGACCATTATTATTTTTATTACCACCACCACGTGGCGGATAGGCTTGCTGTAGCAAAACCTTCGTTTTGAGTTCTCTAGTTTTCTTCTCTACTTTATCTTTCTCATCTTTGTCTCTATTCTCGTAGTACTGTGCGGTAGCTAATATCTGGGCTGAAGATGAGACTGCCCAAGAACTTTCCGAATCTTTTAATTTCCTACACAAATCTGGAAGTAGATTATGCACAAATTTATCGACAAACAATCTCTGACCACCTTCTGTGGTCATATCTTGACCGCTATGGTCAATGAATGTTTCTTCAAATCTGGTGAAGAAATCTGACACAGTTTCTTCTTTCTTTTGCTTGCATGCAGATAACTTATCCCAATTTACGCGTATTGCAGGCATTATCGTTTTCATGTAATCTACTATTCTACCAGGTAGTTCCGCTATCAAAGGCTCAGGCTTGGCACCACCAACTTGTCGTGCGTCTGCAGTAGTAATATTAGCCCACGTGTCACCTAATTCCTGGTCATGATCTACATGACGAATTTTTCCCCATAACGGCTGTGGAACAACGTTCCCGAATAACATATCGATATCGGCCAAATTCATTATACATGACCCAGCAGTTTGCGACAATTCTTTATAGTACCCTGCAGGATTTTTACGCGGATCTGGTAGTGTTTGTTTGAGTGCTAAAACTTCAGCTCGCTTCCATGGGACATGTACCCATACGCGGTGAAAGTGCGGCAGGACAGGTGGGACAGCTGTCGCGTCACTCTCTCTCCATTGTGGGGGAACTTCTCTCATAGGGTATTGTCGTGCCTTTTTTCTACCAGATGCACTAGATTCCGGTGGTGACCCAGAACTGCTTCCCTTACTTCGATATGAAAATAGCATCTCAACTGCTTTTTCCACATCGGGACCTACAATCATTCTCTCTCCAAACTTAAATCGTACACGACACATCTCTTGTGGGATGCATTCTTGATCATTGTCTTTTAAATCTTCGCCAAGAAAGACGCACATCTGTTCGAACACATATCTCTGTGTCGCTGCTTCCCATTGGTGGAAGACTTCCATGACAGACTGTACATCATATTTTGCAGTGTCCAGGACCCATTTCCGAGCTAAACTATTCAGGGAATCTCTCTCTTGATAATCAGGCAGTTGACTTCGCAACTGTCTTCTTCCTATGTTAGGGGTCGTAGCAGGCGACCCAAAAAAAGGTAAAAGAAGATTAGTAACAGTGCTGGCCATTTTCTGCCGAATGGAAGGTGAAACTGAAGGACAAGCAGATGAAAAAACGGGGTGAGGTAAGGCGGGGGTAGAGATGGCAGAAGAGGTATCAGGAATAATGGATGTGGTACTTGGCAAAATCATAGAGGGGGCATTAGGAGATGTAGAAAACACTGTAGGCAAAATCGTAGAAAACACAGGTGAAACAGAAGTGGTCTGTGGGCCTGGAGGAGGCTGCACCGAAGAAGTAGGAGCCAGCTGAAGAGCAGCTGGTGGGTGCTGTGGAAGAGCCAGAGGCGCAGCTTGTGCAACTAAAGGTTGCGGGGGTGCTGTGGCATTCTGCGCATAGGGGGGTGGTGAAGTTAATAATTGCGACATTAATTGGTCTTTTTCACGCTCTTTTGCTGTCCCTTGCTGAAGAGACGGCAAAACTGGATAACATTTATCTATTGCCATTTTACGTTGCCTGTGCAACTGCTCATGTATCTGTTCTTCCTCATTATCTTTAAACTGCACGGCAGCTTGCATTACTGAAAGTCCCCCTTCTCTCTTATTTTTCTTAGCTAATTTAATTTATTTTTGTTTGGCTTCTTTGCGCCATAAGCGGAAAGAGTCAAACATCGCCGGCCGGGCTTTCTTTTTGAAGAGTTTAACTTCAAGGTTGTCTAAGATTTCAGAATCAAAGCTACCATATTGGGGCCATTTTAAAACACCATCTTTCCTAGTGTATTTAATCCATACCTCGTTGTAAACGATGGGGCCTACCCCATGTTTAACGTATAGCTCGTAAGTCGGAGTTCCAACTGGAGGAACCGGACATGAGTCCTCCAATCGGGAGTCCCTATTATTACTACCAAGACAAAACCAATTCCCGAGTCTAAGACTAGGCATCCTCGCTCTCTAGTCTAGTTCCAAAACTTCAAAGGATTTATCGATTACGATATTTCTCGTGAAAACATGAGTCCTTCGGTTATGGTGCTTGCAAGAACCAAAAAAAACCTTATGTATCTCCAAGATACCACAAAGTAAGTCCAACTAAGGACTGGGAGACGCTCCACTTATACTTAACTGAAAATATCGATGGCTTCACCAGAAGACTCGTCTCAGCGTTTCGCTCTACCGAAAACTTCAAGGGTCCAACATCAGGGCGATAGCCAGGGCAGCAGTCCTTGTAGCCGTCGGGAAGCGGGGAACCTCGCAGTAAAGACCTTCGGACCACGTCGACATGCAGGGGTCGATGAGGTGGTGGGCCCTCCTCCGGAATTTTCACACGAAGCTCCTCACGATCTTCAGGCTGATTGGTACCACTGGAATCGCCCCAAACGCTGGGCGCCAAATGAGGTACTGGGTTTTTAAGGACCGGTACAGAACCGGTAACCCAGCGGTGCCAGGGGATCAACACCCAGAGACCTCGGGTTCTCCTGAGTCAGACCTACAGAAACTTCAGAGTCTTCTAGGTGAAGTCAAAGATTAGTTTATTGGCTGCAACCAAGGTGACAGGGTCCTCGAAGTACAATTCGAGTATATTCAGGAGACTGCACACTTTCACGAAGTTAGGCTTCTCTTCTTATACATAATATTCAGCCTTGGGCAAAACATTCCTTGGATTCGTGGTATTTCATTTATGGTTACTGATTACAAAAGAAAAGCAGAGTCATGATGACATGCACATATTTCACGTCGTGCTGCCCATAACAAATCATCCGGCAAGGCCCAACATTTCATCAGATATCGCTGGACCCCTAATAAAAACGGTCACCTCCCCATCATAAAGCAGGTGAAGAAAAGGAGTGGAGAAAGATGTGAGCGAGATATGGCAGGTGGGCGCGCTGAAATGGTTTTATGGCTGGTCGAGCCTAGATGCTATCTTGCTCGGCCACTGGGAGGGAACTGACCTAACGAGCTCGGCCTGGGGCGATGGTTCTAACTTGTACTGGGGTCAGGAAGAAGTCGATTAAGGAGTATGTGTCCTTGTGGAATCAAATTCAACTGGATTAAGGCCTATGTAAAGGGCAACATGCAGCTAAGGGTTTAGAAGGTAAATGACGATTTCGAGGTGAAATCGTTACTCGAATATGCCGAAAATACATGTACTTGATGTACTCATCATTCTCGGTCTTTTGATACCAAAATCGTCCTATTTCGATGAAGTTTTTATTCTCGGGTACAGTACTTTATATGGATCCAGATTTTTCAGAACCACACCCTGCAGTGCCTCCACCTTCATGTCCGGACATTGAGGGGGCGGGACACATCCCACACCCTACAGAGCCTCTACAATTATGTCCGGTGATTGAGAGGGGTGGGACTAGCGCCTCACCCTCCAGAGCCTCGAGAGAGGCAGGACGTGTACCTCAATCTCCAGAGCCTCTACCTTCATATCTGCAGATTGAGAGGGGCAGGACCCGCAAACCACCCTGCAGAGCCTCCACCTTCATGTCTTTAGATCGAGACGGGCAGGACCAATGCTCGCCCTGCAGAGCCTCCACCTTCATGTCTGCCGATTGAGGGGACGGGACCCGCGCTCGTCCCACAGAGCCTCCACCTTCATGTCTGGAGATCGAGAGGGGTGGAACCCGCGCACGCCCTACAGAATCTCCACCTTCATGTCTGGAGATCGAGAGGGGCGGGACCTGCGCTCGCCCTGCAGAACCTCCAGCTTCATGTCTGCAGATTGAGAGGGTTGGGACCCGCGCTCACACTCCAGAGCCTCCACCTTCATGTCTGGAGATTGAGAGGGGCAGGACCCGTACCTCACTCTCCAGAGCCTCCACCTTCATGCCTGGAGATTGAGAGGGGCAAGACCTGTGCATCACCCTGCAGAGCCTCCACCTTCATGTCTGGAGATCGAAATGGGCAGGACCCACGCTCGCCCTGCAAAACCTCCACCTTGATGCCTGGCGATTGAGAGGAATGGCACCCACACCTCACCCTGCAGAGCCTCCACCTTCATGTCTGTAGATTGAGAGGGCAGGACCAGTGCATGACCCTGCAGAGCCTCCACCTTCATGTCTTGAGATTGAGAGGGGCAGGACCCGCACCTCACCCTGGAGAGCCTCCACCTTGATGTCTGGATGTCGAGCGTGGCAATACCCGTACCTCAACCTCCAGAGCCTCCACCTTCATGTCTGGCAATTCAGGATGTCATGACCCGGGCCTCCCCCCTGCAGAGCCCCACCATTATGTCTAGAGATTGAGAGGGACAGGACCTGCGCTTGCCCTGCAGTGCCTCCACCTTTTTGTCCAGACATTGAGAGGGGCAGGACTCACGCCTCACCCCCCAGAGCCTCAGCCTTCTTGTCTGGTGATCGAGAGAGGCAGGACGTCTACCTTAATCTCTAGAGCCTCTACCTTCTTATCTGGAGATTGAGAGGGTCAGGACCCGCAGCTCACCCTCCAGAGCCTCCACCTTCATATCCAGAGAATGGAAGGAGAGGACCTGCACACCACCCTGCTGAGCCTCCACCTTCATGTCTGGAGATCGAGAGGGGCAGGACCCACGCTCGCCCTGCAGAGCCTCCACCTTCATGTCTGCAGATTGAGGGGGCGGGACCTGCACTCGCCCCACAGAGCCTCCACCTCTATGTCTGGAGATCGAGAGGGGCAGGACCCACGTACGCCCTGCATAGTCTCCACCTTCATGTCTGAAGATCAAGAGGGGCGCGAGCCACGCTCGGCCTGCAGAACCTCCACCTTCATGTCTGCAGATTGAGAGGGGCAGGACCCGCACCTCACCCTGGAGAGGCTCCACCTTCATGTCTGGAGATTGAAAGGGGCAGGACCCACGCTCGCCCTGCATAGCCTCCACCTTCATGCCTGGAGATTGAGGGGGGTGGGACCCACGCTCGTCCTCCAGAGCCTCAACCTTCAAGTCTGGAGATTGTGAGGGTCAGGACCAGCACCTCACCCTGGAGAGCCTCCACCTTCATGTCTGGACATCGAGAGGGGCAATACCCGTACCTCAACCTCGGGAGCCTCCCCCTTAATGTCTGGCAATTGAGAAGGGCATGACCCGGGCCTTCCCCTGCAGAGCCCCTACCTTCATGTCTGGAGATCGAGAGGGGCAGGACCCATGCTCACCCTACAGAGCTTCCACCTTCATGTCTAGAGATTGAGAGGGAGAGGACCCACGCTTGCCCTGCAGTGCTTCCACCTTCATGTCCGGACATTGAGGGGGTGGGACATGTGCCTCACCCTCCAGAGCCTCCACGTGTATGTCCGGTGATTGAGAGGGGCGGGACTCGCTCCTCACCCTCCAAAGCCTCAGCCTTCTTGCCTGGAGATCGAGAGAGGCAGGACGTGTACCTCAATCTCCAGAACCTCTACCTTCATATCTGTAGATTAAGAGGGGCAGGACCCACAGCTCACCATCCAGAGCCTCCACCTTCATATCCAAAGAATGGAGGGACAGGACCTGCACCCCACCCTGCAGAGCCTCCACCTTCATGTCTGCAGATTTAGGGGGCGGGACCCGCGCTCGTCCCACAGAGCCTCCACCTTCCTGTCTGGAGATCGAGAGGGGCGGGACCCGCACACACCCTACAGAGTCTCCACCTTCATGTCGGGAGATCGAGAGGGTGGGATCTGTGCTTGCCCTCCAGAACCTCCACCTTCATGTCTTCAGATTGAGAGGGGCAGGACCCGCACCTCACCCTGACGAGGCTCTACATTCATGTCTGGAGATCAAAAGGGGCAGGACCTGTGCTTGCCCTGCAGAGCCTCCACCTTCATGCCTGGAGATTGAGAGGGCAGGACCAGTGCATCACCCTGCAGAGCCTCCACCTTCATGTCTGGAGATTGAGAGGGGCAGGACCCGCACCTCACGCTGGAGAGCCTCTACCTTCATGTCTGGACGTCGAGAGGGGCAATACCCGTACCTCAACCTCCAGAGCATCCACCTTCATGTCTGGCAATTAAGAAGGTCATGAACCGGGCCTCCCCCTGCAGAGCCCCCACCTTCATGTCTGGAGATTGAGAAGGGCAGGACCCGCGCTTGCCCTGCAGTGCCTCCAGCTTCATGTCCGGACATTGAGAGGGGCGGGACTCGCGCCTCACCCTCCAGAGCCTCAGCCTTCTTGCCTGGAGATTGAGAGAGGCAGGACGTGTACCTCAATCTCTAGAGCTCCTACCTTCATATCTGGAGATTGAGAGGTGCAGGACCCGCAGCTCACCCTCCAGAGCCTCCACCTTCATATCCCGAGAATGGGGGTACAGGACCCGCACCCCACCCTGCAGAGCCTCCACCTTCATGTCTGGAGATCGAGAGGGGCAGGACCTGCGCTCACCCTGCAGAGTCTCTACCTTCATGTCTGCAGATCGAGAGGGGCAGGACCCGCGCTCGCCCCACAGAGCCTCCACTTTTATGTCTGGAGATCGAGAAGGGCGGGACCCGCGCTCGCCCTGCATACCTTCATGTATGGATATCAAGAGGGGCGCGACCCATGCTCGGCCTGCAGAACCTCCTCCTTCATGTCTGCAGATTGAGAGGGGCAGGACCCGCACCTCAACCTGAAGAGGCTCCACCTTCATGTCTAGAGATCAAAAGGGGCAGGACCCACGCTCTTCCTGCCGAGCCTCCACCTTCATGCCTGGAGATTGAGAGGGGTGGGACCCGCGTTCACCCTTCAGAGCCTCTACATTCATGTCTGGAGATTGAGAGGGGCAGGACGAGCACCTCACTCTCCAGAGCCTCCACCTTCTATCTGGAGAATAGAGGTATTGCCAAGCACGCTGGGGTGTTGAAGGATCTTAGAAATACCTTAGACCACCTTGAACAGCAGTTGGAAGTGTTAGACCGTACATTGCTTCAATCCCAACCCCTGGGGATCTAAGAGACGCTTGACCCTGCTCACGGAATTCAGGTGAGATCATCAACACGACTGAAGCGCTAAATGGCTCCACCGCACCTGGCCTAGATGGTTTTACTGGCGATTTCTATAAAATATACAAAGATCTGTTAGCCCTCCGTCAGTTCGAGGTTTACAATGAGGCATTAGAACTTTAAGAACTACCCCCCTCCCTCAGAGAGGTAGTTATAGTACTACTTCCCAAGCCTGGGAAAGACCCTTTGCAGTGCCGATTTTACAGACCGCTATCTTTGTTAAACCTGGATTATAAGATCTTGGCAAAAATGATAGCCTTGAGGCTTTCACTATTATTGGATAGAAAAATCAGGATTCGTGCCCCATAGATCCACCTCCTTAAAATTACATATTTTGTTAGCTGTTTTGCGCAGAATTAGTCCTGGGTCCCGGCCGCAGCAGTACTACTGGACATGGACAAAGCATTTGATTCTTTGGAATGGTCCTTTTCCCTAACAGTTATGCGCAGATGGGCATGCCCGGGGGGTTCATTGACGCCACAACTCTTTTATATAGCGATCTGACTGCCAGGTTACGCTTAAACGGCATTCTATCCAGGTCAGTCAATCAGTCAAATTCACTTCATTTGGGTAATTAAAACCATAAAAGCATACTACATAAGAACAGTTTGAACACTAAAATAGCACAAGCACCAACAAGATACAGTGACATACATCCTAATCATCAATATACAAAAAAAGTTCATAATATGATTGATTAAAAATTATCTAAAATGATTAAAAGTGTTCTAATTCATAACTATCCTTCTCTTTTTCTTTATTGTAATAGCTGCAGTAAAACAGCTGGCTACTCTAAAAATTTCCCAGACATTAGACAAAGCAGGTCTAGCCTGTAAAAATCCTCTGACCCTTAAAGTAGTTCAAATGAACCGTTTCCGAATGCTTGCAAAATAAAACAAAGTGCAATGAGTCCTGGGTAGGAAAATTATCACATGTGCAAGAACCCAGGTCCTCAATCATTTCAATCCCTTTGGTTCAGCGAGAAGTAAGTGCAATTGGTTAAATCTAAACCTCACTAAAAGGAAACAGTGATGATGATTAGTTACTGTGTTTAAATAGGGTTCCATTGCACCCAAAGTTAATAACAATTGATATGCAAGTACCAATGGCTTTCTCAGTTCCCTGGTGTTAGAGGGGCGACCCCAGGGGAGGACAGACTCGGCACCTGACCACCCTGTGACCCACCTCTACTAGGAACACAACCGAGAAATGGCGGGAGATCCTCAGGGGGAGGACCTTGAACCTAGGATCGTACGCGCTGCGCTAACACCACTCGACAAAGGGACACCACACCGTAGGCTTAAGAGAACGTATTCTTTATATCTTCAAGTAAAATGGATCTTTACGATCCTCAGATTCTTATGTACAGGCGAGCAAGAGCTCAAAGAGTCTCGGCAGGGGTAGGGTAGCGGGACAGTCTCAAGGTTCAAAGTCACCTGGGGTGCGTATCCGGCGCACAGCTCTCAATCCTCGAGCCGGGGGATACGGGTAGGTCTGGGGTCCAGCCGGACCAGGATAGTCTCTGAGCCGCGATCGAATCAGCAGGGCTCGAGCAAGGAGGTCGCAGTTCTTACGGTCTTAGGGAGCCGCGATCAGATCAGCAGGGCTCAGGAGTCTCACGGTTGCCGGGGAGCCGCGACAGCGTCAGCAGGGCTCAGGTGGTCTCGGGCAGAAGTCCTTCTCTGCCAGGTAGGAGCCGCTACAGCCGTGGCCATCTTAGGTGCAGGGACATGGGCCTCGGCCTCGGGTACCAGGGAAATGGAGGGAAAGGACGGGGAAGCCCAGTGTCGGGGATGTGGGTCATGGAGGGAGTGGTCGGGTGGATCAGGGCCATGGGGAGCTGCACGGGTCAGGAGGGATTACTATGGGTCAATGAGGACCACGCCACGAGGCTGGGTCCAACACGCGGCCCCCCAGCTGAAGGTCGGGGAGAACTACCCATCCTCTTGGGGGTTCTCTTCGCTGAGGCGGAAGAACCTGGAGAGGCCGTCAGCGTTGGCGTGGTCGGTACCAGGGCGATGTTCTACTGTGAAGTCCATCCCCTGGAGGGAGATTGACCATCGCAGCAGCTTAGGGTTTTCCCCTCTCATCTGCATGAGCCACCGCAAGGGTCGATGGTCTGTTTGGACTGGGAAGTGGGTTCCGAACAGGTAGGGTCGGAGTTTCTTGAGTGCCCAGACTACTGCGAACGCTTCTCGTTTGATGGTGCTCCATCTTTGTTCTCGAGGCAGTAACCTTCTGCTGATGAAGGCTACGGGCTGATCTAGGCCGTCCTCATTGAGCTGGGACAGTACGGCTCCGATGCCATGCTCGGAGGCGTCCGTCTGGACCACAAACTCCTTGGAGTGGTCCGGGGCTCGGAGCACGGGGGCGGAACACACAGTGGCCTTCAAGGCGTCGAACGCCTCTTGGCAGGAGGGGGTCCAGTGCACGCGCTTGGGCTGCTTTTTGGATGTCAGCTCTGTGAGGGGGCCCACCATGCTGCCGTAATTCTTTATAAACCTCCGGTAGTAGCCGGTGAGGCCCAGGAAGGCTCGGACCTCGGTTTGCGTGGTGGGCGGTTCCCAGGCCAGGATGGCATCGATCTTCGGCTGGAGAGGGGCGACCTGCCCGCTTCCGACCTGATGGCCTAGGTAGGTCACTGATCCCTGTCCAATCTGGCACTTGCTGGCTTTCACTGTGAAGCCTGCCTGGCGCAGGGCTAGCGACACCCTCCGAAGGTGCCGGAGGTGCTCATCCCATTGCAAACTGAACACCGCAATATCATCCAAATATGCGGCGCTGAACTCTTCTAGGCCGGCCAGGACTCGGTTCACCAGTCTCTGAAAGGTGGCCGGGGCATTTTTCATCCCGAACGGCATCACTCGAAAGCGATAGTGCCCGTCCGGGATGGAGAAGGCGGACCGCTCCTTGGCTCCCTCTGTGAGCGCAATTTGCCAGTAGCCGCAGGTTAGATGGAAGGTACTCAGGTAGCGAGCAGACCCCAGGCGGTCGATGAGCTCATCTGCACGGGGAATGGGGTGGGCGTCTGCTCGGGTGACTGCGTTGAGCCCCCGATAGTCCACACAAAACCGAAGTTCGGGGACAGACCCAGGGGCCGCGGCTTTCGGGACCAGTACCACTGGGCTGGCCCAGGGACTGTCGGAGGGCTCGACCACTCCTAGGGTGAGCATTTTTGAGACTTCGGCCTGGATTCAGGTCCGGACTCTGTCAGGCACTCGGTAGGCTCGGTGTCGCACCGGCGGGCTGTCTCCGGTGTCCACGTCGTGGACACACCAGTCGGTGATTTTGGGGACCAAGGAAATCAAATCAGGGAACTGCCCCAAGAGCTGGCGGCAGTCCTCGCGCTGCTGAGGAGTGAGGGAGGGAGAGAGGCTCACTCCGTCTACGGAGCCATCCTTCTCTTTGGTACATAGGAGGTCAGGGAGAGGCTCCGTTTCCTCTTCCGCTCCGTCATCAGTGGCCAAGAGCATGCTCAACTCCGTCCGCACGAAGTGAGGCTTGAGGCGGTTCACGGGGAGAACCCGAAGGGGGTTCCGAGGGGACAGGACGTCCACCAAGTAGGTCACTTGGCTTTTCCTCTCCACGACCTTAAAGGGGCCGGTCCATTTGTCTTGGAGGGCGCAGGTTTTTACCGGGGACATCACCCAGACCTGCTGGCCCGGTTGAAACTCGACCAGAGTGGCATTCTGGTCATACCAGCGCTTCATCTCCTCCTGACTTGCTTCGAGGATGGCTTCGGCCAGCACTCGGAATTTCCGTGTCTGGTTTCTGAGGGTGAGAATGTAGCGGAACACATCTGGAGGTGGTTCTCAGGGGGCCACTTCCCATCCCTCCTTGACCAAGCTGAGGGGCCCCCGGACGGGGTGCCCGAACAGCAGCTCAAAAGGGCTGAACCCCAGGGACTTCTGGGGGACCTCCCGGTAGGCGAACAAGAGGCAGGGGAGGAGGACGTCCCACTTGCGCCGGAGGGGCTCTATTAGGCCCATGATCATCCCCTTCAGTGTCTGGTTAAATCGCTCCACTAGGCCATTTCCCTGGGGATGATACGGGTGGTGAATTTGTAGGATACTCCACATTGTTGCCACAGGAACATCATGTATTTGGAGATAAAGTTCATGCCGCGGTCGCTCACGACCTCGCGGGGAAAACCAACTCAGGAAAAGATCCCCATTAATGCTCGGCCCACCACGGGGGCCGTTATGGTGCGGAGGGGGATGGCCTCGGGGTATCGGGTGGCGTGATCCACCAGGACTAGGATGAATCGGTGACCTTGGGAGGTTCTAGGGTCCAGGGGCCCTACTATGTCGATCCCGACCCGCTCAAAGGGGGTACTGACGACGGGGAAGGGTTGGAGGGGAGCCTTGCGTGTTCCTCCACTTTTCCCACTAGCCTGGCACGTGAGACAGGACCTGCAGTGGGCTTCTACATTCGCTCGCATCTTGGGCCAATAGAAGTGCGTAACAAGGCGGTCATAGGTCTTGTCCTGGCCCAAGTGTCCTGCCAGGGGTACATCGTGGGCCAGGCCCAGGAGGAAGTCTCGGAAGCGTAGGGGTACCACCAGCACTCGGGCTGACCCTAGCTTGGCAGACTTCTGCTCACTGTACAGGAGGTCATTCTCCAAATACACGGAATGGGTTCCCTTTTGGTCGCCCGCAGCTTGGGCCGCACGTGGTGCCAGGGATTTTCTTGCATTCTCAGAACCGCTGGCGATACATTTCGGGGGTGAGTCCGTATCTCGTGAGGAGGGCCTCTTTCATATGGCTGTAGGAGGTCTGCACTGAGGACGGCAGATCGAGCAGGGTATCCCTCCCCTCGCTCAGGAATCGACCCCACAACCCAGCTCCCCAATCCTTCTGTGGAACTCGGTGGGAGGTCATGGCGACTTCGTAGGCCTTGAACCATTGCTGGATATCGTCGTTTTTATAGTATTCTCTCACCACATCCTTGGGGATGGACTTTTGGCTCTACCGGGGGAACGCTTTCTCAGTCCCCCGAGGTCCGGTTCTCTTTGCTCCGGGCCTTCAGCTCGATCTCCTTCAGGCCACGCTCGTGCTCCAGCTGGAGTTTCTTGTCTTCATGCTCCCGTTGGAGTTTCTTCTCCTCCAACTCTCCTTGTACTCGTAGCTGCTCTACCGCTAGCCTCTTCTCTGCTAGCTTTAAATCGCACTCAATTTTGAGTTTTGCTAATTCCAGTTCATGATTGCGGTTTCTGTCTCTGTCCGCTAGTTCTTCCGGGGAGAGACCCCCATCTGGTGCGCTGCTCCGTACCGGAGCGCTGCTGCCTACTCTTGGGCTGGGGTCGGGTTCGGTCGGCTGCTCCGCTCCTTCTCCTGATGAGGGAGTGTTTTCCTCGGACTCTACCCAAGCTTGTAGGGCTCTCTGCATGTCTTCCTTCGTATTCAGGCCTGTGGTAGCGATGCCTCGTCCTTTGCAAAATTATTTCAGTTCTTTGTGCGTGTACTCTTCCAGCGCTTCCGCACGGAACGTGGTACTCGCGTCGGCTTCAGTGGAACTCTTGATGTTCTTTTCCGCCATCTTTGGTTGGTAGTGCGTCAGCTGCTTCCTGTACGATCTCTAGATTGTGAACTCGGATCCCGTCGCTTACCACCAATGTTAGAGGGGCGACCCCAGGGGAGGACAGACTCGGCACCTGATCACCCTGTGACCCACCTCTACTAGGAACACAATCGAGAAATGGCGGGAGATCCTCAGGGGGAGGACCTCGAACCTAGGATCGTACGCGCTGCGCTAGCACCACTCGACAAAGGGACACCACACAGTAGGCTTAAGAGAACGTATTCTTTATATCTTCAAGTAAAATGGATCTTTACGATCCGCAGATTCTTATGTACAGGCGAGCAAGGGCTCAAAGAGTCTCGGCAGGGGTAGGGTAGCGGGACAGTCTCAAGGTTCAGAGTCACCTGGGGTGCGTATCCGGCGCACAGCTCTCAATCCTCGAGCCGGGGGATACGGGTAGGTCTGGGGTCCAGCCGGACCAGGATAGTCTCTGAGCCGCGATCGAATCAGCAGGGCTCGAGCAAGGAGGTCGCAGTTCTTACGGTCTTAGGGAGCCGCGATCAGATCAGCAGGGCTCAGGAGTCTCACGGTTGCCGGGGAGCCGCGACAGCGTCAGCAGGGCTCAGGTGGTCTTGGGTAGAAGTCCTTCTCTGCCAGGTAGGAGCCGCGACAGCGTCAACAGGGCTCGGGTGGTTCTTCAGGTTGCAGGGGAGCCGCGACGAAGTCAGCAGGGCTCAGGTGGTTCTCGAGTAGAAGTCCTACTCTGCTCGGTAGGAGCCGTGACGAGGTCAGCAGGGCTCACGTAGTCCAGGATACAACTGGCTTTATCCTCCCAGAGCAACCCTTGATATAGGACTCCTCGTCTTTGATGTCCGGAGTCCTCGCAGGCGGAGGTTTTAGCACCTGGGAGCTGGTTGTTGGGGGGTTCCGCCTCGGCGGCTCCTTTCATCCTTTCAAGTTGGGTCTGGAGGGATCCCAGACACTCAGCAGGCCTGGAGCCAGCCCTCAGGGAGGCCGGATGGGTGATCCAAACCCATCTCTCGAGGGGAGGTGGGACTTGTGATCGAGCTACTCCTCCCTCTTTCGCTCACAGGGAGCGCTCTACCCCCTGGCCGGGTATGGCGCCGAAGGCCGAGGTCGGGCTGGGGCCGGGGTGGCCATCTTAGGTGCAGGGACATGGGGCTCGGCCTCGGGTACCAGGGAAATGGAGGGAGAGGACGGGGAAGCCCAGTGTCGGGGATGTGGGTCATGGAGGGAATGGTCGGGTGGATCAGGGCCATGGGGAGCTGCACGGGTCAGGAGGGTTTACTATGGGTCAATGAGGACCACGCCACGAGGCCGGGTCCAACACCTGGCCTCTCTATCTGTCTGTGACAACTGCAAGTAAGTATTTTTAGACCAGAGCATATCTGCCTTTAAAGGTTTCTCTGGGGAGTTAAATAATTCTGACCTTCCTAACTGAATGGCAAGCCTTTTCACGTAGCTCAACCAGGGGATGCTACTGGCTCGATCAATTGCTATGCAATCAAGAATAATTTTGCGATTTATTCCTAGCTCCGGGTATATCCAAATACCTACCATTTAAGTAGAGGTGCCATTCCAATTCAATCTGACACGAAACACATACCGGTTTCTTGGTGGCTTATATAAGAAGATGTTGATAGTGGCACAGATAGCAGATTTCTTAGGATTTTTTTCCCCACTATTTGGATATCCCTAGCTTCTCTGAATCCCCATATGTCAGAGCCATAGTTTGATATGGCAATGCATTTGACGATATATATATTTAACATTGTGTGCATTGGCTTTGTCCCTAATCTACATGCAAAGTCAAGAACCGCCAGGGTAGATCTGGCCATTACGTTTTTTTTTGCTTTAATTTGTGGTACCCAGATACCCCTTTCATTGAATAAAACACCTAGGTATGTGAATGATATCACCCGTGATATCACATTTCCTTCACAATAGTGCATTTTAGGTTTTCTGTGCTTTAAACCCATAATCATTGTATGAGATTTAGAAAAATTCACGTCTAGGTCCAAAGATTTCATAAAATCTGTGAAGGTAGTTAAAAGATGCTGTAGGATGATCGCTGTTCAGGGTGGCATCATCCGTATATAGGAAAGCAGGAATTAACTGCTCCCCCACATGTAGGATGATCCTACTAGCTCCCACTAAAACGGAGTCAAGATTATTAATATATAAAGTGAATAAAAGTGGGGCTAAAATGCAGCCCTATCTGACTCCTTTTATAATACGGATGCCTTGCGTAAAGTTGCCTTTTTGATCAAATCTCACTGTGGCTGTTAGGTCCCGATGTAAATCAGCCAGAAAATGTACAATATTCTTGTCCAGACCTAATTTTAATAACAATTGCCATAATTTGGATCAATTTGCTCGGTCGAAGGCCGAGGAGAGATCCTTAAATGCCAAGTGAAGTGTCCCTTTCTTCGCAATCGCATATTTCCCGGCCAGTAAAAGCAAGTTTAGACACTGACCCGTGGTGCCTCTCCCTTTCCTAAAATCAGACTGTAAATTTGAAAGAATATTAGTAATATTTAGCCAGTCAGTGAGTTTGCCTAGGACCACTCTTCCTAAAACCTTCGCTGCAGAATCTATCAGTGAGATTGACCTATAGCATAGTGGGTCACCTCTATTTCCCTTTTAAAAAACTCGGACTATACTGACTGGAACCATGATTGAGCCAGGCCAAATTTACAGGCCATATTAAAAACGTTTGCTAATAATTTGGACCATAGTGTTACGTTGGTTTTAAAAAGGTCAGCCAGGACGCTATCCGATCCTGGAGCTTTATTACTTGACATTTGATCAATGGCCACTGCTACTTCTTTATCAGTAAAAACAAAATATAATCCTCAACTACATATGTTGTACTTGAGGATCCACGGTCCCCCTGATCACCATATATATGTTTGAAATGGTTAAATCAATCCTCTTCCGGAATATTAAATTCCAGTGGGCTACCATTGTTATCTGAAAAAAAACGGTTTATTCACAACATTCCAAAACGCAGCAGTATTCTTGATTACATCAATGGACAGTAAGTCGTTGCATGCCTCATGTTTGATTTCCAATTTTCGTGTGTTTATTGCCAGTTAGTCGTTTTTTCTAAGGATATCTATAGAAAGTTTATCTTGTGGTTTATTTCTTAAATTAATCAACAGTTTCTGATGAGCAACTGTGCAATTGTGGTCAAACCACCGCTGTGCTCTATCGGGGAATTCCTTACACATATATGTAAGGGCTCTAGACACCTGATTACATAACATAAGCGGTGAGAGTCTTGTTATCCCTTATCCTATCATCAAGACAGAAATCCATGTCCAATCCCACTTTGGTGACTAGATCCTTACAAAACTCATCTGAAATGACCGTACACCACTGAAGTCTGCGACCCTGATATTTAATTTCAATGGCTAAAGTAGATGCACATCTGTGGGTCTCAGAGTTGAGCCTAATTCCCCCTGCCAATGTCAGATGTATGGGGTTGTGATCGCTAAACTGTGACCACATGGCCGTATATACCATAATATAGGGTTCCAAGGTCGGATTAATAAAAATATAATCAATGGTGGAGTTCATTCCCCTTCCTTTAAAAGATAGGATGTCATCCTTCCCACACAAATCATTGGGATACAGAAGACCAAAATCCGCTAGAGTGGCCTCTAAGAATTCTCCTTGGTGTGTATGTCCGAATTAGAACTCTTAATTATTGGCAGGCCCTAAGTTATCAGTAACGTGGCAATTCTTTAAACATAAATGTATATTAAAATCACCTAAAATAATAATCGAATAAGGTGTGACCTGTTTCTTATTTATTTATTTAATATGAGTTTTATATAGCACTGGCTAGAACCGAAGGTATCAGAGCGCTTTACATAAGGATCGGCGAGTTACACAGTTAAAAACAGTGTTGCACAAGAACATAAGTTACAATAACATAGCAGAAAATAAGGACATGTCCAAATGGGTGTGAAAGGTAGGGGGGAAGGAAAAAGGGGAGGAAAAGGATCGAACCAGGTGGAACCGGCAAGGATGGAGGTGCTTCAAGTGGGACAAAAGGAAAAATCAAAAGGGGGATGAAAATAAATAACGTCAGGAGGCGAGGTGAATGAAAAGGAAGAAGGGAGAAGGGAGACCGCAAGGGGGGTCAGCACAGGGTAAAGGAATTGTCGGGCGACAAAGGGCATAGTTCAACAGCAAGTGAGGCGGACGGGTCATTCAAGATGGATGACCCGGGAAATGAGCACTGTATACAAAGTCACAAAATGGCAGGGCAACTAACGAGAACCAATTTGCAAAACAACATGGGCGCTGGAATAAAGGAGCAGAGCAGAGGGGGGCAACCACAGGAGCAAGGAGGGAAAGGGATTGGGGGACCACCAAAACCCCAACGAGTCAATTAGATGAGCAAACGCTCAGGGTTACTGGGCAGCAGAGTCGTCGAGGATGTTGACACACTGTCTGTTCAAAGGCACAGGCTCTGGGTCATGAGGGCAGCAGTGCCCCTCAGGCTGCACGCCGAATGTCTGTGGAAGTCTGCCTGGGTGCCAGAGATGCAGTCCAGGAAGGCGCACCCCCCAGGCTCAGATAGCAAAGAAAAGCCCGGGGGCGTCACACTGTAGTGTCGAGATTCCGCCCCGAAACTGGACCCGTACCTGGCAATATGACACGCAGGTCCCGGTCCTCCCACAGGAAGCGAAGCAGGAGGGTAGGCTGCGGGGAAGTGGCAAAAGTCGATCCCGGATAGCATCGGGTTGGGAGACCTCATCCCAGTTTTTGCAACAGTGAGCCGGTGTAACGCCCCCAGGCATCAGCACCGCCGAGAAAGGGCTCAGACGATGGCCGGTCATCACCGAAGCGTCGGTAGGCAGGGGGAGGAAAGGCAACAGCAGCTGAGAAAAACGCAGAGCAACCATGCCAGATGCCCGGCTGGGTAGGTGACGGCCAGAGAGGTGAGCCGGAGCCAATCTCCCCTTCAGCCGTCGATGCGGCTCCACCGGACATCTGCCATGCTGCACGGGCTCTGCCGGACAGGGAAATGGCTCAGATCCAACTCGTAGAGCAAGAATCCAGAAGAGGAGGCAGGAGAGCCTTTATAAGACTCTAAAAGTCGATTAAGGGTATACAGATGCTCGATAGCAGAGATTCTGTAAAATGAATTTCAGGAATTAACAATTAGTACATTGGCTGAGTTAATAGGCGTGATTTCAACTACTTGACAATTTACTGACCCGGGATCCAATTTAAGGTGGTTACCTGAGACCTTCAATGAAATCAGTGTTATTAATCCACCTATGGTCTACCAGCTATAGATGGCATTGCAGGTTCAAAGTAAGTTGTGTAACCATCCAGCCAGATAATATTATGAAATTCCCATGATTCTTGAAGCCCAATTACATCATGCTCCCTTAATAAACCATTCCACATAGGATCATCCATTTTATTTCTTTGCCCTACCCACCTTGATTCATCAACACGGGTCGGGTTATTTGCGTGCTCCCTGCGATTACCAGCTTCCTGCCATTGTATGGGGGAACAGATGGTTAGTCAGTAATTAATATCCAATTGACTGAACGTGGTGAATCTATTTACTAATTTCAACCGCAACTGCACTTCTACATTATGAATCTCAGTTGTTATAGTACCCACAGCAGTTGTGAGGTAGGACCATTAATAAAAAAGGTGTCTGTGTGCCAAGTTTCTTGCAATAAAATGAGTGTGCAATTCTGTATCATTTGAAGCCATGCCTTACTGTGTAGCTTATTTTAAACCCCTGCAACATTCCATGACATAATTGTTAGGAATCCCTGTAATGGATAACCAATTGGTTTGATGACAACATAACTAGTTAGAGGGGTAGTATGATTACAATCCATCAATTGTGCTACATCCTCACAGAGTCAATCAATTTCACTACAACTTCTTAGAGGGGCAAACCTATTTGGCATGGTCGGTATCAAGCTCTTGACCGTGCTGTGGAAATTTCTACCAGTTGTTTGAAGGGGCTCATTTCTTGGTCTATAAAAATAGCCAAATGGAACAGCAGTGATGATGTCGTCAGGACAGTTAAATGGCTAAACATGTTTTGCTGATATTTCTTCCAACAGAGAATCCCACCCCTTCCAGTCCGCGGATGTTCACATCAACACAATCCCCTTTGCATGATTTTTCCATTCTACCCACCCAGCTCACTTTTCTTAACATAATTATTTCCTGGGAGAGAGTACTTGTACTACAATGAGAATTTGTGGAAAACCAATGTACAACCCCATTCTTTAAAGACCCCCAAGATTCTATGGAATTGTCAATCATTTTCTGGACTTTTTTAGAACAATAAAATAGGGGGTAGGCGGGGGGGGGTAGATTGAGAGAAACCTCGCCAGCCTCATGGACGCTGAAGTCCTTCTGTTTCTGGATAATATTTATTCTGTAAAGTATTTTGTGGGTTATTATCCCTTAGTTTTGCGACAGAATGTGCTCTAGGTGCTTCCTCTATATGGCTCACCAGTGTTGGGTGAATTTTTCCGGTTTATATTTCTGCCATGGGAATATGACCAATTTGCATTCTCTCATCCGAGTTGCTACTAGGCATTACCTTATGGGATGTCTTTGGTGAGAGTAACTTTGTAACCAGTTCAGTTAGATCAGAAATGTCTTTTTGTACTAATTTGATTTCTGGTATGACTCGTCTTTCAGTTTATCAATTTTTCCATGTAGTTTTTTAAACAAAGTATCAATGCCTTGCATATAGTTTGTCGATTCTCCTGCCCCCATTTCTTTTACATCCAGTTTAGCTTTTTTTCCTTTTTTTGCTTAGTTTTCTGATTTGCATTTCGGGAGCTTACTTTCATATTTGCTGGGTGCTGTTTACTCTTTTTTGCTGGTGGAGAAATCAATTCAGAATTATCTGATAGAATTGATATGTCAAGCGGGAGTAATCATGCACCAGGGCCCAATCTTGTGGGGCAGGCTAAATTAATTATATTGGATCTGTTGGCCTCCTTACTTTTACTTTTGCTTTTACTTGTGTCCTGAACTCCACATTCAGAGGCAGGTTCCGCAGGGTCTTCCAAGGCTGTCTTTGCCTCTTTTTGGGCTGCATTCAGCGCCATGTTTGTAACTGTCTGCACATTGTGATTTGTCATCTCAAGTCCAAGCGCCAGGATACCCGTTGGGTGACAGCCATTGCGCTATATAAGAGCACCAATACATACATACATACATACATACTGCCAATCATTCCTCCACTTGTACTATCTCGTTATTAATAAGGCCCTTGGCACTTCAAATAGTTAGTAATTGGCACATTTTTACCCACAGAATTCCCTTTGCCTGGTGTCAGTTTTCTTTTGCCCGTTCTCTCAAGAATTCTTCAGTGATTGTTGTATAATAATATAACAGGTTCCTTAATCCAGTTTCCGAATCGTAAGATTAAGAGATGTGGCCCAGCCCGGTCTCCTTTGGTCTTGGACGGGCGCGGCCCGGGCACAACGGCGTGCGTCCCACGCTGTGGGAGTCCTGGCCGGTATTTAGGCACCTCCTGACGTTGGCGGCAAGTGCACCGCTTGGCAGATTGAGAACTGTAGTCCCTGTGGTCCCTCTCCCTGTGGGAAGAAACTGACAGAAAAACGGGTCGGCAGCAACAGGTAACAGTAAGAGTTCAGCACCCGCGCTGCTGGAGCCCTGGCTGGTATTTTGGCGCCTCCCACCTCATAGGATGACTTTGGCGGTGAGCGCGCCGCTTGGGAACTGTAGTCCCTGTGGTCCCTCTCCCCGGCTGGGAGAAACTGACAGGAGAACGGGCCAGATCAACAGGTAACAGGCTCCCGCTCGTACTCGACTCATCCCTCACCATGAACTGACAGGTCAACACCGTCACCTCCAGCTGCTTCAATACCCTCCGCATCCTACGCAAGACCTTCAAATGGATCCCCCCCAGACTCAAAAAAGACAGTCACCCACACACTCATAACCAGCAGACTGGACTATAGAAACGCACTCCGGCATTGACAAGTCCCTACTCTGCAACCTCCAGACATTACAGAACTCCCCCGCCAGACTTGTCCTCTACATCCCTGGCACAAACACATGAGCCAACACTTACGAAGACTCCACTGGCTCCTCATGGAGAAAAGAGTCACCTTCTAAGTCCTCACTCATGCTGACAAATGCCTACACAACAACGGACCCAAATACCTCAACGACAGAATCAACTTCCACGTACCCAAAATAATCCTCTGATCTTCCAAACACGCACTGGCGGAAACCCTGCGCATCCACAGAGCTTGAGCAGGAGAAGATCCTTCTCCCACAATACAGCCAAGACCTGGAATGAGCTACCGGCAGACATCAGATGTGCCACCTCCCTGAACACCTGCAGGAAGACGCTCAAGACATGGGTCTTTGGCTAACAGATCTGCGGACCCCCCCCTGCGCCTTGAGACCCTCATGGGTGAGTAGCACGCTTACAATTCCCTGATTGATTGATTGAGTTATCTTCATGTGATGATTGTTACTCTTCTGCAATGCTTGAGGTAGTGGGGCAACGCTCTTCTGCCTCTACCATTAACAGCTCCAAGGGTCGCAAGGCGGTCTTCTCACACAGGTCAGCAACGTGTCTCGATGCAACCTGCCAGACTTCACCACCAGGTACAGGCGATCGTGGCGCCTCACTCATCGACTCCACAGCTCCTCCACATCCCACTCCAGACGCAGGTCCAGCAAGGCAACCAGGCTCCAGACGCAGATCCAGCGAGGCACCCAGGCCCCAGAAGCAGGTCCAGCGAGGCATCCTGGCTCCAGGTGAAGGTCCAGCGAGGCATCCAGGCTCCAGATGCAGGTCCAGCGAGGCATCCAGGCTTCAAACGCAGGTCCAGCGAGGCATTAAGGCTCTCATCCTGGTCATCCTGGATGCTGGCTGGCTTGCAGGGGTTGTTGATATGTGCTGCACTTGGCCCTGGCTGCGCTATTCTGTATTTTATTGGTTGTTATGCCTATTTTATATTAGAGGTTAACTGATAGGCTATTTTTTGCATTAGAGGCAAAAAAAACTCGCTTTGGGCTGACTAACGTGAGTTTTTTTGCTGCTAATGGGCTATCGATGGTTATCGCCCGCTAACACCGGATTTCCTATCACCATCGTGCTGATGTAAAAGGCAGTTTTTACCGCCGTTCCCTGTTACTATCGCCATGTAGCGACGGCTTGTTAATACACCGCTAACATGGCGATAGTTTTCATTGTTAGGCGGTGATAAAAAAACTGCCACAAACTGGCGATTGCGATTTCAATCGCCGGTCCTTGAGAATATCCCCCTCAACGTGTAAACCAATGACACAATCTTTTTTAAGTTTCTAACAAGTATTTTTGTACGTTTCTGCTTTCTGTTACAATCTTTTTGTCTTTGAGTGTATTCATAACTCTTGAGGGTCGAGCAGAAAACTAGCATTTTTATCACAGCTTTTAATTTTGAGTAGCACACATCCTCTGTGGGTCAGCGGAGAGGGAGACTTCATTCTGACCTTATTTTTTTTGCATGTTTGGCGTTTCCCTGCTGTTGTCTGTTCTCTAAAGCATAGCTCTACCGCGGTATATTTTTCTGCTACACAACTGGAATAAAGACTCAATCACAATGTTCACATGCATGCTCAGATGGGGAAACTACTGCTAAAAGAAGCGATGATGCATTCAATGCCTATAGGCAGTTTACACGTATAATAATATTTATTTTTCTAAAAGAAAAGATAATCTTTTGTTAAAAATGGTGCAAACTGTTTTGTCTTATTTAATCTGCTTACTTGATTGAAAAGAAAAATACTGATGCATTCTCTCGTTTTCTAATGCAGTAAATGCAGCAAAAATAGTTCAAAATCATTAGGCACCATTTATGTTTACTCTGATGCCGTCCTTTACTGCGAGGCGAATCCGGTTTGCCCCATTTCATATCACATAAGTAGCAACAAGCATGCGCAATGCAATAGGTCTCGCATTAATTAGTTAATGGAGAGTTATTGGTTTTGTAAATGGAAAAGAAATGTGTTGTCTGCCTGTCTTTATTTTGTTATTTATTGACTTTTGTAGCAATGGTGGCATGCCGCGCTTTAGATTTAGACGTTTAAAGCTCAAGCGGGGCGTGCCGACACTCCAACAAACATCAATAAAAATGTTGTCTGCTGCTGTCTTTTTTCGTATTTATTTACTATTGTTCCAATCCCAGCAAACTGCGCTCAGCTTAATATGTGTATAAGTAAAGTGTGGTGTACTGCGACTGCTAAAAAAGCAAAAAATGGAAAATAAATCATTTCACATCAGCAAGTTAAGTGTCTCGACTTCTTCTGATCCTATTAAAATCTTTGCATCACTTCACATTTCCTAATCACAACAAATTGTGCTTTCATTTGTACTTTCCTAACAGCTGATATAATTTGAAATATTTGTCCATTCATTTACAGGCATTTAAATGTTGTTAGTTTGAAAAAATGACATTCTACAGGCTATTTATTCACACTCCCTACACCTAAGGAAAATTGTCAGATATTTCACCACACAAATAGCCCCAAAAGAATGACCTCACTGTCAGTTTACTTCACCTTTGAGCACTGACTGTGATGTCAGTTTAAGTTAGGCTCCAGGTCTGTCGGGCCAGAGGTGTGCCTCTGCAACACTTGGCCTCATCATAGCAGTGCGCGTAGATCTGCGAGCCCCACTTAGCCTCTGTATGCTGAGGGCAGCGGTGTGCCTCTACAACACTTGGCCTCATCATCGCAGTGCGCGTAGATCTGCGAGCTCCTCTTAGCCTCTGTATGCTGGGGGCAGCGGTGTGCCTCTACAGCACTTGGCCTCATCATAGCAGTGCGCGCAGATCTGCGAGCTCCTCTTAGCCTCTGTATGCTGGGGGCAGCGGTGTGCCTCTACAACACTTGGCCTCATCATAGCAGTGCGTGCAGATCTGCGAGCTCCTCTTAGCCTCTGTATGCTGGGGGCAGCGGTGTGCCTCTACAATACTTGGCCTCTTCATAGCAGTGCGCGCAGATCTGCGAACTCCTCTTAGCCTCTGTATGCTGGGGGCAGCGGTTTGCTTCTACAACACTTGGCCTCATCATAGCAGTGCGTGCAGATCTGCGAGCTCCTCTTAGCCTCTGTATGCTGGGGGCAGCGGTGTGCCTCTACAACACTTGGCCTCATCATAGCAGTACGCGCAGATCTGCGAGCTCCTCTTAGCCTCTATATGCTGGGGGCAGCGGTGTGCCTCTACAACACTTGGCCTCATCATAGCAGTGCGCGCAGATCTGCGAGCTCCTCGTAGCCTCTGTATGCTGGGGGCAGCGGTGTGCCTCTACAACACTTGGCCTCATCATAGCAGTGCGCGCAGATCTGCGAGCTCCTCTTAGGCTCTGTATGCTGGGGGCAGCGGTGTGCCTCTACAACACTTGGCCTCATCATAGCAGTGCGCGCGGATCTACGAGCTCCTCTTAGCCTCTGTATGCTGGGGGCAGCGGTGTGCCTCTACAACACTTGGCCTCATCATAGCAGTGCGCGCAGATCTGCGAGCTCCTCTTAGCCTCTGTATGCTGGGGGCAGCGGTGTGCCTCTACAACACTTGGCCTCATCATAGCAGTGCGCGTAGATCTGCGAGCTCCTATTGGCCTCTGGATGCTGGGGGCAGCGGTGTGCCTCTACAACACTTGGCCTCATCATAGCAGTGCACGTAGATCTGCGAGCTCCTCTTAGCCTCTGTATGCTGGGGGCAGCGGTGTGCCTCTACAACACTCGGCCTCATCATAGCAGTGCGCGCAGATCTGCGAGCTCCTCTTAGCCTCTGTATGCTGGGGGCAGCGGTGTGCCTCTGCAACACTTGGCCTCATTATAACAGTGCGCGCAGATCTGCGAGCACCTCTTAGCCTCTGTATGCTGGGGGCAGCGGTGTGCCTCTGCAACACTTGGCCTCATCATAGCAGTGTGCGCAGATCTGCGAGCTCCTCTTAGCCTCTGTATGCTGGGGGCAGCGGTGTGCCTCTACAACACTTGGCCTCATCATAGCAGTGCACGCAGATCTGCGAGCTCCTCTTAGCCTCTGTATGCTGGGGGCAGCGGTGTGCCTCTACAACACTTGGCCTCATCATAGCAGTGCGCGTAGATCTGCGAGCTCCTATTGGCCTCTGGATGCTGGGGGCAGCGGTGTGCCTCTACAACACTTGGCCTCATCATAGCAGTGCACGTAGATCTGCGAGCTCCTCTTAGCCTCTGTATGCTGGGGGCAGCGGTGTGCCTCTACAACACTCGGCCTCATCATAGCAGTGCGCGCAGATCTGTGAGCTCCTCTTAGCCTCTGTATGCTGGGGGCAGCGGTGTGCCTCTGCAACACTTGGCCTCATTATAACAGTGCGCGCAGATCTGCGAGCACCTCTTAGCCTCTGTATGCTGGGGGCAGCGGTGTGCCTCTGCAACACTTGGCCTCATCATAGCAGTGTGCGCAGATCTGCGAGCTCCTCTTAGCCTCTGTATGCTGGGGGCAGCGGTGTGCCTCTACAACACTTGGCCTCATCATAGCAGTGTGCGCAGATCTGCGAGCTCCTCTTAGCCTCTGTATGCTGGGGGCAGCGGTGTGCCTCTACAACACTTGGCCTCATCATAGCAGTGCGCGTAGATCTGCGAGCTCCTCTTAGCCTCTGTATGCTGCGGGCAGCGGTGTGCCTCTACTACACTTGGCCTCATCATCGCAGTGAGCGTAGATCTGCGAGCTCCTCTTAGCCTCTGTATGCTGGGGGCAGCGGTGTGCCTCTACAGCACTTGGCCTCATCATAGCAGTGCGCGCAGATCTGCGAGCTCCTCTTAGCCTCTGGATGCTGGGGGCAGCGGTGTGCCTCTACAACACTTGGCCTCATCATAGCAGTGCGTGCAGATCTGCGAGCTCCTCTTAGCCTCTGTATGCTGGGGGCAGCGGTGTGCCTCTACAATACTTGGCCTCTTCATAGCAGTGCGCGCAGATCTGCAAACTCCTCTTAGCCTCTGTATGCTGGGGGCAGCGGTTTGCTTCTACAACACTTGGCCTCATCATAGCAGTGCGTGCAGATCTGCGAGCTCCTCTTAGCCTCTGTATGCTGGGGGCAGCGGTGTGCCTCTACAACACTTGGCCTCATCATAGCAGTACGCGCAGATCTGCGAGCTCCTCTTAGCCTCTATATGCTGGGGGCAGCGGTGTGCCTCTACAACACTTGGCCTCATCATAGCAGTGCGCGCAGATCTCCGAGCTCCTCTTAGCCTCTGTATGCTGGGGGCAGCGGTGTGCCTCTACAACACTTGGCCTCATCATAGCAGTGCGCGTAGATCTGCAAGCTCCTCTTAGCCTCTGTATGCTGGGGGCAGCGGTGTGCCTCTACAACACTTGGCCTCATCATAGCAGTGCGCGCAGATCTACGAGCTCCTCTTAGCCTCTGTATGCTGGGGGCAGCGGTGTGCCTCTACAACACTTGGCCTCATCATAGCAGTGCGCGCAGATCTGCGAGCTCCTCTTAGCCTCTGTATGCTGGGGGCAGCGGTGTGCCTCTACAACACTTGGCCTCATCATAGCAGTGCGCGTAGATCTGCGAGCTCCTATTGGCCTCTGGATGCTGGGGGCAGCGGTGTGCCTCTACAACACTTGGCCTCATCATAGCAGTGCACGTAGATCTGCGAGCTCCTCTTAGCCTCTGTATGCTGGGGGCAGCGGTGTGCCTCTACAACACTCGGCCTCATCATAGCAGTGCGCGCAGATCTGCGAGCTCCTCTTAGCCTCTGTATGCTGGGGGCAGCGGGGTGCCTCTACAACACTTGGCCTCATCATAGCAGTGCGCGTAGATCTGCGAGCTCCTCTTAGCCTCTGTATGCTGGGGGCAGCGGTGTGCCTCTGCAACACTTGGCCTCATTATAACAGTGCGCGCAGATCTGCGAGCACCTCTTAGCCTCTGTATGCTGGGGGCAGCGGTGTGCCTCTGCAACACTTGGCCTCATCATAGCAGTGTGCGCAGATCTGCGAGCTCCTCTTAGCCTCTGTATGCTGGGGGCAGCGGTGTGCCTCTACAACACTTGGCCTCATCATAGCAGTGCGCGCAGATCTGCGAGCTCCTCTTAGCCTCTGGATGCTGGGGGCAGCGGTGTGCCTCTACAACACTTGGCCTCATCATAGCAGTGCGTGCAGATCTGCGAGCTCCTCTTAGCCTCTGTATGCTGGGGGCAGCGGTGTGCCTCTACAACACTTGGCCTCATCATAGCAGTGCGCGCAGATCTGCGAGCTCCTCTTAGCCTCTGTATGCTGGGGGCAGCGGTGTGCCTCTACAACACTTGGCCTCATCATAGCAGTGCGCGCAGATCTGCGAGCTCCTCTTAGCCTCTGGATGCTGGGGGCAGCGGTGTGCCTCTACAACACTTGGCCTCATCATAGCAGTGTGCGCAGATCTGCGAGCTCCTCTTAGCCTCTGTATGCTGGGGGCAGCGGTGTGCCTCTACAACACTTGGCCTCATCATAGCAGTGCGCGCAGATCTGCGAGCTCCTCTTAGCCTCTGTATGCTGGGGGCAGCGGTGTGCCTCTACAACACTTGGCCTCATCATAGCAGTGCGCGTAGATCTGCGAGCTCCTATTGGCCTCTGGATGCTGGGGGCAGCGGTGTGCCTCTACAACACTTGGCCTCATCATAGCAGTGCACGTAGATCTGCGAGCTCCTCTTAGCCTCTGTATGCTGGGGGCAGCGGTGTGCCTCTACAACACTCGGCCTCATCATAGCAGTGCGGGCAGATCTGTGAGCTCCTCTTAGCCTCTGTATGCTGGGGGCAGCGGTGTGCCTCTGCAACACTTGGCCTCATTATAACAGTGCGCGCAGATCTGCGAGCACCTCTTAGCCTCTGTATGCTGGGGGCAGCGGTGTGCCTCTGCAACACTTGGCCTCATCATAGCAGTGTGCGCAGATCTGCGAGCTCCTCTTAGCCTCTGTATGCTGGGGGCAGCGGTGTGCCTCTACAACACTTGGCCTCATCATAGCAGTGTGCGCAGATCTGCGAGCTCCTCTTAGCCTCTGTATGCTGGGGGCAGCGGTGTGCCTCTACAACACTTGGCCTCATCATAGCAGTGCGCGTAGATCTGCGAGCTCCTCTTAGCCTCTGTATGCTGCGGGCAGCGGTGTGCCTCTACTACACTTGGCCTCATCATCGCAGTGCGCGTAGATCTGCGAGCTCCTCTTAGCCTCTGTATGCTGGGGGCAGCGGTGTGCCTCTACAGCACTTGGCCTCATCATAGCAGTGCGCGCAGATCTGCGAGCTCCTCTTAGCCTCTGGATGCTGGGGGCAGCGGTGTGCCTCTACAGCACTTGGCCTCATCATAGCAGTGCGTGCAGATCTGCGAGCTCCTCTTAGCCTCTGTATGCTGGGGGCAGCGGTGTGCCTCTACAATACTTGGCCTCTTCATAGCAGTGCGCGCAGATCTGCGAACTCCTCTTAGCCTCTGTATGCTGGGGGCAGCGGTTTGCTTCTACCACACTTGGCCTCATCATAGCAGTGCGTGCAGATCTGCGAGCTCCTCTTAGCCTCTGTATGCTGGGGGCAGCGGTGTGCCTCTACAACACTTGGCCTCATCATAGCAGTGCGCGCAGATCTACGAGCTCCTCTTAGCCTCTGTATGCTGGGGGCAGCGGTGTGCCTCTACAACACTTGGCCTCATCATAGCAGTGCGCGCAGATCTGCGAGCTCCTCTTAGCCTCTGTATGCTGGGGGCAGCGGTGTGCCTCTACAACACTTGGCCTCATCATAGCAGTGCGCGTAGATCTGCGAGCTCCTATTGGCCTCTGGATGCTGGGGGCAGCGGTGTGCCTCTACAACACTTGGCCTCATCATAGCAGTGCACGTAGATCTGCGAGCTCCTCTTAGCCTCTGTATGCTGGGGGCAGCGGTGTGCCTCTACAACACTCGGCCTCATCATAGCAGTGCGCGCAGATCTGCGAGCTCCTCTTAGCCTCTGTATGCTGGGGGCAGCGGGGTGCCTCTACAACACTTGGCCTCATCATAGCAGTGCGCGTAGATCTGCGAGCTCCTCTTAGCCTCTGTATGCTGGGGGCAGCGGTGTGCCTCTGCAACACTTGGCCTCATTATAACAGTGCGCGCAGATCTGCGAGCACCTCTTAGCCTCTGTATGCTGGGGGCAGCGGTGTGCCTCTGCAACACTTGGCCTCATCATAGCAGTGTGCGCAGATCTGCGAGCTCCTCTTAGCCTCTGTATGCTGGGGGCAGCGGTGTGCCTCTACAACACTTGGCCTCATCATAGCAGTGCGCGCAGATCTGCGAGCTCCTCTTAGCCTCTGGATGCTGGGGGCAGCGGTGTGCCTCTACAACACTTGGCCTCATCATAGCAGTGCGTGCAGATCTGCGAGCTCCTCTTAGCCTCTGTATGCTGGGGGCAGCGGTGTGCCTCTACAATACTTGGCCTCTTCATAGCAGTGCGCGCAGATCTGCGAGCTCCTCTTAGCCTCTGTATACTGGGGGCAGCGGTGTGCTTCTACAACACTTGGCCTCATCATAGCAGTGCGTGCAGATCTGCGAGCTCCTCTTAGCCTCTGTATGCTGGGGGCAGCGGTGTGCCTCTACAACACTTGGCCTCATCATAGCAGTACACGCAGATCTGCGAGCTCCTCTTAGCCTCTGTATGCTGGGGGCAGCAGTGTGCCTCTACAACACTTGGCCTCATCATAGCAGTGCGCTCAGATCTGCGAGCTCCTCTTGGCCTCTGGATGCTGGGGGCAGCGTGCACTGCGCTCACAGCCACTGCATGCAGCTCGCGGATCATGTGCATTATAGCGGTGCTTCATGTGGCATCTGAGGAGGCGCTATAATGTGTGACTTTGCATTTCAGTGCAGTGATGCGCACCACCACACTGAAATGCGCTGGACAAATGCGTGCGTGCTACTGGGCAGAGCTCCAGGCTCTTATAATTTATTTAGGAAAATTAATGTTGTGCACACGTTTAAATAGGCTCCTCCCTAGTTACTCTAATGAAAAACGTACCTCGCTTTGTGTACACAGGGGGGTCGAGTTATAAACCAGTGTAAACAACGAAGCCATAGTTGTTCTACATGCAGCAAACAACCACTGACAAAGCCAATCGTCCTGGCTTGTTGTAGATGTAATGTCACTTGTTGTATCATCTATCTGGATGCAATGACAAAGACAGCAAAATACCAGGTGGGCGGCACACTAGGCTAAGCACAGGTTTATAGCTTGAGTGCTTTTAAGCCACCACTTAATTACATCTGCCTTCTCGACATGCCAGCGTGCAGCGTTTTCATCGAAGGCATCTGAGCAGGGCAGGATTGGCCATAGCGGGCACCGGGCATTTTTACCTGGTGGCCCCCCAGGGTGGGGGATGGTTTTTGGTCCCTGAGGGGCTGTTTTTGTTACCGGGGGTCGGCAATATCTGCCTCCTGTAACAAAATTGTCAAAAACCGGCCCTAGCAAACAGCACAGCCGCGCCCCCCTCCCCTCCCAGGAGGGCCGGTCCAAAAGTTTGCCAGGGCCGGTTTCTGTTCCCAATCCAGCCTTGCATCTGAGGACAGGTCGTGGCGTACATATGGAGCTAAAGTACATAGACCCCAATTAGACAATCCCAATATAAGCAGACATTAATTGGTGTGACATATAAGAGGTTTAAAAAATAAAAAAAGGAAGGCCAAAGTGGAACAGAATACAATACTTTTGTGGTGAGGAGGCAAAGGGGGCGGACTCGGAGCTTGCTGGGTCTGGGCTCGACCGTTCTCAGACAGGCTATATTATGTAGCACTCTGATACGGATGAATCCTCCCTATACACAGCTGATAGAGTGCTGCCGGAGCACTACTGGGGGAAGGTATGTGAACCTGGAAATGGGATTGCCGGTGAAATCGGAAGTGGGACTAGGGAAAGGTTAAGGAAGCACCTCCAGGAAAAGCAATATTTACAAAAGTGTACCAAACCACTACTTTGTGTGATTCATGCATACCCACAATCCTTTGTACTATACAGCATACTTGTTTTATGTTCCTGTGCGTCAATCGGTGACCCGCCACTCTGATAAATACAGCTTACAATTTTTTAAACAAGGAGTCCCTAAGCATGACATACCAACAGCTCCAGCGGAATGAAACTGTAGTTGGTCGGTGCTGCTTCTGATAAAAACGGAAGTGATGCATTGGACCAACAACCAATAGGGAGGCCGGAAATCGTAAATAAGCCAATTGCAATCAGCAGGCAATCAGCAGGCGAGATTACCCTCGCTATACAGATTACTAGATGTCTCGAAGAGACAGCACATGCGCCCTGCCTACGCGAGACCTAAAAATGGACTAAATTGATTCAGTCCCCCATTTTGCCCCGTATAGAAGTTTTATTTAATTTAGCAATTAAGTTCTTATCTGCGGAACTGTGTATTTTAATCTGCTTCAATCATTTTACACCGTTGTGTGGTTCTTGTAGATTCACTTCCACTCTTTGTGCCTCTCCATTTTCCTAAATTAGTAGTAATGTAATGTAATGTAAGAGACATTTCTACCGCGCAGCTTTCACTCCAAGGAGTATCTTGGCGCATCTTGGTGATAAATAAGATAAGCTACAACATGATGTAGTAAAATAAAAGAACATATTGTGACTGCAGGTAGTATAGTGAGGGCTGTGCCTTATTTGCGCACATTGCTATGTTAGCATAGGCTTATTAGAAGTTTAAACGCCATTTTACCTTTTGCTGCTTTTGCTGCTTTTGCACACGACACCATATAGCTGTTATTGTAAGTTAGGCGGCGTGAATTGATTCACATTAGAATGACTTGTTTTCTGCATCCCTAGACTAACATCGTGATCTTAGTCTGCACAGTGAGTGCTAAAGCCTCCAAGGTTATCATAACACTGTAGCTGTTGTTCGGGCTGGTCGGCTCCCGTTTTAGACATAACATACAGGCAGCCGCAACCAACTGTGATTCCGGCGCCTTTAATATTACACTGTAGGCAGGATTTCCGGCACTTGGAAGAAATACGATTCCCAGAGAGAAAGAGCTGTTGCAGATCCTGATTTGATTCATTCCTGCTGATCTTGGAGGTATGGGGTCCCCTATTCAAGCCTAAGTGACCTTCCATAGTTTATAAAACATAGTTCCTAGCTAGGGAGGGTGGAATACTAGGCATTATAAAACCTGTTTCCATTATCATTATAATATGATTTCTCCTTTTGTGTTTTATGAAATTGAAACAATGCTGATCATAATATTTCTAATCATATGTTTGCTTGTGTTAGCAAAAATACTGCATCTTAGAGCACGTCGTTAAAATAAATATTTAAAACTTTCTCGTGTCTCTTTTTATTGTGGACTGGTATAAGAATAAAACGAAAGAGTGTTCTTGATTCCCACCATTCCTGAGAGTAACCTAAGTCGCATGTTCTGGTTTGTCTAATCATTGGTTCCTTTGCTATAGGACGAAGAGCTAATGTGACACTGATGCTAGTCGGTTAGGGGTTCTAAGTACTGAGGTGAGTTTTTTGGTACACCACAATTCCCTGAGGTCTTGGGTCTCTGTGCACAGTTCTGTGTATGAGCAGAATCCCTGCAACAAGATCACGTTGATGGGACCAACTTATGAGCGAGTCCCGCTTCATCGAGACATAGATTTTACCAGGGATGACTCTCCCTTTGAAGTCAATTGTGCCCCAGAAATAAGCCAGCAACTCAATAGTCATTTCACATTAACCTTTTGGTCTAATGTCTTGCTTCAACAGGGTGAGTTTTCCCAGTAGATTACGCTCATAAAATATTTTGGGAACTAGCGTTACCTTGGCCCCAGAGTAAAAGAGGATTGGGTGGTTGCATTGATCAAAACTAGCTCCTGAGGGCCATCACTAGCATTCTCCTTTTTATCACCTGAACTGTCTTGGCGTATAATATCAACACACGCTTTTGAATGCTCGTAACTTTTGGCTATAGTCGGCACTTCTTGAAGCGATGGCGTGTCTTTTTTTGCCACAGGGCGTCTCTCGTTTTGTCGAGGGTGCATCCCAACATTCAATCAATCAATCAATCAAGAAATTTGTAAAGCGCACTACTCACCCGTGAGGGTCTCAAGGCACTGGGGGGAGGGGTGATGCTACTGCTCGAAAAGCCAGGTCTTGAGTAGCCTCCTGAAAGTTAGTAGGTCCTGGGTCTGCCGTAGGAGGATGGGGAGGGTGTTCCAGGTCTTGGCGGTGAGGTGGGCGAACGATCTGCTGCCGGTGGTCACTCTTCGGATGCGGGGGATGGTGGCGAGGGCGGTGGAGAAGCTGGCGTTTCGGGATGTAGAAGGTGAGTCGTCTGTTGAGGTATGCTAGTCCAGTTTTGCAGAGTGCCTTGTGTGTGTGGGTGAGGACCTTGAAGGTGCTCCTCTTGTTGACAGGAAGCCAGTGCAAGTCTGTCAGGTAGGGTGTGATGTGGCTGTGGCGGGGATGTCGAGGATCAGGCGTGCAGAGGCGTTCTGTATGTGTTGTAGACGTTTCAGAAGTATGACCGAGGATCCTGCATAGAGGGCGTTTCCGTAGTCCAGCCTGCTGCTGATGAGGGCCTGGGTGACCGTTCTTCTTGTTTTGGTGGGGATTCACCTGTAGATCTTGCGGAGCATGCGGAGGGTGTTGAAGCAGGAAGACGAGACAGCGTTGACTTGCTTGGTCATGGAGAGTGCTGAGTCGAGGATAAACCCTTGGCTGCCTGGTTGGTCAGTGGGTGTTGGTGCTGCTCCCAGTACGGTCAGCCACCAGGAGTCATCCCAGGCTGAGGGGGTGGAGCCGAGGATGAGGACCTCCGTTTTGTCCGAGTTCAGCTTCAGATGGCTGTTCTTTATCCACTCAGCGTAAACTTTCATTCCTTCGTGGAGGTTAGTTTTGGTGATGAGGGGGTCCTCGGTGAGGGAGAGGATCAGCTGGGTGTCGACGTAGGAGATAATGTTGAGGTTGTGCAGTCGGGCGACGTGGGCGAGCAGAGCCATGTAGACGGTAAACAAGGTTGGGCTGAGGGATGATCCTTGGAGTATGCCGCAGATGATCTCAGAGGCTTTGGAATGGAAAGGGGGAGACGGACGCCCTGGGTTCTGCTGGAGAGGAAGGAGGTGGTTCATTCCAGAGCCTTGTATCGGATCCCTGCGTTGTGGAGGCGTGTGCGTAGGGTGCGGTGGCAGACAGTGTCGAATGCGGCTGCTAGGTCCAGGAGGATGAGACGGGTCCAAGATGTTGTTCTCCTTGAGGTAGTGGGTCAGCTGTCTGTTGACGGTTTTCTCGATGACCTTCGCCGGAAACGGGAGCAGGGAGATGGGCCAGAAGTTCTTGAGATCCCTCAGATCCGCCTTGGGTTTCTTTAGTAAGGCATTTATCTCGGCGTGCTTCCAGCTCTCAGGGAAGGTTTCGGTTTCAAAGGAGATGTTGATGGCCTTGCGGAGATGGGGTGCGATGGTGGCGCTAGCTTGGTTGAAGATGTGGTGCAGGCATGGGTCTGACGGAGAGCCGGAGTGGATGGTGTTCATGATTTTGATGGTGTCGTCATTGTTTATGTCGGTCCAGGTGAGCAGGGGGTTGATGTGGGTGGTGGCCGTGGGGTCTGAGGTGTCGAAGCTGTCATGGATGTCTGCGATCTTGCGATCGAAGAAGGTGGAAAGGGAGTCGCACAGGTCTTGCGATGGTGGGATGTCGTTGGTGTTGGAGCTGGGGTTGGAGAGTTCCTCCACGATGTTCAAGAGCTCTTTGCTGTTGTGTGCATTGTTGTCAAGGCGGTCCTTGAAGTAGGCCCTTTTGGCGGATCTGATGAGGCAATGGTGTCTGCGGATGGCGTTTTTGTGGGCTGCGTAGCTGTCCGGTGTCTGTTCACAGTGCCATTTCTTCTCTAGTTTCCGGCAGGTTTGCTTGAAGGCCTGCTGTTCCGCGGTGAACCAGCTGGCTTTCTTATCAGTGCGTCTGTTGGAGTGTTTCTTGATCGGGCGAGAGTGTTGGCGCAGTCATTGATCGTGCGCCTGAGGTTGCAGGTGTTGGTGTTGGTGGGGTCGGCGGGCAGGGCTTCAGGCGAGGGTGGTGTTTAGCTGGTCTTTGGTGATTTTGTTCCAGCTGCGAGGGGGAATCTGTTGAGTGCGATGGTGCATGGTGGGTTTCTGGAAGGTGAAGTGGATGCATCAATGGTAGGCCCAGTGGAGTTCAGTGGTGTGGCTGAAGGAGACGTGGAGGCTTGCGGAGAAGATGGGGTCAAGCGTGTGGCCGGCGGAGTGGGTGGGTGTTGTGAAGAGCTGTCTGAGACCGGAGGTGGCGAGGTTGTCAATCAGGGTGGTGGAGTTGGTGTTGTTATTCTCGAGGTGGAAGTTCAGATCTACGAGGAGGATGTAGTCTGTGGAGCCGAGGGCATGCGGGCTGACGAAGTCGGCGATGGAGTTGCTGAACTGAGGCAGGGGTCTGGGGGGTCTGTAGACAAGAGTTCCTCTGAAGGTGGTGTTGGGATCAGTGTGGATCTGGAAGTGCAGGTGTTCGGCGGTGCTGAGGGTGTCTTCGGTGCTGGTTGAGACCCTGAGGGTGATCTTGTGGATGATGGCGATTCCACCTCCCACTCCGTTGGTGCGGTCCCTGTGGGTGATCTTGTAGCCGTCTGGGGTGGCTACGGCGATGTCGGGTGCCGAGGAGGTGTTCATCCAGGTCTTTGTCAGGAAGGCGACGTCCGGGGAGGATGTGTCGAACAGGTCCCAGAGTTTGACGGCGTGTTTATGTGCGGAGCGGGTGTTCAGTAGTATGCATCTGAGGTGGTTGCATCCTGTCGCTGTGGGCGGTTTGGCGGCTCGGAGGCTGGTGAAGCCGTAGCTCCGGCAGGAGAAGGGTCCTGTGGTGTGCTTCGGGGAGGCCAGGAAGCAGGTGTGCTGTTGTCCGGTGTTGAGTGCGTGGAGGGTGCTGGCGGTGTAGTGGAGGCGTTTGGTGTGGCGTCCGCGGGGACCAGGGGGTCTGGCGCTGGGCGCAGTCCAGGCATGGACGAGTGCAGACGGGCTTGCCTTAAGCACCTTTAGCATGCCAGTGGCGCTACCACACAGCGGATGCCATATCAGGGGATATGGGAGGGAGGAGCAGCTGGGAGGCGGGAACAGGGGGGAGAATGGGCGAGCAGGCGGCGGGGCCGCAGGGGATGCAGCAGTGGGAAAACGAGAGGGTAGAGCAGGTGGAGGATACAGAAGGCAAACAATGGGCACGATAACACTACAACAGTACAAAAAAGGAATAAGGTGAAATACAATTAATTACACTAGGGGAGCAGAAAAACAATCACAACAGGGCTAACAACAAAATAAAGGGCAGAGCGAGCGCAAGAGCTTATGGCCTACCACTGGCCACCAGGGATGAGGCACAGTGCCTGCGGGTGGAGGAGAGCCTTGAACTTCACCACTTCAGCAAGCTGCAGCAGCGGGGAACACGGACACACGATGTGCAGTGTGGGGAGCGACCTGCTTAAAACAGGGTCAAGGGTCGCTCTCCTCACCGTGCAGCGGCCACCAACATGAACTGATCTCTTAAGCGCTCCTCTAAAGCTGCTCCAAAATTGCACGTGGAAGCCAGTTTGCGCAAGGTAGTTATGTACTATTCGACCGACTCATCCTGCCTTTGCATCCTTCTCCCGAAGTGATATCGTTCAAGGACAATACTCACTATGGGAAGGTAGTGCAAGTTCAACTTTTTGATGCGGATCTCGTATTCATTAAGAGTGGAAGAGTCACTATCAGAGAGTTCAGGAAGGTGTTCAAAGAATTCTTGTCCCTCAGAGCCCAAACAATGCATTAACAATGAGGCTTTCCTCTCTGTGCTTAAGGAAGTAACACAGACATGAGCATAATGTGGGAAAACCTTGTTCCATTTCAGCCGCGAGAGAGGAGGTACTCCTGGAGATATCAAAAAGAAGGGAGGGGAAATTACATTTTGCATGATGTACATACTATGTTTTGACCTAGTTACTACTTAACGGTGAACTTCAGTGATCTGCTTACCGTGTGCAATATCCACAAACCTTATAAGCTGTGCATATGAGCGAAACTGTGTGAAACTTCAGCCATTAAAATATAGGCCAGTGTGTGCAACCCCAGAAACTTTATTTGCTGTGCGCATCAGCAGAACCATCAGCCCGATTACTGATGGCACATATTTATATAGGGGGAAGTCACTTTAGTCTGGTGCTCAATTACATGTGTAGAAGTGAGTCTGGTGGTGCCTGATAACTGAAAGGCACATATTTGTTTAGATACAATTTCATATGTGTCTGATTTATTATTCCTATTACATTGCCTTCTACCTTGAGAAGGCCCATCCCAGACCAGTGTGTGAACAAAACACATGCCGACTAATCGAGGACAAAGGGATTGAGACATGGTCTAGGAACACTAACAACAAATCCAACATCAAACCTCACGTTTAACTGATGGAGAGCTATGAGCGATATAAAGCAATATACTGAGAAAAAGTAACCTGGAGAATTGCTGCAAATTAAAGTAAATTAAAACAACCGAATAAAGAACTACATAACAACAGCTTTGTGACCTGGAAGCCGATTATTTCTCAATGTAGCCCTTGTTTGTGATTACCATACAGTGCTCACATTCATCATCGGCGTGAGAAGAGATGGGAGACTGGGGTGTCTGATTACATAACCTCATTTACATACAAAGGGGTGACAGCCTGTTCAAAACGCACAGCACAACTTGTTTACGTAAAATGCTTGTACACAAACAGGGTAAAGTCTTACGTCTCTTTTTTTCATTTTCTTTAATACATCCTGCACCTCGCTCTCTTTTTCTCTTCCTCTGATTTCAATTCATCGTAAAGTACTCAAATTCACTTTTGCTTTATCAGCACGGCACTTGTCGGGGGTTGACACAGTTTGATGGGGTGCCCCCATTATTATCTAGAAAAGGGACTCAGCTCCACCTAGGTCCTTCGCCTGTGACTGGCAAATGTTACTTTGCTTCTGGCATCTGCAAACACAGGCCTTAGAGTGTTTGTAACTATCAGTCCCACTAGCAGCGTCCCCTTTATTTATTTGTGTGAGTGGCGCAAGAGAGGAACAGAGAACTAGACAAAATTAGCCCTTCCATTGCTTAATACACTGTAAATGTGAAACACTTTGGGGCTTAGGGGCTGGATAAAGAATGTCAGGAAACAAACACAAATTAAAGCACATTTTATTTATTTGCTGAAAACTGTTTAAAAATGTAATTTCCAAGTTCCACATATCTGTTTAAAAATATTTACACTTTCAGTCAATTACGAGTTTAGTTACAAACTGATAGTGGGAAAAAAACATGCTGTATAAAAACTGAAACCAAAAACGTATTTTTACATTATTTTATGTTTTTTTTTTTTTTTTTAAAACAGGCCGTCAACCTTTCACGTGAAAATTATTATGAGGGCCTGACATCACTTTTTGTGACATCACTACATATGACGTCATTGTGATTTGCATATAATAATGGGCTCCACACTATTTTCCTTACTTGTGCCCTGTTTATTGGCATGACATGGGTCTACAGGTATTAAAAATAAACATATAAATTCACAGGTGTTCAGCTCGTTTCTCTGGTCATGTCACACATTGACTTGTATTCAGCTGCTTCTTCTATTTTAGGTGAGTACAAATAACGTGCTGTTGCCCCTCCTTCCATTTCTCTTTTTCTCCTCCTTTCTTTGTCTCTCTCGCTCTCTTTATCTCTCCCCCTCTCAATCTCCCACACACTCCTGTTAGCGTTAGCTTTATGAATGTCACTGCCACTACTGGCATTCATACGACAAATGGTTAAGAGAAAAAGAGAGTACCCTTACAGTCTACACCCACAGGAACAGGGTAATAAATGCAAGAAAAGAGAAAAAGTGTTCCCTGGGTTCTTGGTTACAACAAATCGACAAATCCTTTAGAACATTTGAGGACAAGGGACAATCACGTGTGGAAGGCGAGTTGCCCGGAATGCAATGGACTGTCCTGGCACATATATGCTTTTGTTGTGGGATTTATCTATTTCGCCACATTCTTCTAACAGAGTCTGCTGCTTACAATGGCTTAATTCTGGTAAAAAGTAGAGTTTGGTAAGTAACAAAATCAATAGGGAGAGCCAAGTCAGAGAGGAGCCACGGGCCATACTTAGTTATAAGGCCCGAGGCACGAGCTGATCCATCAACTGATAACAGTGTGTAAAAGATGCAGCAAACGTTACTTAAAAACAAGTTATATGCTCTTTTATATCTAAAAATAGGTTATTTCTTGAACACTTGTGCTTCGCTTTAGTTCATTACCTATACTGCAGTGGCATTTGTTAATAGTAATACATGCATTTTACCAATGAAGCTTCCATCTCCAGAGCCCTAACAACATGTCCACTCTGGGTGTGTTGGGTTTATAGGTTTCATCACTAATCCGACAAGTTAGCTGAAAATACCGCTGTTAGTCCCAGTATTGTTCAGTGTTGCTTTTAGTGGTAGTGTGGTCAGGTGCGATTGAATGTTTTTCTTTGTATCTCTTCTTCACCAAATAAAAATCAACAATGTGCTTTTCTTTTAATCCACATTGTGCTTGTCTCCCACTATGTATCCTGGTACATCATGTCACTTTACTATGTGTACGGAAGTGAACAATCACTGGAAACAAACACTTTTATAATTCTGCAAATACTGTTAACTGTGTTTCTTCTTTACTGCTAGTCCAGTCTTCTATAATCTGGTATTCCAAAGTCCCACATAATTAGAATTTTATATTTTTCCGTAATTCATTCCTCTCACAATAACTGCACTGTTCTGCTCTTGTCTATGTCCTCAGATGGGTCAATATTATTTTTGATGTTCTTAAGTTCATTCCGGAGGATTATTTCCATGTGAGTTAAATGAAGAAGTGTATTCACTGAGGGCTGTGTGGGATCAAAAATTGACAAAAGCCCTTCACACTTTCATTGCCCTTCTATGTTTTCCCCCTGTGTGTGTTCGCTGATGACTTTGAAGGTGTGATAACTGGCTAAAGCACTTTGCACATTCACTGCACTTGAATGGTTTTTCTCCTGTGTGAGTTCGCTGATGATACCTTAATGCTGAAGAGCTGCGAAAACTACTGTCACATTCACTACAATGATAGGGTTTTTCCCCTGTGTGTGTTCACTGATGACTTTGTAGGTCTGATAATTGACTAAAGCTCTTCACACATTCACTGCACTTGAATGGCTTTTCTCCTGTATGTGTTCGCTGATGTCTTTGAAGGCTTGATAACTCACTAAAGCACTTTGCACATTCAGTGAACTTGAATGTTTTTTCTCCTGTGTGTGTTCGCTGATGACTTTGTAGCTTTGATAATCGACTAAAGCTCTTCCGACATTCATTGCACTTGAATGGTTTTTCTCCTGTGTGAGTTCGCTGATGATACCTTAATGCTGAAAGGAAGCGGAAACTACTATCACATTCACTACAATGATACGGTTTTTCCCCCGTGTGTGTTCGGTGATGACTTTGTAGCTTTGATAATTGACTAAAGCTCTTCCCACATTCATTGCACTTGAATGGTTTTTCTCCTGTGAGTTCGCTGATGTTTCCTTAATGCTGAAGAGTCACGAAAACTACTGTCGTATTCACTACAATGATAGGGTTTTTCCCCTGTGTGTGTTCGCTGATGTCTTTGAAGGCTTGATAACTCACTAAAGCACTTTGCACATTCAGTGAACTTGAATATTTTTTCTCCTGTGTGTGTTCGCTGATGACTTTGTAGCTTTGATAATCGACAACAGCTCTTCCGACATTCATTGCACCTAAATGGTTTTTCTCCTGTGTGAGTTCGCTGATGATACCTTAATGCTGAAGGGAAGCGGAAACTACTATCACATTCACTACAATGATACGGGTTTTCCCCTGTGTGTGTTCGCTGATGACTTTGTAGCTTTGATAATTGACTAAAGCTCTTCCCACATTCATTGCACTTGAATGGTTTTTCTCCTGTGAGTTCGCTGATGTTTCCTTAATGCTGAAGAGTCACGAAAACTACTGTCACATTCACTACAATAATAGGGTTTTTCCCCCGTGTGTGTTCGCTGATAACTTTGTAGGTTTGATAATTGACTAAAGCTCTTCACACATTCACTGCACTTGAATGGCTTTTCTCCTGTGTGTGTTCGCTGATGTCTTTGAAGGCTTGATAACTCACTAAAGCACTTTGCACATTCAGTGCACTTGAATGGTTTTTCTCCTGTGAGTTCGCTGATGTTTCCTTAATGCTGAAGAGTCACGAAAACTACTGTCACATTCACTACAATAATAGGGTTTTTCTCCTGTGTGTGTTCGCTGATGACTTTGTAGCTTTGATAATCGACTAAAGCTCTTCCCACATTCATTGCACTTGAATGGTTTTTCTCCTGTGTGAGTTCGCTGATGTTTCCTTAATGCTGAAGAGTCGCGAAAACTACTGTCACATTCACTACAATAATAGGGTTTTTCCCCAGTGTGTGTTCGCTGATGACTTTGTAGGTTTGATAATTGACTAAAGCTCTTCACACATTCACTGCACTTGAATGGCTTTTCTCCTGTGTGTGTTCGCTGATGTCTTTGAAGACTTGATAACTCACTAAAGCACTTTGCACATTCAGTGCACTTGAATGTTTTTTCTCCTGTGTGTGTTCGCTGATGACTTTGTAGCTTTGATAATCGACTAAAGCTCTTCCCACATTCATTGCACTTGAATGGTTTTTCTCCTGTGTGAGTTCGCTGATGTTTCCTTAATGCTGAAGAGTCGCGAAAACTACTGTCACATTCACTACAATAATAGGGTTTTTCCCCCGTGTGTGTTCGTTGATGATTTTGTAGGTATGATAATCGACTAAAGCTCTTCACACATTCACTGCATTTAAATGGCTTTTCCCCTGTGTGTGTTCGCTGATGACTTTGTAGGTCTGGTAAATGATTAAAGCTCTTCACACATTCACTGCACTTGAATGGCTTTTCTCCTGTGTGTGTTCGCTGATGTCTTTGAAGGTATGATACCCGACTACAGCACTTTGTACATTCACAGCACTTGAATGGATTTTCTCCTGTGTGAGTTCGCTGATGATACCTTAATGTAGATGAGACGCGAAAACTACTGTCACATTCACTACAATGATAGGGTTTTCCCCCGTGTGTGTTCGCTGATGATTTTGTAGGTATGATAATCGACTAAAGCTCTTCACACATTCACTGCATTTAAATGGCTTTTCCCCTGTGTGTGTTCGTTGATGTCTTTGAAGGCTTGATAAATGACTAAAGCACTTTGCACATTCACTGCACTTGAATTGTTTTTCCCCTGTGTGTGTTCGCTGATGACTTTGAAGGTATGATAACTGACTAAAACACTTTGCACATTCACTACACTTGAATGGCTTTTCTCCTGTGTGTGTTCGCTGATGTCTTCGAAGGTGTGATAACTGACTAAAGCACTTTGCACATTCAGTGCACTTGAATGGATTTCCCCCGTATGTGTTTGATGATGATTTTGTAGCTCTGATAACTGACTAAAGCACTTTGCACATTCACTACACTTGAATGGCTTTTCTCCTGTGTGTGTTCGCTGATGTCTTCGAAGGCTTGATAACTCACTAAAGCACTTTGCACATTCACTGCACTTGAATGGCTTTTCCCCTGTTTGTGTTCACTGATGTCTTTGTAGCTCTGATAATCGACCAAAGCTCTTTACACATTCACTGCAATTGAATGGTTTTTCTCCTGTGTACGTGTGCTGATGAAGCCTGAGTAGTGATGACAAACTAAAGCTCGTGCTGCATGTGTATGATTCTTTTTTCTTGGTTAAGGTCTGTGGGTCGGCGATATATTTATCTACATCCATGACTGTATTTCATGATGGGCCAACATGCCTGATAAAGCACTTGTGTTTTTCTCACACACTCTATATGTGTGTATTATTTTTCATGTTTGATTTCAGTTTTAACAAAAAAATTTAATAGCCACCAAATATTTGCCACACTCCTAATACGCAGAATGTGTCTTTGTAGGCGATTGTGCCTTTAGATTGGATTATGGCTATGCACGCTTGTAGGTAAAGATGTATCTTCCTTTTGGCCGGTGCAAATTAGGACAGTCTGTTGTATTGTAGATAGACAAACTCCTCTTTCCTTTACCTGTCAGTTGTCTGGCTCGGCTCTGTTGTGCTTTTCTCTGGTTAATGTGGTTTGGCCAGAAAGAGTTTACAATTCTCCTAGAGCACGGAATGATGGCTTGTCATCATTTTATAAAACAGAGCACTGCGGTAATCACATCATACCGATCCGATGATCAAAGCTGCAGTTGGACACTTGTTTATACAGGAGGCGGTTTGTTATTGTTGTTGCCTTAATTTTCGTAAGGTAATTTCTTCATCTTGTGGCGTGGAGGTGCACAGCTCAGACTCTTACATCCACCGAACTGCCCTTGACTGCTTCATCCAGTATCTGTCAGTGTGTGTGCAGGTTCCTCTGTCGCCGACTGCGCTGGTGTTTTCCTGAATACAGTAGCTCATGATTTCTGCTATTATTGAAGATTTACAGCATTCACTTCATTATTGATGGTCATTTAACACATTCAAGGCTTGTTTCCTGTTGGATGTAAAGATATTTAAAATTACTAAATTGAAACATAATTGAATGAGAATCCATAATGTTTAACCTGTTGTAAAAGACATTTCGGGGGAGATTTCCTAAATCTGTACGCAATGCAGCGCAGCCCTCCTCCCGCGAGGCTGCGCTGCACAACAGGGAGGGAGCAGGAGAGCACCATATTTTCAAAGATATGGCTATCTCCTTCCCTTTCCCTTGCACCAGCACTGATTACAGCGGCCCTACATCAAGCACACACCTTAGCACCAGAGCACCAGGGTGTGTGTGTCTGTGAGTCCAGCATAGGTTTTGTACAGGAAGGACACCCTTCCTGTGCAAAATACTTTGCCTAGACATGAGGGAAACCTTTTCCCACTTTGTATGCGTGTTGCACAGTGCAGTTGAAAGGCAATGCCCATGCACCCCCCTTGGCAGGCAGATATGGTGCAAAGTAATGTAAAGCAGTGCTATGCGATGCTTCACATTACTTTTAAGTTCTTTGCTGGAAAGAAAATTAGGGAAAAACATTTTGCACTGTCTTGTGCCACTTTTGTGACGCAAACACGGTGCAAAATCTTAGTAAATTTCCCCCTTCTTCTTTACCGCCTTTGAAACTTAGCAAGGAATATTTCATCACACACAGATATTTAACTAAAAGTTCTGTTGATCAGGTGATATCTTATTAATGTCTGAAAAGGAGGTGATTTACCAGTGATTTACCAGTAACTTAGCAAAGTAAGGGCATTCTCAGACCACCCAAGTGCTTGAGGTTTTGCTTAAGATAGACGCATACGGTCAAGATTTTGTTGAAACAACAATAGATTTTAGAAAAAGAGATGGATCAGGCTGGGCTGAAAAATTTTCAGTAACTCTTTACGAAGTATACAACAATGGTAACTCCATTCACACACTTCTTCTCGTTCTTCTCCTATTCACTTAAGATCATCTCAAATACCAACTCCTGTCTTTACCTTGTTGTTCATAAGTCACCTTTGACACTTTCAACAGCTCCCTTGGTTCAAGCATTTCTGGTTTCTTCAAACCTGGAAGATTGGAACATTATAGTGAGTTGAGGGGGGTTTCTATCGCCATAACATCTGTCCATCTCCCTGAAACTAGTGCAGCTTAGAGCACCCGGTTCTGGCCCTGAAAGACAACTTTAATAAGCAGGTCTTTAGTTCTTCCTAAAGTAGATAAAGTTCTGTAAGATGCAGCTCTTTCCAGGGCTTTTGTGTCACACAGAGCGAGGGGTTCACTGTAAGGCCCGTCCTTTACATTATATGCGCAGATAAGGCAAACAAACGTTGATTCATAACATGTAATATTCAACGATATCAGTCATTTAGTATTTATAGGGAATCCATCACAACAAATAATTTACCTGACATATCCCCGCAGCAGATGTGTGCATATTACTCTTTAGACCCCCTTTTCCACCATTACATGGCATCTGTCATGATGTTGTCTGTTTGGGGCCCAGGATGCCACTTTGTGACTGGATGGGCATTTCGAAGAGCGGGAGGAGGTGTCAGTTATCCACGGGTGATGCGGCATTTCTACCTTTCCATATTTCTCATATTCAAGTTTACCTAATTTCCTGTCCTTTGGCCCCCCTACTGCCCTCTAGCTGCACACTCACTCTGTGGGGTTCATCAGAAGTCAGATAACGGCCTGATACTCACAAGGCCATGGATCTCACTTCTTCTACAACACTTATTGCAGACATAGGGCCTAGTTGGGAGTTTGTCCAACAGATTATTGCCTCAAAACTAGGGGTGGGTGAAGAATTCCGGTCTGCTGGCAGAGATCGCAAAGTTTTGCCCAAGCTGCACTCTGTGTGGATTTGTTCCAAAAAACTCCATGCAGAACGGAATTCTTTTCTCAATCGGTTCGCCAACGGTAAGGTGGTGAGTGCTTGTGAGAAAATATAAAGCACTAGACCTCCTCCTGGCGAGGTTTCTCATTGCGGGAGGTCATGGCAGGTCGCGACCACTCGAGTGTTAAAATCTGCCATTCTCGTTGATAAAGCTGCCATTTGATTAGAATATCAATTAGAGTGGCAGAAAGCAGCAGCTCCCTCTGGCACGATGTGTGGTGCTGTTCGTGCTGATTTTACAGTGGGGGTTAAACTCCTGGCACTAAAAATCAGTAAGTGCAGGCAACTTAACAAACTCTGCCACTAGCGGAAGTCTGCAGAGTGCAACGGAGCTCCCTGGCACTTCGTGGAGTTCCGCAGAGTAAAACTCTGCAAACTACACCAAGGCATTATCAAAACCTGACAGATATCCTGCCTGCCATATTATAATTACGACAGGATGTAATGCATTCTTAATGGGGCGGGCAGGATACCTGTCACATTTGTGTTGGAATAAACCATCCGCTGAAATCTAAATCAGGCCTTTGGTGTACATTGCGTCCAGTGTGGCTAGCTGGGCTTGACGGATCTTGTGGTTTGTGGGTGTCACTGCGTTGAGGTCCCCACCAGGCAGACCTTCCATCAGTTGTGCCCTGTGCGGATCTTCCATCCAGGCAGGACTTCCATCAGCTGTGCCTTGTGCAGATCTTCCTTTCTAGGCTGGGCTTCTGTCAGCTTCTTCTCGTGCAGATCTTCCTTCCAGGCAGGACTTCTGTCAGCTGCGCCCTATGCAGATCTTCCTTCCAGGGTGGACTTCTGTCAGCTGTGCTTTGTGCGGATATTCCTCCCAGTGTGGGCTTCTGTCAGCTGTGCCCTGTGCAGATCTTCCTTCCAGGCAGGGGCTTCGGTCAGCTGTGCCTTGTGTAGATTTTCCTTCCAGACAAGGGCTTATTTCCTCAATGATCAGTTCAAGGGTCGGGAGAGGTAGAACTGGTCTAGGTCATCTTCTTTATTGCAGTTCTACTGGTCAAGCCACAGACCTCGTGCTCTGAGAGGACAGAGAGTCTGGATTTTCTGAGCTCCGTGGAACATTAAGATAGTTCTAATGCAGCAAGCACATACTATAAGACTCTAAGAGTCAACGCTACAAGTGCTGCTCCAAGGTTTAAATCAATCCCTGGCAAATGCCAACTAGAAAATAAACATCCTGCCTGCACCAGCAGAGTGCAGAAAGCTTTTCAAGCACCTGGAGGTAAATGGACTTTCTCTATCTGCCGTAACTGAAGATGTTAATCCTTGGTAACATCTATCCGCTTTGGACAAGGTCCTAAAATTTTGCTATCAGAATGTAACTCATCCTGCGCAGACACAAACCCTCTAGTCCGCATTGCATGAAGCTGGGTGGTTCTCACCCAAAAGAGGGCCCTCCACAAATTGCTGACATTTTCTTACACCCCGTGGACAGCCGTGGCAAAACACAGACCAACTACACCCACTCAGGGAACACCCGTCCATCTGCCAGGATCAAGACTCAGATCTTTCAACCTTCTCTGTTACCGTCTTTGGAACGGCCCGTCTCTGAGATTCATGGAACCACACTCAGTGAGCTCAGAGTTGCCTTGTAAAACCACCTCATGAGAGTGGAAGAAAAGAACATTAAGTGACACGCACTGCACAGAAGTGTAAATAAATCTACTTTTATCATTCCATGAACCATTGTCCTACTGCTGATGTTTAGACATGGATGTTTTGCCTCTATCACAGCAGCTTCTTCGTTTAAAATCTTACTCAACACTATTGCATCATACCTATTTAGCTATGTACTGTTTCTAATCTTACGACATCTCTGGCAGACATGCTGTGCTGTCTGTTGCTACATAAATAGGAAGTAGATTGCTACTGCACGGAGAGTGCAGTGACCTTGCAGTCAGATGCACTTGATTGGGATAAAAGGTGCCATGTTTGTTAGAAAAGCTGCAACTATTAGAATAATAAGATACCAAAAACAGCGCACATAATGCAATAACAGACCAGGTACTAGAAAAACGTGACGCAAACAATGCAATAACACAGGGCAGGCACCAGGAAAACGTGACGCAAACAATGCAATAACACAGGCCAGGCATTAGGAGAATCCGGCGCAAACAATGCAATAACACAGGCTAGGCACGAGGAGAATCTGATGCAAACAATGCAATAACACAGGCCAGGCACTAGGAGAATCTGATGTAAACAGTGCAATAACACAGGCCAGGCACAAGGAGAATCTTACGCAAACAATGCAATAACACAGGCCAGGCACGAGGAGAATCTTATGCTAACAATGCAATAACACAGGCCAGGCACAAGGAGAATCTGACACAAACAATGCAATAACACAGCCCAGGCACGAGGAGTAGATTATGCAAACAATGCAATAACACAGGCCAGGCACAAGGAGATTCTTATTCAAACAAAGCATTAACACAGGCCAGGCACAAGGAATATTTGAAGTAAACAATGCAATAACACAGTCCAGGCGTTGGGAGAATCGGACGCAAACAATGCAATAACACGGGCCAGACACTAGGAGAATCTGATGTAAACAATGCAATAACACAGGTCAGGCGGTGGGAGAATCGGACGCAAACAATGCAATAACACGGGCCAGACACTAGGAGAATCTGAGGTAAACAATGCAATAACACAGGCCAGGCACAAGGAGAATCTGATGCAAACAATGCAATAACACAGGCCAGGCACAAGGAGAATCTGACGCAAGCAATGAAATAACACAGGCCAGGCACTAGGAGAATCTAACACAAACAATGCAATAACACAGACCAGGCACAAGGAGACTCTGATGCAAACAATGCAATAACACAGGTCAGGCACTAGGTGAATCTGATGCAAACAATGCAATAACACAGGCCAGGCACTAGGTGAATCTGACGCAAACACTGCAATAACACAGGCCAGGCACAAGGATAATCTGATGTAAACAATGCAGTAACACAGGCCAAGCACAAGGAGAATCTGATGTAAACAATGCAATAACACAGGCCAGACTTTGGGAGAATCTGACGCAAACAATGCAATAACACGGGCCAGACACTAGGAGAATCTGATGCAAAAAATGCAATAACACAGGCCAGGCACTCGGACAATCTGATGCAAACAACGCAATAACACAGGCCAGGCACGAGGATAATCTGATGCAAACAATGCAATAACACAGGCCAGGCACAAGCAGAATCTGATGCAAACAATGCAATAACACAGGCCAGGCATTAGGAGAATCGGATGCAAACAATGCAATAACACAGGCCAGGCACTTGGATTGAAGCAAATAATGCAATAACTCAGTCCAGGCACGAGGAGAATCTGATGCAAACACTTCAATAACACAGGCCAGGCATGAGGAGGATCTGATGCAAACAATGCAATAACACAGACCAGGCACGAGGAGAATCTGATGCAAACAATGCAATAACACAGTCCAGGCACGAGGAGAATCTGATGCAAACAACGCAATAACACATGCCACGCACGAGGAGAATTTGAGGCAAACAATGCAATAACACAGGCCAGGAACTAGGAGAGTCTGACAAAACACTGCAATAACACAGGCCAGGCATGAGGAGAATCTGATGCAAACAATGCAATAACACAGGCCAGGCACTAGGAGAATCTGATGCAAACAATGCAATAACACAGGTCAAGCACTAGGAGAATCTGATGCAAACAATGCAATAAGACAGGCCAGGCACAAGGAGAATCTGATGTAAACAATGCAATAGCACAGGCCAGGCACTTGGATTGAAACAAATAATGCAATAACACAGGCCAGGAACAAGGAGAATCTGATGCAAACAATGCAATAACACAGGCCAGGCACCAATGGGATTGCACCCAGTGGAGTTACTAACAGAAAGTGTTCAGTGTCCACCAGCAGAAAAACTTCTATTCTGTCTATAAGTTCTCTTGACAGGTGAGCAGGTAATAGCTGGCAGTATCCAGGGTACTGTGTGGACAAGAGGGTGGGAGGGCAAAGACTAGTTTCATATGGACTGAAGCATGGGCAAAATGAGCAATATTTCAAGGAAGTATTTACCATATAGTAAATCATGCAGAGTCAGTTTTTGTTTGGGGGGGGGGGCAGGTATGGGATATTACGTACCAAGTGGTGTCACAGAGATTATAATCTTCCCTACAAGGGTCATCTGCTTTACAAAGAATTTCAATACGAGGAGTGACTCTAAAAAGCAGCGGCAGACATGCAATGAGAGGAGAGACTGCAGATTGTCACTAATGTTATGGAACAGCACACAACTTTAGAGGGTACGTAGATACAGGGGAGACACCTGAAATGGGCTCTGCACCTCACAAGAATCCAGTACACGAAAGTGCCTTTACACACAGACCAATCATCCTTGGTAGGTCCGAGGGGAGGAGGAGGGGCTTGGAACACAGACATAGAAGGAAGAGCTAGTAGGTGTTCAGGGACACGTTACTGGAAACTGACTACTCTAGTTAGTAGTGTCATGGACTGGTTGTGGAGACAGTAGTCCCCTTCAACAAGCAGCTTTTGCTCGACGATGAAAGGAAAAGGTCTCAACCTTCATACATGAAAATATTGGTTAGGAGGCAAGATGGCGGTCTGTCTGTAGACCGCGCTGCGGGTGCTGCAACAAGCTCCTCGCTATGACCAGAGGGACGCCGCCTTCTATCCCTACCAGCTACCCCAAATGATTATTCCAGTAATAATCATGGACTATGAGTAATATAGTCTTTAAAAAATGCTACGTAACCCACACGAGCCGATCTGCCAGGACTCTAAGCTCGTTTCCTCCCTGTACTCGTTGATCGGCTGGGCTATAGTTAAGGCACTCTCCAACTCACCGGATTGCCTCCTGCACAGAGTTCCGATGGATAAGCTGACTCAGAGCTGCTCTTCCGACGTCGACACAGCTGACAGAGCCGGTAGCCCCAACAGTCCTTGCACGTCCTCCGAAACCGGATTCGCCTCTACCTCTACCTCTGCTTTTACTTCGGTCCCTGCCCCCATGCCTCCCAAAGCGACAGCAGTGGCCTCGTCAACAGCAGCGCGAGCGAGGGCGGCCAGAGCACTCCGCGAGGATGCGGAACGCCAGACCATGAACAGAGCACAGAGTGGGGGCGGGCCTGGCAACACGCTGACTCCCGCAGCGCGAGGGAAGAATCAGCCTACTCCTTCCGCTGACTGCTCTCCGAGACAGGAGGCACTGGCTTCACGAAGGAAGCTCCAGAAGAAAGATGCTTCAAGTGCTTTGGCACAGTAATCGATCTATTCCGGAAAAGTAAAGGAGCGCTTCCAGTACAAGGCAAGAAGCAGTCCTCAGTTTCCTCATGTACTCTGCCCGAAACTACTTAGGACGCCGCAAATTCAGCTGGCGTGAATAGCATCTTGGATCAGCAGGGGGTAGTGCTCAAGCTCCTGAAGGGAAATGTCAAAACGATGTCGATACCAATATCACGTAGCTAGCGACGCCCACTGCTATTGAGCCCATTGCTATTGTAAGTACTATTGAGCTTGTGGAACAGGACATTTGTTTACAACCTAACTCCTCTCCCAGTACAGCTGTTGACATTGGGGGTGTAGAGCTAGATCAGATTGCTGAGCTTAATGTTTCAAACCTGGCTAATTTATCTTTGAATGAAGGGTCAGCTAGTGTTGCTAGTGCTACTGTGGATACCCCGGTGTTTGCATTACCAGCCTTTGTACCAACCACCGCTTCAGCCCCCAAGGTCCCCCTGGTTTCTGTTTCTCAAGTCACTGTAATAACCTCCATTGTTTCTAAGAGTACGCCTCATGAAAAGAGACCTATTGGTATGGATAAAAAGGCAATCACGAGTTGGATAAGGAAGCAAGTGATTTTTACTCATTTTCTGATGAAACGGGGGCTGAAACAGGGGCTGAGGGGGAATGGTCAGGCGAGACCGGATCTGAAGATGACTCCCTGTCCTTTAACTCTGATGAGAGCAATGACAAGGATAATGATAATAACGATCTGAAAGTTAATACTATTAAATCAAAACCTGTCCATACACCCAAACACAAACAGCACAATGCAGGGGATTTAGTGTGGGACTATTCCCTGTCCGATCAACATAGCCATTCTACACACAGTATAAACAACGCTCAGTCCGGGTTGCGATCCTCAGATGATGAGCTCCCCCCTACAGCTGTGGACACTATTTTGCAAGCTATTGCTGCTCATAGAGAGGAGACCGCTCTCGATAGTCGAAGAGCCCAAGCTGCCCTTCGCAAAGTACTAGGGGTGGTTCGTAAACTCACCAGGACCTGCAGCTCATTTGGTGAAAGAATGACTGAAATAGAAACGAGGGTGCTCTCCAATGAAAATGATGCTGCTTTGAACTCTGAAAAGATTGAGCTGCACGAGGCTGAACTTGCTGATGTCAGGTGGAAGCTCGAAGATTTCGAGAATCGCCAGCGCAGGAACAACCTGCGCATATTAGGTATTCCCGAGAAGGCAGAAGGTGAAGATGTTCGGTCTTTTGTGGTGAACCTATTTCGAGACTCATTGCCTGAGCTTACAAATTGGAACTGGGACTCTGAGATACAACAAACCCACCGAATGCCTTTTAATTCACGATCTAAGCCTGGTGTCTACCCTGGCGCAATCTTGGTCTACTTTGGGAATTTCCTATTAAGACAGACAATTTCTGAGAAAGCTAGACCTGACTGGAAGCGTACTTTTAAAGATATTTCTTATTTTACTCGACCAGATTTTTGTCATGCTACGGTCGAAAGGCGCTGGCGACTTCGCTTGCTAATTAAATCATTTCAGGACAAAAAAGCCCAGACCTATCTGAATAATCCGGCTCGGCGAAAGTTGTTTTTGGCGGTCAAACAAAACATTTTTTGTCAGAGATCAAAGCTAAAGCTTTTTTGGACGAGATAAAATGAGAAGGAACTGGAATAATCTAGCATTAGCTTTTCCATCTCATTTCCTTTTTGTCTTTTTCGGGCTCACGTATATTTTGTTCTAGCTAAATGATTTATATAGAACCCGCTTTGAGACAGGTGTCATTGTGTTTTCTAACCCAGGTACAGCTTTAAGTATCAATGTAACTAAGCCAGATTAAATGTCTAGTAAACTGCAGCACAAATATGAACAACAGAATAATAGATCGATGTGGTTAATATTTATTATAGTGTTATGGGAAGGTTGACTATCCAAACTTGGAATGTGGCCGGTCTACTGCCAGAGACAAGCGCCAACGTTTGGGCGAAATAATCAGTCTAAATCCAGTTGATGTTATATGTCTCCAGGAGACGCATCTGTCTTGGGATCAGAGGTCATTACTTAGATTCAGGGGATACAACTTATTAGCAGCTTTGTCACAAACGTCTAACAATTGTGGGGTAGCTATTCTAGCCAAATCCTCCCTTGGCGAAGCAACACGTAAACTAGCCGATCCGCATGGTAGGTGGGTTATTGTGAAACTCACCCTTGGTATCACCATTTGTTCTATTTATGGGTCCAACCAGGACGAGCCTGCTATTTTTGAAAAATTAGAACTTGAACTTGCAGCCTGGCAGGGCCCGTTTATCATATGCAGCGACTTAAATATTTCATTTAATCTACCATCTAGCAGACATTCTCATCAAAAGAAGTATGAGGATCGTAAGCCACGTGTTTTTAAGGCCATTAACAGGCTAGTAGACAGTTTTGGCCTAGTTGATATATGGGACCTTAAGAACTATCCGGATCCTGGGTATACTTATTTCTCCTGTCCGCACAGAAAGCCTGTCCGAATAGATTATATACTTGTCTCAACAGTCTTAGCCCCGCAAGCCGCAATCACTAAACTTCCGAAAATTATTTCCAACCACAATGCCCTTACCCTTACAATTAATATTACAACCTTAAGCAGACAACATCGGGCTTGGACGTTTGACCGTAAACTTCTTGCTAATAACAAATATATTGCCTTTATTGCCAGCTGGGCCCAAGAATATTTTGATATTAACCGCTATAGTGTCCCGAGTAAAGTAGTTTGGGATTGCTTCAAATCCGTGCTTAGAGGAGAAACAATGAGTTTTCAAATTAGGGCTAGAATGCTAATAAATAATGAATATAGCCAGAAAGTCCATGACCTTGCAAAGGCTGAAGAAGAACACATTACACAAATATCACAGGGTAAAGATGGAAAACTGGCCATGTATCAGATATTAGTGTTAAAATCTGAGCTTAATTCAGGCCTTAGGCAGGAAGCAGCCGAAACATATAGAGTTCATCGGAAGGATCTGTATGAAAATGGCGAAAGAGCTGGCAAACACCTTGCTTTGCATACTCGTCAAAAAAATACATTTAACATTATTGGCTCTATACAGGAAGGAGGTCAGACTTACACACATACTTCTGATATAATTAAAGCTTTCCAGCAATATTATCAAAACCTGTATCAAGATGATTTAATTGTTAATTGGGATGATTCAGACTTGTACCTTAGCAATCTTCTCAATAACCCAGAGGCACGTAGGTTTCTGGACGACGTCTCCCGTGAGGATCTTGAGAAGGAAATCACCTTGGCGGAAGTGCAGACAGCCCTATGTTCGTTGGCTCTTGGAAAAGCCGCAGGTCCTGACAAAATTCCTCTTGATTTGTTTAAAATCCTGGGTCACCAATTGGGCCCCCTTATCCACGATTTATTTTTAGGGATTCAATGGAATGGTGTCCCCCCTGATTCATGGAATGAGACTAATATAATTGTCTTTCCGAAAAAAGGGAAATCCGCAGACCAACTCACATCGTATCGCCCAATCTCCTTGATTAATTCGGATTTCAAATTATATGCAAAAGTGATGGCCATTCGGCTCAGTAGGGTCATCGAACATCTGGTCTCCCCGTGGCAGCATGGATTTGTTCCTGGCAAAGGTACCACCGATCACACCCGTAGGGCTATTACCCTATTTGATATCATGTCGGCAACGGGGGGCCAGATGTTGATGATTCTTCTTGATGCTGAAAAGGCCTTCGATCGTGTTTCATGGAACTTCTCATGGGCTGTTCTGGCACGAAATGATTTTGGCTCCAAATTTATTAAATCCATTAAAGCAATGTATTAATGCCCTAAAGCAAAACTGCAGATTATGGGCTCAGAATCTGGCATTATTAACATCTCCAGAGGCACCAGGCAAGGGTGTCCCTGCTCGCCATTATTATTTGCACTATACATAAACCCCTTAATTTTGAAGCTGCTGGAGAGCCAGGCAATTAAACCTGTTGTTTATGGACAGTTTGAAACCAATGTATTGGCGTATGCCGATGACATTGCGATAATTACACCCGACCCTATAGAAGCCATGAGTGAAGGTGAGAATCTAGCTGACCAGTATGGTCAGTACTCGGGTTATTCCTTAAATAAAGGAAAGACAATTATATTATGCACGGATAATACTGTATGTGTAGATCCAAGGAGAGCTAATAAGGTTACGTACCTGGGTGTTACTATTAGCCCCGATATAAAACTTATCCCCAAACCCAATTTTGAGCCACTACTCATTCATATTAAGAAAGATCTTGAGCGGGTAAATAGTCTACATCTCTCAATCATAGGCAGGGGTAACTTTTTAAAAATGAATGTCCTCCCCAGGCTGCTTTATATGTTTCGAGCTATTCCTCTCTCTATAGAGGAGAAGACTCTTAAAATAATAGACTCACTTATGTCTAAATAATGGTGATGGATCAAGCCCTGATCTTTGGACTGGGTAAGAGTGGTCTGCTTAATTCAGACACTCTGTTCATCACCACCCCCTTTTCTGAATCGTTTTTGGCCACTATAGGTGTGGCAGGGTATACTCAGACATGAGTCCCTTGCTCACTGCTCCATCAGGATTCAAGCAAGCCGGGCCGACGACGGCTGAAATGCCAGAAACCGGTCCCCGGAAGCTTGTCTCCTTTCTGGTGAAGAATTGGCTTGGTAGTTTGGTCTGCCCTGTTCCCATGATGCACTGGGCCAGGGACAGACTAATTTGCATATAGCCAGGTTCTGAGCTGGGATGGGGCAGTGAGCTAAATAACGGTGATGGATCAAGCCCTGATCTTTGGACTGGGTAAGAGTGGTCTGATTAATTCAGACACTCTGTTCATCACCACCCCCTTTTCTGAATCATTTTTGGCCACTATAGGTGTGGCAGGGTATACTCAGACATGAGTCCCTTGCTCACTGCTCCATCAGGATTCAAGCAAGCCGGGCCGACGACGGCTGAAATGCCAGAAACCGGTCCCCGGAAGCTTGTCTCCTGTCGTGGATTGGCAGCAGCGCAAGCTTACAATTGCCACTAACCTTTGCTCAGGATGTCCGGCAGAAACGACGTCGGATGCTAAGTTCCCAAGCCCTACTAAATACGGATTCCACAGCGAAGGATCACTCGCTGTGTGAACACATACCCAGCAGGGAAAGGGTAAGTGGATAAAATAAAAAACAGGTGATGGTGAATCATGCGGATCCCTCTTGGTCTGGTCTAATGGTGGCAGGGGACAGACACGGGCACTCCACTTGTCCAAGGAGAACAAGGAACAATGTTACCATCACTACCCCTTAGTCTCAGAACACAGCTAACCCCCCCTTGGTATTTGGAGCTTACCAGACGCACACACCACCCAGGCCTTGAAACAGGACAAACAATGGAATCCTGCGAGACAGAGAGCCCTCTGACTCCGAAGGTATAAATGTTTCTGGGCTAGGCGTTTCCAGAACTGGACCAGTGGCGAACAAAGTACATGGACTGTGACGGATGTTAAATCCACAAGCCGAACACAGTCTGCATTCCAGGGAAGTATTTGAGTGTTCCACACAATTTGCGGAAAGAGTCTCTGCCTCTCATTCACAGCTTCCCTTTAGTAAAATCACAAGCACTACGTCTCCCAGAATGCCTCTCTGGGGAGTAGCGGACTGAATTGAGGCAACACTCGTCTTGAACAGCAAACGAGCTTCCCTCTCGGATTCCTCAGGGGGGGGGGCAACCAGGGTCCACAAACAACCAAGAGCAAGGTACCAAACGTGTCCCTAACTATCTATGGTACCATGCGAGCACAAAGGTGAAACGGAGGCGGGCCCGCCTCCGTTTTGGCAAAGTACTTATCAGTATGCAGGAATCAGGCGGCAGGATGAAAAACGACTTCAGCTCCTTAGCAGACTTGCTTCTAGCTGAAATCCGGCGGGGAACACCATCCGCCCATCCCACGTCTTCCGGATCGATTGACAAGCACCTTTCTGATGTAAGGGAGGTGCCTATGAATGCTTGGTCTCATGGTTCCGCCCACTGTTCCCTGGGCATGCTGGTTCCTGTAGTCCATATGACGTGTCCTACATTTTCTCCCAGGCGCCCTACAGCGACGGGGATTTCTACGGTGACCAGTACCCAGCCCCCAGGACCCAGCAATCGCTACATCTCCTTTCTGGTGAAGAATTGGCTTGGTAGTTTGGTCTGCCCTGTTCCCATGATGCACTGGGCCAGGGACAGACTAATTTGCATATAGCCAGGTTCTGAGCTTGGATGGGGCAGTGAGCTAAATAACGGTGATGGAACAAGCCCTGATCTTTGGACTGGGTAAGAGTGGTCTGCTTAATTCAGACACTCTGTTCATCACCACCCCCTTTTCTGAATCAGAATAAATTTGTATGGCAGCAGGGCAAGATCAGGAGGTCCATCAAACTTCTTTCACTTCCACAAAGCGTCTCGCAATTCCAATTATCCTACCTTACTTCTGGGCAACATTCCTCCAACAAATGGTACCGCTGTTATGTTCTATCCCCTCGGCAGGTGTTATGGATCTCACTACAATCCCTTCTATTTATGAGCTGGCACTTGGGGAGACAGCAAAAGGCCTCTATTTGAGGCAAATAGAGGCCAGCAATTATAAAAAAAGTAAATTAAAAATTATATCTAACGCTTGGAGGGTATGGTCCAAAACCATTAAGCATATGCGCATTGGGAAAATAAATAGGTACACGCCCCTCTGGCATTCAAAACTTCTTGCAGGCCTTGGGTTCGATGTCATCTCTAAGAAATGGGAATCATTAGGGATTATTACTGTGAGCGATTTTTTGTTAAGAAATTACAAAACCACTTTCACAGATTTACAGACAAAATACCTGCTATCTAATGGGGATTATCTTAAATTTGTTCAGGTATATACAATACTTAAATTAAAAGCACCCGCTGTTTCTTTGGGAAGAATCGACATCATTGAGGCAATTACTAGAATAACTACTAGAATTGGCTCAATTTCCGGTCTATTAATGACTAGAATCCAAGATGACATAGAAAAAACGGAAGCTACCTGGGCCGATAAATTAGAGAACCCTAATGTAGATATTGATAGAAGCTTAGAGCTAACACAGCGTCTCCTTATGTCAGCCAGTCTCAAAGCCCAGATGTACAAAACTATTTTTAATCTCTACTATACTCCCATTAAGCTATTTGCGTGGGGCAAGAGGGAGAATGATTTATGTCCCAGATGTCTTCTAGGCCCTGCTACATTAATCCATATGTTTTGTGAGTGCAGGGAGCTTACCAAATTAAAAGAATGATGTCTGAATTCTGGGAAGAGGTGTTTGGGCATAAAATTCCCGAATTTTCTACTCTATGTGCTTGGGCATGATAACTCTTTGAATCTCTCCATTAATGTGGAAAGAATGTTATTTATAGGAACGGCCGTATTAAGAATTATTCTATCAGCTCGATGGAAGGAACCTGATCCACCAAGCTTCCAAATGTGGCTTGCCCGCCTTCTTGCGGTTTTTAATCTCGAAAAAGCGATATACGCTACCAGAGGGCCTAAGGCAAGAAAAATAGGAGATGCTATTTGGTACCCGATAACTTCATGGAAGTCCGGGGTTCGACCGCTATCTCTGCAATAATAACTGTCAAGTATCTGTTGTGTGTTCTTTTCTTGTAGCTAATTTTATTATTATTTTTTTTTCGGTAATATATATTATGTGTTGCAATTGTTATATATTTGTATCCTGTTTTTCTTCTTTTCGACTTTCCATACTCTCTATTCTTCAGATAACTTTTTCTTTTTCTGTTTTTTTTGTTTTTTCCTCTTTTTGTCCTTTCTTTTTTTTCTATATGGAATTATGTAATTATGTATTTTGTATTTTGACTCCTGTATTTTCTGGTTCTGAAATAAAAACATTTTTACAAAAAAAGAACATTTTCAGACACTCTCCCCCAGTCACAGATCCTGGCTGAATCTGTCATCTTTGGTCTTCTCTGGACTGAATACAAGCATCCTGAGACCAGTTTCAGGGTAACACCCCTCATCAGCCAGGCTAGCTTTAATCCAGTGGCAAAGTAAGCAAGGGACTCACTTCAAAATAAAAAAAATAATTAAAAAAAATGAAAATATTGGTGGACAGGCACTTATAAATATGCTCAATACATCTACCAAATTTTGTAAAAAAAACCTTGGCACAACCCTTAACGAGGTAGACAATTCACCGGTGTGTGCACGCACCACCACTAGACATAACATCTAATACCGACTTTACCACTTTACCTCAGTGTCCCCCTCAGTGCTAACATCCCGACTGAGGGAGATAGGGGTCGAGGGGCCAGCACTTAGTCTGCTGACCTCTTTCCTTGGCCAGAGGGAACAGAGAGTCAAGATGGGGGAGTTCCTATCTCCATCCCACCCTGTGCAGTGTGGGGTCCCTCAGGGGTCGGCTCTAAGCCCGACCCTTTTTAACATCTATGTGACCCCACTTGCCAGGCTGATTAGATCTTTTGGGATGGAGGTAGTATCCTATGCCGATGACACGCAGATCCTGGTGTCTCTCGCCCAACCTTCCAACTTGGCTGCCTCCAATTTTAGACACTGTATGGAGGCAGTGGCTCAATGGATGATTTGCAATTCATTGAAGCTCAACGGCGAGAAAACAGAGATTCTGGTGTTCGGAGGCAAGGAGGACATCTGGTCGGCGGAATGGTGGCCCCCATCTTTGGGCCAGTGCCCTACACCCACTGCCTTGGCCAGAAACTTAGGAGTCATGATTGATCCTATTTTGGGGATGAGTCACCAAGTGAACAGGACCATCTCTACCTGCTGGGGCATAATAAACATCCTGCGGAAGATAAAATATTATCTATCCCCTCAAGCCAGGAAACAAGTGGTAGTTGCTTTAATAGGCTCAAGATTAGACTATTGCAATGCCCTACTTCTTGGCACTAACAAGGGCCTCATAAGGAGACTTCAAATGGTACAGAATGCCGCAGCAAAATTTGTACTAGATCTTCCTAAGCGGGCCTCCGCCACGGCTGCAAGAAAAAGTTTGCACTGGCTTCCGATAGAGTCCAGGATCGCTTTTAAGTCCCTATGTCTGATCTATGGGGCTTTGGCTTCAAATGGGTCTAGAGGTCTGAGGGAACTGCTGGTTCCCTATACCCCTGGCAGAGCTCTGCGCTCAGCTAATAGGTCCCTGCTGGCTATTCCCCGTGTCCGCAGAGCCAAATGGGGTGGCAGAGCCTTTTCAACCTTGGCTCCTAAGCTATGGAATGCTCTGCCAACTGAGATTAAATCCCTCCCCACTAAGCAAGCATTCAGGAAGATGCTCAAAACGTGGCTATTTGCCAAAGCCTACCCCTAGCTCTGGATTTGCCTTACTTGATTTTTTTGGTTAGGCGCCTTGATGCCTTCGGGCTTAGTTGCGCGTTTATAAATCCCATTTCATTTCATTTCATTACCTAAAGATGCTGGAAATAGACACCAAATGTTACTTCTCAACAGGGCCACTATACAGGTCCTTACCCTGGGATTGTAGTCCCTCGGCTGCTCCCTCACAATCTCCACCACCCCAGTTGTGGTTTACTGCACTAGGAAACTGTGCAACCAAGAGACTCCGTGTTTAACCCTGACCTACCAGTTTGTGAAATAGTGCGCTTCGGGAATCACTAATTACATTTATGCTTCTCTCCCCTTTTTTGTCCAAGATCGGGGGTATTTAGAACCATCCTAAAGTTGTAAGTAAAACTGTGCTTTTAAAAATGGACCCAGACTGTGGTGATGCGTCTTTAACTGAAGATTAATTCCTGCGGCTCCTGGACTGTTGAATATGCATTGCCAGGAGTGTTGTCAAAGCGTTGCCAGGAGTGTTCCCGACAGTTATGTTCCTGGTGCAGTTGGGTGAGTGGTGAATTAATCTTACCCTTAGCCTACCGATGACACGAGAGTTTGATTACCACATAGACATTGCCTTTGGAGGGGGGAGGGGTACACAGCGCCCATTCTCATGGACTATTCACCAGAATGTAACGTGGCCAAGTAATAACCTTTGGAAAAAGTAGTTCTGTGTTCATCAGACTTAAACCGTTTAGGTGAATCCTACTCTTTCTGTGCCTCTGTCCCCTTATCTGAAAATGTATGTACCTCGAAGGAGGCTGGATGGAAGAAATAAACATGAAAGGCACGTTCCCAGCACAAACCACCAGCATGGATTTCATTCACTCGTTCAGAGCTGCTTAACTGCAGGTTTCCGCACTCCATATCAGCATCTCTAAAGGCAAACACTGTCAAAGCAAAGGGAGGGGGAGAGCCCGTATGACCCTCTAGAGGCAAGGCCGCTCAATGGAAAACGATGGCGAAGGACAGGACACTAATAGGATAAACCGACCCAACTCAAATATGAGGTCAACGTATTATTTATCACCTTAATGGTGCAAAAGACACTCTGGAATGAAATCAATTCTATTTGAATTATCAATGTTCGATTTATAATAGAGGCATTGCTGTGCTGCAATAAAAGAAATCACTGGCAACAATAGCTATTCTCACAACAAAGTGTACTTATTTCAAGTTTGGTTTGCATATTTTACAAGAAGGTGACAAAGCAATAACTGATAGACAACATTATAAAGCTTACCGACTTGCCTTATAAAGGTTACTGGTACTTTTAGAACAACACAAAGGTCAAGGAAAAGCAGAAGTATGAAAGTAGACAGTGTATCCGCAATGTCGAACAACAATAAACCCTTATTAATAGTGACCACATAACAATCGTCTCCAGGTAGGAGCGCCTAATTACAAAAGACCTGCTAATACGGTGAACACCTACAGTGCATCAAACTGTGACTATGACATTGGTCTATCAAAACATTTGAATTCTGCGTTTGTTCTTCTCATTAGGTGTTGATCCTGGAAGATATAGGCCGATGGTTTTCAGGCTTGTGCTTTATGCACGCTTCAGGACTTCGCGGAACAAATGTCAATCAAACATCGCACCATGTTGAGGAGGCCATGGGGTGGAGAGATGGCCATGTAAAATGGAGCGGCACTATAAAAGAACTGTTCGAAGAAGCACTGGGGTCACTAGCTTCTCAAAAGGGCATGGCCTCTGTTTAGATAGCTGTCCAGAGTGCCAGAGACCTGGTTGGAGCCATCAATGTAAGCAATGGCCCGGAGCCTCCATGGCTAAGTTGTAACTCCTGGGTCAGTTTGCTTGTGTGGTGGTGGCAAAGATTCGTAGTATGCTGATATGGTTGGGTTGGGTTGCGAACACGATCCACAAACTGGCATGTGGACACTCACTATGAGATCCTTGCTGCCCGGTGGCTCCTGTCACCCAGCACCAAACAAGCAGGACTTTTATAGCTGAGATCTGTGCACCCTGCCAGGCTGTTCCAGTTGTGCTGGCATCACCGAGCTGCACTAGAAGAGTGTGGGCAATGGAGCAAAGAGTAATTCTTTTTAAGATTACTGTGAGGGTGTTACCAGTACTTCTGGAATGCAGTATTTTCATGGAAACCTTAAAAAAGGTTAACACTAGCTACAATATGATTGCGGTTACTAAAAATGTAACATCTGATAGCATGATGTACACTTACAGGGTCGTTTCCAGGTTTAGGGGGGCACGGATATGACTGCATCACTTATAGACGTCAGCGACACACTCGGCCTCGGCATAGACCTCCTGGATAGGCCGCACCTCCACTGCACCACTGGCCCAGGACAGACCTCAACTCCTCTGCACCCCCTGAACAGGTCTCACCTCCTCAGCACAGTACAGGCCTCACCTCTTCTGCACCCCCTGGACAGATGTTAGGGTGCAGGAAAAAGGAATCAAAGCTCTTCTTTGTCCCGCAGTATCTGCCATTGAACCGGCATTGCAAAGATCACCCGCTCGCAAAAGGTCGCGAGTGATTATAGCGTGGAACCGGGCATTCTCCCCTGTACTACCAACAGGGAGGACCGTGGTGGAAGTTGCTGGTCTGGTCCTGAGCTCCTGGACACGGTGCGAGGTCTAGACCAGCTGTGAAGTGCGCCGGTTGATTATAGAACTGAGGCACTTCACCAACGGATTTTCAGAGATTAGTCACATTCTTTCTGTAGTCTAGTTACATAGAAATAGTGCAGTTTTGTGCCAGGCTTAGGCGCAGGTTAGAGCGCTTCGGTGCATCGGTTAGTTAGTTAGGTAATTTAGAACTAGAGAGAAATACCAATTTAAAGTAAATAGGAAAAAAGAAATATAAACAGAAGAATTTATACTTACCCATTGAATACTTCAGTTCCTGATTTCTTCGTCTCTTGGTTGACAGCAGAGGCTCCAGAAGGTTCCTGAGGGAGAAGTAAGAAGAATTTAGAAGATAAGAAAGTAAGGCAGAGAGTGAATGAACGAATGAGTGAAAAAGAATAAATGAACTCACCGAGTTAAAAGGTGCTAAAATGTTGTTTATAATGCAGGTTACCAAAGAACAAATACTTATATTGAAGAATAGAAGAGGAGCAAAAGCCATAGGCACTCTAGGTAAGGCAATAGAGAGAGAGGGAGAGAGAGAGTGAGTGAGAGAGAGAGAGAGAGAGAGAGAGAGCAAGAGAGAGAGAGAGTGAGAAAGTGGAGAAGGAACTGAAGGAAATTAGTAATGATGTGCTTTTCTGTTAAAGCGATTTCCACTAATGCTTGACGATAGAGAGGGAGTAAGAAGGGCATAAAATGGAGTATGGCAGAAAGGAAGAAGTAGAGTGGAAGAGCCACAAGGTCAGGCAGTCTCTTCTCTGTCCCATTCCCCTTTCCTCCGGCTGGGTTCACACGGCCACTATTTAACTCTTCATTTGGTGGCTGTGGGTAACCAGTGGTGGAATTTGGAAAATCTCATTGTTCTGCTCCTAGGAGTGTCGGCACTGTGAGTAACCATGACCCTTGACAGAGTGAAGTGCCCACGTCAATACTCACCCGAATAGAATTGCTGAAGAGTTTGATTAAAAAAATGTATAAAATATTCTTAAGGCGATTCAACAAGAGTTAATAGCAGGTAATCAAATTTGAAATGAAGGCCCAAATTTTCTTATCTCAGTGCTCGTTGTACTTCATGTGTCAGCCCTCTGTCTTCCCAGATGCACAATTTCGTATAGCTTTCATCTTGTCGTATCTCAATGGAGACACATCTTTGTGGTCAATGCCCCTGGTCACTCAAGTCTCCACAATTTCAAATACCTTCGAGTAATTAAAAAAATAGTTTTTGCGACTTTTTGATCGTCAGAAGGTGGCACAGGCTACGGATAACGAATTACTGGAGTTGAGGCAAGGGATTCGAGAGCTTGTTACTTACCTGGCCCAATTTAACAAACTTGTTGTAGAAACTGAATGGCCGGAGACCAAAAGGGCAGCCTTGTTCTACCGGGGTTTGAGAGATGATTTAAAGTATGCTTTGTCACAGATCCCAAATCACCCTACAGAAGTTTCAGCTTCAAATGATCTCATTTTAGAGATAGTCTATCGACAAAAAGAAATAACTGGTGAAAGTTGACGCAAAATTCGGCCCAGTGTACTACGCTTTGACCAGGTCAGAGCAGAGGTTGTTAAATCTGGTGATAAAGAACATGGAGATGAGCCTATACAAATTGGACCTATTAGAGGCCCCCTTTCCGAAGAAGAGAAAGAAAAGTGTCGACAGAGTAATCTATGGTTTTATTGTAGTATTAGTGGACATTTTGTAAAGGAATGTCCCAAGAAACCAAAAACCTTCAAGAAGGAAAACTCTCTGCACCACCAGTAGAAGAAGTTCGGCTGGTGGTTGCTAATAAGGATACAACTCCAATTTCTCATCAAGTGGCCAATACTCTACAATCTTATGCTCCACACCTCATTCTGACGATGACACTAAGATTTCGAGACAGAGTTCTTTCAGGAGTGGCCATGATGCTGGACTCACGTGCTACAAATATGCCTTGAAAATTGGTCTGAAGGCATTACCTAAAAAGAGAAGTGAGGCAGTTAAGGCTATTGATGGTACAAATGTATCTTCCGGCCCAATAACCAGTCACACAGAAGTTGTGGAACTTGTCTCTGTCGAAGTTCAAAAGGAATAGATTCAATTTAACTTGATCGATGCTCTGCAGTTTGGAATCATCCTGGGTTTGCCTTGGTTAACTGAACACAAGCCAATAATTAACTGGAGTGATCGAACCGTGAAGTTTAACTCAAGTTATTGTTTGGAGAAATGCTTCGGAGAAAAGTGGAAAGAGCTAGATGGAAATCCAGCAGCTTTATTGTGCGAGCAAAATATGATGGTGTGTGTGATTCAAACTGTGAGTCTTCCGGTAGAATATCAAGAGTTTGCTGAAGTTTTCCGAGAGACCGGAATCGAAGAAGTTGCACCCACATCGGTCGTATGACTGCAAAATCAATTTGGAACCTGGATCTAACCTTCCTTGTAGCCAATTGATGTGCTTACTTTAGCTGAAAACCGTCATCATAAAGATTACATTCAGAAATACTGAGAAAACTGGTTCATACGACCATCACAGTCCCCCGTTTCTTCACCATTATTTTTCGTTTCAAAACGTGACAGAGATCTGAGAATGTGTATAGATTATCGTGTCTTGAACAAGATTACAATAAAGAATCGTTATCCTCTTCCCCTGATTTCAGTTCTTCTAGATGAATTAAAAGATGGCAAAATCTTCATGAAGTTAGATTTACAGGGGGCGTGCCATTTAATTTGAGTAAGAAGTGGAGATGAATAGAAAACAGCATTCAGAACAAAGTATGGATTATATGAGTACCAAGTGAGGCCCTACGGTTTGAGCAACGCTCCTACAGCCTTCCAGTACTTTATTAATGATGTCCTGAAGGAGTTCATTGATCAATGCGCAATTGTTTACATCAACAACATTTTTCTTTATTCCTCATCAGAAGATCAGCCACAGGTCAAAAGAGTTTTGCATTGCCTGAAGGAAAACAAGCTTTACGTAAAACTTGAGAAATGCGCTTTTGGAGTGAAATTTGTGGATTTCTTCGGAATTTTAATTGCTCCAGAAGGTCTTACCATGGATGTTAAAAAGATTGAGGCAGGCTTAAATTGGCCTCCTCCAACCTCTCTGAAAGAAATACAGAGCTTCATCTGGTTTGCAAATTTCTATCGCAGTTTCATTCGAGATTTTTCCCTGAAGGTACCTCCAATTACTAAATTGCTAGGGAAAGGAGTACCTTTTCAATGGTCTGCCGAGGCAGAAGATGCTTTCCAGTTCTTGAAGAAAAGTTTTACCACTGCGCCAATTCTGTTGCATGCGGATCCTACTCAACCGTTTTACCTGGAGACTGATGCTTCTGAATGGGCCATCGGAGGGGTACTTTCACAGAGACACAAAGAGACCGAACGGTTGCATCCAGTGGCATATTACTCTAGAAAACTGCAACCAGCGGAAATTCAATTTACTATTTCAGATAAAGAACTCCTCGCAATCAAAGATGCCTTCCGAGAATGGCGACATTACCTTCTCAGAGCAAAACATGCAGTGACGGTATTCACCAATCACCGGAATCTTCAGTTGGGAAGAAATAATGGAAAGGTAGATGCCTTGTCTCGTATTGACACGGATGGAAGAAAGAGTCCCATTAGTGATCAAAAGATAATTCCTGAAGCTAAGATCGTTGGAGCCACTAGTGAGAAAACTCTCGTAGACAAGGTCAAAGAAGCAATAACTTCTGAAAAAATGCGGAGCTGGGCAGAGAAGGAGTCAATTCGAGAAATTGTTGATGGATTACCATTTCATTCCAAGGTCTTGTACTTACCAATCAAAGAACTTCAACAACAAGCGTTGATCGACTGTCCATTGGCTGGTCACCCTGGAATCCATCGAAAGGAGGAGTTGTGAAAGAGACAGTTTCGGTGGCCAGGGTTGTCCAAAGATGTTCCAGTTCAATTTTGAAAGCTGTGAGATTTGTGCAATGGGGAAGACAGATAAGCTGGCTTCTCAGGGTTTATTGAGACATTTGCCTACCCCTCCATATCCTTGGCACACGGTGACTATGGATTTGATTGGATTGTTGAATTGCCTTCTAGTCAGGGATTGAGCTCAGTATTAGTCATGGTAGACGCCTTTTGAAAAATAGCGCATTTTGTTGCCTTGAAAGGGAAGTCATCTGCAAAACAAATAGCCACACAATTCAATCAAAGTGTTATTAAGATACATGGCATTCCAAAGGTTTTGATCACAGATCATAGGTCTCAATTTCTATCCCATTTTTGGAAGGCTTACACAAGGGGTTTGGGAACGGAGACACGTTATTCAACGAGTTTTCATCCACAAACAGATGGTCAAACTGAAAGGGCCAATCAAAAGTTAGAAAAGTATCTCAGACTGTTTCTCTTGGATCAAGAGGGAGAGTGGCCTGATCTTTGGACCGCAGAGTTTGCGCATAATAATGCTAAGAAGGCCTTTACTGGTTTTCCCCTTTCTACTTGAATTACGGAAGGCATCCAAATTCTGTGGTTTCCTCTCAAGAAGTGTCGGTGCCTGAGGCACAAAACTTTGTACAGCATCTTAGCAAGGTACACGAGTCTGCCATCAAGAACTTAATGAAAGTTAACGAACGCTACAAGCTAAGTGCACATAAGAAAAAGAAGACCGGAACCAGATTTCAGTACAGGGGACAGGGTTTGGTTAAGCACAAGAAACCTAAAGCTTAAAGGAAATCGAAAGTTTCAATCCTGATTTATAGGTACATTTCCTGTGGAGCAAGTAGTGAATCCAGTGACTTTCAAACTAAAACAACCACCACAGCTAAAAATACTCCCAGTGTTTCATGTTTCTTATCCTAAAAAGGTTTCACCTCATCTGAAAGAACTGAGAAACAGGAAACCTATTTTAGTGGAAGGATGAGAAGAATTTGAAGATAAAAGAATCCAAGATTCAAAGTCCATTCGAGAGAAAATCTTCTATCTTGTAGACTGGGCCGGTTTTGGCCAAGAGGATAGGTCATGGGTGGAATAATCAGATGTTCATGCTCCACGATTAACCAAGATTTTGAACTCGCAAAATCATCACAAGCCTCAGGCTGGAGGCTTAAACTTGTGAGGGGGTACTGTCAGGGTGCATGAAAATGGAATCAAAGCTCTTCTTTGTCCCGCAGTATCTGCCATTGAACCGGCAATGCAAAGATCACCCATTTGCAAAAGGTCGCTGGTGATTATAGTGCGGAACCGGGCATTCTCCCCTGTACTACCAAGAGGGAGGACCGTGGTGGTCTAGTCCTGCTCTCCTGGACATGGGCGCGAGGTCTAGACCAGCTGTGAAGTGCGCAGGTTGATTTTAGAACCACGCACTTCACCAGCAAATTAGTTAGAGGGCTTCAGTGCGTCGGTTAGTTAGTTAGGTAATTTAGAACTAGAGAGAAATACCAATTTAAAGTAAATAGGAAAAAAATATATAAAGAGAAGAATTAATACTTACCAATTGAATACTTCAGTTCCTGATTTCTTCGTCGCTTGGTTGACGGTGGAGACTCCAGAAGGTTCCTAAGGGAGAAGTAAGAAGAATTCAGAAGATAAGAAAGTAAGGCAGAGAGTGAATGAACAAATGAGTGAAAACGAATAAATGAACTCACAGAGTTAAAGGGTGCTAAAATGTTGTTTATAATGCAGGTTACCAAAGAATAAAATACTTATATTGAAGAATAGAAGAGGAGCAAAAGCCATAGGCACTCTGGGTAAGGAAATAGAGAGAGAAAGAGTAAGAAAGGGGAGAAGGAATTGAAGGAAATTAGTAATGGTGTGCTTTTCTGTTACGATTTTCACTCATGGTTGAAGATAGAGAGGGAGTAAGAAAGGCATAAAACTGAGTATGGCAGAAAGGAAAAAGTAGAGTGAAAGAGCCAGAAGATCAGGCAGTCTCTTTTCTGTCCCATTCCCCTTGCCCCCGGCTAGGTTCACACAGCCACTAGTTAACTCTTCAGTTGGTGGCTGTGGGAAAACCAGTGGGGGGATTTGGAAAATCACATTGTTCTGCTCCTGGGAGTGTCGGCACTGTGAGTAACCACAACCCTTGACAACAGGCCTCACCTCCTCTGCACCCCCTGGACAGGCCTCAGCCCCTCTTCAGCCCCTTGGACAGGACTCATCTCCTCTGTACCCCCTTGGACAGGCATCACCTCCTCTTCTCCCCCTGGACAGGCACACCTCCTCTTCTCCCCCAGGACAGTCCTCACCTCCTCTGCACCACTGTACAGGCCTCACCAACTCTGGAACCCCTAGACAGGCCTCACCTCCTCTGCTCCCGCTGGACAGGCATCTCCTCTGCACCCTCAGGACAGACCTCACATCCTCTGCACCACTGGATAGGCCTCTCCTCTTCTGCACCAAGGACAGGCCTCACCTCATCTGCGCTTCCTAGACAGGGCTTACCGCCTCTCTTCCCAGGACAGGCCTCACCTTCTGTGCTCCCCATGGGCAGGCCTCACCTCCTCTGCTCAGCTTTGGATAGGCCTCACCTCCTCTGCAACCCCAGGCCTCACCTCCTCTACTCCCCCAGGACAGGCCTCACCTCCTCTCCACTCCCTGGACAGGCCTCACCTCATCTGAGCCCGCCCCACCAGACAGGCCTCACCTCCTCTGCACCTCCTGGACAGGCCTCACCTCCTCTTCAACTCCTGGAAAAGGCCTCACCTCCTCTCCACTCCCTGGACAGGCCTCACCTCATCTGAGCCCGCCCCACCAGACAGGCCTCACCTCCTCTGCACCTCCTGGACAGGCCTCACCACCTCTTCACCCGATGGACAGGCCTCACCTCCTCTGAGCCCCCCCACACCAGACAGGCCTCACCTCCTCTGCACCCCTGGACAGGCCTCACATCCTCTGCACACCTCTGGACAGGCCTCGCCTCCTCTGCACCCCCTGGACAGGCCTCACCTCCTCTGCCCTCCATGGACAGGCCTCACCTCCTCTGTGATCCTGGAGACGCCTCACCTCCACTGCTCCCCCTGGACTGGCATCACTTCCTCTGCTCCTGGCCAGACATCTCCTCAACACCCCTCAGGGCAGGCCTCACCTCCTCTGCACACCCTTGACAGGCCTCACCTCCTCTACACCACCTGGACAAGCCTCACCACCTTTGCAACCCCTCCCCAAAAAGGACATGCCTCACCTCCTTTGCACCCAATAGACAAGCCACACCTCCTCTCCACCCCTCAACAGGCTTCACCTTCTCCGCTCTCCTGGACAGACCACAACTCCTCTGCACCCCTGAACAGGCCTCACCTTCTCTGCACCCCTGTGGACAGGCCTCTCCTCCTCTGCCCCCTGGACATGCCTCACCACCTCATCACCCCCTGGACATGCCTCACCTCCTCTTCACCCACTGGAAAAGGCTTCATCTCCTCTCCACTCCCTGGACAGGCCTCACTTCCTCTGCACCCCCTGGACAGGCATCACCACCTCTTTACCCGATGGACAGGCCTCACTTCCTCTGTACTCCTTGGACAGGCCTCACCTCCTCTGAGCCCCCCGACACCAGACAGGCCTCAACTCCTCTGCAACCCTGGAGATGCCTCACCTCCTCTGCACCCCTAGACAGGCCTCACCTCCTCATCACCTCCTGGACAGGCCTCAACTCCTCTGCTCCCCTGGACTGGCCTCACTTCCTCTGCTCCTGGACAGGCATCTCCTCAACAGCCCTCAGGGCAGGCCTCACATCCTCTGCAACACTGGACAGGCCTCTCCTCTTCTGCACCCAGGACAGGCCTCACCTCCTCTGCACCCCCTAGACAGGCCTCACCTCCTCTGCTCCCCTTTGGATAGGCCTCACCTTCACTGCTCCCCCTGGAGAGGCCTCTCCTCCTCTCTTCCCCTGGACAGGCCTCACCTCCTCTGCACCCCATGGACAGGCCTCACCTCCTTTGCACCCTTTGGACAAGCCTCACCTCCTCTGCACCCCTGAACAGGCCTCATCTCTGCACCTCCTGATCAGGCCTCACCTCCTCTACACCCCTGAACAGGCCTCTCCTCCTCTTCACTCATTGGACAGGCCTCACACCTGGACATGCCTCACCTCCTCTGCACCCCTGGACAGGCCTCACCTCTTCTGCACCCCTGGACAGGCCTCACCTCCTCTGCACCCCCTAGACAGGCCTCACCTCCCCTGCACCCCCTGGATAGGCCTCATCTCCTCTGCACCCCCTGGAAAATCCTCACTGGAGTCGCCTTTCCTCCTCAGACCCCTGGACAGGCCTCACCTCCTCTATACCCCCTTGACAGGCCTCACCTCCTCTGTGCCCCAGGGACAGGTCTCACCTTATCTTCACCCACTTCACAGGCCTCATCACCTCCACTCTGCACCCCTGGACAGGCCTCACCACCTTTGCAACCACTCCTCCCAAAAAGGACATGACTCACCTCCTCTGCACCCCTTAACAGGCCGCACGTCCTCTGAGCCCCCCCACACCAGACAGGCTTCACCTCCTCTGCACCCCTGGACAGGCCTCACCTCCTCTGCACACATCTGGACAGGATAGGCCTCACCTCCTCTGCACCCCCTAGACAGGCCTCACCTCCTCTGCGCCACTGGAGACGCCTCACCTCCTCTGCACCCCTAGACAGGCCTCACTGGAGACGCCTCACATCCTCATCACCTCCTGGACAGGCCTCACCTCCTCTGCTCCCCTGGACTGGCCTCACCTCCTCTGACCCCTGGACAGGCCTCACCTCCTCTGCACCCCAGGACAGGCCTCTCCTCCTCTGCACCCCTGAACAGGCCTCACCTTCTCTGCTCCCCTGGACAGGCCACAACTCATCTGTACCCCTGAACAGGCCTCACCTTCTCTGCACCCCTGGACAGGCAACATCTCCTCTGCACCCCTGGACAGGCATTACCTTCTCTGCACCCCTCTGGACAGGCCTCTCCTCCTCTGCACCCCCTGGACATGCCTCACCTCCTCTTCACTCCCTGGACAGGCCTCACCTTCTCTGAGGCCTCACCTCCTCTGCCCCCCTGGACAGGAATCACCACCTCTTCACCCGATGGACAGGCCTCACCTCCTCTGAGCCCCCCCCGACACCAGACAGGCCTCACCTCCTCTGCAACTCTGGACAGGTCTCACCTCCTCTCCTCCCCCTAGAGAGGCCTCACCTCTTCTTTACCCCCTGGACAGGCCCCACCTCCTCTTCACCCCCGGACAGACCTCACCTCCTCTGCCCCCTGGCATGCCTCACCTCCTCTGGCCCCTGGACATGCCTCACCTCCTCTGCACCCCTGGACAGGCCTCACCTCCTGTGCACCCCTGGATAGGCTTCACCTCCTGTGCACCCCTGGACAGGCCTCACCTCCTCTGCACTCCTGGACAAGCCTTACCTCCTCTGCACCCCTGGACTGGCCTCACCTCCTCTAACCTCTGGACAGGCCTCACCTCCTCTGCACCTCTGCACCCCTGGACAGGCCTTACCTCCTCTGCTCTCCTTGGACAGGCCTCTCCTACTCAGCACCCTTGGACAGGCCTCAACTCCTCTGCACACCTGGACAGGCCTCAGCTTATCTGCAAGCGCTTCACAGGCCTCATCATCTCTGCACCCCTGGACAAGTCTCACGTCCTCTCCTCCCCCTAGACAGGCCTCACCTCTTTTGCACCCCTTGGACAGGCCTCTCCTCCTCTGCATTCCCCTGGACAGGCCTCTCCTCCTCTGCATTCCCCTGGACAGGCCCCACCTCCTCTTCACCCCCGGACAGGCCTCACCTCCTCTGTCCCCAGGACATGCCTCGCCCCCTCTGCACCCACCTGGACAGGCCTCACCTCCTCTGCACCCCCAGGTCTAACCTCTTATGCTCACCCTGGACAAGTCTCACCTCCATTGCACCCCTGGACAGGCCTCTCCTCCTCTGCACCCCTGGACAGGCCTTACCTCTTCTGCCCCTGGAGAGGTCTCACTTCCTCTGCACCCCTGGACAGGCCTCAACTCCTCTGCACCCCTGGACAGGCCTCACCTCCTCTGCACCCCTGGACTGGCCTCTCCTCCTCTGCACCCCGGGACAGGCCTCACCTCCTCTGCACTCCTGGAGACGTCTCACCTCCTCTGCACCCCTAGACAGGCCTCATCACCTCCTGGACAGGCCTCTCCTCCTCTACCCCTCCTCTGGACAGGCCTCTCCTAGTCTACACCCATGGACAGGCCTCTCCTCCTCTGCCCCTCCTCTGGACAGGCCTCTCCTCCTCTGCACCCCTGGACAGGCCTCTCCTCCTCTGCCCCTCCTCTGGACAGGCCTCTCCACCTCTCTACCCCTGGACAGGCCACTCATCCTCTGCCCCTCCTCTGACAGGCCTCTCCTCCTCTGGACAGGCCTCTCCTCTTCTGCCCCTCCTCTGGGGAGGCCTCTCGGTGAAGGATTCTCATTAAGGACAGAGGAGCCCAGAGTTCATTCCACCCAATTCAGCGCCTCTGAGTCCGCCCTGAGCCTCGGGGCGCTATGCACAGGCCCCGAAGAGAGACACTGCTCCCCTGGACAGGCCTCTCCTCCTCTGCACCTCTGGACAGTCCTCTCCTCCTCTGCCCCAAAGGACAGGCCTCTCCTCCTCTGCCCCTCCTCTGGACAGGCCTCACCTCCTCTGCATCCCTGGACAGGCCTCCTCCTCTGCACCCCTGGACAGGCCTCACCTCCTCTACTTCTTCTTTTTTTTTTTTAGGCTACTTATATAGCGCTCAAATCACCGTGAGGTCTCTTGGTGCTTGCCTTGGGAACCCGTCCTGGCTTTTCCCAGTGAGATAACCCGTACTTGGTATCCCCAAGGTGAAAGCCAGGCATCCCGCCACAGGGGGGGGCGGGGCGTTGTGGAGATTAAGCAAGCTTAATGCCCAGAGTTGCAGAGTGTGACCCCGTGATTCGAGTAGGCACCGAAGCGAGAATTATCGAGTCCGCTGACCCTGGTCCACAACCCTGCCGTGTCGGGAATTGAACCCTGGTCCCAGGCCGTTCTCTGCTTCAGGGTCTGCCTGCTCTAACCAGTGAGCCACACTTCTCTTCTGGACAGGTCTCATCTCCTCTGCACCCCTGGACAGGTCTCATCTCCTCTGCACCCCTGGACAGGCCTCGCCTCCTCTTCACCCCTCAACAGGCCTCTCCTCCTCTGCATTCCTGGACAGGCCTCTCTTCCTCTGCACACCTGGACAGGCCTCACCTCCTCCGCACCCTGCACCCCTGGACAGGCCTCTCCTCCTCTGTACCCCTGGAAAGGCCTCACCTCCTCTGCACCCCTGGACAGGTCTCATCTCCTCTGCACCCCTGGACAGGTCTCATCTCCTCTGTACCCCTGGACAGGCCTCGCCTCCTCTGCACCCCTGGACAGGTCTCATCTCCTCTGCACCCCTGGACAGGCCTTGCCTCCTCTTCACCCCTCAACAGGCCTCTCCTCCTCTGCACACCTGGACAGGCCTCACCTCCTCCGCACCCTGCACCCCTGGACAGGCCTCTCCTCCTCTGCACCCCTGGAAAGGCCTCACCTCCTCTGCACCCCTGGACAGGCGTCACCTCCTCTGCACCCCTGGACAGGCCTCAGCCCTTCTGGATCCCTGGAAAGCCCTCACCTCCTCTGCACTCCTGGACAGGCCTCACCTCCTTTGCTCCCCTGTACAGACCTGTCCTCCTCGGCACTCCTGGACAGGCCTCACCTTCTCTGCCCCTCCTCTGGACATGCCTCTCCTCCTCTGCACCCCTGGACAGGCCTCTCCTCCTCCGCACCCCTGGACAGGCCTCACCTACTATGCACCCGTGGACAGGCCTCACCTCCTCTGCATCCCTGGACAGGTCTCATCTCCTCTGCAAACCTAGATAGGCCTCACCTCCTCTCCTCCTCTGGACAGGCCTCTCCTCCTCTGCATCCCTGGACAGGCCTCCTCCTCTGCACCCCTGGACAGGCCTCACCTCCTCCACTTCTCCTCTGGACAGGCCTCACCTCCTCTGCACTTCTGGACAGGCCTCACCTCCTCTGCACCCCTGGACAGGTCTCATCTCCTCTGCTCCCCTGGACAGGCCTCACCTCCTCTTCACCCCTCAACAGGCCTCTCCTCCTCTGCACTCCTGGACAGGCCTCACCTTCTCTGCACCCCTGGACAGGCCTCTTCTCCTCTGCACTCCTGGAAAGGCCTCTCCTCCTCTGCACACCTGGACAGGCCTCACCTCCTCTGCACCCTGCACCCCTGGACAGGCCTCACCTCCTCTGCACCCCTGGAAAGGCCTCACCTCCTCTGCACCCCTGGACAGGCCTCACCTCCTCTGCACCCCTGGACAGGCCTCAGCCCTTCTGGACCCCTGGAAAGGCCTCACCTCCTCTGCACTCCTGGACAGGCCTCTCCTCCTCTGCCCCTCGTCTGGACAGGCCTCTTGGTGAAGGATTCTCATTAAGGACAGAGGAGCCCGGAGTTCATTCCACCCCATCCAGCACCTCTGACTCCCCCTGGGCCTCGGGACGCTATGCACAGGCCGCGAAGAGAGACACTGCTCCTCTGGACAGGCCTCACCTCCTCTGCACCCCTGGACACGCCTCACCTCCTCTGCCCCTCCTCTAGACAGGCCTCTCCTCTGCACCCCTGGACAGGTCTCTCCTCCTCTGCACCCCTAGACAGGCGAATCCTCTACTCCTCCTACGGACAGGCGTCTCCTCCTCTGCATTCCTCTGGACAGGCCTCACCTCCTATGCACCCCTGGACAGGCCTCTCCTCCTCCGCCCCTCCTCTGGACAGGCCTCTCCTCCTCTGCACCCCTGGACAGGCCTCTCCTCCGCCCCTCCTCTGGACAGGCCTCTCCTCGTCTGTGCCCCTGGACAGGCCTCTCCTCCTCTGTACCCCTGGACAGGACTCACCCCCTCTGCTCCCCTGGACAGGCCTCACCTCCTCTGCACCCCTGGACAGGCCTCTTCTCCTCTGCCCCTCCTCTGGACAAGCCTCCCGGGGAAGGATTCTCATTATTGACAGAGGAGCCCAGAGTTCATTCCACCCCATCCAGCACCTCTGACTCCCCCTGGGCATCGGGGCGCTATGCACAGACCGCGAAGAGAGATACTGCTCCTCTGGACAGGCCTCACCTCCTCTGCACCCCTGGACATGCCTCACCTCCTCTGCCCCTCCTCTGGACAGGCCTCTCCTCCTCTGGACAGGCCTCACCTCCTCTACCCCCTGGATGGCCTCTCCTCCTCTCCTCCTCTGGACAGGCATCACCTCCTCTGCCCCCTGGACAGGCCTCTCCTCCTCGGCACCCCTGAACAGGCCTCTCCTCCTCTGACCCTGAACAGGCTTCACCTCCCCTGTACCCCTGGACTTGCCTCTCCTCCTCTGCCCCTTCTCTGGACAGGCCTCTCCTCTTCTCCTCCTCTGGACAGGCCTCTCGTACTGTCCTCCTATGGACAGGCCTCACCTCCTCTGCACCCCTGGACAGGCCTCACCTCCTCTGCACACCTGGACAGGCCTCTCCTCCTCTGCTCCTCCTCTGGACAGGCCTCACCTCCTCTGCTCCTCTGGACAGGCCTCACCTCCTCTGCCTCCTCGACAGGCCTCCCTTCATCTGTATCCCTGAACAGGCCTCTCGTCCTCTGACCCTGGACAGGCCTCACCTCCTCTGCTCCCGTGGCACGCCTCAGCTCCTCTGCTCCTCTGGTCAGGCCTCTCCCCCTCTGCACCCCTGGACAGGCCTCTCCACCTCTGCCCCTCCTCTCGACAGGCCTCTTGGTGAAGGATTCACATTCAAGACAGAAGAGCCCAGAGTTCATTCCACCCCATCCAGCGCCTCTGACTCCGCCCTGAGCCTCGGGGTGCTATGCACAGGCCCTGAAGAGAGACAGTGCACCCCTGGACAGGCCTCACCTCCTTTGCACCCCTGGACACGCCTCACCTCCTCTGCCTCTCCACTGGAGAGGCCTCTCCTCCTCTGCACCCCTGGACAGGCCTCTCCTCCTCTGGACAGGCCTCTCCTCCTCTGGACAGGCCTCTCCTCCTCTGCCCCTCCTCTGGACAGGCCTCTCCCACTCTGACCCTTCTCTGGACAGGCCTCTCCTCCTCTCCGCCTCTGGACAGGCCTCTCCTCCTCTGCACCCCTGGACAGGCCTCTCCTCCTCTGCTCCTCCTCTGGTCAGGCCTCTCCTCTCCTCCTCTGGACAGGCCTCACCTCCTCTGCCGACAGGCCTTGCACCCCTGAACAGGCCTCTCCTCCTCTGACCCTGGACAGGCCTCACCTCCTCTGCACCCTTGGACAATCCTCACCTCCTCTGCGCCCCTGGACAGGCTTTCCTCCTCTGCCCCTTCTCTGGACAGTCCTCTCCTCCTCTTCTCCTCTGGACAGGCCTCTCCTCCTGTCTTCCTCTGGACATGCCTCTTCTCCTCTGCGCCCCTGGACAGGCCTCATCTCCTCTGCACCCCTGGACAGGCCTCTCCTCCTCTGGACAGGCCTCACCTCCTCTGCTCCCCTCTACAGGCCTCTCCTCCTCTGCCCCTCCTCTGGACAGGCCTCACCTCCTCTGCCCCCTGGACAGGCCTCTCCTTCTCTAACCCTGGATATGCCTCACCTCCTCTGCTCCCCTGGACAGGCCTCAGCTCCTCTCCTCGTCTGGACAGGCTTCTTGGTGAAGGATTCTCATTCAGGACAGAGGAGCCCGGAGTTCATTTCACCCCATCCAGCACCTCTGACTCCACCCTGAGCCTCTGGGCGCTATGCACAGGCCCTGAAGAGAGACAGTGCACCCCTGGACAGGCCTCACCTCCTCTGCACCCCTGGACATGCCTCACCTCATCTGCCCCTGCTCTGGACAGGCCTCTCCTCCTCTGCACCCCTGGACAGGCCTCTCCTCCTCTGCACCCCTGGACAGGCCTCTCCTCTGCACCCCTGGACAGGCCTCTCCTCCTCTGCCCCTCCTCTGGACAGGCCTCACCTCCTCTGCACCACTGGACAGGCCTCTCCTCCTCTGCACCCCTGGACAGGCCTCTACTCCTCTGCACCCCTGGACAGGCCTTTCCTCCTCTGTACCCCTGGACAGGCCTCACCTCCTCTGCATCCCCAGACAGGCCTCTCCTCCTCTGCACCCCTGGACAAGCCTCTCATCCTCTGACCCCTGGACAGGCCTCTCCTCCTCTGCTCCTCCTCTGGACAGGCCGCTCGGTGAAGGATTTTCATTCAGGACAGAGGAGCCCGGAGTTCATTCCATCCCATACAGCGCCTCTGACTCCGCCCTGAACCTCGGGGCGCTATGCACAGGCCTCGTAGAGAGACACTGCTACCCTGGACAGGCCTCACCACCTCTGTACCCCTGGACAGGCCTCCCCTCCTCTGCCCCTCCTCTGGACAGGCCTCTCGGTGAAGGATTCTCATTAAGGACAGAGGAGCCCAGAGTTCATTCCATCCCATACAGCACCTCTGACTCCCCCTGGGCCTCTGGGCGCTATGCACAGGCCGCGAAGAGGACACTGCTCCTCTGGACAGGCCTCTCCTCCTCTGCACCCCTGGACAGGCCTCACCTCCTCTGCACCCTGCACCTCTGGACGGGCCTCACCTCCTCTGCACCCCTGGACAGGCCTCTCCTCCTCTGCACCCCTGGACACGCCTCTCCTCCTCCGCCCCTCCTCGTGACAGGCCTCTCGGTGAAGGATTCTCCTTAAGGACGGAGGAGCCCAGAGTTCATTCCATCCCATCCAGCGCCTCTGACTCCGCCCTGGGCCTCGGGCGCTATGGACAGGCCCTGAAGAGAGACACTGCTCCCCTGGACCTGCCCAGAGGCCCCAGATGCAGCTGTGGCTCAAGGTGCTTTAATCCCAGGGTCTCTGCAGCATTGTTCACACAGATATGAGGGGCCCCTTTGCTTCTCTGTATGGGAGGGGCCCCTCTGCTTCTCCTTGTGGGCGGGGCCCCTCTGATTCTCCTGGTGGGAGGGGCCCCCTGCTGCTCCTTGTCAGAGGCGCCCCTCTGCTCCTTGAGGGACGGGCCCCTCTGCTTCTGTATGAGGGGCCCCTCTGCTTCTGTATGAGGGAGGGGCCCCTCTGCATGTGTATGAGGGAGGGGCCCCTCTGCTTCTGTATGAGGGAAGGGCCCCTCTGCTTCTCTGTATGGGAGGGGGCCCCTCTGCTTCTCCTTGTGGGCGGGGCCCCCTGCTGCTCCTTGAGGGACGGGCCCCTCTGCTTCTCCTTGTGGGCGGGGCCCCTCTGATTCTCCTGGTGGGAGGGGCCCCCTGCTGCTCCTTGTCAGAGGTGCCCCTCTGCTCCTTGAGGGAGAGGCCCCTCTGCTTCTGTATGAGGGGCCCCTCTGCTTCTCTGTATGGGAGGGGGCCCCTCTGCTTCTGTATGAGGGAGGGGCCCCTCTGCTTCTGTATGAGGGGCCCCTCTGCTTCTGTATGAGAGAGGGGCCCCTCTGCATGTGTATGAGGGAGGGGCCCCTCTGCTTCTGGGAGGGGCCCCTCTGCTTCTGGGAGGGGCCCCTCTGCTTCTGGGAGGGACCCCTCTGCTTCTGCATGAGGGAGGGACCCCTCTGCTTCTGTTTGAGGGAGGGGCCCTCTGTGTCTGTATGAGTGAGGGGCTCCTCTGCGCCTGTATGAGGGAGGGGCCCCCCGCTTCCGGGAGTGACCCCTCTGCTTCTGTATGAGGGAGGGGCCCCTCGGCTTCTGTATGAGGGAGGGGCCCCTCGGCTTCTGTATGAGGGAGGGGCCTCTCTGCTTCTGTATGAGGGAGGGGCCCCTCTGCTTCTGTATGAGGGAGGGGCCCCTCTGCTTCTGCGTGAGGGAAGGGCCCCTCTGCTTCTGTATGAGGGAGGGGCCCCTCTGCTTCTGTATGAGGGAGGGGCCCCTCTGCTTCTGCATGAGGGAGGGGCCCCTCTGCTTCTGTATGAGGGAGGGGCCCCTCTGCTTCTGTATAAGGGAGGGGCCCATCTGCTGCTCCTTGTGGGAGGGGCCCCTCTGCTTCTCTGTATGGGAGGGGCCCCTCTGATTCTCCTGGTGGGAGGGGCCCCTCTGCTGCTCCTTGTTGGACGGGCCCCTCTGCTTTTCCTTGTGGGAGGGGCCCCTCTTCTTCTGTATGAGGGGTCCCTCTGCTTGTGCATGAGGGAGGGGCCCCTCTGCTTCTGTATGAGGGAGGGGCCCCTCTGCTTCTGTATGAGAGAGGGGCCCCTCTGCTCCTTGTGGGAGGGGCCCCTCTTCTTCTGTATGAGGGGCCCCTCTGCTTCTGTATGAGAGAGGGGCTCCTTTGCGTCTGTATGAGGGAGGGTCCCCCTGCTTCTGGGAGTGGCCCCTCTGCTATTATATGAGGGAGGGGCCCCTCTGCTTCTGTATGAGGGAGGGGCCCCTCTGTGTCTGTATGAGGGAGGGGTCCCTCTGCTTCTGCATGAGGGAGGGCCCCCCTGCTTCTGGGAGTGGCCCCTCTGCTATTGTATGAGGGAGGGGCCCCTCTGCTCCTGTACGAGGGAGGGGCCCCTCTGCTTCTGTACGAGGGAGGGGCCCCTCTACTTCTGTATGAGGGAGTGGCCCCTCTGCTTCTGTACGAGGGAGGGGCCCCTCTACTTCTGTACGAGGGAGTGGCCCCTCTGCTTCTGTATGAGGGAGGGGCGCCTCTGCTTCTGTATCAGGGAGGGGCCCCCTGCTTCTGGGAGTGGCCCCTCTGCTTCTGTATGAGGGAGGGGCGCCTCTGCTTCTGTATGAGGGAGGGGCGCCTCTGCTTCTGTATGAGGGAGGGGCCCCTCTGCATCTGAATGAGGGAGGGGCCCCTCTGCTTCTGCATGAGGGAGGGCCCCCCTGCTTCTGGGAGTGGCCCCTCTGCTTCTGTATGAGGGAGGGGCGCCTCTGCTTCTGTATGAGGGAGGGGCGCCTCTGCTTCTGTATGAGGGAGGGGCCCCTCTGCATCTGAATGAGGGAGGGGCCCCTCTGCTTCTGTATGAGGGAGGGGCCCCTCTGCTTCTCCTTGTGGGAGGGGCCCCTCTGCTTCTGTATGAGGGAGGGGTCCCTCTGCTTCTGCATGAGGGAGGGCCCCCCTGCTTCTGGGGGGAGTGGCCCCTCTGCTTCTGTATGAGGGAGGGGCGCCTCTGCTTCTGTATGAGGGAGGGGCCCCTCTGCATCTGAATGAGGGAGGGGCCCCTCTGCTTCTGCATGAGGGAGGGCCCCCCTGCTTCTGGGAGTGGCCCCTCTGCTTCTGTATGAGGGAGGGGCGCCTCTGCTTCTGTATGAGGGAGGGGCCCCTCTGCATCTGAATGAGGGAGGGGCCCCTCTGCTTCTGCATGAGGGAGGGCCCCCCTGCTTCTGGGAGTGGCCCCTCTGCTTCTGTATGAGGGAGGGGCGCCTCTGCTTCTGTATGAGGGAGGGGCCCCTCTGCATCTGAATGAGGGAGGGGCCCCTCTGCTTCTGCATGAGGGAGGGCCCCCCTGCTTCTGGGAGTGGCCCCTCTGCTTCTGTATGATGGAGGGGCGCCTCTGCTCCTGTATGAGGGAGGGGCCCCTCTGCTCCTGTATGAGGGAGGGTCCCCTCTGTGTCTGTATGAGGGAGGGGCGCCTCTGCTTCTGTATGAGGGAGGGGCGCCTCTGTGTCTGTATGAGGGAGGGCCCCCCTGCTTCTGGGAGTGGCCCCTCTGCTTCTGTATGATGGAGGGGCGCCTCTGCTCCTGTATGAGGGAGGGGCCCCTCTGCTCCTGTATGAGGGAGGGTCCCCTCTGTGTCTGTATGAGGGAGGGGCGCCTCTGCTTCTGTATGAGGGAGGGGCGCCTCTGTGTCTGTATGAGGGAGGGGCGCCTCTGCTTCTGTATGAGGGAGGGGCCCCTCTGCTTCTGAGAGTGGCCCCTCTGCTTCTGTATGAGGGAGAGGCCCTCTGCTTCTGCATGAGGGAGGGGCCCCTCTGCTTCTGAGAGTGGCCCCTCTGCTTCTGTATGAGGGAGGGGCCCCTCTGCTTCTGTATGAGGGAGGGGCCCCTCTGCTTCTGTATGAGGGAGGGGCCCCTCTGCTTCTGTATGAGGGAGGGGCGCCTCTGCTTCTGTATGGGGGAGGGTCCCCTCTGTGTCTGTATGAGGGAGGGGCGCCTCTGCTTCTGTATGAGGGAGGGGCGCCTCTGCTTCTGTATGGGGGAGGGGCGCCTCTGCTTCTGTATGAGGGAGGGGCGCCTCTGCTCCTGTATGAGGGAGGGGCCCCTCTGCTTCTGTATGAGGATGGGCCCCTCTGCTTCTGTATGAGAGAGGGGCCCCTCTGCTTCTGTATGAGGGAGGGGCGCCTCTGCTCCTGTATGAGGGAGGGACCCCTCTGCTTCTGTACGAGGGAGGGGCGCCTCTGCTTCTGTATGAGGGAGGGGCGCCTCTGCTTCTGTATGAGGGAGGGGCCCCTCTGCTTCTGAGAGTGGCCCCTCTGCTTCTGTATGAGGGAGGGGCCCTCTGCTTCTGCATGAGGGAGGGGCCCCTCTGCTTCTGAGAGTGGCCCCTCTGCTTCTGTATGAGGGAGGGGCCCCTCTGCTTCTGTATGAGAGAGGGGTCCCTCTGCTTCTGCATGAGGGAGGGGCCCCTCTGCTTCTGAGAGTGGCCCCTCTGCTTCTGTATGAGGGAGAGGCCCTCTGCTTCTGCATGAGGGAGGGGCCCCTCTGCTTCTGAGAGTGGCCCCTCTGCTTCTGTATGAGGGAGGGGCCCCTCTGCTCCTCTATGAGGGAGGGGCCCCTCTGCATCTGAATGAGGGAGGGGTGCCCCTGCTTCTGGGAGTGGCCCCTCTGCTTCTGTATGAGAGAGGGGTCCCTCTGCTTCTGCATGAGGGAGGGGCCCCTCTGCTTCTGAGAGTGGCCCCTCTGCTTCTGTATGAGGGAGGGGCCCCTCTGCTTCTGTATGAGAGAGGGGTCCCTCTGCTTCTGCATGAGGGAGGGGCCCCTCTGCTTCTGAGAGTGGCCCCTCTGCTTCTGTATGAGGGAGAGGCCCTCTGCTTCTGCATGAGGGAGGGGCCCCTCTGCTTCTGAGAGGGGCCCCTCTGCTTCTGTATGAGGGAGGGGCCCCTCTGCTCCTCTATGAGGGAGGGGCCCCTCTGCATCTGAATGAGGGAGGGGTGCCCCTGCTTCTGGGAGTGGCCCCTCTGCATCTGTATGAGGGAGGGGCCCCCTGCTTCTGCATGAGGGAGGGGCCCCTCTGCTTCTGTATGAGGGAGGGGCCCCTCTGCTTCTGTATGAGGAGGGGCCCCTCTGCTTCTGTATGAGGGAAGGGCCCCTCTGCTCCTCTATGAGGGAGGGGCCCCTCTGCATCTGAATGAGGGAGGGGTGCCCCTGCTTCTGGGAGTGGCCCCTCTGCATCTGTATGAGGGAGGGGCCCCCTGCTTCTGCATGAGGGAGGGGCCCCTCTGCTTCTGTATGAGGGAGGGGCCCCTCTGCTTCTGTATGAGGGAGGGGCCCCATGCTGCTCCTTGTGGGAGGGGCCCTCTGCTTCTCCTTGAGGGAGGGGCCCCTCTGCTTCTTGTAGGGGTGGGAGGAGTTAGATAGATGGAAAGAGAGGAAGAGGGGGAGGCTGGGACATCTTAAGGATTTGGGGGGGCTCTGGACCAAATATTTTTGGGCCCCTGCTCAGACCAGTTGTGAATTCATTGTCCAATCAGACAGCTCCAGACTCTAAAGTGTGTCCAATGACTCAGCAGCAGCTCACTGAGGTCACCGCGCGCAATCCCTGCCACCCACCTGTAATACAAATATATGAAAACAAACTGTGTTTAAAACCATTCAAGGTCATCAGGGCAGGGCTGTGAGGAGAACAGCGCCAGGTCTATCAGGGGCCCCTGAAAGGCTGGGGCCCGGGGCCAGAGCCCACTTTACCAAGGCCTTAAAACGTCTCTGGGAGGAGGGAGAGGGAGAAATAGAGGGAGGAGAGGTGGAGAGAAAGCAATCAGAGAGAGAGGAAAGAAGTAGAGATGGATGGATGGGTGGTACGGATGGGTGGGTAGGTGGATGGATAGATAGATGGATGGGTGGGTGGATGGATGGGTGGGTGGATGAATGGATGGATGGGTGGGTGGATGAATGGATGGATGGATGGGTGGGTGGATGGATGAGTCGGTGTGTGGATGATTGGGTGGACGGATGTGTCAGTGGGTGGATGGATGGATGGATGGATGGATGAGTGGATGTGTGGGTGGGTGGATGGATGGGTGGATAGGTGGGTGGATGGATGGGTGGATAGGTGGGTGGATGAATGGATGTGTCAGAGGGTGGATGGTTGGGTTGGTGGGTCGATGGATGGATGCTTAGCTGGATGGGTCGGTAGATTTGTGGGTGGGTGGATGGATGGGTGGGTGGGTGGGTGGGTGGGCGGGTGGATGGATGGGTGGATGGATGGGCAGCTGGGTAGATGTGTCAGTAGGCTGATGGATGGGTGGATGGATGGCTGAATGGATGTGTCAGAGGGTGGATGGATGGGTGGGTGGGTAGATGGATGGATGGTTAGATGGATTGGTCAGTGGATGTTTGGGTGGATGGATGGGTGGGTGGGTGGTTGGATGGATGGATGGGTGGGTGGATGGATGGGTGGATAGATGGATGGGTGGGTGGGTGGGTGGATGGATGGGTGGATGGATGGGCAGCTGGGTAGATGTGTCAGTGGGTTGATGGATGGGTGGATGGATGGCTGAATGGATGTGTCAGAGGGTGGATGGATGGGTGGGTGGGTAGATGGATGGATGGTTAGATGGATTGGTCAGTGGATGTTTGGGTGGATGGATGGGTGGGTGGGTGGATGGATTTATTTTTATATTTTTATATTTATTTATTAATAATTATTATTATTATTATTATTATTATGGGTGGGTGGGTGGGTGGGTGGATGGATGGATGGGTGGGTGGGTGGTTGGATGGATGGATGGGTGGGTGGATGGATGGATGGATGGATGGATGGGTGGGTGGGTGGGTGGGCGGGTGGATGGATGGGTGGATGGATGGGCAGCTGGGTAGATGTGTCAGTAGGTTGATGGATGGGTGGATGGATGGCTGAATGGATGTGTCAGAGGGTGGATGGATGGGTGGGTGGGTAGATGGATGGATGGTTAGATGGATTGGTCAGTGGATGTTTGGGTGGATGGATGGGTGGGTGGGTGGTTGGATGGATGGATGGGTGGGTGGATGGATGGGTGGATAGATGGATGGGTGGGTGGGTGGGTGGATGGATGGGTGGATGGATGGGCAGCTGGGTAGATGTGTCAGTGGGTTGATGGATGGGTGGATGGATGGCTGAATGGATGTGTCAGAGGGTGGATGGATGGGTGGGTGGGTAGATGGATGGATGGTTAGATGGATTGGTCAGTGGATGTTTGGGTGGATGGATGGGTGGGTGGGTGGATGGATTTATTTTTATATTTTTATATTTATTTATTAATAATTATTATTATTATTATTATTATGGGTGGGTGGGTGGGTGGATGGATGGATGGGTGGGTGGGTGGTTGGATGGATGGATGGATGGATGGATGGATGGATGGATGGATGGGTGGGCGGGCGGGTGGGTGGATGGATGAATATGTGGGTGGGTGGATGGACAGATGGATGGATGGGTGGGTGGGTGGATGGATGGATGGAGGGATGAATGGATGGGTGGGTGGATGGATGGATGGATGGATGGGTGGATGGATGAGTGGGTAGATGCATGGATGGGTGGATGGATGGGCAGGTGGGTAGATGTGTCGGTGGGTGAATGGATGGGTGGATGGATGGCTGAATGGATGTGTCAGAGGGTGGATGGATGGGTGAGTGGGTAGATGGATGGATGGTGGGAATTCGAGCCGTGTTTTATCTTACCTGCACAATATTGTAGTTTGCAGCTTGTTTACCTGTTGCCTCTCCTTGCCCTGTGCCCCGTTCCACCGTGGGTGTTCCCGTTTCGTGGAGGGCGCGTTTGGCAAACGGCTGGTCTCGCTGGTCTCGCTCCCATTGGCTGATCCTGGTCAGGTGGGACGCCAGACTTGGGGACGGATACACTTAAGGGATGGTTCTCTCCGCGTACAGCGGACGTGCGCCGAAGTTGCGCCAAAGTTAAGCCCGTCTGCGCCCGTCCGCGCTGAGGACACGCCAGGGGCCAGGCGGGCTGGGCCACGTTACATACTCCCAGCAAATTATGAGTTATATACCCATTCTACACTCCTCTCACTTAGACCTTTGTTCAGGACTTGTCACTTTACCTCATCCCCTGAAAATCTCATTGAAATTCAATGTTGTAAAGGCGGTGTAAGACCTACACGCCCCCGATACCACCCCAAAAATCAGGCTAAACATAGGAGTATACTGCCCGATTCTAACTTCCTAAATGAGGCTGGCCTGCTTATAAACGCTAGGTCCCTAGTTCGAAATAATGTGGCATTTAGAGATTTTGTCTCCCAAAAAAAGACTCCCTGGGTTTTTGTTACGGAAACTTGGTGCTCTGATTCTTCTGGCCCGGATCTGGTGGAGGCAGTCCCCGAAGGCTACATTCTATCGAGGATGGACAGGATTGGGAGGAGGGGGGGTGGGCTGGGAATCCTTTTTAGAGATACTTTTACATGTCGTACTGTACCTCTTTCTCTGCCCTCAGATAAAATTGAAGCCCTGCATTTCACTTTAAATTTTCTTCCCTCGTCTTTCTTCTCTGGTATCCTCTGCTACAGACCTCCCGGCCCAAGAACCACTTTTCTTCAGGATATTCTTAAACTCATAGAGCCTTTTGTTGACAAGCCCCATTTTAGTATTTTGGGGGATTTTAACTTTCATTTAGAGTCCACAGATGCCAAGGACACCATGGCACTAATAGATGGTTTAGCCGCATGTGGGCTGTGCCGAGTGGTTGCGGATCCTACGCACTCTGCTGGCCACACGTTGGACGGCATCTTTACCAATGATGCCAGAATTATGACTGGTACACCCATCCCTCTATCTTGGTCCGACCATTTGGCAGTTCCCTTCTACTGTAAAAATAATCCTATTTTACTTAATATACCTAAGAGTAATGTATGGGAGACCAGAAGGAATTATAGAGAGATCAATGATGAAACCCTAGCACCCTTTTTGGATACTCTTAGCTATCTCTCTCCATCTGACCCCAACATGGCTGCCCTGAATCACTCCAATGTCCTGGCCGGCGCTATAGACACTCTTGCCCCGGCTAAACAGCACTACTCAGCTCGAAAGAGTCCCTCTCAGCCCTGGTTTTCTGATCGCTTAAGACTGCTACGGCAGAAGTGCAGGAAACAGGAGCGGTCTTGGCATGCTCACCCTGACCCACCGGGAAAAGCCCTTCATAAAGCTCTACTTAGAGATTATAAGAAAGCCATTATTGAGGAAAAAAGGAGCCATTTCACTAACCTCACGGCCTCCCTTAAATCATCAAGGGACCTTTTTAATATAATTGACTCACTGTCGGCACCTAAAACAGCTGATCCTAACCGTGAAACATAGGAACTCTGTAATAATATCGCGAGTTTTTTTCATTCTAAGATCACTGACATCTACACCTCCCTTGAAATCCGCAATCATGAGTTGGATGCTAACGTAGCAGGTTCTCCTTTTCTACCTGCCACTCCCCCTACTGAGAATGTTAATGCTTTTCCTAAATTGCAGCTTACCTGCTTCCCTCTCCTGACCTTAGAAGAGCTTGATTTTCTTCTTGATGCCACCAAGTCTTGCTCGCCTCTTGACCCGTGCCCCCTAAGAACTCTGAAGACTTGTAGAGGATCGGTCCTCCCCCCCTTTTCGAAGTTATGAATATGGCCATCAGTGAGGATATCTTCCCCTCATCCTGGAAGACCGCCGTAGGATCATTAGACCACCATGAGCCAGACCAGATTACCCCCACCCGTAGGATCATGGGACCACCATGAGCCAGGCCACCCGTAGGATCATGAGACCACCATGAGTCAGACCACCCGTAGAATCATAAAACCACCATGAGCCAGACCAGAATATGCCCCCCCACCTGTAGGATCATGAGACCACCATGAGCCGGACCAGATTACCTGGACCTTCTTTCTCAAGGTCCACTCTGAGAGGCAGATTGGAAATTCTGGAGATTGAGAGGGGCAGGATACGCACCTCACAATCCAGAGCCTCCACCTTCATGTCTGGAGACTGAGAGGGGAGGGACCCTCACCTGCCCCTGCAGAGCCTCCACCTTCATGTCTGCAGATTGAAAGGGGCATCAGAGCTCCCTCCAGCTGCCAATGGAGGTGGTCGATATAATTTTATCAGCTTGTTGCCCCTCCACCTAGTCAGTCTATTCTGGAAGGTAAAATCATACATCATCTGACCTGTTAATCATAACCTGGACCCTTCGAAGGCTCTTCTTTTGAAGGTTTCCATTGTGCTCTATGTCCTTTCTTATCCTTCAATGGACTTGTTTTCACATTTCTGAGCCCTTCCACAAATACCAGCTACGGTTACTGATCCTGTGCACCGTTTTTTATTGCTATTATTTTGATGATATACAACAAACAACAATGCTTCACTGTAGCCTTATTATGAACTAAGACAGATTACAAACCTTAGAACGAAATGGAGTGTGTATAGTGCCTGGAAGTCACTCGAGGAGTCAAGTCATACGTCTTCACTTTGTCTCGATGCACCCCTCACTTCTTCATTCACATGAGCAGCTGCTCACATCTTGAGCACTTTATTTCACTATTATAGCTGACTTCATTTGCTAAATTCCGTGAATAGATTGAATCAAGTGTGATTGTTCTATTGTTGTTTTTCAATTGTATTTTCCAAATTGTTGAAGTCATGTCAGCAAATGTTAAACCTGTACATTTCTGGTTAATGGACCGCTCATGGAGAGCGGCGGCATCCACACAGTCATCGAGTTGGTATTTTTCAGAAATCAGTGTACAGTGAAGCATTGTTACTGGTTACCTGCTGTTCCCCTAGGTTCCTGCTCTAGCAGTTTGGGCGAACCTTTGTTCTCTTTATGGCATCACTTCGTTGCGGTGCATCAGTGAGTTACAGGCACTGAGCGTGCGGCCGCCCTTCACATGCTTCTTCCTGGAGGAATTATTCCTCAGAACTACATCGCCTCTCCTTCCCAAGGTGGTGAGCTCTTTCCATCTGAGGCGATCTGTCACCCTTCCCACCTTCTACCCCCAAAGGAGGCGAGATCATATCAGTAAGAGCCCCAAAAGGAAGTCTATTTTTATATTGACCCTAGGTGGGGACTGTAGAAGCTTCAAGAAGGGCACCTCTGCCCAGAAGAGGACCTTATCTCATTGCATCATCTTGTGCATCACAAAGGAACTGACTGAGGGAATCTGCGCTCAGTCCCCCATAGCAGAGTCCTCTGCATCAGCACTTGTCAGGGGTGTTCCTGTGGCTGAGATTTACTGTTCAGTGACATGGGCTTCCCTCCTCCACACCTTCACTAAGCGTTATTGCATGGATTCAGAGGAGAGGAGGGAGGGCCAGTTCAGACGTTCAGTGCTTCAGGGTCTTTAACAGCGTTATTTAGCACCGCAATGACTCTTGGTGTGGTTCCAGAGTCATGGAAGTCTTCCATAACTGTGGTGATTCACAAGAAAGGGGGGGAGATGACCCCTCCAACTATCGGCTAATTTCCCAATTAGGCAACATCAGGAACTTCTTTGGGAAACTCTTACAGTCACGACTCGCGACCTGGACAGAGGAGGACAATATTGCCTCTAACCCTCAGGCTGGATCCTGAAAAGGCCAAAGTAGAATCGACCCGGCTCTGAGGTTGTACATGATCTGTATGAAGTACGTGTCCCTGGAAACTCCCCGCTCTTCTTGGTCTTTGGAGACCTAAAAACAGGATTCTATTCTGTCACCGCTCCGTCCTTCGGAGTCTTCTGGAAGAAGGAGGTTCCCAAGCAACTATTTGAGTATCCGAAAGGATCTGCCCCGCGGCAAACATTCCAGAGTAAGACTCAGTGTAAAAGGAGAATGCACTGAGAAGTTTGAAATAAACATTGGCGTTGGGCAGGGTTGCGTACTTGCCCCAGCTTTATTCAACATTCACATCAATGGAACTGATTCTCTCGGGAATCTTCGTCTTGATGTTCCGATATTGGAGAAGGAGAATATTCCGATCCCGGTGGTTGCAGATGATGCAGTAATATTAGCACATACTGAAAAATCAATGCATCAACTTTTGGAATGCTTCGAGCTATTCTGTAAGGTACAAAAGTTAATAATCAATAAAGAGAAAAATATATGATAATTATTCCTAAATCAAAATTTTTGTTGACATTCAGGATTAATGGTAAACCAACTAAGCGACTTAAAACATGACTACCTTGGCATACGAATGGATGACCATTTATATTGAAAGCTCATGTGGCGAAGGCGGAAACAAATTTGACGCCACTATTCTACATTTTGCTAACTCAAGCAGCAAGAGACCAATAAAACTAGCCCTGATGCATTCAAGACAAATGCACGTATGGCCTGCCCTTATGGTGCTGAACTGTGGGATTTTACGAAAGTTCAGGCTCTTCTTAACCCCTTCAGTGCTGTGCGAATTCCTCTGCGGTGCTGAAGGTTCTAAAGAACCTATGGACTCATGACGGAACGGTTCCGTCATGAGCACAGGCCAACCGACGCTCATGACGGAACCATTCCGTCATGAGCACCGAAGGGGTTAAACTGGGAAACATCTTCTTGTGACATGTACTAAACCTGGGTCCTAGAAACCCCAATGAAAGTATTAGGAGCTGAGCTGGGGTTCAGCAGAGGATCTCACCCTGTAAGATAATGGATGCGAGTTTGGTCAAATCTATCCGTTGCATCATATAGAATGGTCCCGCAGGAACTGCGACGATGCAGGATTACAATAGTTTACCCCGGTTCAAGCACGCTGAGAACATTCCAACATACACTAGTTGAGTAGAGCAATATAATAATCTGGAACTGATGAATAAGGAAACACTAGAACTGGTTAAAAAGAAATATGGGACATGCTGTTCCCTGCTGAGAAAATGGCTTTATATCTTTATATCTCATGTTCAGATTAGGAACTCTTCCGGTGGGGGCCTTTACTAAATCATGGTTAAAGCCCCCGGAGGCGGATCTGACCCATGTCCCCGTACATAAGGGGTCCTGAGTCATTTATGCATTTTATGCTGCTGTGTGATATGTCACTTAAACGAACTAACGCACCGGATTGCCTTCTACTTATTGAGTCATCACCTGACATCCTGGCAGCCCTCCCCGACAATTACTATGTCCTACTCATAGACAGGCTGCTAGGGAAGAGAGGGGGAGGAGTGGCTGCAATTATAAAAAAAAGAACTTCCCGCCTCTGCCCTGTCTCACCTGGTAATTCCATCAGTAGACTCTCTTGTAATTACATTTACTTTATACAGTAGTACGCTTATTTTTCTGATATTATACAGACCCCCCCACAACAATGCCTGACTTCCCCAAGACCCTTGCTAATCACATTGCATCTTTGATCACTGACTATGACAAAGTAATGATTATAGGTGACCTGAACTACTGGGCCAATGAGACTGACGAGGGAAAATCTTCCAGAGAGCTCTCTGAGTCCCTTGCCTGTCTAAACCTTACTCAACACATTAATACTCCTACGCACATTAAGAGCCACACCCTTGATCAAGTGTGGTCAATCAATGTTAACTTGACTAACCAGGCAGTACTACCCTGCGCTTGGTCTAATCACTATATCATCAGTTTTGATCTGCTTGCCCCCCCCACTGAACTCTAATCCTTCACACTCAAAAAGCACTTTTAGAAACTGGAATGGGGTTGTGCTGGATAAACTAGTAGAAACTCTGTCTAGGGAGCAGCCGGTACCAGAAGGCAATCCTGATAAGTGGGAGAGTGAGATTACTGATTGGCAAAAGAAGGCCTTCGATCCCCATGCACCTCTACAGACCAAAACCTACCGCCTTAGGCAGCATGAAGCCGCCAAATGGTTTAACAAAGATCTAAAAAACATTAAACTTCAAGTACATCAAGCCCAGCGGAAGTGGAGGAAAACCTACAAAGCACACGATAAACTTGATTACACCACCATTCTTTATTAGTATAAGGCGGCTATACTGGAGGCCAAGAGAGCCTTCTTTACAAACAGGGTACTCGAATGGCTCGAAAGAAATCTTCAAGATAGTGAAAGAACTCTCTAACCCCAGCCGTGTCACTCCATCGTTTGTGCCTAGTCAGGTACTTTGCGATGACCTGAACTCCTTTTTCATAGACAAAATAAAGAAAATTCAAAATTACATTGCTCCCACTAACTGTGACCCCCGAAACAACAGGGAGACTTCCAATCCTTGTGTTCTGAACTCCCTTCCCTTAATGGACAAAAAAAAATTCCTGGACCTTGTAGCTAAGATCAAATCAGGCTCACCCAAGGAGGATTGCCCCATCTATGTTTCCAAAGCAATCTATCGGTCCTTCCCCGATATCTTTCTTAAATTACTGAACCATTCACTGTCCCTTGGAATTGTTCCACTTACTTTTAAAGAAGCCGTGGTCGTTACACTTCAGAAAAAAGGAAGGCATGGACCCCAATAAATTGGAGAACTACAGACCCATCGCTCTCCTCCCTTTCCCCGCGAAAGTGCAGATGACCCATGTGGCTACTTACCTAAGCTCTTTTCTGGAAACCACTACATTCTTGGATAACCATCAGGCAGGTTTTCATCCCGCACACTCCACCAAAGCAGTGATTCTATCAGTACTGGATGACCTCAAGGGACAGATCAAAATGGGCCATACTCAGGCTCTGATCCTCCTTGACCTATCTGCGGCATTTGACACAGTGAACCACAAAATCTTGTTGGAGCGCATTGCCGCAGCAGGTCTCGGGGGCTCTGCCCTTGCCTGGTTCAGCTCATTTCTGGAAGCCCGTAAACAGTCAGTGTGGCTCTCACCCTTCAAATCTAGAATGGTAAACCTGAACTGTGGCGTTCCTCAGGGTTCCTCCCTCTCGCCAATTTTATTTAATATCTATATACGCCCCCTGATTTCAGGTCTACGTCAGATGGGTGTGAAAATCTTCAACTACGCAGACCACATGCAGCCTATTTTTACCTATTTCACCTATTTTCACAGCTGCGTCCACTTCAGCTTCAAAAGAACCACGACCCACCACCACCCGCAACAGGTTCCTCACAGGAGCTGGAGCAAGATCACCGCCGACCAGCTCACCACCTCCCTCAGCCTGAACCCTCCCGCCAGCGCAACGGACCCCAAAGAAGCAGCCCGCACCTTCACACAGTGGCTCACCAACTGCGCCGATGACCTCACACCACTGAAGAACCCTCCCAGCAGACCGGCAGAAAGAAAGCCTCCTGGTTCACCGACGAACTCAAAACATCCAAGAAAAACGGCTGTACCCTCGAGAAAGCCTGGCGCCACGACCAGACCACAGAAAACATGACTGCCCTCAAGAACGCCACCCGCAAACACCACCAGCTGATCCGCACCACAAAAAGGACAACATTCAAAGAACGACTGGACAACAACACACACAACAGCAAGGAACTCTTCAGCATCGTCAAAGAGTTCTCCAACCCCAACGCCGGAAACAACGACATCACACCCTCGCAAGACCTCTGCGACTCACTCGCCACCTTCTTCCACCGCAAGATCGCCAACATACACAACAGCTTCGGCGCACAGACCACGCACCCAACCACCGAACCAACGCCCCCCACCACCACCCTCTGCAACTAGACCCCGGTCAGCACCGAAGACACCACCCGCACGATGAACACCATCCACTCCGGATCACCAACGACCCCTGCCCCCACCACGTCTTCAACAAAGCCGACTCCATCATCGCACCCCAACTCCGTTACATCATCAACATCTCCTTCAACACCGCCACCTTCCCGGAGAACTGGAAGCACGCCGAGCTCAGCGCCCTCCTGAAGAAACCAACAGCGGACCCCACCGACCTCAAGAACTTCCACCCCATCTCGCTCCTCCCTTTTCCTGCCAAAGTCATCGAGAAGATCGTCAACAGACAGCTCGCCGCCTTCCTCGAGACAAATGGATCCCTCGACCCTTCGCAGTCCGGCTTCCGAGCCAACCACAGCACCGAGACCGCCCTCATCGCAGCCACCGACGACATCAGATCCCTGCTCGACAACGGGGAAACAGCGGCCCTCTTCCTCCTGGACCATTCTGGGGCGTTCGACAATGTCTGCCACCGCACCCTAGTACAGCGCCTCAGCAACATCAGAATCCAAGGGAAGGCTCTGGAGTGGATCATCTCATTCCTCGCCGGAAGAACCCAGAGAGTCCGCCTCCCCCCGTTCATATCCAAGGCCACCGAAGTCATCTGCGGCGTACCGCAAGGATCCTCACTCAGCCCCACCCTCTTCAACGTCTACATGAGCCCCCTCGCAGCCCTCGCACGCCAACACAACCTCAACATCATCTCCTACGCCGACGACACCCAGCTGATCGTCTCCCTCACCAACGACCCCGCCACCGCCAGAGCCAGCCTTCACAAAGGGATGAAAGACGTCGCCGAGTGGATGAAGAACAGCCGCCTGAAACTGAACTCAGACAAGATGGAAGTCCTCATCCTGGGATCATCGCCCACCGCCTGGGACGACTCCTGGTGGCCCCCTGCCCTGGGCACCACCCCCAAGCCAACGGACCACGCACGAAACCTGGGCTTCATCCTGGACTCCTCCCTCTCGATGACCAGACAAGTCAACACCGTATCATCATCGTGCTTCAACACCCTGTGCATGCTCCGCAAGATCTTCCGATGGATCCCCACCGAAACCAGGAAGACAGTCACCCTGGCACTCGTCACCAGCCGACTGGACTACGGGAACACCCTCTACGCGGGAACCACTGCCAAACTACAGAAAAAACTCCAGCACATACAGAACGCCTCCGCACGACTCATCCTGGACATCCCTCACCAGAGCCACATCTCGACCCACCTGAGAGACTTGCACTGGCTCCCCGTCAACAAGAGGATCACGTTCAGACTCCTCACCCACGCACACAAGGCTCTCCACGACATGGGCCCAAAGTACCTCAACAACCGCCTCACTTTCGACACACCCACCCGCCAGCTACGATCGTCCAGACTCGCCCTCGCCGCCATACCACGAATTCGCAGAGCCACCGCTGAAGGAAGATCCTTCTCCTACCTGGCGGCCAAGACATGGAACTCCCTCCCCATCCACCTACGGCTGACCCAGGACCACCTCTCCTTCAGGAAGCACCTCAAGACCTGGCTTTTCGAGCAGTAACGGACCCCTCCCCCAGCGCCTTGAGACCCTTCGGGGTGAGTAGCGCGCTATACAAATCGTTGATTGATACAAATCGTTGATTGATTGACAACTCTGTAGAATCGAAGGATTTTTTCAAGAGGTCAATGCTCTATGTCAAAGCATGGATGAATGAAAATCAACAACTAAAGCTCAACTCAGAAAAAACTGAGATCATCGTTCCCCACAACAAACCTGACTACTGGACCCCCTCCTATTGGCCCCTCGATGTAGGGGAGGCACCCATCCCTAAATCTGCTATAAAAAGTCTTGGTCTTCATATTGATGCCAACCTCTCTATGAGCACCCAAATTGGCTCAGTGACATCGGCATGCTTTGTCCAATTGCACAAACTGTGCTTCTTTAGTAAGAAAGCCATCACCCAAATCGCTATAGCCCTAATCCTTTCTAAAATTGATTATGGGAATGTCCTCTACATTGGACTCCCACAATTTCAGACACCGCTTGCAGATGATACAAAATCAAGCGGCGAGGATCATCTATCTTAAGGACAGGCGTTGCCATATCACCCCCCTGCTTAGAGACCTCCACTGGCTCCCAGTGGAGCAACGAGCCTTGTTCAAAGCTGGTTGTACACTCTTCAAACCTATTCAAGACACCGGCCCAAGATTCATCATCTCTTTGATCAATAAACATCTACCTAAGCGGACTTTGAGGTCCTCACACCAGAACCTCCTGATGGTGCCCAGAATCCGTCGCAAACGCGTTGGCGGGACTAGGTTCTCTTTCCTGGGTCCCATGATCTGGAATGCTTTACCTGCTCACCTCAGGCTTGAGGGAGACTATCTGCGATTCATAAAACAGCTAAAGACCTGGCTCTTCACTACGGCCTACAACTAGCTATCTCGGGCCCACAACTGCACTCATCTATTCACTCTCACAGTGCCAAGAAACCTGGCGGTGTACCTGCGCTCTAGAAAGCCCCATATAACATAACATACCATATCATGACACAGGACGTCACACCTTCTCCTCCCTAACACATTCTAAACTTAAAGAAAATAAAAGGAAACTTAATTATGAATGCAAAGGATACAAAGAACATAATAGAGAATGCAGTTACGATCTTTGACGAACTAAACAAAGCAATTTTATAGGCAAAGAGAAAACTGGTGTGCATGGGAAATGGGAAAGAACTCACTTTAAGAAACACTATCGTACAAACGTCGGGGAATACATTTCAAGCGAAGTGGGCAGAGCCCCTTTCTCGTGCAAAAGGCTCTTCCACCTCAGAGTCTGAATCAGGCCCACCAGTTGCGGTGCTAGTATCAAAACTAGGACTAGCCTGACACTTCGCCACTCGACTTAAATTCCAAATTCTACAGTCACTCGTCTTTATTGCATTTTTGAGAACCTTGATAACCTTAAACGGAATTTGGATCTGGGAGACCTGATCTTGACCACTTGTTCTCTTCACAGACCTCCTTTTATCATACAAGATCTTTCTTTTTTATCACCTCTTTCTCTCTTTCTAGTTCTCAATACTGCCCACTGTTAGACCTGGTACCATTGACGTGAGTCTCCCTTCCATTTTTCGCTGTTGTCTCCTCTGTTTTTGATATGTTTTTGCTGGTTAGATGCTTTGGGCACTGTGTCACTGCTATTCAGTGCCACAGTGCAAGTGCTCCCTTTGTTAAATTGATGTAATATATTAGGGACTCCATGAAAGTCTTATTTGGTTTACTCGTCAGTCCCTAGTACAGTACACTGCATGTGCCCAGGGCTTGTAAGGCAAATGCTGCTGGTAAGCTTGCAGCACTGATTGTGCCACCCGCAGAAGCAGCTTGTAAAGTGCGTTTTAGGCCTAACCATCCAAGCCTGCCCCTGCTAGGTTGTGTATTCCATGTCTGGTTTGTGAGTGAAAGGGGCTGGGGTGGCTCCAGGAGACAGGGTGAGTCAGCACAAGGCTGAATAGACCGTTCTGCATTGGGAGTGGTGGGAGGAGTAGCACCTGGCCCTGAATAAGGCTGTGCCTGCCTTCCACAATGCTGGCTTTACCTCCTGTGGTGAGTCTGGTAACCCTGGCCCATCCTGACAAAGGAAGAAGTTGTGCACTGGCAGGATGCACCCAGAACTGGTTTGGACTAGGTACAGAAACTCTCTGCCTTCAGAGACAAAGGATTTGTGTGTATAAAAAGGGGAACCCAGAGCTTCTTTCTCTACAACAGAACAGTTGCATTCAGCACCTCTCAAGGGCTAGAGATGAAAAGAATGGCTTTATCCTCCCTATCAAGCATCTGCAAAAGAACTGCTCCTAACCCCTTCGAGCTGGCATCAGTCATGAGATAAGATACCTTTGTGGGGTCAAAACTTCCTAGACAAGGTGCTTCATACAGATGTTTCCTAATGCACTCAAACTCTTCCTCACAGACCCTGGACCAAACAAATTTGCCTCCCTTCTTGAGGAGCAACCTCAAACAAGAGGTTTTCCCTGCAAAGTTCGGAACGAACTTGTGATAAATTTCAGCTATGGCCAGAAAGTTTACAAACTCTTCTTTGTTCAAAGGGGTGCGCAAATTACAAAGGGTGTTTACCAATGAGTCCTTGGGTTTGATGCCTGCAGCGGACACAAAATGCCCTAGGTACTCTATTACTTTGACACCAAATTTGCACTGGCCAGCCCTAAGGGTGAGGTCAGCATTGCGTAACTTCTTCAATACTGACCTCAGCCTCCCATTATGCTCCTCAAAATCCACGCCAAAGATGAGCACATCATCTGGGTACACCTTGACATCATGAAGGCCTCCGAGAATGCCCTTCATCACCCTCTGAAAAAATGAGGCTGCAGAAATCAGACCAAAAGGCATTCTTAGAAATCTTAAGGTACCAAAGGGTGTTACACAGGAGGTAAGGTTGATGGGAAGAAGAGTGAATATTCTGAAGGTTCTGACGAGGAGTGAAGGCTGGCCTCGTGATAGGCGGAGGTCAAGTCCAAGGAAGAAAAATGCCTTGCACCCTCAAGAGAACACAGCATTTTAGTTATGTTGCGTAAAGGGTTATGATCAACAATAACTGCTTTGTTGAGCTCCCTCAAGCTGACACAAAGCCTGGCCTCCCCATTGGCTTTGGGGCCATAACAACAGGAGAGAACCACTTTGTTGCTTCAACTTCTTGAATGATGCATTTGGCTAAAAGATTATCTAATTCAACTTTCATGCTCTCCCTTACTTACCAGGTGCATTCCTGACTTCTGTTTTTGAAACAGCATAGGATTTTACCTTCATCCAATGTACATAATTTTTTAGACAAACCCAGTTCACCAGCAAAGATCTCGTGAAATTCCTTGATCCAGTCTCAATTAACATTACTAACAACCTTAACTGGTGGTAATTCTTTTAGGCAGACAGATCTCATTGGGATCAAGGTAGATACGTAGATCCTGTTGATAGGACCAATTTATGAGCGAGTCCCGCTTCTACAAGACATAGATTTTACCAGGAATGACTCACCCTTTGAAGTCAATTGTGCCCCAGAAATAACCCATTTAACAAAAAAACTTGCCAATACTGATAATTATTGCAGACAATGAATTTGAATCAGGGGAACGTTTTGAAAATTGCCGTTTTCACGCACGAAGTGCCCGGACCTGGGACCTGCTACCTGCGTGATCTTTTCTGCCCCTTGACCAGCTGGGCTCACTGTCTGCTTCCCGCTGCCCGCCTCCTTTGTCAACTCGGGAGGCTGTGCGGAGGGCAGGAGACTCCAACTACCAGCAGCCCAGGGAGCATCGTGACACCTTTGGAGCGCCAGGAGGCGCATAAAAATAGCGTCTGACCTGCAGAGCGGGGGGAACGTTTTGAAAATTGCCGTTTTCACGCACAAAGTGCCCGGACCTGGGACCTGCTACCTGCGTGATCTTTTCTGCCCCTTGACCAGCTGGGCTCACTGTCTGCTTCCCGCTGCCCGCCTCCTTTGTCAACTCGGGAGGCTGTGCGGAGGGCAGGAGACTCCAACTACCAGCAGCCCAGGGAGCATCGTGACACCTTTGGAGCGCCAGGAGGCGCATAAAAATAGCGTCTGACCTCCCTCGCGGGACGCGAGCGGGACGCCGGGCTAAGCCCGGGCAAAGGGCGGGCCGTCTACGGCCGTCATCGGCAGGAAGAGGCAGGGGCTGGGCCCGACCCCCTGTCCCTTCAGAGACGTTCCTACAAGTAAGATTCTGTTGTCGTCCCTGTGACGTTCGTTAACTGCATTATATACAGACAATGTCCAAAAAGAAACCTGCTGCTCTGTCCGCAAACACCATGGATAACTATGTTGTGCAAACAGTAAAGAAAATAAATGAACAAAGGAGGGAATCACTTGGGCTAAGCCAGTCACCAGATCTGCGCAGGTTAAGCCCTACTTTACCTCTGCCGACTGACGATAGCCCTTTCGTGTTGGTGGAAACAAGGGTTTCACCAAATGCATCACCTATTATTGAGTCTGGTAGCCAGCCATTGAACACGTTACCATCCCCTGTTGTTCTGGATGCAGACTTTGACAATGTTATAGATTCAGACCCAGAAATAGTAATTGGTCCTGTGGAGGACGATTCATCACCGATTGAGCACACACCCCGGCCTGTGCGCACCTGTGTGAAGAATCAGCGGAAACAGGGCGGTTCAAGGCCAAGAGCGAAAAGGAAAAGAACATTATCCCCAGGCCCCTCGAGAGTTCCCCAAAAGGCTGTAGGGGAAGGGACTTTAAGAAACAGAGGGGATGACGAAATGTTCAGTAAACTGCTTGAGGTTCTAGAGGGTAAACTTAATGAAATTGTAAAACCTCTGATCTCTAAAATTGATAAATTGCAGGCTGAAGTAAAAAGACTTGGAGGTGTGCAAACCAAGTTGACGGAGGAAATAGGCAGTCTTAATATCTTATTAACAACAAGAAATACTACCGAAGGGGTTAACCAAGTTGGAGAAGGGACATCTGGTGTGCTGACTAAACAAGCCCATATGCCGGCCCCAAAAGGTAATCAACATATAACAGCAGCAGAAGGGCGCCCGTTGATAGTAAATTTATCACAAACACAAGTTCCTAGTATAGACCCACTGCAGTTTATTGAGGAAGCCTCACCTGTTGTGCTGGTGTTAGCTAATGTTCCTCTTTTGGACGCTGGTATTACCGAGTCATCTAGCTCTTTGACCAGTAAGTCCCTCCACTGGCTCTCAGGTAATATGAGGTTAGCACCTGGAGGGATACAGCAACTGGCACATGATATTAAAGCAGTTAAGCGCGTTCCCTGGATTGGGAATCGCCCCAAAAGATTTAAAGGGGATTGTGTGGCGGTGACCTTTGCACACCCTGGAGTACTCCCAAATGTCCTAATGCATATTCTTCCGCCTCAGCGTAGAAGAGGTACGGTGGTTCCCCTAACATTAAAATTCTTTTATGGGGAACAGCAAAATGTAACCCTACCAAAAACGCCAGCATTAGGATGGGATAACAACTTGAATATGCATAATCGTTGGGCTTCTCCCCTAGTACCAAGTCTGCTATTACAAAACAGGTTTGATGCCCTGTCTGGTCTTAATAACTGCGATTGACAGGAGGTCAGTTACGAGATTGCCGAAGCTCCCGCAGGAGTAGACCTAATTCAGTCCCCAAATACTTTAGGTAGTACACTGCTTAAGTCTGTGGGTACACCTTGCAATATTTTAGAGGGGGCATCAACATCTTGCCATATTGCTAGTTGGAACATAGCAGGACTAGCTTCTAAATTTGAAGTATTAGGGTGGCTAGAACTGATCAGAACATTTGATATTTTATGTCTGCAAGAGACCTGGTGTCCAAATTTCAAGGGCCTTGATGGCTTTGTAGCATATGAGCTACCAGCAGTGGCAACTACCTCAGGGAGGGCCAAAGGTGGTTTGCTAATTCTGATTTCTGTGAAAATGCGAATTAGGGTGAAGGAGCATATCAACGTGGGCAATAATTCCCAGCTGCTGTGGTTAGCTGATGAGGCAGACAAAAACATCTTATTGATTAATATGTATAATAATGTTTTTGATGCTAGCAGACATATGGTAATTTTAGAATTAGACATCGCAATCAAACAATTGATGAAAGCTTCTAATACAGTTTTTGAGTTCATATACGTTGGAGATTTTAATATTTCTGTTTGCCCTCTCTCTAATCAAAGGTTGTGTGGCACTTTGAACCGTGTTGGAGAGCCAGCTACACATTTCCCACATAATACATATGGAGAAACTTTGAATTCTTTCCTACTCGCTTATGATATGGAGGTTCTAGAGATTGAGCAGGATGGGAAGGGTGATAGCTTGCCAACTTTTGTGGGGAGGGGGGCGAACACTGTAATTGATTTTATTTGTATGTCTTCCGAACTAGCTCATTTTAGTTCTGATGTCAAGGTTGTAGACTATATGGTCAGTGACCATAACTGTCTTGTTATTGAAACTAGGTTTTGGAAAGTTTGTATTATTCCAGATAGTAGCCCTATCACAAACATTGATGTACACAGGCCGAATGGATTTAGAATAAGGTGGGCTGGGGATAAAGCTGAAGAAACTTCAAATTGCATCATCTCATGCTGCTCAAATGACATTTCATCAATCATTGATGAGAAGTCAAATATGGAGGCCTGTATTATTCATTTTACTAAAATCAATGTTTTTATTAGTGGTAAGTTTACTAGGGCTGCCGGAAATATTAACAATAAAGCCAGGGGATGGTTCAATAATGCATGTACTGTGGCCCTGAAGACCTTAAAAAAGGCATTATCCACCAAACCTAGAGACAAAACGGTTGTAGCCAAGCTCAGATCTGAATATAATTTAGCTCTTAAGCAAAGGAAAGCTGAACTACGTGAGGAAGCTTGGGAGAGATTCGATCTAGCGGCTGTTTCGAAAAATTGTACTCTTTTTTGGACAGTAGTAAACAGCCCTTTTTTAAAGGATGATAAATTCCCCGTGTTAACCTCAAACGTAGGTAAGGAGTCATGGGTACAGCATTTCTCCGGCATTTTTAATTCCAATATGGTAGCGTTGCCGACAAGTTGCTCTTGGCCAGTACTCAGCCTAGATATCACCTTACAGGAGGTTCTAAGTAGTATTAGGGCCAGTAAGGGCGGAAAGGCCCAGGGACCCGATGGTGTCCCAGTCGATGTGTATAAATCCGCACCTGAGACTTGGGGGCCAGTACTAGCCAAAGTTTTTAATGCTGCTGTTCGCTATACTATCCCGTGTACTTGGTCTGAATCAATAATAGTCCCCATTCACAAGAAAGGGGACCGAGGTAACGTCAAAAACTACCGGCCAATTTCATTGCTGGATTCGTCCGTCAAGATTATGAGCCGTGTACTCCTCGTCCGATTAGAAGAATGGGCTGAGTCCAATCAGATAATGACAGACTGCCAATACGGGTTCAGGAAAGGAAGAGGTTGCATTGAACAATGTTTAAACCTGGACCTCCTGATAGGGAAATACACCCGAGCAAAAAATGGTTCGCTATACCTCTGTTTCGCTGATCTGAGCAGCGCTTTTGACTTGGTTGATCATGCCATACTATGGACTACCTTGCTAGAAATGGGAGCACCTAGGGAAATTATCTATTTTCTGGCCCGTTTGTACGAGAGGCTTAGCTCGAGTGTTCGGTACGGGCCCTCGGGCGAATGTACAGACAAATTTAGGGTCAGGAGAGGTATCAGACAGGGGTGTGTTTTGGCACCCCTGCTTTTCACTCTGTTTATTAATGAAGTAGACTCGATCCTTAAGAAGGCACCAGCGGACGCCCCTAGAGTAAACACAAGTACCATCCCCGTGTTACTCTATGCGGACGACGCTGTGTTGCTTTCTAGGACTCCTCGGGGCCTACAGCTTTTGATGGACAACTTTGTGGCCTTTATTGAAAAAAGAAAGTTGGTCATTAACAAGAGCAAGACATATGTGATGGAGTGTGGAGCTAGAAATGTCAAAACTAAAAAACCCTATAGGTTTCTTATTGATGGTCAAGTGGTGCAGTATGTGGAAAATTTCTGCTACCTGGGGGTTACCTTTTCCAAAAATGGTCGCTGGGATGTCGAGCACAAGGCGGTGCGCGACAAAATGATCAGGAGCGCCAACGGAATATTTGCTTTTGCTAGCAAATTAGGTAGTAGAAGGCCCAAGGAAATGCTTAAGATCTTTGAAGCTAGGTGTCTTTCGGCTGCTCTCTACGGAGCAGGGGTATGGGGGGTTTCCAGGGTAGAACCTTTACAGGTAGAAGAGAATAAATTTCTGAAAAAATTATTATGTCTCCCGACATCCACAGCAAACAATTTGGTCCATAAAGAATTAGGACTAAATCATCTAAATGACCTATTACTGTTGAGACCTCTGATACTATGGCGTTCGGTCTGGATGAAAGACGAAACCTCATTCAATAGGGCTATCATTGAGGATTGTTTACGTCTAGATTATTTTCGCAAAATCCCATGGATTAAATACACAATTGAATCCTTCTCTAATGTGTTTGGGTTAAACGTTGCATCAGATCACTGTGCTGCTTCGGATCTTTCTAAAGACAGTTTGAAATCAATCTTCTTAAATCACTGTGCTGAAAGACGAGCCACGGATGATCTCAAACTTTCCACTTGTATACGTTACAACCAATTGAACGAATTTGTGGGCCTACACCCTTACCTCTTCCAGGTAACTAAAGGGCAACATCGGTTTGTTCTTACCAGGATGAGGATGGGTACGGTCCACCTATTGGTTGCATTCCCTGAGATTAAGATGCGCCCTACAGGCCCATGTCGGTGCGACAGCATTTCAGAACAAAGCACAGAGCACTTTCTACTTATATGTAACCTGTATAGTGAATATCGTAAATTCTTTTTAAAAGCTTTATTTATTAAATTTGGAGCAAGAACCATCAAAGCGGCAATGAAATTACTTTTTAATTTGCATCACCCTGACATCTGTTTTTATACGGCTAGTTATTTACTCAAGGCAATTAGTTCTAGGAAAAGCATGAATTTTTAAAAATAATTTTTAAAAAATAATTTATTCATTGGAAACTTTTTAAAGTGCGTTATTTGATTCGTTATATGTATCATACTGTATTTTTTGCGGATTGCGATTGCAAAGTGTATTTTCCTTTAACATGTATTATATGTGTGTACTTTTATGGGCATGATTTACATGTCTCCGAATAAAGTTTTTGAATTGAATTGAATTTGAATCAGAATGTCCATTTTATTAACATTCTTAAGCTTATAAATGGCTTTTTATTTAATTTTTTCTTTGTTTTCAAGAGACAACCAACACGATTAACACATCATTTTAACCTCAAAAGGTGCCATTATAAATGATTAAAGGGGACGACCACATATATAATGAATAAATATTCACACAATAAACCATTCATACCATCAAACGTCCATATATATTCCTATTTCCCAATCATACTGTACAAAAGAATAGATGTATACTCCATCGGTATGACTGAACCTATGGAGTGAATAGGACTGCTAATGCAATTCGTCACAATATTAGGAAATGTGTTTATATTAGTACATACATTTTCAACATCTGATGTATTTTAACAGTTTGTTCCTAAACAAATTGCAAATCCAGAAGTTCTTTTTAATGTAAATCTTTCACGGCAGCCCCAGAAGTCTACACGTTTCGAGTCCCAAAATTTGTAGAGACTCTCGTCAGGACCATAGATTTCACTTTAGCTCAACACCATAAGGTGTAAACGTGCGTTTGTCTATCCCCTCAGAAAAACTATGTGGCCTCTTGATGAGTGCCAGCCATGCAATGGTAATTTCTCGCCTGAAGACCGTCTCCTGTCGCTCGTTGGCGCGGAGTATCGGTCATGTAAACATCTTAATCGCACCCAGATTAATTTGCCATACAATTCTCCGATTTAACAGATGTTCACTCCTCTGAAGAGCCTTCCGGTCGTCTCTGTTGCAGAAGGTTCACAACGCGCCTTTCAGTGACGTGACAGAAATAACCCAGCAACTCAATAGTCACCCCTCCTTAACCTTTTGGTCTACTGTCTGGCTTCAACAGGGTGACTTTGCCTAGCTCATTACGCTCATAATGTGTCTTGGGGACTAGCGGTATCTTGGCCCCAGAGTCAAAGAGCATGTTCACGGGAGCATCATTGATCAAAACTAGCTCCTGATGGCCATCACTAGCATTTCCTGTGACTGGGAGAGTATTGATTCCTTCCAATTCTTCTTCATAATGATCAACTTCCCTGACTTTTTAATGCTCGTTGCCCGTTCTGCAGCTCTTTGAGACGTGATCTTTTCTCTCACAAGTTTTTCACATGGCCTTCCAGCCTGGGCAGTCTTTAAAGTTGGCAACATGGGCAGGGTTGCCACACCTAAAGCACTTCCCCAGAAAATTCTTTGTGTTAAAGGGCTTTGAAGTGGTGCTCAATTTGGGTTTAACTAATCTATCCACCATCACCTTGACATTAATGTTCTCCTTTTTATCACCTGAACTGTCTTCGTGCATAATATCAACACACGCTTTTGAATGCTTGTGACTTTTGGCTATGGTCAGCACTTCTTGAAGCGATGGTGTGTCTTTTTGCCACAGTGCGTCTCTCATTTTGTCGAGGGTGCATCCCAACATGAACTGACCTCTTAAGCGCTCCTCTAAAGCTGCACCAAAATTGCATGTGGAAGCCAATTTGAGCAAGGTAGTTATGTACTGTTCGACTGACTCATCCTGCCTTTGCATCCTTCTCCCGAAGTGATATCGCTGAAGGACAGTACTCACTTTGGGGAGGTAGTGCAAGTCCAACTTTTTGAAGCAGATCTCGTATTCATTAAGAGTGACAGAGTCACTATCAGAGAGTTTAGAAAGATGTTCAAAGAATTCTTGTCCCTCAGAGCCCAAACAATGGATTAACAATGAGGCTTTCCTCTCTGCACTTAAGGAAGTGTCACAGGCACAAGCATAATGTGTGAAAACCTTCATCCACTTCAGCCACGAGAGAGGAGGAACTCCTGGAGATGTCAAATAGAAGGGAGGGGCAGTGACATTTTTTAATGATGTACATACTGTTTTGACCTAGTTACTACTTAAGGGTGAATTTCAGTGATCTGCCCACAGTGCGCAATATCCACAAACCTTATAAGGTGTGCGCATCAGTGAAACTGCGTGAAAGTTCAGCAATTGAAATTTAGGCCAATGCGCGCAATCCTAGAAGCTTTACTTGCTGTGCGTATCAGCGGAACCATCAGCCCGATTACTGATGGCACATATTTATATAGGGAGAATTAAATTTAGTCTGGTGCTCAATTACATGTGTAGATGTGAGTCTGGCGGTGCCTGATAACTGAAAGGCACACATTTGTTTACATACAATTTCATATATTTATTATTCCTATTACAGCGCCTTCTACCTTGAGAAGGCCCATCCTAGACCAGTGTGTGGACACAACACATGCCGACAAATCGAGGATAAAGGGATTGGGACATGGTCTAGGAACACTTACAACAAATCCTACAACAAATCCTACATCAAATCCTACATCAAACCTCACGTTTAACTGATGGAGCGCGAAGAGCGATATAAAGCAATATACTGAGAAAAAGTAACCTCGAGAATTGCTGATAATTAAAGTAAATTAAAAAAAACTAATAAAGAACTACATAACAACAGCTGTGTGACCTGGAAGCTGATTATTTCTCAATGTAGCCATTGTTTGTGACTACCTTACAGTGCTCACATTATCATCCGCACTAGAAGTGATGGGAGCCTGGGGTTTCTGATTACAGAAGCTCATTTACATACAAAGGGGGGTGACAGCCTGTTCAAAACGCACAGCACAACTTGTTTACGTAAAGTGCTTGTACACAAACAGGGTAAAGTCTTGAGTCTCTTTTTTCATTTTCTTTAATACATCCTGCACCTCGCTTTCTTCTTCTCTTTCTCTCATTTCAATTCATCATAAATTACTCAAATTCACTTTTGCTTTATCAGCACGGCACTTGTCGGGGGTTGACACAGTTTGATGGGGTCCCCCCACTATTATCTAGAAAAGGGACTCAGTTCCACCTAGCTCCTTAGCCTGTGACTGGGAATTGTTACTTTGCTTCTGGCATCTGCAAACACAGGCCTCAGAGTGTTTGTAACTATCCGTCCCACTAGCAGCGTCCCCTTTATTTATTTGTGTGAGTGGCGCAAGAGAGGAACAGAGAACTAGAAAAATTAGCCCTTCCATTGCTTAATACACTGTAAATGTGAAACACTTTGGGAATTAGGGGCTGGATACAGAACGTCAGGAAACAAACGCATATTAAAGCACATTTTATTTATTTGCTAAAAACTGTTTAAAAATGTAATTTCCAAGTTCCCCATAGTTGTTTAAAAATATTTACATTTTTCAGTCAATTCCGAGTTTAGTTACAAACTGATAGTGGGATAAACACATGATGTATAAAAACTGAAACCAAAAACTTATTTTTACATTATTTTATGTTTCTTGTTTTTTGTTTTTAAACAGGCCGTCAACCTTTTCTGTGATGAGGGCCTGACCTCACTTCTTGTGACATCACTATATGTGACGTCATTGTGATTTGCATATGATAATGGGCTCCATCACTATTTTCCCTACTTGTTCCCTGTTTATTTGCATGACATGGGTCTATAGGTATTAAAAATAAATATATAAATTAACAGGTATTCAGCCCGTTTCTCTGGTGATGTAATACATTGACATGTATTTGGCTGCTTCTTCTATTTTAAGGTGAATACAAATCACCTGCCATTCCTCCTCCTTCCATTTCTCTCTTTCTTTTTCTCCGCCTTTCTTTGTCTCTCTCGCTCTCTTTATCTCTCCCCCTCTCTATCTCTAACACACTCCTGCCAGCTTTAGCTTCATGAATGTCACTGCCACTTCTGGCATTCATACGACAAATCCTTCAGAACATTTGAGAACAAGGGACAATCAGTGTGGAAGACAAGTTGCTGTGAGTGCAACTGATTGTCCTGGCACATATATGCTTTTGATGTGGGTTTTCGCTATTTCACCACATTCTTCAAACAGAGTCTACTGCTTACAATGGCTAAATTCTGGTAAAATGTAGATTTTGGCAAGTCACAAAATGAATAGGGAGAGCCAAGTCGGAGAGGAGCCCCAGGTCGCACTTAGTAAGCAGGCGCAAGGCACGAGCTGATCCATCAACCGATAACAGCGTGTAAAAGATGCAGCAAACGTTACTTAAAAACAAGGTATATGCTCTATTATATCTAAAAATAGGTTATTGCTTGAACACCTGTTCTTCGCTTTATTTCGTTACATATACTGCAGTGGCATTTGTTAATAGTAATACATGCATTTTACCAATGAAGCTTCCATCTCCAGAGCCCTGACTACATGTCCACTCTGGGTGTGTTGGGTTTATAGGTTTTATCACTAATCCGACAAGTTAGCTGAAAATACCGCTGTTAGTCCCAGTATTGTTCAGTGTTGCTTTTACTGGTAGTGTGGTCAGGTGCGATTGAATGTTTTTCTTTGTATCTCTTCTTCACCAAATAAAAATCAACAATGTTTCTTTTCTTTTAATCCACATTGTGCTTGTCTCCCACTAGGTATCCTGGTACATCATGTCACTTTGCTATGTGTACGGAAGTGAACAATCACTGGAAACAAACACTTTTATAATTCTGCAAATACTGTTAACTGTGTTTCTTCTTTACTGCTAGTCCAGTATTCTATAATCTGGTATTTCAAAGTCCCACATAATTAGAATTTTATATTTTTCCGTAATTCATTCCTCTCACAATAACTGCACTGTTCTGCTCTTGTCTATGTCCTCAGATGGGTCAATATTATTTTTGATGTTCTTAAGTTCATTCCAGAGTCCCTGCATCTCTAGAAATATTTCCATGTGAGTTAAATGAAGAAGTGTATTCACTGAGGGCTGTGTGGGATTGAAAATTGACAAAAGCCCTTCACACTTTCATTGCCCTTCTATGTTTTCCCCCTGTGTGTGTTCGCTGATGACTTTGAAGGTGTGATAACTGACTAAAGCACTTTGCACATTCACTGAACTTGAATGGTTTTTCTCTTGTGTGTTCGCTGATGACTTTGTAGCTTTGATAATCGACTAAAGCTCTTCCGACATTCATTGCACTTGAATGGTTTTTCTCCTGTGTGAGTTCGCTGATGACTTTGTAGCTTTGATAATCGACTAAAGTTCTTCCGACATTCATTGCACTTGAATGGTTTTTCTCCTGTGTGAGTTCGCTGATGATACCTCAATGCTGAAGGGAAGCGGAAACTACTGTTACATTCACTACAATGATGCGGTTTTTCCCCTATATGTGTTCACTGATGACTTTGTAGGTCTGATAATTGACTAAAGCTCTTCACACATTCACTGCACTTGAATGGCTTTTCTCCTGTGTGTGTTCGCTGATGTCTTTGAAGGCTTGATAACTCACTAAAGCACTTTGCACATTCAGTGCACTTGAATGTTTTTTCTCCTGTGTGTGTTCGCTGATGACTTTGTAGCTTTGATAATCGACTAAAGCTCTTCCCACATTCATTGCACTTGAATGGTTTTTCTCCTGTGTGAGTTCGCTGATGTTTCCGTAATGCTGAAGAGTCGCGAAAACTACTGTCACATTCACTACAATAGTAGGGTTTTTCCCCCGTGTGTGTTCGCTGATGACTTTGTAGGTTTGATAATTGACTAAAGCTCTTCACACATTCACTGCACTTGAATGGCGTTTCTCCTGTGTGTGTTCGCTGATGTCTTTGAAGGCTTGATAACTCACTAAAGCACTTTGCACATTCAGTGCACTTGAATGTTTTTTCTCCTGTGTGTGTTCGCTGATGACTTTGTAGCTTTGATAATCGACTAAAGCTCTTCCCACATTCATTGCACTTGAATGGTTTTTCTCCTGTGTGAGTTCGCTGATGTTTCCTTAATGCTGAAGAGTCGCGAAAACTACTGTCACATTCACTACAATAATAGGGTTTGTCCCCCGTGTGTGTACGCTGATGACTTTGTAGGTCTGATAAATGACTAAAGCTCTTCACACATTCACTGCACTTGAATGGCTTTTCTCCTGTGTGTGTTCGCTGATGTCTTTGAAGGTATGATACCCGACTAAAGCACTTTGTACATTCACAGCACTTGAATGGTTTTTCTCCTGTGTGAGTTCGCTGATGATACCTTAATGTAGACGAGACGCAAAAACTACTGTCACATTCACTACAATGATAGGGTTTTTCCCCCGTGTGTGTTCGTTGATGATTTTGTAGGTATGATAATTGACTAAAGCTCTTCACACATTCACTGCATTTAAATGGCTTTTCCCCTGTGTGTGCTCGTTGATGTCTTTGAAGGCTTGATAAATGACTAAAGCACTTTGCACATTCACTGCACTTGAATTGTCTTTCCCCTGTGTGTGTTTGCTGATGACTTTGAAGGTATGATAACTGACTAAAACACTTTGCACATTCACTACACTTGAATGGCTTTTCTCCTGTGTGTGTTCGCTGATGTCTTCGAAGGTGTGATAACTGACTAAAGCACTTTGCACATTCAGTGCACTTGAATGGTTTTCCCCCCGTATGTGTTTGATGATGATTTTGAAGCTCTGATAACTGACTAAAGCACTTTGCACATTCACTACACTTGAATGGCTTTTCTCCTGTGTGTGTTCGCTGATGTCTTCGAAGGCTTGATAACTCACTAAAGCACTTTGCACATTCACTGCACTTGAATGGCTTTTCCCCTGTGTGTGTTCGCTGATGTCTTTGTAGCTCTGATAATCGACTAAAGCCCTTTACACATTCACTGCAATTGAATGGTTTTTGTCCTGTGTACGTGTGCTGATGAGGCTTGAGTAGTGATGACAAACTAAAGCTCGTGCTGCATGTGTATGATTCTTCTTTCTTGGTTAAGGTCTGTGGTTCGGCGATATATTTATCTACATCCATGACTGTATTTCATGATGGGCCAACATGGCTAATGAAGCACTTGTGTTTTTCTTACACACTCTATATGTGTGCAGTATTTTTCATGTTTGATTTCAGTTTTAACAAAAAAATGTAATAGCCACCAAATATTTGCCACACTCCTAATACGCAGAATGTGTCTTTGTAGGCGATTGTGCCTTTAGATTGGATTATGGCTATGCACGTTTGTAGGTAAAGATGTATCTTCCTTTTGGCCGGTGCAAATTAGGACAGTCTGTTGTATTGTAGATAGAAGAACTCCTCTTTCCTTTACCCGTCAGTTGTCTGGCTCCGCTCTGTTGTGCTTTTCTCTGGTTACTGTGGTTTGACCAGAAAGAGTTTACAATTCTCCTAGAGCACGGAATGATGGCTTGTCATCATTTTATAAAACAGAGCACTGCGGTAATCACATCATACCGATCCGATGATCAAAGCTGCTGTTGGACACTTGTTTATACAGGAGGCGGTTTGTTATTGTTGTTGCCTTAATTTTCGTAAGGTAATTTCTTCGTCTTGTGGCGTGGAGGTGCACAGCTCAGACTCTTACATCCACCGAACTGCCCTTGACTGATTCATCCAATATCTGTCAGTTTGCGTGCAGGTTCCTCTGTCGCCGACTGCGCTGATGTTTTCCTGAATACAGTAGCTCTTGATTTCTGCTATTATTGAAGATTTACAGCATTCACTTCATTATTGATGGTCATTTAACACATTCAAGGCTTGTTTCCTGTTGGATGTAAAGATATTTAAAATTACTAAATTGAAACATAATTAAATGAGAATCCATAATGTTTAACCGGTTGTAAAAGACATTTCGGGGGAGATTCCCTAAATCTACACGCAATGCAGCACAGCCCTCCTCCCGCGAGGCTGCGCTGCACAACAGGGAGGGAGCAGGAGAGCACCATATTTTCAAAGATATGGCTCTCTCCTTCCCTTTCCCTTGCGCCAGCACTGATTACAGCAGCCGTGCGCCATGCACACACCTTAGCACCAGAGCGCTAGAGTGTGTGTGCGTGAGTCCAGCATAGGTTTTGTACAGGAAGGACACCCTAGACATGAGGGAAAGCTTTTCCAACTTTGTATGCGTGTTGCACAGTGCAGTTGCAAGGCAACGCCCATGCACCCCCCTTGGCAGGCAGATATGGTGCAAAGTAATGTAAAGCAGTGCTATGCGATGCTTCACATTACTTTTACGTTCTTTGCTGGAAAGAAAATTAGGAAAAAACATGTTGCACTGTCTTGTGCCCCTTTTGTGACGCAAACACTGTGCAAAATCTTAGTAAATTTCCCCCTTCTTCTTTACCGCCTTTGAAACTTAGCATGGAATATTTTATCACAGACAGATATTTAACTAAGAGTTCTGTTGATCAGGTGACATCTTATTAATGTCTGAAAAGGAGGTGATTTACCAGTGATTTACCAGTAACTTAGCAAAGTATGGGCGTTCTCAGAGCACCCAAGTGCTTGAGGTTTTGCTTAAGATAGACACATATGGTCAAGATTTTGTTGAAACAAAAATAGATTTTAGAAAAAGAGATGTATCAGGCTGGGCTGCAAAATTTTCAGTAACTCTTTACGAAGTATACAATGAAAGTAACTCCATTCACACACTTCTTCTCATTCCTTTCCTATTCACTTAAGATCATCTCAAATACCAACTCCTGTCTTTAATCGCTGTTCATAAGTCACCTTTGACACTTTCAACAGCTCCCTTGGTTCAAGCATTTCTGGTTTCTTCAAACCTGGAAGATTGGAACATTATAGTGAGTGGAGGGGGTTTCCTATCGCCATAACATCTGCCCATCTCCCTGAAACTAGTGCAGCTTAGAGCACCCGGTTCTGGCCCTGGAAGACAACTTTAATAAGCAAGTCTTTAGCTTTTCCTAAAGTAGATAAAGTTCTGTAAGATGCAGCTCTTTCCAGGGCTTTTGTGTCACACAGAGCGAGGGGTTCACTGTAAGGCCCGTCCTTTACATTATAAGCGCAGATCAGGCAAACAAACGTTGATTCATAACATGTAATATTCAACTATATCAGTCATTTAGTATTTATAGGGAATCCATCACAACAAATAATTTACCTGACATATCCCTGCAGCAGATGTGTGCATATTACTCTTTAGTCCCCCTTTTCCACCATTACATGGCATCTGTCATGATGTTGTCTGTTTGGGGCCCAGGATGCCACTTTGTGACCGGATGGGCATTTCGAAGAGCGGGAGGAGGTGTCAGTTATCCACGGGTGATGCGGCATTTCTACCTTTCCATATTTCTCATATTCAAGTTTACCTAATTTCCTGTCCTTTGGCCCCCCTACTGCCCTCTAGCTGCACACTCACTCTGTGGGGTTCATCAGAAGTCAGATAACGGCCTGATAGTCACAAGTCCATGGATCTCACTTCTTCTAGAACACTTATTGCAGACATAGGGCCTAGTTAGGAGTTTGTCCAACAGATTATTGCCTCAAAACTAGGGGTGGGTGAAGAATTCCGGTCTGCTGGCAGAGATCGCAAAGTTTTGCCCAAGCTGCACTCTGTGTGGATTTGTTCCAAAAAACTCCATGCAGAACGGAATTCTTTTCTCAATCGGTTCGCCAACGGTAAGGTGGTGAGCGCTTGTGAGAAAATATAAAGCGCTAGACCTCCTCCTGGCGAGATTTCTCATTGCGGGAGGTCACGGCTGGTCGCGACCACTCGAGTGTTAAAATCTGCCATTCTCGTTGATAAAGCTGCCATTTGATTAGAATGTCAATTAGAGTGGCAGAAAGCAGCAGCGCCCTCTGGCACGATGTGTGGTGCTGTTCGTGCTGATTTTACAGTGGGGGTTAAACTCCTGGCACTAAAAATCAGTAAGTGCAGCGCAACTTAACAAACTCTGCCACTAGCGGAAGTCTGCGGAGTGCGGCGGAGTTTCCCTGGCACTTCGTGGAGTTCCACAGAGTAAAACTCTGCAAACTACACCAAGGCATTATCAAAACCTGACAGATATCCTGCCTGCCTTATTATAATTACGACAGGATGTAATGCATTCTTAATGGGGCGGGCAGGATACCTGTCACATTTGTGTTGGAATAAACCATCCGCTGAAATCTAAATCAGGCCTTTGGTGTACATTGCGTCCAGTGTGGCTAGCTGGGCTTGACGGATCTTGTGGTTTGTGGGTTTTACTGCGTTGAGGTCACCGCCAGGCAGACCTTCCATCAGTTGCGCCTTGTGCGGATCTTCCATCCAGGCAGGACTCTGTCAGCTGCGCCTTGTGCAGATCTTCATTCCAGACAGGACTTCCGTCAGCTGTGCCTTGTGCAGATCTTCCTTTCTAGGCTGGACTTCTGTCAGCTTCTCCTCGTGCAGATCTTTCTTCCAGGGTGGACTTCTGTCAGCAGTGCCTCATGCAGATCTTCCTTCCAGGCAGGGGCTTCGGTCAGCTGTGCCTTGTGTAGATTTTCCTTTCAGACAAGGGCTTATTTTCTCAATGATCAGTTCAAGGGTCGGGAGAGGTAGAACTGGTCTAGGTCCTCTTCTTTATTGCAGTTCTACTGGTCAAGCCACAGTGCTCTGAGAGGACGGAGAGTCTGGATTTTCTGAGCTCCGTGGAACATTAAGATAGTTCTAACGCAGCCAGCACATACTATAAGACTCTAAGAGTCAACGCTACAAGTGCTGCTCCAAGGTTTAATTCAATCCCTGGCAAATGCCAACGAGAAAATAAACATCCTGCCTGCACCAGCAGAGTGCAGAAAGCTTTTCAAGCACCTGGAGGTAAATGGACTTTCTCTATCTGTCGTACCTGAAGATGTTAATCCTTGGTAACATCGTTTCCCTTTGGACAAGGTCCTAAAATTTTGCTATCAGAATGTAACTCATCCTGCGCAGACACAAACCCTCTAGTCTGCATTGCATGAAGCTGGGTGGTTCTCACCCAAAAGAGGGCCCTCCACAAATTGCTGACATTTTCTTACACCCCCTGGACAGCCGTGGCAAAACACAGACCAACTACACCCCCTTAGGGATCACCAGTCTATTTGCCAGGATCAAGAATTAGATCTTTCAACCTTCTCTGTTACCATCTTTAGAACAGCCTGTCTCTGAGATTCGTGGAAGCTCCACACTCAGTGAGCTCAGAGTTGCCTTGTAAAACCATCTCATGAGAGTGGGAGAAAAGAACATTAAGTGACACGCACTGCACAGAAGTGTAAATAAATCTACTATTATCATTCCATGAACCATTGTCCTACTGCTGATGTTTAGACATGGAGTTTTGCCGTCTATCACAGCAGCTTCTTTGTTTGAAATCTTACTCAACAGTTTGTTTTGCATCATACCTACTTATCTATGTACTGTTTCTGACCTTACGACATCTCTGGCAGACATGCTGTGCTGTCTGTTGCTACATAAATAGGAAGTCGATTGCTACTGCAGGGAGAGTGCAGTGACCTTGCAGTCAGATGCACTTGATTGGGATAAAAGGTGGCATGTTTGTTAGAAAAGCTGCAACTACTAGAATAATAAGATACCAAAAACAGCGCACATAATGCAATAACAGACCAGGTACTAGAAAAATGTGACGCAAACAATGCAATAACACAGGCCAGGCATTAGGAGAATCCGGCGCAAACAATGCAATAACACAGGCTAGGCACGAGGAGAATCTGATGCAAACAATGCAATAACACAGGCCAGGCACTAGGAGAATCTGATATAAACAATGCAATAACACAGGCCAGGCACAAGGAGAATCTTACGCAAACAATGCAATAACACAGGCCAGGCACGAGGAGAATCTTATGCAAACAATGCAATAACACAGGCCAGGCACAAGGAGAATCTGACGCAACAATGCAATAACACAGGCCAGGCACGAGGAGTAGCTGATGCAAACAATGCAATAACACACGCCAGCCACTAGGAGATTCTTATGCAAACAAAGCAATAACACAGGCCAGGCACAAGGAAAATCTGATGTAAACAATGCAATAACACAGTCCAGGCGTTGGGAGAATCGGACGCAAACAATGCAATAACACGGGCCAGACACAAGGAGAATCTGATGTAAACAATGCAATAACACAGGCCAGGCGGTGGGAGAATCGGACGCAAACAATGCAATAACACGGGCCAGACATAGGAGAATCTGATGTAAACAATGCAATAACAGAGGCCAGTCTCAAGGAGAATCTGACGCAAACAATGCAATAACACAGGCCAGGCACAAGGAGAATCTGACGCAAGCAATGAAATAACACAGGCCAGGCACTAGGAGAATCTCACACAAACAATGCAATAACACACGCCAGGCACGAGGAGACTCTGATGCAAACAATGCAATAACACAGGTCAGGCACTAGGTGAATCTGATGCAAACAATGCAAAACACAGGCCAGGCACTAGGTGAATCTGACGCAAACACTGCAATAACACAGGCCAGGCACATGGATAATCTGATCTAAACAATGCAGTAACACAGGCCAAGCACAAGGAGAATCTGATGTAAACAATGCAATAACACAGGCCAGGCTTTGGGAGAATCTGACGCAAACAATGCAATAACACGGGCCAGACACTAGGAGAATCTGATGCAAACAATGCAATAACACAGGCCAGGCACTCGGACAATCTGATGCAAACAATGCAATAACACAGGCCAGGCACGAGGATAATCTGATGCAAACAATGCAATAAGACAGGCCAGGCACAAGCAGAATCTGATGCAAACAATGCAATAACACAGGCCAGGCATTAGTAAATGTGTAAATGTAAATGTATGAAACTTATATAGCGCAGGACTTACCCTGGGGCATCTCCGCGCTTGCTTAGGGAACCCGTCCTGGTATTCCCCTGTGAGAAACCCCGGCAGGGTGTCCACAAGGTGAAAGCCAGGCATCCCGCCGCGAGGGGCCGATGTGGAGATTAAGCAAGCTATTGCCCAGAGTCGCAGAGTGTGACCCCGTGAGTCGAGTAGGCACCGGAGCGAGAATTGTCGAGACCGTGGAATTTATGAGCCCGAGACCCGCCAGGCACTTGGATTGAAACAAATAATGCAATAACAAAGTCCAGGCACGAGGAGACTCTGATGCAAACACTTCACTAACACAGGCCAGGCATGAGGAGAATCTGATGCAAACAATGCAATAACACAGACCAGGCACGAGGAGAATCTGATGCAAACAATGCAATAACACAGGTCAGGAACTAGGAGAGTCTGACAAAACACTGCAATAACACAGGCCAGGCATGAGGAGAATCTGATGCAAACAACGCAATAACACATGCCAGGCACGAGGAGAATTTGATGCAAACAATGCAATATGACAGGCCAGGCACGAGGAGAATCTGACGTAAACAATGCAATAACACAGGCCAGGCACTTGGATTGAAACAAATAATGCAATAACACAGGCCAGGAACAAGGGGAATCTGATGCAAACAATGCAATAACACAGGCCAGGCACCAATGGGATTGCACCCAGTGGAGTTACTAATAGAAAGTGTTCCGTGTCCACCAGCAGAAAAACTTCTATTCTGTCTATAAGTTCTCTTGACAGGTGAGCAGGTAATAGCTGGCGGGATCCAGGGTACTGTGTGGACAAGAGGGTGGGAGGGCAAAGACTAGTTTCATATGGACTGAAGCATGGGCAAAATGAGCAATATTTCAAGGAAGTATTTACCATATAGTAAATCATGCAGATCAGTTTTTTTTTTGTGCCAGGTATGGGATATTACGTACCAAGGGGTGTCAGAGAGATTATAATCTTCTCTACAAGGGGCATCTGCTTTACAAAGAATTTCAATACGAGGAGTGACTCTAAAAAGCAGCGGCGGACATGCAATGAGAGGAGAGACTGCATATTGTCACTAATGTTATGGAACAGCACACAACTTTAGAGGGTACGTAGATACAGGGGAGACACCTGAAATGGGCTCTGCACCTCACATGAATCCAGTACACGAAAGCGCCTTTACACACAGACCAATCATCCTTGGTAGGTCCGAGGGGAGGAGGAGGGGCTTGGAACACAGACATAGAAGGAAAAGCTAGTAGGTGTTCAGGGACATGTCGCTAGTCAGACAAAAATTCCCTTTGGGTGAAATAGCAACAGTACTTAAGTACTCACAAGCATACAGACAACAATTTACATCGAAGCAATGTAGATAAACAGGATACAACCACTCTATGTGAAAACACTCTCAAAGCAATTCAAATTATAAAAACAATTTATTAAAAAACATCACATTAGATAAAAACAGAGATTTGGGAAACATATAGGGACGGTGTAATAATCAATAAAGACAACAACATTCAATAAAAAAGGAGTGTGCAAGAAAATAAGGATAGAAACCATTCATAGAAAGACAAATTTAGTTTCCCCCTTCATGTATATTCCTAGATTCACTCCTTAGGCGTCGACGCGTGAATCTATAAATTGTTTTTATAATTTGAATTGCTTTGAGAGTGTTTTCACATAGAGTGGTTGTATCCTGTTTATCTACATTGCTTCGATGTAAATTGTTGTCTGTATGCTTGTGAGTACTTAAGTACTGTTGCTATTTCACCCAAAGGGAATTTTTGTCTGACTAGCGTCATTTGTGGTACCCTATCCCTTTGGTTTTGGGGTCCCTCTCTCTTTTATTAGAGGTTCAGGGACATGTTACTGGAAACTGATTACTCTAGCTAGTAGTGTCATGGACTGGTTGTGGAGACTGTAGTCCCCTACAACAAGCAGCTTTTGCTCCACGATGAAAGGAAAAGGTCTCAACCTTCATACATGAAAATATTGGTTAGGAGGCAAGATGGCGGTCTGTCTGTAGACCGCGCTGCAGGCGCTGCACTCAAGCTCCTCGCTATGACCAGAGGGACGCCGCCTTCTATCCATACCAGCTACCCCAAATGATTATTCCAGTAATAATCATGGACTATGAGTAATATAGTCTTTAAAAAATGCTACGTAACCCACACGAGCCGATCTGCCAGGACTCTAAGCTCGTTTCCTCCCTGTACTCGTTGATCGGCTGGGCTATAGTTAAGGCACTCTCCAACTCACCGGATTGCCTCCTGCACCGAGTTCCGATGGATACGCTGACTCAGAGCTGCTCTTCTGACGTCGACACAGCTGACAGAGCCGGTAGCCCCAACAGTCCTTGCAAGTCCTCCGAAACCGGATTCGCCTCTACCTCTACCTCTGCTTTTACTTCGGTCCCTGCCCCCATGCCTCCCAAAGTGACAGCAGTGGCCTCGTCAACAGCAGCGCGAGCGAGGGCGGCCAGGGCGGCCAGAGCACTCTGCGAGGATGCGGAACGCCAGACCATGAACGGAGCACAGAGTGGGGGGCGGGCCTGGCAACACGCTGACTCCCGTAGCGCGAGGGAAGAATCAGCCTACTCCCTCCGCTGACTGCTCTCCGAGACAGGAGGCACTGGCTTCACGAAGGAAGCTCCAGAAGAAAGATGCTTCAAGTGCTTTGGCAGCCCCGGGCTGCACAGTAATCGATCTATTCCGGAAAAGTAAAGGAGCGCTTCCAGTACAAGGCAAGAAGCAGTCCTCAGTTTCCTCATGTACTCCGTCCGAAACTACATTGGACGCCGCAAATTCAGCTAGCGTGAATAGCATCTTGGATCAGCAGGGGGTAGTGCTCAAGCTCCTGAAGGGGAATTTCAAAACGATGTCGATACCAATATCACGTAGCTAGAGACGCCCACCGCTATTGAGCCCACTGCTATTGTAAGCACTATTGAGCTTGTGGAACAGGACATTTGTTTACAACCTATCTCCTCTCCCAGTACAGCTGTTGACATTGGGGGTTTAGAGCTAGATCAGATTGCTGAGCTTAATGTTTCAAACCTGGCTAATTTATCTTTGAATGAAGGGTCAGCTAGTGTTGCTAGTGCTACTGTGGATACCCCGGTGTTTGCATTACCAGCCTTTGTACCAACCACCGCTCCAGCCCCCAAGGTCCCCCTGGTTTCTGTTTCTCAAGTCACTGTAATAACCTCCATTGTTTCTAAGAATACGCCTCATGAATAGAGACCTATTGGTATGGATAATAAAGGCATTCATGAGTTGGATAAGGAAAAAAGTGATTTTTACTCTTTTTCAGATGAAACGGGGGCTGAAACAGGAGCTGAGGGGGAATGGTCAGGCGAGACCGGATCTGAAGATGACTCCCTGTCCTTTAACTCTGATTAGAGCAATGACAAGGATAATGATAATAATGATCTGAAAGTTAATACTATTAAATCAAAACCTGTCCATACACCCAGACACAAACAGCACAATGCAGGGGATTTAGTGTGGGACTATTCCCTGTCCGATCAACTTAGCCATTCTACACACAGTATAAACAATGCTCAGTCCGGGTTGCGATCCTCAGATGATGAGCTCCCCCCTACAGCTGTAGATAGTATTTTGCAAGCTATTGCTGCTCATAGGGAGGAGACCGCTCTCGATAGTCGAAGAGCCCAAGCTGCCCTTCGCAAAGTACAAGGGGTGGTTCGTAAACTCACCAGGACCTGCAGCTCATTTGGTGAAAGAATGACTGAAATAGAAGCGAGGGTGCTCTCCAAAGAAAATGATGCTGCTTTGAACTCTGAAAAGATTGAGCTGCACGAGGCTGAACTTGCTGATGTCAGGTGGAAGCTCGAAGATTTCGAGAATCGCCAGCGCAGGAACAACCTGCGCATTTTAGGTATTCCCGAGAAGGCAGAAGGTGAAGATGTTCGGTCTTATGTGGTGAACCTATTTCGAGACTCATTGCCTGAGCTTACAAATTGGAACTGGGACTCTGAGATACAGCGAACCCACCAAATGCCTTTTAATTGACAATCTAAGCCTGGTGTCTACCCTCGCACAATCTTGGTCTACTTTGGGAATTTCCTATTAAGACAGACAATTTCTGAGAAAGCTAGACCTGACTGGAAGCGTACTTTTAAAGATATTTCTTATTTTACTCGACCAGATTTTTGTCATGCTGCGGTCGAAAGGCGCTGGCGACTTCGCTTGCTAATTAAACCATTTCAGGACAAAAAAGCCCAGGCCTATCTGAATAATCCGGCTCGGCTGAAAGTTGTTTTTGGCGGTCAAACAAATTTTTTTTTGTCAGAGATCAAAGATAAAGCTTTTTTGGATGAGATAAAATGAGAAGGAACTGGAATAATTTAGCATTAGCTTTTCCATCTCATTTCCTTTTTGTCTTTTTCGGACTCACATATATTTTCTTCTAGCTAAATGATTTATATAGAACCAGCTTTGAGACAGGTGTCATTGCGTTTTCTAACCCAGGTACAGCTTTAAGTATCATTGTAACTAAGCCAGATTAAATGTCTAGTAAACTGCAGCACAAATAAGAACAACAGAATAAAAGATCGATGTGGTTAATATTTATTATAGTGTTATGGGAAGGTTGACTATCCAAACTTGGAATGTGGCCGGTCTACTAGCCAGAGACAAGCGCCATTGTTTGGGCGAAATAATCAGTCTGAACCCAGTTGATGTTATATGTCTCCAGGAGACGCACCTGTCTTGGGATCAGAGGTCATTACTTAGATTCAGGGGATACAACTTATTAGCAGCCTCGTTACAAACGTCTAACAATCGTGGGGTAGCTATTCTAGCCAAATCCTCCCTTGGCGAAGCAACACGTAAACTAGCCGATCCGCATGGTAGGTGGGTTATTGTGAAACTCACCCTTGGTATCACCATTTGTTCTATTTATGGGTCCAACCAGGACGATCCTGCTAGTTTTGAAAAATTAGAACTTGAACTTGCAGCCTGGCAGGGCCCGCTTATCATATGCGGCGACTTAAATATTTCATTTAATCTACCATCTAGCAGACATTCTCATCAAAAGAAATATGAGGATTGTAAGCCACGTGTTTTTAAGGCCATTAACAGGCTAGTAGACAGTTTTGGCCTAGTTGATATATGGGACCTTAAGAACTATCCGGATCCAGGGTATACTTATTTCTCCTGTCCGCACAGAAAGCCTGTCCGAATAGATTATATACTTGTCTCAACAGAATTAGCTCCGCAAGCCGCAATCACTAAACTTCCGAAAATTATTTCCAACCACAATGCCCTTACACTTACAATTAATATTACAACCTTAAGCAGACAACATCGGGCTTGGACGTTTGACCGTAAACTTCTTGCTAATAACGAATATATTGCCTTTATTGCCAGCTGGGCCCAAGAATATTTTGATATTAACCGCTAAAGTGCCCCGAGGAAAGTAGTTTGGGATTGCTTCAAATCCGTGCTTAGAGGAGAAACAATGAGTTTTCAAATTAGCGCTAGAATGCTAATAAATAATGAATATAGCCAGAAAGTCCATGACCTTGCAAAGGCTGAAGAAGAACACATTACACAAATATCACAGGGTAAAGATGGAAAACTGGCCATGTATCAGATATTAGTGTTAAAATCTGAGCTTAATTCAGGCCTTAGCCAGAAAGCTGCCGAAACATATAGAGTTCATCGTAAGGATCTGTATGAAAATGACGAAAGAGCTGGCAAACACCTTGCTTTGCGTACTTGTCAAAAAAATACATTTCACATTATTGGCTCTATACAGGAAGGAGGTCAGACTTACACACATACTTCTGATATAATTAAAGCTTTCCAGCAATATTATCAAAACCTGTATCAAGATGATTTAATTGTTAATGGGGACGATTCAGACTTGTACCTTAGCAATCTTCTCAATAACCCAGAGGCACGTAGGTTTCTGGACGACGTCTCCCGTGAGGATCTTGAGAAGGAAATCACCTTGGCGGAAGTGCAGACAGCCCTATGTTCGTTGGCTCTTGGAAAAGCCGCAGGCCCTGACAAAATTCCTCTTGATTTGTTTAAAATCCTGGGTCACCAATTGGGCCCCCTTATCCACGATTTATTTTTAGGGATTCAATGGAATGGTGTCCCCCCTGATTCATGGAATGAGACTAATCTAATTGTCTTTCTGAAAAAAGGGAAATCCGCAGACCAACTCACATCGTATCGCCCAATCTCCTTGATTAATTCGGATTTCAAATTATATGCAAAAGTGATGGCCATTCGGCTCAGTAGGGTCATCGAACATCTGGTCTCCCCGTGGCAGCATGGATTTGTTCCTGGCAAAGGTACCACCGATCACACCCGTAGGGCTATTACCCTATTTGATATCATGTCGGCAACGGGGGGCCAGATGTTGATGATTCTTCTTGATGCTGAAAAGGCCTTCGATCGTGTTTCATGGAACTTCTTATGGGCTGTTCTGGCACGAAATGATTTTGGCTCCAAATTTATTAAATCCATTAAAGCAATGTATTTATGCCCTAAAGCAAAACTGCAGATTATGGGCTCAGAATCTGGCATTATTAACATCTCCAGAGGCACCAGGCAAGGGTGTCCCTGCTCGCCATTATTATTTGCACTATACATAAACCCCTTAATTTTGAAGCTGATGGAGAGCCAGGCAATTAAACCTGTTGTTTATGGACAGTTTGAAACCAATGTATTGGCGTATGCCGATGACATTGCGATAATTACACCCGACCCTATAGAAGCCATGAGTGAAGTTGAGAATCTAGCTGACCAGTATGGTCGGTACTCGGGTTATTCCTTAAATAAAGGAAAGACATTTATATTATGCACGGATAATACTGTATGTGTAGATCTAAGGAGAGCTAATAAGGCTACGTACCTGGGTGTTACTATTAGCCCCGATATAAAACTTATCCCCAAACTCAATTTTGAGCCACTACTCATTCATATTAAGAAAGATCTTGAGCGGGTAAATAGTCTACATCTCTCAATCATAGGCAGGGGTAACTTTTTAAAAATGAATGTCCTCCCCAGGCTGCTTTATATGTTTCGAGCTATTCCTCTCTCTATAGAGGAGAAGACTCTTAAAATAATAGACTCACTTATGTCTAAATTTGTATGGCAGCAGGGCAAGATCAGGAGGTCCATCAAACTTCTTTCACTTCCACAAAGCGTCTCGCAATTCCAAATATCCGACCTTACTTCTGGGCAACATTCCTCCAACAAATGGTACCGCTGTTATGTTCTATCCCCTCGGCAGGTGTTATGGATCTCACTACAATCCCTTCTATTTATGAGCTGGCACTTGGGGAGATAGCAAAAGGCCTCTTTTTGAGGCAAATAGAGGGCAGCTATTATAAAAAAAAGTAAATTTCAAATTATATCTAACGCTTGGAGGGTATGGTCCAAAACCATTAAGCATATGCGCATTGGGAAAATAAATAGGTACACGCCCCTCTGGCATTCAAAACTTCTTGCTGGCCTTGGGTTCGATGTCATCTCTAAGAAATGGGAATCATTAGGGATTATTACAGTGAGCGATTTTTTGTTAAGAAATTACGAAACCACTTTCACAGATTTACAGACAAAATACCTGCTAGCTAATGGGGATTATCTTAAATTTGTTCAGGTATATACAATACTTAAATTAAAAGCACCCGCTTTTTCTTTGGGAAGAATCGACATCATTGAGGCAATTACTAGAATAACTACTAGAATTGGCTCAATTTACGGTCTATTAATGACTAGAATCCAAGATGACATAACAAAAACGGAAGCTACCTGGGCCGATAAATTAGAGAACCCTAATGTAGATATTGATAGAAGCTTAGAGCTAACACAGCGTCTCCTTATGTCAGCCAGTCTCAAAGCCCTGATGTACAAAACTATTTTTAATCTCTACTATACTCCCATTAAGCTATTTGCGTGGGGCAAGAGGGAGAATAATTTATGTCCCAGATGTCTTCTAGGCCCTGCTACATTAATCCATATGTTTTGTGAGTGCAGGGAGCTTACCAAATTAAAAGAATGATGTCTGAATTCTGGGAAGAGGTGTTTGGGCATAAAATTCCCGAATTTTCTACACTCTATGTGCTTGGGCATGATAACTCTTTGAATCTCTCCATTAATGTGGAAACAATGTTATTTATAGGAACGGCCGTATTAAGAATTATTCTATCAGCTCGATGGAAGGAACCTGATCCACCAAGCTTCCAAATGTGGCTTGCCCACCTTCTTGCGGTTTTTAATCTTGAAAAAGCGATATACGCTACCAGAGGGCCTAAGGCAAGAAAAATAGGAGATGCTATTTGGTACCCGATAACTTCATGGAAGTCCGGGGTTCGACCGCTATCTCTGCACTAATAACTGTCAAGTATATGTTGTGTGTTCTTTTCTTGTAGCTAATTTTATTATTATTTTTTTTCGGTAATATATATTATGTGTTGCAATTGTTATATATTTGTATCCTGTTTTTCTTCTTTTCGACTTTCCATACTCTCTATTCTTCAGATAACTTTTTCTTTTTCTGTTTTTTTTTTCCTCTTTTTGTCCTTTCTTTTTTTTCTCTATGGAATTATGTAATTATGTATTTTGTATTTTGACTCCTGTATTTGCTGGTTCTGAAATAAAAAAATAAATTACAAAAAAAGAAAATTTTCAGACACTCTCCCCCAGTCATGTAAAAAAGTTCAATCGGGTCGGGGACAATCGATATTTGCCCGGCGGTATTGCCTCTGTGACCCTCTAGTTATTTAAATCAATGAAGAGGCAGGCGCTGGAGACTGGAAAGCAGGAAACAAGGTTTTTTTATTCTCTCCGGAGGAGAACACAACGAAACGGACAGAAGGTATCGTTCTGAGGTGCTCTAACTGTATTTCTGAGGCCTGGCCTCTTATATCCACATTTATGACTTTATTACATGTAACACATTCTCGTTGATACTTTGATGTACGGAAAGACATCCTCAGAATCCCCTTTGGGCCCGTTCCCACACACATTTACAGTTGAAGTCCCCACCCTAGTCACAACAGGTGATGAGCATCGCGCAGCTGGATAATCCGCCGATTCACGGAATGTGGGGGGGGTTTGATCGGGTCTCATGGGGTGGGGGCTTTGATCAACCCGGGGATTCTTTGATGGGGGAAGCTTTCTATTGTACGGGGAGGGGCAAGGATGGTATCGGCAGAGCTGGGTGTCGGCTTGGGAACGGGGAGGACAAAACGGGCACACGGGGAAAAAGGGGGTTTGCATCTAAGGGCCGGAGATCATGAAAGGAAAGCAGGGAGGTGTCGCGCTGGGAACAGGATGAGGGCCGGGGGCAGAGCAGCGCCGAAGAGGGGTTTATGACTCAAGGCAGGTGCAAGCAGGGGGTGGTCAGCGTGCAGGCTTAGTGAAGGCAAAGGGCTATGTCAGGGGCCAGCGGCATGCAAAAGGGTTTGTTCTGATCGGGGCATCTTAAAATGGCGGGCGCGCACGACAAAAGTGTGGCATCAGGGGAAGAGGCAAGATGGCGCAGATAATGTTCACCAAAACGCACTAATTTTCCACAGTCCTCCCTTTAACATATTCAAGACATCTTGCTGGTTCATTTTCTACTCGGGTCTATTGTGGTGGGCATGAGAAAGAAAACGGTAGGAACCCTAGAAAAAGAGTTGTAAACAATACATTTTGAGGTTTCTAGTTTTTAGGAGGTGCACCTATTTGATAAACTTTGATAAATTTGTTCAGCAGGAAAGTCATAGGAATGAAATACAAAAAACGGCGAGCAGCAAGTACATATCATAACGTGAACTGGCAGGTTAATACATATTTCAGATTCGGTTTGGAGCAGGATCAATACAATGGCGGCTGGGAGAGAAATGAGGCATAAAAACGGTGATTGAGGATGTCAAATGTTCGAAGTTTACGAGTTCTCATTGTTCTTTGTGGTCTTTCGTTGGCGCTGTTGAGCACCGGCGGTGGAGCTACGAGTCCAGCTCTGTTCTAAGTTCTGCGTTGCAGGGCACGACCCTTTCCTCGCGTTTCTGGTCGGAAAGGTCCTTTTCGCCCTGTGTCCTTTGAGGTGATTGTCAGAAAGTTCCGATGGAAGAAGAGCGTTCAAAACAGTCCATAGGGTAGGTCAGAGGAAAAAGGGGGATGGAGCAAGGCCAAATTGGGAACAAACTAGGGGAACGAGAGACTTCAAATGGGCGGGCGTGCGACGGAATTCAGAGAGCGGGGACTTGTCGAAAGGCACTGGACGTCGAGCAGGGGCATCAGGTCGACCCTTTCTTTTCATGCTGTCGAAAACAGTGCCTCGTCCTGCAGCTCCTTTCAGTCGTGGTCTCGCCTTGGCTAATGTCGCAGGTGTCCCTTAGTCTGCAGTCGGGCCTCGTGCTCCCACATCCGGTCCTTCTCTCCTCCAACAGCAGTACCCTTAAACAAGTTTGAAAAGACAGTCTTTAGAAAATTTGCAGATGAAGATAATCAAAAAGTCTATTTCTCTCCCAGCTCCAGGCAAAGAATGAAAATGTCCGTTATATTTAACGTTCACAACTGGCATATGAATGACCGGTGGCGGACCTGTTGGATTTACTATGACTTTCCTTCATAATCATTTATTACAGGCATGACAGTTCATCTGATGGTAACCCACCTTCGGGAGACAAATCTGGCAAAGATATGCCGTTCTCTAGAGTTTCACATTTACAAAAGGGTACAGTGAGTCGTCAACATGGTACTACACAGGTATTTTGCTGAGAGACGAACAGGGCTAAACATTTCCTTTCTATCGGTGCATCCTGTTTTTCAACTACTGCGGGGTTCATTTTGATGATTTCTTTACCTTGGTCTAGTCTGTTAACCTTGTAAAACATCATTCTGGGTCCTACGTAACCTTTTACAGCCCGGTTACTTAACTAGGAAGGACAGGGGTTTTATGGGAAACAACCAGGGACATAGACAGGGGAGGTAACGGGGGTGATCGTTTTTCTGGTTTGGGTATTGCGACGATTCGGGGAGGGGAGGGTCGCGTATTCTGAGGTCCTTGTTTTATACTATAGGAGCCGTTGACATGTAGTTCCCTTATTTCGGGCCAGATTAGGGAACCTCTGTCGTCTTACCTGTCCTTTCCCTTACGGCCCAACCTGGGTTCATTGACTTCTAGCGGAAAAGGAGAGGTAATGACGCGGCCTCAGGGTGATTGTATTAAAGACAAGCGTTTGTGCAAATACTGACGGTATTTGAAGCCAATTAGGTGGTGTGCTAGGGGTGGCAATCTGCCAATTTCGGGGCTAACCACTCGGAAGAGTGGTAGTGCAAAAATAGAGAGAGAGAGAGAGAGAGAGAGTGAGAGAGAGAGAGAGAGAGAGAGAGAGAGAGAGAGAGAGAGAGAGAGAGAGAGAGAGAGAGAGAGAGAGAGAGAGAGAGAGAGAGAGAGAGAGAGAGAGAGTGAGAGAGAGAGAGAGTGCAACGGCAGGCTAAATAGTACACGTGCAACAGAGAGGGTGGCAGTGTATTCAAGAAAGGCTATTTAGTGCATTACACAGTAAAGGGCATTCGCGGGTCTGCGTTAGAATCTTGTAATCATGCAGTTTGAGCATTAGACAGGGTAGAGGGGACGTGCTTTGAGAAAAGGAAAGAAGAAAAAAGGAGGTACCATTTTGTCGCACTTTCTCGCATTCTCGGTCCTTTGACCAGTTGGGTCAACGCCTCAGTCACACACACACACATTCCCTCACAGTTTCGCATCATACGTGACATGGGTTCATTCGTCCGGTCTGGTTTAAGGGTGATCACTTTTTATCAGGTTGTGCTAATTTTTCGGGTTTGTTCGATACGTGAGTAGTTTGCAGGCGTGCTTAGACACCACCCTGCGGCGCTAGTCCGTTTCGTGTATTTAGACATGGCAAGGTCTCAGATCTTCGCCACACCTTGGCTGTAATCTCTGATGTAACCTGCAGAGGAAGGAAAAAAGGGGGGGGTGGGGGAGACAGCATTCGCGCGCATTCAAATACATGGATTCATAAGTCCTTTACTTACCTCTTACTCGTCTTTCCTCCTTGGGGCAGGGTCCCCGGGGATATGGTTTTCGGAGTCGAGGGGGGGTAGTGTGTTCATGTAGGGCGTGTGCGGGGAAACATAAAAAGGAAACCAGAGGTGCCTAGTGCGAGGTATCTAGTCAAAGGATATATCTCACTATCGGGATCCTTAAACCTCTTTCAACGCCGTGGCGTTCTAAAGTTCTTCGGTTCTTGGGTCCCTGCTACTTTGGAACGTTGTACTTTACAATATTTACATTATTTCATTTCACCCTCCTTTTACATTCCCTCATTTACACCATTCGTTTTACCCATCCTTGGAAGTCACGGTCTTCCTCTACGCGAGAGTTCATGAGTCAGTCGCGTACTTTTAAGGCGGAGTGTCGTGTTGTCGATCCGATCCGTCCTCCAGGGCTGGGCAACCATCTTCCTTTAACCTTAAAGAGAGAGCAGAGTAGGGTGCACAGAAAAAGAACTTTCCTACCCATCCCATATTGTTTTAAAATAAAGCATGCAATACCCGTCCATAGTTTCAAAGACTTTATTTTGCAAATTCATTTCAGCATATGGATTAGGAGGGTGTGGTCGTATTTGGTCGGTCGTGGCAATGGCTAAAGTGCGTACAGTGGGGGGTGTTGTTTGCAACAATAAAAACATCGGAAAGTTTTACTCATTCATTTGTAAGAGACTAAAACGTCTATTAATTGGCTGGGGGTTCGGGGGCATATATTTCATAATTCAGAAGCATAATCACAATAGTTGTAATCAGATTTCCTATATGCATACCGTACGTGTGCGTCGTAAATGGGGTTTACATCGGTTATAAAAATATAATACAGTGTACATTTGTAATCAACATTTGTAATGGGGATTCTTTCATACTGTTCGTCGAGTGAGCTCTCCTTGTCTTTTCTAGCCAAGTGTACAAAGGATCACAAAAATCTCAGAACATCAAGTTTATATTAGTGCGAAGGAACACCACGAGGTGTTCGTAAGTTCCGATTGATACCAGCGCCATTTTGGGCGGGGCCGGCACAGTCCGGAAGCAGCATCAGGGGGAAATGTTTCCATTACTGGCAGTTTGGACCAGAGTCCTTTTCGGCAGTTCTAGAATTCACGCTAACAGAAGGTGTGGCAATGTCATGTTTGTTTCGTTGGCGATCAAGGCAGCCGTCCCTTACCGGAAACCTGCAAAGGCCGAAGGTTCCGCCGGGGACCTTTGTATGATCTTCAAGGCTGCGGAGATGCTGTCGGAGATGGGGCTCGTGCTCCATGGGACAAATGTTCGAGTTATACGGCTGGCCAAAGTTACTCTAGTGGCCGGGGCCCGCCTTCCAGCGGATCCAGACGCCATTTTGAGGCCCTACAGGGGCCACTCTCGTCGAGTTTGCAAGAATGGAAGAGACCCTTCGGAGTGAAAGGAAGAGGTCCCTGTTTTGTGAGAGCGGGACGTTCAGCTGGGGTGCAGCTGTGATGCCCCCACCTGGGGGGCGAGGGAGACTCGTTCACATCGTCTCCTTCTCCCGGTGCACTCCATGCCGCTCCTTTTCATCGCCCCGCATGAAGGCCTCTCCACATCCGGTGTTCCCCAAGTGCCACCATTGTACGTTCGGTGCTGCGCAAATACTGGGGTGCCACCATTGTACGTTCGGTGCTGCGCAAGTACTGGGGTGCCACCATGGTGTGTCCGGTGCTGTGGAAGTATGGGCACCATCGCCTGACTGGGGGTGTTCGGCGTCGGGCTGGGGGCTGGGAAACCTCCTACCGGTGGAGGTGGGAGAGGCTCGTCCGCGTCGCCTCTCCCTGCCAGCCCAACTTGGACAAATTGTTGTGGAGGTACGTGCAGGACATCCCGCCGTCCAGGACTGCTGCGGCTGTGACGGAAGAGAAAAGGAAGAGGTGCCTCGCTCTCCTCTTGACATGTGGCGGGACTACCTTAGTCTTTCCAGGCCCGTTGCGGCCGGCCAAGGAGACATGTGGCGGGACTACCTGCAAATGCCCAGGCTGCGGGCTCCTGCCTCTCCTCCGGCTCCCCCATACGTTAAGATTTCCTGACCAAGAGTTGGCGGCGGGGCTCGCCTTATATGGGTTGCCGTTGGTTGGGCGTAGCCGTAACCCTGCCCTACTTTGGAAGGTTCCAGAATGGGGGGGGGGCGAATGTTCTGTTTGACTTTCATTTTCTACAGTTTATCGTTATTATTCCTTGTTTGTTGTGTTAAATTAAAAGTTCAAGTTTATTAATGGTCTACGGATTTTGTTTTATCATTTCTTTCTTTCCAGGTTGCTTTTATGCTAAGTTTCTGCTAACAGGGGTCGAGTAACACGGAAACACGTGTAGAGGGATGACGCAGATTTGTACATTACATACACACAAACTCAGACGGGGGACAGTACAAGTACGACATACAAAGACCCAAGACAAATATAAAAACAGTTATTGGTCATAATTATCTCTTTCCGTCTGTGAATTTTAAACGAGGCTGGGTTCCCGTCTTGACATTGCCCGACCTAGGAGAACTTGATCATGCCGCTGAGATTTTCCTGGCGAAATCTGTGCCATCGGGCATAATCAAACGCGGTGGTTCTGTCTGGTCTGTCTATGTAAGTCGGGTTCTTCTCTGTCTCGCGCCTTTTCTCGTACTGTCGGTCTGTCGTTCTTGTCGGCCCTTTGCCTTTACTCACGCTCAGTAGAGTCGGGCATTGGGCTTTCCAGTGTCCGACATACCTACAAAAAGCGCATTGGTCTGACCCTAAGTCTGGTCGTCCTTTGCATAGTGTCGGGGGATAAGTTGTGGGTAGCTGTGTCCTGGGGTTGTCCTGTCGGTATATTTCCCTACTTGGTTTATCCTCGTCTTTTCTCTGTCGTTTCGTAGCCTCTCTGCGCCACATACCGAGACTGTCGAGCATAATTGGCGTCGTCTTATTATTTCGAAGGGCTATTTCTAACGTTTCTATTTTATCAAGGTCAAAGGATCCTGCCAGTGGCCACTGTTTGTCTTGGCTATCTTCGGTATACCTGTGCCATAATTTATTATAAGCTATGGTGACTAACCCATAGTTTATGAACATGTCCTTATTAGGGGTGCCTTCTAGTGGAGCCATATGGTCCACCTCTAACACCCGGTCCGGGCTAAACAGGCTATTTATCAATGGGGAGAAGACAGACATGACGGCTCGTAACGAGGGACTAAAAAGTCAGCACTGCCTATCTTATCACTAGGTGCAAAGACTAGACAGAATATTTCTATTCTACGTTGTTTGCAGGTAGTGAATACCTCATGGATCAAAAAATCAAAAGACCAACAAAATAACAATGGGGAGAATGAGTAGGACCGCAAAGATCTGCGTTACCTACCCTTTTCACTATCTGCAAAAAGGGTGGTCTCTTCCCTGCTTGCAGACAGGGAATCTCCAGGAAACAATAGTTTGTGAACAACAGTTCAGTTTCAAGCAATTATTGAGTGGGGGAGAAAAAAGAACAAGCACGGCTGCTACCCTACTTATCCTCCACTGCTTGCAAAGGGAGAGGGAGCCTGTTGTTTCTCCGTTTGCAGACAGTGAATCTCTAAATAAAAATAAACAAAGCAATACTAGTATTTTTGAACAATCAAGCAATCAAAACAAATTCTTTCGCAACTTGTCGTGGCAACACGACCTTACCCGGACCATGTGGACAGTTTCTTGTCTTCCGAATCCAGCGCCCGATCGTCCTCTTTTTCTCGTATTTCTCACGGCACTCCTGATGGTTCCCAGTCAGGACCGTAGATCACTCGAGAGAGGTCTGTTCGGAACTAGTGAAGTTCGGATGATCGGCTGCCAGACGAGGGTCTATTGGGCAAGAGCTCTCCCGATCGTTGCAGTCGTTCACTCTGTCGTCGGGACCTCTCCCACTGGATCCACGAGTCGCTGATGGGCCCCACGCTTGGGACGCCAATTGTAAAAAAGTTCAATCGGGTCGGGGACAATCGATATTTGCCCGGCGGTATTGCCTCTGTGACCCTCTAGTTATTTAAATCAATGAAGAGGCAGGTGCTGGAGACTGGAAAGCAGGAAACAAGGTTTTTTTATTCTCTCCGGAGGAGAACACAACGAAACGGACAGAAGGTATCGTTCTGAGGTGCTCTAACTGTATTTCTGAGGCCTGGCCTCTTATATCCACATTTATGACTTTATTACATGTAACACATTCTCGTTGATACTTTGATGTACGGAAAGACATCCTCAGAATCCCCTTTGGGCCCGTTCCCACACACATTTACAGTTGAAGTCCCCACCCTAGTCACAACAGGTGATGAGCATCGCGCAGCTGGATAATCCGCCGATTCACGGAATGTGGGGGGGGTTTGATCGGGTCTCATGGGGTGGGGGCTTTGATCAACCCGGGGATTCTTTGATGGGGGAAGCTTTCTATTGTACGGGGAGGGGCAAGGATGGTATCGGCAGAGCTGGGTGTCGGCTTGGGAACGGGGAGGACAAAACGGGCACACGGGGAAAAAGGGGGTTTGCATCTAAGGGCCGGAGATCATGAAAGGAAAGCAGGGAGGTGTCGCGCTGGGAACAGGATGAGGGCCGGGGGCAGAGCAGCGCCGAAGAGGGGTTTATGACTCAAGGCAGGTGCAAGCAGGGGGTGGTCAGCGTGCAGGCTTAGTGAAGGCAAAGGGCTATGTCAGGGGCCAGCGGCATGCAAAAGGGTTTGTTCTGATCGGGGCATCTTAAAATGGCGGGCGCGCACGACAAAAGTGTGGCATCAGGGGAAGAGGCAAGATGGCGCAGATAATGTTCACCAAAACGCACTAATTTTCCACAGTCACAGATCCTGGCTGAATCTGTCATCTTTGGTCTTCTCTGGACTGAATACAAGCATCCTGAGACCAGTTTCAGGGTAAAACCCCTCATCAGCCAGGCTAGCTTTAATCCAGTGGCAAAGTAAGCAAGGGACTCACTTCAAAATAAAAAAAAATAATTAAAAAAATGAAAATATTGGTGGACAGGCACTTATAAATATGCTCAATACATCTACCAAATGCTGTAAAAAAAACCTTGACACAACCCTTAACGAGGTAGGCAATTCACTGGTGTGTGCACGCACCACCACTAGACATAACATCTAATACCGACTTTACCACTTTACCTAAAGATGCTGGAAATAGACACCAAATGTTACTTGTCAACAGGGCCACTATACAGGTCCTTATCCTGGGATTGTAGTCCCTCGGCTGCTCCCTCACAATCACCACCACCCCAGGTGTGGTTTACTGCACTAGGAAACTGTGCAACCAGGAGACTCCGTGTTTAACCCTGACCTACCAGTTTGTGAAATAGTGCGCTTCGGGAATCACTAATTAAATTTATGCTTCTCTCCCCTTTTTTGTCCAAGATCGGGGTATTTAGAACCATCCTAAAGTTGTAAGTAAAACTGTGCTTTTAAAAATGGACTCAGACTGTGGTGACGCGTCTTTAACTAAAGATTAATTCCTGCGGCTCCTGGAATGTTGAATATGCATTGCCAGGAGTGTTGTCAATGCGTTGCCAGGAGTGTTCCCGACAGTTATGTTCCTGGTGCAGTTGGGTGAGTGGTGAATTAATCTTACCCTTAGCCTACCGATGACACGAGAGTTTGATTACCACATAGACATTGCCTCTGGAGGGGGAGGGGTACACAGCGCCCATTCTCATGGACTATTCACCAGAATGTAACGTGGCCAAGTAATAACCTTTGGAAAAAGTAGTTCTGTGTTCATCAGACTTAAACCGTTTAGGTGAATCCTACTCTTTCTGTGCCTCTGTCCCCTTATCTGAAAATGTATGTACCTCGAAGGAGGCTGGATGGAAGAAATAAACATGAAAGGCACGTTCCCAGCACAAACCACCAGCATGGATTTCATTCACACGTTCAGAGCTGCTTAACTGCAGTTTTCCGCACTCCATATCAGCATCTCTAAAGGCAAACACTGTCGAAGCAAAGGGAGGGGGAGAGCCCGTATGACCCTCTAGAGCCTAGGCCGCTCACTAGAAAACGATGACGAAGGACAGGACACTAATAGGATAAACCGACCCAACTCAAATATGAGGTCAACGTATTATTTATCACCTTAATGGTGCAAAAGACACTCTGGAATGAAATCAATTCTATTTGAATTATCAATGTTCGATTTATAATAGAGGCATTGCTGTGCTGCAATAAAAGAAATCACTGGCAACAATAGCTATTCTCACAACAAAGTGTACTTATTTCAAGTTTGGTTTGCATATTTTACAAGAAGGTGACAAAGCAACAACTGATAGACAACATTATAAAGCTTACCGACTTGCCTTATAAAGGTTACTGGTACTTTTAGAACAACACAAAGGTCAAGGAAAAGCAGAAGTATGAAAGTAGACAGTGTATCCGCAATGTTGAGCTCCTGGACACGGTGCGAGGTCTAGACCAGCTGTGAAGTGCGCCGGTTGATTATAGAACTGAGGCACTTCACCAACGGATTTTCAGAGATTAGTCACATTCTTTCTGTAGTCTAGTTACATAGAAATAGTGCAACTTTGTGCCAGGCTTAGGCGCAGGTTAGAGCGCTTCGGTGCATCGGTTAGTTAGTTAGGTAATTTAGAACTAGAGAGAAATACCAATTTAAAGTAAATAGGAAAAAAGAAATATAAACAGAAGAATTTATACTTACCCATTGAATACTTCAGTTCCTGATTTCTTCGTCTCTTGGTTGACAGCAGAGGCTCCAGAAGGTTCCTAAGGGAGAAGTAAGAAGAATTTAGAAGATAAGAAAGTAAGGCAGAGAGTGAATGAACGAATGAGTGACAAAGAATAAATGAACTCACCGAGTTAAAAGGTGCTAAAATGTTGTTTATAATGCAGGTTACCAAAGAACAAATACTTATATTGAAGAATAGAAGAGGAGCAAAAGCCATAGGCACTCTAGGTAAGGCAATAGAGAGAGAGGGAGAGAGAGAGAGAGAGAGAGCAAGAGAGAGAGAGAGAGAGAGAGAGAGTGAGAAAGTGGAGAAGGAACTGAAGGAAATTAGTAATGGTGTGCTTTTCCGTTAAAGCGATTTCCACTAATGCTTGAAGATAGAGAGGGAGTAAGAAGGGCATAAAATGGAGTATGGCAGAAAGGAAGAAGTAGAGTGGAAGAGCCACAAGGTCAGGCAGTCTCTTCTCTGTCCCATTCCCCTTTCCTCTGGCTGGGTTCACACGGCCACTATTTAACTCTTCATTTGGTGGCTTTGGGAAAACCAGTGGTGGAATTTGGAAAATCTCATTGTTCTGCTCCAAGCAGTGTTGGCACTGTGAGTAACCATGACCCTTGACAGAGTGAAGTGCCCACGTCAATACTCACCCGAATAGAATTGCTGAGAGTTGGATTAAAAAAATGTATAAAATATTCTTAAGGCGATTCAACAAGAGTTAATAGCAGTCAAGGAGGAAAATAAGGTAATCAAATTTGAAATGAAGGCCCAAATTTTCTTATCTCAGTGCACGTTGTACTTCATGTGTCAGCCCTCTGTCTCCCCAGATGCACAATTTCGTATAGCTTTCATCTTGTCGTATCTCAATGGAGACACAGCTTTGTGGTCAATGCCCCTGGTCACTCAAGTCTCCACAATTTCAAATAACTTCGAGTAATTAAAAAAAGATTTTTTGTGACTTGTTGATCGTCAGAAGGTGGCACAGTCTACGGATAAAGAATTACAGGAGTTGAGGCAAGGAATTCGAGAGCTTGTTACTTACCTGGCCCAATTTAACAAACTTGTTGTAGAAACTGAATGGCCGGAGACCAAAAGGGCAGCCTTGTTCTACCGGGGTTTGAAAGATGACTTAAAGGATGCTTTGTCACAGATCCCAAATCACCCTACAGAAGTTTCAGCTGCGAATGATCTCATTTTAGAGATAGATTATCGACAAAAAGAAATAAGTGGTGAAAGATGACGCAAAATTCGGCCCAGTGTACTACGCTTTGACCAGGTTAGAGCAGAGGTTGTTGCATCTGGTGATAAAGAACATGGAGAGGAGCCTATACAAATTGGACCTATTAGAGGCCCCCTTTCCGAAGAAGAGAAAGAAAAGTGTCGACAGAGTAATCTATGGTTTTATTGTTGTATTAGTGGACATTTTGTAAAGGAATGTCCCAAGAAGCCAAAAACCTTCAAGAAGGAAAACTCTGCACCACCAGTAGAAGGAGTTGGGCTGGTGGTTGCTAATAAGGATACAACTCCAATTTCTCATCAAGTGGCCAATACTCTACAATCTTCTGCTCCACACCTCATTCTGACGATGACACTAAGATTTCGAGACAGAGTTCTTTCAGGAGTGGCCACGATGCTGGACTCACGTGCTACAAATATGCCTTGAAAATTGGTCTGAAGGCATTACCTAAAAAGAGAAGTGAGGCAGTTAAGGCTATTGATGGTACAAATTTATCTTCCGGCCCAATAACCAGTCACACGGAAGTTGTGGAACTTGTCTCTGTCGAAGTTCAAAAGGAAGAGATTCAATTTAACTTGATCGATGCTCTGCAGTTTGGAATCATCCTGGGTTTACCTTGGTTAACTGAACACAAGCCAATAATTAATTGGAGTGATCGAACCGTGAAGTTTAACTCAAGTTATTGTTTGGAGAATTGCTTCGGAGAAAAGTGGAAAGAGCTAGATGGAAATCCAGCAGCTTTATTGTGCGAGCAAAATATGATGTGTGTGTGATTCAAACTGTGAGTCTTCCGGTAGTATATCAAGAGTTTGCTGAAGTTTTCAGAGAGACCGGAATCGAAGAAGTTGCACCCACATCGGTCGTATGACTGCAAAATCAATTTGGAACCTGGATCTAACCTTCCTTGTAGCCGAATTGATGTGCTTACTTTAGCTGAAAACCGTCATCATAAAGATTACATTCAGAAATACTGAGAAAACGGGTTCATACGACCATCACATTCCCCCGTTTCTTCACCACTATTTTTAGTTTCAAAACGTGACAGAGATCTGAGAATGTGTATAGATTATCGTGTCTTGAACAAGATTACAATAAAGAATCGTTATCCTCTTCCCCTGATTTCAGTTCTTCTAGATCAATTAAAGGATGGCAAAATCTTCATAAAGTTAGATTTACAGGGGGCGTGCCATTTAATTTGAGTAAGAAGTGGAGATGAATAGAAAACAGCATTAAGAACAAAGTATGGATTATATGAGTACCAAGTGAGGCCCTACGGTTTGAGCAACGCTCCTACATCCTTCCAGTACTTTATTAATGATGTCCTGAAGGAGTTCATTGATCAATGCGCAATTGTTTACATCAACAACATTTTTCTTTATTCCTCAATAGAAGATCAGCAACAGGTCAAAAGAGTGTTGCATTGCCTGAAGTAAAACAAGCTTTACGTAAAACTTGAGAAATGCGCTTTTGGAGTGAAATTTGTGGATTTCTTCGGATTTTTAATTGCTCCAGAAGGTCTTACCATGGATTTTAAAAAGATTGAGGCAGCCTTAAATTGGCCTCCTCCAACCTCTCTGAAAGAAATACAGAGCTTCATCTGGTTTGCCAATTTCTATCGCAGTTTCATTCGAGATTTTTCCCTGACGGTACCTCCAATTACTAAATTGCTAGGGAAAGGAGTACCTTTTCAATGGTCTGCCGAGGCAGAAGATGCTTTCCAGTTCTTGAAGAAAAGTTTTACCACTGCTCCAATTCTGTTGCATGTGGATCCTACTCAACCGTTTTACCTGGAGACTGATGCTTCTGAACGGGCCATCGGAGGGGTACTTTCACAGAGACACAAAGAGACCGAACAGTTGCATCCAGTGACATATTACTCTAGAAAACTGCAACCAGCGGAAATTCAATTTACTATTTCAGATAAAGAACTCCTCGCAATCAAAGATGCCTTCCAAGAATGGCGACATTACCTTCTCAGAGCAAAACATGCAGTGACGGTATTCACCAATCACCGGAATCTTCAGTTGGGAAGAAATAATGGAAAGGTAGATGCCTTGTCTCGTATTGACACGGATGGAAGAAAGAGTCCCATTAGTGATCAAAAGATAATTCCTGAAACTAAGATCGTTGGAGCCACTAGTGAGAAAACTCTCGTAGACAAGGTCAAAGAAGCAATAACTTCTGAAGAAATGCGGAGCTGGGCAGAGAAGGAGTCAACTCGAGAAATTGTTGATGGATTACTGTTTCATTCCAAGGTCTTGTACTTACCAATCAAAGAACTTCAACAACAAGCGTTGATCGACTGTCCATTGGCTGGTCACCCTGGAATCCATCGAAAGGAGGAGTTGTGAAAGAGACAGTTTTGGTGGCCAGGATTGTCCAAAGATGTTCTAGTTCAATTTTGAAAGCTGTGAGATTTGTGCAATGGGGAAGACAGATAAGCTGGCTTCTCAGGGTTTATTGAGACATTTGCCTACCCCTCCATATCCCTGGCACACTGTGACTATGGATTTGATTGGATTGTTGAATTGCCTTCTAGTCAGGGATTGAGCTCAGTATTAGTCATGGTAGACGCCTTTTGAAAAATAGCGCATTTTGTTGCCTTGAAAGGGAAGTCATCTGCAAAACAAATAGCCACACAATTCAATCAAAGTGTTATTAAGACACATGGCATTCCAAAGGTTTTGATCACAGATCATAGGTCTCAATTTCTATCCCATTTTTGGAAGGCTTACACAAGGGATTTGGGAACTGAGACATGTTATTCAACGAGTTTTCATCCACAAACAGATGGTCAAACTGAAAGGGCCAATCAAAAGTTAGAAAAGTATCTCAGACTGTTTCTCTTGGATCAAGAGGGAGAGTGGCCTGATCTTTGGACCGCAGAGTTTGCGCATAATAATGCTAAGAAGGCCTTTACTGGTTTTCCCCTTTCTACTTGAATTACGGAAGGCATCCAAATTCTGTGGTTTCCTCTCAAGAAGTGTCGGTGCCTGCAGCACAAAACTTTGTACAGCATCTTAGCAAGGTACAAGAGTCTGCCATCAAGAACTTAATGAAAGTTAACGAATGCTACAAGCTAAGTGCACATAAAAAAAAGAAGACCGGAACCAGATTGTATCCGCAATGTTGAGCTCCTGGACACGGTGCGAGGTCTAGACCAGCTGTGAAGTGCGCCGGTTGATTATAGAACTGAGGCACTTCACCAACGGATTTTCAGAGATTAGTCACATTCTTTCTGTAGTCTAGTTACATAGAAATAGTGCAACTTTGTGCCAGGCTTAGGCGCAGGTTAGAGCGCTTCGGTGCATCGGTTAGTTAGTTAGGTAATTTAGAACTAGAGAGAAATACCAATTTAAAGTAAATAGGAAAAAAGAAATATAAACAGAAGAATTTATACTTACCCATTGAATACTTCAGTTCCTGATTTCTTCGTCTCTTGGTTGACAGCAGAGGCTCCAGAAGGTTCCTAAGGGAGAAGTAAGAAGAATTTAGAAGATAAGAAAGTAAGGCAGAGAGTGAATGAACGAATGAGTGACAAAGAATAAATGAACTCACCGAGTTAAAAGGTGCTAAAATGTTGTTTATAATGCAGGTTACCAAAGAACAAATACTTATATTGAAGAATAGAAGAGGAGCAAAAGCCATAGGCACTCTAGGTAAGGCAATAGAGAGAGAGGGAGAGAGAGAGAGAGAGAGAGCAAGAGAGAGAGAGAGAGAGAGAGAGAGTGAGAAAGTGGAGAAGGAACTGAAGGAAATTAGTAATGGTGTGCTTTTCCGTTAAAGCGATTTCCACTAATGCTTGAAGATAGAGAGGGAGTAAGAAGGGCATAAAATGGAGTATGGCAGAAAGGAAGAAGTAGAGTGGAAGAGCCACAAGGTCAGGCAGTCTCTTCTCTGTCCCATTCCCCTTTCCTCTGGCTGGGTTCACACGGCCACTATTTAACTCTTCATTTGGTGGCTTTGGGAAAACCAGTGGTGGAATTTGGAAAATCTCATTGTTCTGCTCCAAGCAGTGTTGGCACTGTGAGTAACCATGACCCTTGACAGAGTGAAGTGCCCACGTCAATACTCACCCGAATAGAATTGCTGAGAGTTGGATTAAAAAAATTTATAAAATATTCTTAAGGCGATTCAACAAGAGTTAATAGCAGTCAAGGAGGAAAATAAGGTAATCAAATTTGAAATGAAGGCCCAAATTTTCTTATCTCAGTGCACGTTGTACTTCATGTGTCAGCCCTCTGTCTCCCCAGATGCACAATTTCGTATAGCTTTCATCTTGTCGTATCTCAATGGAGACACAGCTTTGTGGTCAATGCCCCTGGTCACTCAAGTCTCCACAATTTCAAATAACTTCGAGTAATTAAAAAAAGATTTTTTGTGACTTGTTGATCGTCAGAAGGTGGCACAGTCTACGGATAAAGAATTACAGGAGTTGAGGCAAGGAATTCGAGAGCTTGTTACTTACCTGGCCCAATTTAACAAACTTGTTGTAGAAACTGAATGGCCGGAGACCAAAAGGGCAGCCTTGTTCTACCGGGGTTTGAAAGATGACTTAAAGGATGCTTTGTCACAGATCCCAAATCACCCTACAGAAGTTTCAGCTGCGAATGATCTCATTTTAGAGATAGATTATCGACAAAAAGAAATAAGTGGTGAAAGATGACGCAAAATTCGGCCCAGTGTACTACGCTTTGACCAGGTTAGAGCAGAGGTTGTTGCATCTGGTGATAAAGAACATGGAGAGGAGCCTATACAAATTGGACCTATTAGAGGCCCCCTTTCCGAAGAAGAGAAAGAAAAGTGTCGACAGAGTAATCTATGGTTTTATTGTTGTATTAGTGGACATTTTGTAAAGGAATGTCCCAAGAAGCCAAAAACCTTCAAGAAGGAAAACTCTGCACCACCAGTAGAAGGAGTTGGGCTGGTGGTTGCTAATAAGGATACAACTCCAATTTCTCATCAAGTGGCCAATACTCTACAATCTTCTGCTCCACACCTCATTCTGACGATGACACTAAGATTTCGAGACAGAGTTCTTTCAGGAGTGGCCACGATGCTGGACTCACGTGCTACAAATATGCCTTGAAAATTGGTCTGAAGGCATTACCTAAAAAGAGAAGTGAGGCAGTTAAGGCTATTGATGGTACAAATTTATCTTCCGGCCCAATAACCAGTCACACGGAAGTTGTGGAACTTGTCTCTGTCGAAGTTCAAAAGGAAGAGATTCAATTTAACTTGATCGATGCTCTGCAGTTTGGAATCATCCTGGGTTTACCTTGGTTAACTGAACACAAGCCAATAATTAATTGGAGTGATCGAACCGTGAAGTTTAACTCAAGTTATTGTTTGGAGAATTGCTTCGGAGAAAAGTGGAAAGAGCTAGATGGAAATCCAGCAGCTTTATTGTGCGAGCAAAATATGATGTGTGTGTGATTCAAACTGTGAGTCTTCCGGTAGTATATCAAGAGTTTGCTGAAGTTTTCAGAGAGACCGGAATCGAAGAAGTTGCACCCACATCGGTCGTATGACTGCAAAATCAATTTGGAACCTGGATCTAACCTTCCTTGTAGCCGAATTGATGTGCTTACTTTAGCTGAAAACCGTCATCATAAAGATTACATTCAGAAATACTGAGAAAACGGGTTCATACGACCATCACATTCCCCCGTTTCTTCACCACTATTTTTAGTTTCAAAACGTGACAGAGATCTGAGAATGTGTATAGATTATCGTGTCTTGAACAAGATTACAATAAAGAATCGTTATCCTCTTCCCCTGATTTCAGTTCTTCTAGATCAATTAAAGGATGGCAAAATCTTCATAAAGTTAGATTTACAGGGGGCGTGCCATTTAATTTGAGTAAGAAGTGGAGATGAATAGAAAACAGCATTAAGAACAAAGTATGGATTATATGAGTACCAAGTGAGGCCCTACGGTTTGAGCAACGCTCCTACATCCTTCCAGTACTTTATTAATGATGTCCTGAAGGAGTTCATTGATCAATGCGCAATTGTTTACATCAACAACATTTTTCTTTATTCCTCAATAGAAGATCAGCAACAGGTCAAAAGAGTGTTGCATTGCCTGAAGTAAAACAAGCTTTACGTAAAACTTGAGAAATGCGCTTTTGGAGTGAAATTTGTGGATTTCTTCGGATTTTTAATTGCTCCAGAAGGTCTTACCATGGATTTTAAAAAGATTGAGGCAGCCTTAAATTGGCCTCCTCCAACCTCTCTGAAAGAAATACAGAGCTTCATCTGGTTTGCCAATTTCTATCGCAGTTTCATTCGAGATTTTTCCCTGACGGTACCTCCAATTACTAAATTGCTAGGGAAAGGAGTACCTTTTCAATGGTCTGCCGAGGCAGAAGATGCTTTCCAGTTCTTGAAGAAAAGTTTTACCACTGCTCCAATTCTGTTGCATGTGGATCCTACTCAACCGTTTTACCTGGAGACTGATGCTTCTGAACGGGCCATCGGAGGGGTACTTTCACAGAGACACAAAGAGACCGAACAGTTGCATCCAGTGACATATTACTCTAGAAAACTGCAACCAGCGGAAATTCAATTTACTATTTCAGATAAAGAACTCCTCGCAATCAAAGATGCCTTCCAAGAATGGCGACATTACCTTCTCAGAGCAAAACATGCAGTGACGGTATTCACCAATCACCGGAATCTTCAGTTGGGAAGAAATAATGGAAAGGTAGATGCCTTGTCTCGTATTGACACGGATGGAAGAAAGAGTCCCATTAGTGATCAAAAGATAATTCCTGAAACTAAGATCGTTGGAGCCACTAGTGAGAAAACTCTCGTAGACAAGGTCAAAGAAGCAATAACTTCTGAAGAAATGCGGAGCTGGGCAGAGAAGGAGTCAACTCGAGAAATTGTTGATGGATTACTGTTTCATTCCAAGGTCTTGTACTTACCAATCAAAGAACTTCAACAACAAGCGTTGATCGACTGTCCATTGGCTGGTCACCCTGGAATCCATCGAAAGGAGGAGTTGTGAAAGAGACAGTTTTGGTGGCCAGGATTGTCCAAAGATGTTCTAGTTCAATTTTGAAAGCTGTGAGATTTGTGCAATGGGGAAGACAGATAAGCTGGCTTCTCAGGGTTTATTGAGACATTTGCCTACCCCTCCATATCCCTGGCACACTGTGACTATGGATTTGATTGGATTGTTGAATTGCCTTCTAGTCAGGGATTGAGCTCAGTATTAGTCATGGTAGACGCCTTTTGAAAAATAGCGCATTTTGTTGCCTTGAAAGGGAAGTCATCTGCAAAACAAATAGCCACACAATTCAATCAAAGTGTTATTAAGACACATGGCATTCCAAAGGTTTTGATCACAGATCATAGGTCTCAATTTCTATCCCATTTTTGGAAGACTTACACAAGGGATTTGGGAACTGAGACATGTTATTCAACGAGTTTTCATCCACAAACAGATGGTCAAACTGAAAGGGCCAATTAAAAGTTAGAAAAGTATCTCAGACTGTTTCTCTTGGATCAAGAGGGAGAGTGGCCTGATCTTTGGACCGCAGAGTTTGCGCATAATAATGCTAAGAAGGCCTTTACTGGTTTTCCCCTTTCTACTTGAATTACGGAAGGCATCCAAATTCTGTGGTTTCCTCTCAAGAAGTGTCGGTGCCTGCAGCACAAAACTTTGTACAGCATCTTAGCAAGGTACACGAGTCTGCCATCAAGAACTTAATGAAAGTTAACGAATGCTACAAGCTAAGTGCACATAAAAAAAAGAAGACCGGAACCAGATTTCAGTACAGGGGACAGGGTTTGGTTAAGCACAAGAAACCTAAAGCTTAAAGGAAATCGAAAGTTTCAACCCTGATTTATAGGTCCATTTCCTGTGGAGCAAGTAGTGAATCCAGTGACTTTCAAACTAAAACTACCACCACAGCTAAAAATACTCCCAGTGTTTCATGTTTCTCATCCTAAAAAGGTTTCACCTCATCTGAACGAACTGAGAAACAGGAAACCTATTTTAGTGGAAGGATGAGAAGAATTTGAAGTTAAAAGAATCCAAGATTCAAAGTCCATTCGAGAGAAAATCTTCTATCTTGTAGACTGGGCCGGTTTTGGCCAAGAGGATAGGTCTTGGGTGGAATAATCAGATGTTCATGCTCCACGATTAACCAAGATTTTGAACTCGCAAAATCATCACAAACCTCAGGCTGGAGGCTTAAACTTGTGAGGGGGTACTGTCAGGGTGCAGAAAAATGGAATCAAAGCTCGTCTTTGTCCCGCAGTATCTGCCATTGAACCGGCAATGCAAAGATCACCCATTTGCAAAAGGTCGCTGGTGATTATAGTGCGGAACCGGGCATTCTCCCCTGTACTACCAAGAGGGAGGACCGTGGTGGTCTAGTCCTGCTCTCCTGGACACGGGCGCGAGGTCTAGACCAGCTGTTAAGTGCGCAGGTTGATTTTAGAACCACGCACTTCACCAGCAAATTAGTTCGAGCGCTTCAGTGCGTCGGTTAGTTAGTTAGGTAATTTAGAACTAGAGAGAAATACAAATTTAAAGTAAATAGGAAAAACATATATAAAGAGAAGAATTAATACTTACCCATTGAATTCTTCAGTTCTTGATTTCTTCGTCGCTTGGTTGACGGTGGAGACTCCAGAAGGTTCCTAAGGGAGAAGTAAGAAGAATTCAGAAGATAAGAAAGTAAGGCAGGGAGTGAATGAACAAATGAGTGAAAAAGAATAAATGAACTCACAGAGTTAAAGGGTGCTAAAATGTTGTTTATAATGCAGGTTACCAAAGAATAAAATACTTATATTAAAGAATAGAAGAGGAGCAAAAACCATAGGCACTCTGGGTAAGGAAATAGAGAGAGAAAGAGTAAGAAAGTGGAGAGGAATCGAAGGAAATTAGTAATGGTGTGCTTTTCTGTTACGATTTCCATTAACGGTTGAAGATAGAGAGGGAGTAAGAAAGGCATAAAACTGAGTATGGCAGAAAGGAAAAAGTAGAGTGGAAGAGCCAGAAGATCAGGCAGTCTCTTTTCTGTCCCATTCCCCATGCCCCCGGCTAGGTTCACACAGCCACTAGTTAACTCTTCAGTTGGTGGCTGTGGGAAAACCAGTGGGGGGATTTGGAAAATCACATTGTTCTGCTCCTGGGAGTGTCGGCACTGTGAGTAAACACAACCCTTGACAACAGGCCTCACCTCCTCTGCACTCCCTGGACAGGCATCAGCCCCTCTTCAGCCTCTTGGACAGGACTCATCTCCTCTGTACCCCCTTGGACTGGCATCACCTCCTCTTCTCCCCCTGGACAGGCACACCTCCTCTTCTCCCCCAGGACAGTCCTCACCTCCTCTGCACCACTGTACAGGCCTCACCAACTCTGGAACCCCTAGACAGGCCTCACCTCCTCTGCTCCCGCTGGACAGGCATCTCCTCTGCACCCCTCAGGACAGACCTCACATCCTCTGCACCACTGGACAGGCCTCTCCTCTTCTGCACATAGGACAGGCCTCACCTCATCTGCGCTTCCTAGACAGGGCTTACCGCCTCTCTTCCCAGGACAGGCCTCACCTTCTGTGCTCCCCATGGGCAGGCCTCACCTCCTCTGCTCAGCTTTGGATAGGCCTCACCTCCTCTGCAACCCCAGGCCTCACCTCCTCTACTCCCCCAGGACAGGTCTCACCTCCTCTCCACTCCCTGGACAGGCTTCACCTCATCTGAGCCCGCCCCACCAGACAGGCCTCAGCTCCTCTGCACCTCGTGGACAGGCCTCACCTCCTCTTCAACCCCTGGAAAAGGCCTCACCTCCTCTCCACTCCCTGGACGGGCCTCACCTCAACTGCACCTCCTGGACAGGCCTCACCACCTCTTCACCCGATGGACAGGCCGCACCTCCTCTGAGTCCCCCCACACCAGACAGGCCTCACCTCCTCTGCACCCCTGGAGAGGCCTCACCTCCTCTGCACACCTCTGGACAGGCCTCGCCTCCTCTGTGACCCTGGAGACGCCTCACCTCCACTGCTCCCCCTGGACAGACATCTCCTCAACACCCCTCAGGGCAGGCCTCACCTCCTCTGCACCCCTGGACATGCCTCACCTTCTCTGCACACCTCTGGACAGGCCTCACCTCCTCTGCACCCCTGGACAGCCCTCACCTCCTCTACACCACCTGGACAAGCCTCACCACCTTTGCAACCCCTCCCCAAAAAGGACATGCCTCACCTCCTTTGCACCCTATAGACAAGCCACACCTCCTCTGCCCCCCTGAACAGACCTCACCTTCTCCGCTCCCCTGAACAGACCTCACCTTCTCTGCACCCCTGGACAGGCCTCTCCTCCTCTGCCCCCTGGACACGCCTCTCCTCCTCTGCACCCCTGGACAGGCCTCACCTCCTCTGCACCCCTGGACAGGCCTCTCCTCCTCATCACCCCCTGGACATGCCTCACCTCCTCTTCACCCACTGGAAAAGGCTTCACCTCCTCTGCACCCCTGGACAGGCCTCACTTCCCCTGCACCCCCTGGACAGGCCTCTCCTCCTCTGCACCCCTGGACAGGCCATGCCTCCTCTGCACCCCTGGACAGGCCTCACCTCCTCTGCACCCCTGGACAGGCCTCACCTCCTCTGCACCCCTGGACATGCCTCTCCTCCTCTGCACCCCTGGACAGGCCTCACCTCCTCTGCACTCCTGGAGACGTCTCACCTCCTCTGCACCCCTAGACAGGCCTCATCACCTCCTGGACAGGCCTCTCCTCCTCTCTCCCTCCTCTGGACAGGCCTCTCCTCCTCTCTACCCCTGGACAGGCCACTCATCCTCTGTCCCTCCTCTGACAGGCCTCTCCTCCTCTCCTCCTCTGGACAGGCCTCACCTCCCCTACTCCTCTGGTTGCCTCTCCTCCTCTGCCCCTCCTCTGGACAGGCCTCTCGGTGAAGGACTCTCATTAAGGACAGAGGAACCCAGAGTTCATTCCACTCCATTCAGCGCCTCTGACTCCGCCCTGAGCCTCAGGGCGCTATGCACAGGCCCCGAAGAGAGACACTGCTCCCCTGGACAGGCCTCACCTCCTCTGCACCCCTGGACAGGCCTCACCTCCTCTGCACCCCTGGACAGGCCTCTTCTCCTCTGCACCCCTGGACAGACCTCACCTCCTCTTCAACCCTCAACAGGCCTCTCCTCCTCTGCACTCCTGGACAGGCCTCACCTTCTCTGCACCCCTGGACAGGCCTCTTCTCCTCTGCCCCTCCTCTGGACAGGCCTCTCCTCTGCACTTCTGGAAAGGCCTCTCCTCCTCTACACACCTGGACAGGCCTCACCTCCTCTGCACCCTGCACCCCTGGACAGGCCTCTCCTCCTCCGCACCCCTGTACAGGCCACACCTCCTCTGCACTCCTGGACAGGCCTCTCTTTGTCTGCATCCCTGGACAGGCCTCACCTCCTCTGCAAACCTGGATAGTCCTCACCTCCTCTGCATCCCTGGACAGGCCTCTCCTCCTCTGAATCTCTGGACAGGCCTCCTCCTCTGCACCCCTGGACTGGCCTCACCTCCTCTACTTCTCCTCTGGACAGGCCTCACCTCCTCTGCACCCCCGGACAGGCCTCACCTCCTCTGCACCCCTGGACAGGTATCAGCTCCTCAGCACCCCTGGATAGGCCTCACCTCCTCTTCACCCCTCAACATGCCTCTCCTCCTCTGCACTCCTGGACAGGCCTCTCGGTGAAGGATTCTCATTCAGGACAGAGGAGCCCAGAGTTCATTCCACCCCACCCAGCACCTCTGACTCCCCTTGGGCCTCGGGGCGCTATGCACAGGCCGCGAAGAGAGACACTGCTCCTCTGGACAGGCCTCACCTCCTCTGCACCCCTGGACAGGCCTCACCTCCTCTGCCCTCCTCTGGACAGGCCTCTCCTCTACACCCCTGGACAGGTCTCTCCTCCTCTGCACCCCTAGACAGGCCTCACTTCCTCTGCACCCCTGGACAGGCCTCTCCTCCTCTGCCCCTCCTCTGGACAGGCCTCTCCTCCTCTGCACCCCTGGACAGGCCTCACCTCCTCTGCTCCCCTGGACAGGCCTCACCTCCTCTGCACCCCTGGACAGGCCTCTTCTCCTCTGCCCCTCCTCTGGACAAGCCTCCCGGTGAAGGATTCTCATTAATGACAGAGGAGCCCAGAGTTCATTCCACCCCATACAGCGCCTCTGACTCCGCCCTGAGCCTCGGGGCGCTATGCACAGGCCGCGAAGAGAGATACTGCTCCTCTGGACAGGCCTCACCTCCTCTGCACCCCTGGACACGCCTCACCTCCTCTGCCCCTTCTCTGGACAGACCTCTCCTCCTCTGGACAGGCCTCACCTCCTCTACCCCCTGGACGGCCTCTCCTCCTCTGCACCCCTGGACAGGCCTCTCCTCCTCTCCTCCTCTGGACAGGCATCACCTCCTCTGTCCCCTGGACAGGCCTCTCCTCCTCGGCACCCCTGAACAGGCCTCTCCTCCTCTGCCCCTTCTCTGGACAGGCCTCTCCTCTTCTCCTCCTCTGGACAGGCCTCCCGTACTGTCCTCCTAAGGACAGGCCTCACCTCCTCGGCACCCCTGGACTGGCCTCACCTCCTCTACCCCCTGGACAGGCCTCACCTCCTCGGCACCCCTGGACAGGCCTCACCTCCTATGCAAACCTGGACAGGCCTCTCCTCCTCTGCTCCTCCTCTGGACAGGCCTCACCTCCTCTGCTCCCCTGGACAGGCCTCTCCTCCTCTGCCCCTCCTCTGGACAGGCCTCTCCTCCTCTGTTCCCCTGGACAGGCCTCTCCTACTCTGCCCCTCCTCTGGACAGGCCTCACCTCCACTGCCCCCTCGACAGGCCTCCCTTCCTCTGTATCCCTGAACAGGCCTCTCCTCCTTTGCACCCCTGGACAGGCCTCACCTCCTCTGCACCCCTGGACAGGCCTCACCTCCTGTGCAACCCTGGACAGGCCTCACCTCCTCTGCACCCCTGGACAGGCCTCTCCTCCTTTGCACCCCTGGACAGGCCTCACCTCCTCTGCCCCCTGGACAGGCCTCACCTCCTCTGCACCCCTGGACAGGCCTCTCCCCCTCTGCACCCCTGGACAGGCTTCACCTCCACTGCACCCCTGGATAGGCCTCTCCTCCTCTGCACCCCTGGACAGGCCTCTCCTCCTCTGCACCCCTGGACAGGCCTCACCTCCTCTGCACCCTGGACAGGCCTCACTTCCTCTGCACCCCCTGGACAGGCCTCACCTCCTCTGCACCCTGGACAGGCCTCACCTCCTCTGCACCCCCTGGACATTCCTCACCTCCTCTGCCCCCTGGATAGGCCTCACCTCCTCTGCACCCCTGGACAGGCCTCTCCTCCTCTGCCCCCTGGATAGGCCTCTCCTCCTCTGCACCCCTGGACAGGCCTCTCCTCCTCTGCCCCCTGGATAGGCCTCTCCTCCTCTGCACCCCTGGACAGGCCTCACCTCCTCTGCACCCTGGACAGGCCTCACCTCCTCTGCACCCCTCGACAGGCCTCTCCTCCTCTGCCCCCTGGATAGGCCTCTCCTCCTCTGCACCCCTGGACAGGCCTCACCTCCTCTTCACCCCTGGACATTCCTCACCTCCTCTGCCCCCTGGATAGGCCTCACCTCCTCTGCACCCTGGATAGGCCTCTCCTCCTCTGCACCCCTGGACAGGCCTCACCTCCTCTGCACCCCTGGACATTCCTCACCTCCTCTGCCCCCTGGATAGGCCTCTCCTCCTCTGCACCCCTGGACAAGCCTTCCCTCCTCTGCACCCTGGACAGGACTCTCCTCCTCTGCACCCCTGGACAGGCCTCTCCTCTCCTCCTCTGGACAGGCCTCACCTCCTCTGCACCCCTGGACAGGCCTCTCCCCCTCTGACTCCTGGACAGGCCTCTCCTCCCCTGCACCCCTGGACAAGCCTTCCCTCCTCTGCACCCTGGACAGGACTCTCCTCCTCTGCACCCCTGGACATTCCTCACCTCCTCTGCCCCCTGGACAGGCCTCATCTCCTCTGCTCCACCCCTGGACAGGCCTCTCTTCCTCTTCTTCCCCTGGACACGCCTCTCCTCCTCCGCCCCTCCTCGTGACAGGCCTCTCGGTGAAGGATTCTCCTTAAGGACGGAGGAGCCCAGAGTTCATTCCATCCCATCCAGCCCCTCTGACTCCGCCCTGGGCCTCGGGCGCTATGGACAGGCCCTGAAGAGAGACACTGCTCCCCTGGACCTGCCCAGAGGCCCCGGATGCAGCTGTGGCTCAAGGTGCTTTAATCCCAGGGTCTCTGCAGCATTGTTCACACTGATATGAGGGGCCCCTTTGCTTCTCTGTATGGGAGGGGGCCCCTCTGCTTCTCCTTGTGGGCGGGGCCCCGCTGATTCTCCTGGTGGGAGGGGCCCCTGCTGCTCCTTGTCAGAGGCGCCCCTATGCTCCTGTATGAGGGGCCCCTCTGCTTCTGTATGAGGGGCCCCTCTGCTTCTGTATGAGGGGCCCCTCTGCTTCTGTATGAGGGAGGGGCCCCTCTGCTTCTGGGAGGGACCCCTCTGCTTCTCTATGAGGGAGGGGTCCCTCTGCTTCTGTATGAGGAGGGGCCCCTCTGCTTCTGTATGAGGGAGGGGCCCCTCTGCTTCTACATGAGGGAGGGCCCCCCCTGCTTCTGTATGAGGGAGGGGCCCCTCTGCTCCTGTATGAGGGAAGGGCCCCTCTGCTTCTACATGAGGGAGGGGCCCCTCTACTTCTGTATGAGGGAGGGGTCCCTCTGCTTCTGTATGAGGGTGGGGCCCCCTGCTTCTGTATGAGGGAGGGGCCCCTCTGCTTCTGGGAGTGACCCCTCTGCTTCTGTATGAGGGAGGGGCCCCTCTGCTTCTGTATGCGGGAGGGGCCCTCTGCTTCTGTATGAGGGAGGGGCCCCTCTGCTTCTGTATGAGGGAGGGGCCCCTCTGCTTCTGTATGAGGGAGGAGCCCCTCTGCATCTGTATGAGGGAGGGGTCCCCCTGCTTCTGGGAGTGGCCCCTCTGCATCTGTATGAGGGAGGGGGCCCTCTGTGTCTGTATGAGGGAGGGGCCCCTCTGCTTCTGTATGAGGGAGGGGTTCCTCTGCTTCTGTATGAGGGAGGGGCCCCCTGCTTCTGTATGAGGGAGGGGCCCCTCTGCTTCTGTATGAGGGAGGGGCCCCTCTGCTTCTGTATGAGGGAGGGGCCCCTCTGCTTCTGTATGAGGGAGGGGCCCCTCTGCTTTTGTATGAGAGAGGGGTCTCTCTGCTTCTGTATGAGGGAGGGGCCCCTCTGCTTCTGTATGAGGGAAGGGCCCCTCTGCTTCTGTATGAGGGAGGGGCCCCTCTGCTTCTGTATGAGGGAGGGGCCCCTCTGCTTCTGTATGAGGGAGGGGCCCCTCTGCATGTGTATGAGGGAGGGACCCCTCTGCTTCTGTCTGAGGGAAGGGCCCCTCTGCTTCTGTATGAGGGAGGGGCCCCTCTGCTTCTGTATGAGGGAGGGGCCCCTCTGCTTCTGTATGAGGGGCCCCTCTGCTTCTGTATGAGGGAGGGGCCCCTCTTCTTCTGTATGAGGGGCCCCTCTGCTTCTGTATGAGGGAGGGGCCCTCTGCTTCTGTATGAGGGAGGGGCCCCTCTGCTTCTGTATGAGGGAGGGGCGCCTCTGCTTCTGTATGAGGGAAGGGCCCCTCTGCTTCTGTATGAGGGAGGGCCCCTCTGCTTCTGTATGAGGGAGGGGCCCCTCTGCTTCTGTATGAGGGAGGGGCCCCTCCGCTTCTGTATGAGGGAGGGGCGCCTCTGCTTCTGTATGAGGGAGGGGCCCTCTGCATGTGTATGAGGGAGGGGCCCCTCTGCATGTGTATGAGGGTGGGGCCCCCTGCTTCTGTATGAGGGAGGGGCCCCTCTGCTTCTGGGAGTGACCCCTCTGCTTCTGTATGAGGGAGGGGCGCCTCTGCTTCTGTATGAGGGAGGGGCCCTCTGCATGTGTATGAGGGAGGGGCCCCTCTGCATGTGTATGAGGGAGGGGCCCCTCTGCTTCTGTATGAGGGAGGGGCCCCTCTGCTTCTGTATGAGGGAGGGGCCCCTCTGCTTCTGTATAAGGGAGGGGCCCCTCTGCTTCTGTATGAGGGAAGGGCCCCTCTGCTTCTGTATGAGGGAGGGGTCCCCTTGCTTCTGTATGAGGGAGGGGCCCTCTGCTTCTGTATGAGGGAGGGGTGCCTCTGCTTCTGTATGAGGGAGGGGCCCCTCTGCTTCTGTATGAGGGAGGGGCCCCTCTGCTTCTGTATGAGGGAGGGGCCCCTCTGCTTCTGTATGAGGGAGGGGCCCCTCTGTGTCTGTATGAGGGAGGGGCGCCTCTGCTTCTGTATGAGGGAGGGGCCCCTCTGCTTCTGTATGAGGGAGGGGCCCCTCTGCTTCTGTATGAGGGAGGGGCCCCTCTGCTTCTGGGAGTGACCCCTCTGCTTCTGTATGAGGGAAGGGCCCCTCTGCTTCTGCATGAGGGAGGGTCC